>NW_026611600.1:697500-1297500 GCF_029532465.1 Lipomyces tetrasporus
AAACCAAATGCAAGTTATACAATAACACAAAACGAATGCGTACGTACAACAAACCAACATGTCAACTTTAAATACACATAAAAAGCAATTCTGCTCTTCAGCAGCTTTTGAACAGAATTCTACACTCTCCGAGCTCCCATCCCGTTCGAAGATTAAAAAAGACCAAAGACACCGTATTTCCACCGTTTTGCCCCCCACTCTGAATGAAAGAGAGATTAACGATACATCTAAACGAACTTTCAGTGCACATAACATAACACATAGCCATAACAAAGTGTCAAACAAAAAAAAAGGAACTGTATGAAGAACCGTGTACATATCGTGGTTAGTGGAGTATAAACGTGTAAGATTAAGCCGACAACGCCGAAGACCACAATCGAGAAGAAACACCCACAGATCGCGCCATAGAACGAAGATAGGAACAAGCGACGAAAGTAGTAGTACAAAATGAAAAGAAAAAATGAATCTCTATCGTGACACGACTTCTATGCAAACATTTTATGGCGATGGCGTTGACGACGATGAACACGCCTCGGACGCCTCAGTCGGGGCTTCTATAACAACATGTGATGAAGATTCGACGGTAGGTGATGATGGCATAGACGGTCGGAGCGCGACCGCTAATGACCTGGAGGCAGTCTCGGGCTCGTCCATCATCGATGACCGGTCACTCGAAGATGTCAAGTTCTCCAAACGGACACTGGAACTCGAATCGTACAGATCGTCAATCTCGTCTCCATCGTTCAGTTCTATCAGGTCTTGTCGCCGGCTGCTTGAGCCGCTGCCGCTGTGCAGTTCGGCAATTTGCTGCTGTTGGAGGTGTTGTTGCCGGGACTCTTCTAGATCTGGATCGCCGGCTTCTGGAGGGGACGCAAGCAGAGGAACCTGCTCGCCGGCGGCGTTGGTAACGTCTCGCTTGCAAATCGGGCAAGTGCGCTTGCGCAGAGTAAGCCAGGGAGTACTAATTTTCCGTCAGAACTAAATACAGGGAGCAACTTTGTACGCGAACGACATACATGCAAGTAGCGTGAAACTCGTGGCCACATGGCAACTGCATAACACGGCTCTGACCGGGGACGTAATCTTCCAAGCAGATAACGCACTCGGCAGCCGACCCCCACAATTTTTCGCGACCGTTCGTGTTGGTCTCCGTACCCCAGATACGGGTTGGCAGATTCTCGACAAAGGCTTTGGGGGCACGGTCGCGCATGCGCTTGTACCGGCGATGGAAGATCAGGAGAGCATAAATGAGCGAGAGCGAGAGTAGAGGTGAAACTAGGAGGAAGAGAAGGGTGTCAAGGACTGGTGAAGGAGGTTGTGAGGGGATAATGGAGACGGTATCTAGCAAGGCCAGCTGGACATAGGACGAATGGGAAACAAAAAAAGATGGAATACGGATTTTATGCGTGTCGCCTATTGCCTGTCAATACGAATAATTTGTCTGGCACCGCATATCACTGACCTTTTGCTGACATAGTCAACAAACCGCGAGCACCCTCGACATCACCGACAATCACAGCCGCGGCGCCCCAACTCTGGAGGTTAAGAACTTTCTCGTAAAACGAGCACTCGCCTCGGAGCACAAGGGCAATCTTGTCGCGCAGGTCGGGAGCAGCCTCGACTGGACTCACTGAACTGCGGGAGACGCAACCGTGAGATTCAAGCACATAAATGGGGCCGGAAAATGCGGCGGACGGAGCTGTGCCGTCTGAGTTGCCGTCGTCGTCGGACGACGAACCGTCATCTGGTAAGAGCGACGGCAAACTTGGGCCGAAGGCTGCAGGGCGGGCAGGGAAACTGATGTTCGTTTGTGGAGACGTGATCACAGCCGAGAAGGGTACGAGAGAGGGCGAGGGTGTGGAAGTTGGCAGCGTCGCATAGATGAATAGGAGGCCGACCATGAAGACGGCAGAAAGTAGGAAGCCACGCGCAGACATGGTATAGACGAAAGCGATGCGCGAGCAGAGGACGCAGAGGAGTACAGTGTGGAGATGTTTGCGTTTGAGTGGAGGAGAGCAAAAATGGGAAGCAGCGAGCACACGAAGGAGGTGATGGAAGGGCGGGGGGCGGGAGATAGTTAACTGTTGTGAGTGTTGAGGCAGGAGCGTGCGAGAGCCTATCCCACTCTGCTTCCTGCGCACCGCCACGGCTGCCACACGTGCCGCATTAGCCACACGGCCAGACCAAGCGAATACGTCATCATGCGCACAGCACCACTGCTGCTGCGCATTTCTGCCACAACCCCGTCCGCCGACATAGACCGGGGAGCCCCGGACACCTGCGACGCGACAGGCGACTCAGTCGAACTCAGTGTTGCGATCAGTTGTCAATATGACTGCCATTGTCATGCCATCAACAAAGCATGACCAGAGGCGAACAAACAGATGACATTTACAGTTTACAGAGTACAGAGTACAGACAGCACCACGGCAGCAATGGATCATCAGATTCGCGCTGAAGACGTAATGCTGTGGAATTCTAAATGCACGAGAACTTGTGGGAGCTTTCATAGAGTATTGTTACGAACTCTACATTGTCTGTTTGTGATAGCCATGACCATTATCTCAGCTAATTATATGCCATCACTAACATACGAAGATTCTAATATTCTTCGAGCTTGCGGCTTGGTCGAAACGACTAATCCCAAGCTGAGTACAACCAAAAGGATAATTTTCTGCAGATAGCAAAATCAACGCCGGACCAGCACGTGCGCTGCCGGTTCTGGCAAAATCAGAACATTCGCCCACGCGGCGTCGATCAATCATTGACCAAACGGTCTTGCCCCAGCTCGGCTTCTTTGTTTAATTCGCTTGATCTAGGATTACTGTATGATTGTCATACATCATACGCGAATAGAAGTGGCCTTGATATCCGAAAATAGAAGCAAAGCGGTGGCGCGCGGCGCACACGACGGCAGATTTAAAGGCGACACAGAACAGCTCGTGTCCACTTTGGCACCTGCGCTAAGGCACGATGACACCACTCTGCGTCTCTTACAAGGCCTCGAGACCACCACGAACACACGTCAGCTACCGCTTCTTCCGCATCGTCGGCTGACGATTGTTGGTTTAGCGCCTTACACTCCCTCTGGTAGCTGCACTCGTGTCGTCGCCCTTGGGATGACTAGTAGTGTGAGAGTGTGCGTGTGTGTGTCGATGTTCGTTAACGACTTGTCTGACGACCAGCAAGGCTTGTTCACACAATGTAGACCGCGACATAATCTCCAAAACACAGTCGGCCGTCGACAGTCAAACTGTTCCACTAAGACATAGTCTAACAAAGATCTTACTCCGCCACTGCCTTGACCCCTGTTCGCGAAGTTACGTTATAGCCTAGTTTCTATCCGGAACCATATCGTAGAACCTCCTAGAACAACACCTCGCGAGTAAACTGTCAATGCCCGGATGTATCGGCAATTAAGCCAGCAAAATGAGAAAATTTTGTCATAAGAAAACCGGGAATCCGCCCAAGCCGGTGCCGGTTTTGCCCGGCTCATCGGATATCCGGGGTCGGAATGCCCACAAATAGCAGTCTAGCCGCACAAGTCACCGGCCGCCCCACCCTCAGTCATTAGTCGAATAAATCACAGTGCATGCCAAGTGAGTCGACAGGTGAACGTTATGTGGCTAGAAAAGGAAAAACAACAACGCTAACTAGGTTTTTATATTGACTGGCCCGCATGGCCAAACCACCATCCTGTCGATCCGGATAATTAATAATCGTATATAATCTGGTTTTCTACAGTCTAAAATTCGCTTGTTAATTTCCCGATATTGTCTATTAAATCATCCGCTCGGACGCCTCGACCGAATAATTGGTAGAGCTGTGCGGTGGTTGTCATACCCCGCGTTTTCGACAAGCTCCGGCTAAACGCACTCAGTGGTCTCGGGCTAAAAATTTAAGTGCGCGGGGATCGCTGCAAGCCACCTGGGTGATCGACCGATCGACCTCTAAATCAAGGTCCCCACCCCCCGATGAGTTGACAGAATTTTTTTGTTTCATTGTACTCGTAGATCATATTGATTCATGATACAAAATGTAAGATACCTAGTGTACACAAAACCGTACTCTATGATCCCACGCCGCGCCCGGATGATCCCAACAACAAACAACCTAAATCCAATACCCTCGGTCCCGATTATCACATATATATCTACCCCCACCCATTAAGCACAATTCCCTCACCCAACTCACAATCGCTGATCACACTGCACCAGCGTTCTCCAAGTCCTCAAATATCGGCTCGGCCAGTGATCCAAGGCGTAAGTGCAGGGCTCTATAATACTCTGCCCCACTCAGCGAGCCCTGACCAGTCGCCGGGTCGAAAAACGCAGAAAAGATGAATGGAGCCCGTTTATAGATTACAACATACAGCCGTTCCAGTTTCTGAGTGGCCGCGCTGTTGAGGACTGACTTCGGAGACGACCCGTTCGAGTGATCAGTACCGTTTACTGCCGATTCAGGTTTGGCGGTATTGCCTGCGGTCGACGTAGATGGCACTATTGTGTCGCTGGACTTGTCAGCTTCTTGTTCCTGTGCTTGCTGCACAACGCTCGCCATCTTGTCCTTATTTTTCTTCTTCCTGCGCTGAATATAGACCTCCCGAAATGTAACCTCCAGTTTCTGCCCGACCGCATCCACATCCTCATCGTCCGCCTCGCTTTCATCGTCAAACATATCACTCTCCAGCTCCCCCTGAAACCCAACCATGAACTTGCCATCCGACAAATCATCCTTCAATTCCCTCTGCTGCTGCTTCTTCTTCTCTGTGCCAGTCGTATTTGACGTTGCCACCGTCGAGCCAGACGTAACACGATGGATCAATGCCAACGACGAATCCCTTACCTGTTCCATCGCCAACTTGGAGTAATTTGTCAAGTTCTTGCTCGCCGAACCGTTGACGCCGCTGCTTCTTGCCGCAGAGTCGCTCGCGCCGTTGGTGATGATACTAGGTGGCCTAGTTTTCTTGTTCTTTTGCTTCTTGGGCGGCGGTGGTGGGATCGGTCGTTTGAACCCGTACTTGAAACTGAACACGAGCGCAGCGAAAGGAATTATCGGGTCCTCTTTGTTCGCAAACAAACTCCATTTAACACCCTCAACGGCCGTTGGCGAGGGAAAAATATGATTGTCAATAATCCATCTCGAATACTCCCCGACACTCGTTCGAGACATATACCCAACGCCCTGAAACACGCATCCGTTCCGCAGCTCCTCGTCATATGTATCCTCGTCCGCGGCCGAACACCCATAATCCTCCGAATCAGACCCGGGCTCAGACGCGATAGATTCCTTCTCAAAGAACCGCGACCGCCGCGACCGCGACGACTTTATTGATGCTGCGTCGTCTTTGGTGGAATATATCGAATCTGCGTCGCCCATCGCTTTCTCGACGCCGCTGTTGATCGACGCCGCGTCCCCTGCGCCGCCGGACCGGACTAGACTCCCACCCGGCGCGACTATGGAAAACGAGTTGAGTCTCGTAATGATTAGGTCGACCATGCCATTCCTGGCCTCGCGCTTGACAATCGCTTTAATAGCTTCGCTCGTTAAGTCTGATATGCGGCCACCTCCGCACATCCTGATACCACTGGCGTAGTCCATGAACGAAAAGCTAAGCGTCGGCGCGGATCCCAGCACTAGATTATTGGCCAGGAAACTGTTATTCAGCGTGCCACCCCAGGTCGCAGTGCTGAACATGTACAGTTCCCACTTGTGCAGCCACCAGCTCCAGAATTTGCGCAGGTTCAGTCGAAATTGGTGCATATCGTCATCGGTATCCGGCTCGCGCTTCTCATTAACGCTGTAGTCCGCATCAGCGTCCTCGTCTTTCGGCCTCACTGCATCATCACGCACGTGAGAAGGCGGGAAATGGCCGTAGAGTAACTTCCACTGGCTATAGCCCCTAATGATCTGCGAATGCATTACACTGCATGACGGCACTTCCTTCCGCGAATAGTCCGTCCGTATCTCCATCTTCTTTCGTCGCCTAAAGGACGCCAATGCGCCACCACGTCCTCCATTATCACCACCATTTTGCCCAATCTTTGTCCCGTTCGTCTTGGAATTTGTCATCGATGAAGCAGACGACGATACCGGCGAGTTGGCTTGCACCTGCGTTTGAATGCGGGTGAAGTTAATGCAGGCGACGAGCCACCAGTTTGGCTCTATTTCGACGATGACCGTGCGGGTTTTCCTCGTATCTATTATCTCCACAGGTTTCCTATTCGAAAAGTCACTGCCGAAATGTTAGCTGTCATTGAGAACAGTACATCGAGCAGACCCACCTAGCAAAGGAAATAATGCCTTGGATAAGGCCGACCTTCCGAAGTTGTTCATCCGCGGAAACGGATTCAGCCCGGGATGTGTAGAAGAAGATTTGGTCTTGTAAGGTCTCGTCATTATGACAATAGGTCGGATTGAAAATGCAAAAATATGACAGAGACGGCGGCGTTACTGTTGTCATCGTTGCGATTTCAACGAATGGGTCAACCCCCCGCACGTTAATTCTGTCCACGTATCACGGCCTGAGACTGTGAATTTGAGTGCCACGCGAGATGTAGACCACCGAGCACTGTCGCACTTGTCTCCCGAGATCCCATGAAGATAAACAATCGAAACAATCCGCAGCCAACTCCGACCTGTCAACGCCAGCCGTATATCTCCCTCCTACTCGTTTCCAAGAACGCAGTACTGAAGCCAGTAAAGTACGCTCTAGCAATAAATGTAGTGCTGTCGTGTGTAATCACAAACCACTACACGTCCTCTGATTAACTTGATTAACTGGACTTGTTAAGAGCGCGGCGCAATTGCAACCGGTCCCGCCAGCCGCGCTCAGCGAGATGGCCAAAGCTCACTAACTAGTTATGGTTTAGGGTTGCGTGGGTGCGAAGGTGTATGAGTGTTTGCTGTCAAATTGGCTAGCTCTCTGACAAGTTCTTGGACGTTTTGTCAGAAGCTACGTACGTCGTCTTCTAAATTCAGAGAACTGCGAACTAATGCCAGTGTGCATTGGTAAATGGTAACAACTCCATTGAGTTGGAGATGTGAGCTCGTAGCTAGCCGTAGAGTTCGGCGCGCGGTAGCGGCTGAGCCGAATGTACGCACACACGCAGCGGCAAGCTGGCCGGACTAACTTAGGTGTCGAAGCGCAACTGTCAACAACTCCCGAATCTTTCCACAATATACAACGCCGTTTGCGGCACATCGCCTGGCTCTAGCCGACAGAACTCATCTAACACTTGCTGCCATGTATTGTGAGTGATGAACTCGATCCAATTTATTTCGTCGCATGTCGAGCGCGTTATAGGCGCCGCTGGCCAACAGCAGCAGCAACAACCAGAGTCCTCTAGCCCTCCTTCATCAGGAACCACGGCAGCCACGGCCGCCGGGCCATTGTTGCCACTAGCTGCTCTCGTGTCGCACGACTCTTCGGATGAGAATGTGACCAAGACCGAGACCATTGCCAATGCGGCTGGTGAAGCAACGAGCTCCGTGTCAGACAGCGAGACTCTGTCTGATTTCGAATATGGCATCAGTGGAGAGGCGCTGGCGAATCCGAAATCGCCCTTAGATGGTCAGGGAGCATCGCAGCGTCTATCGGATCGGCCGAATCGATGGTGGTGGCTCTTCCCGATATCTCTGATTCTGCGATTCGTTACGTACGTGTACACGATCTTAGGATCTACGCTCGGAGTCTACGATGAAGAGAAATGGATCGCGGCCAGCATGGGCGATTCGTCCGAGGGACATAACTGGAGCTCGTCCGATGAAGATGACGAATTAGTCACGAGATCAGTGCCGGGATCTGGCCGGATAGTTGAGGAAGACGAGCAAGGTGACATTCTACAACATCCTGACGCTTTCGCGACGTTGTCAGAGCTCGAAAAGCACAGCACACAACCGCACCAGCATAGTTCTGGCGATGTTAAAGAAGTTCTGCCGCCAATATACCAACCTTCATACTCGTCGCCGTCATCTCGACAACGGTCAATTCGGATCCGGCTGGCTCGTAAATCCACATCGCCATCGGCTGATCCATCGCCCAACTCGACGTCATCTGACGAAGCTGGGCCTTCCTCTGATTCGTCACCATCTCTAGCGGTGCAAAACTCCGTCAAGTCGCCTACTTCTCCTGCTATTTCATCACTCTCCTCGCGGGCGACCAAGTACCCCAGATCGCTGCCTCCGCCTCGACCTCTTATCCCGAAGCATGTTGCACCCAAGACTTTAATTCTCGATCTTGACGAGACACTTATACACTCAATGTCAAAAGGCGGCAACATGAGCAGTGGGCATATGGTCGAAGTCAAATTGGAGAAGCAGCATGCCATTTTGTATTACGTCCATAAGCGACCATACTGCGACGAATTTCTCAAGAAGGTATCCCGCTGGTACCATCTTGTCATTTTCACGGCATCAGTACAAGAGTATGCGGATCCAGTCATAGACTGGCTGGAGCGTGATCGCAAGTACTTCAAAGCCCGGTACTATCGCCAGCACTGCACTTTTCGCAACGGCGGATATGTCAAGGATATCACCGTTGTCGAGCCCGATCTGTCCAAGGTCATGATCATAGATAATTCGCCGATAAGTTACTTTTTGCATGAAGACAATGCGATCGCGGTCGAAGGCTGGATCAACGACCCGTCTGACTTGGACTTGTTGCATTTAGTCCCATTTTTGAATGGCATGAGGTACGTCACAGATGTGCGAACGCTTATTTCTCTACGTATGGGCGATAGTGCGTTTGCATAGCCTAGGACGATGGTTACACTTGTCGTTTTATTTTTTGCATGTATTATGTATAGTTTTTCATCCCCAACTAATTCGTGGCTGCATGACGATGATTACGCGGGCGGTTCTCAGGGTGTGAGTTTTTATGGTGCGGAGTTTGATAAATTGGAGAGAATTCTCTGGGCTGTTTTGTCGCTTTTGTTTTAAATTTGCAAGTTCTACTAATTTTTCACCTTGTTTGTATCTACTGTTCTGTACATTTGTTTTGATAATTTGCCTGGAGTGAATAAAGTGAAGGCACAGAGACGGATAAGATTATGTGGGGCTTTAGCAATTATATTGTCCTCGTTTGTTTGATTCAAGTTTTTGGGCATGTACGCATATGTATTATTATGAAGTCAAGTATAATTTACACCATCTATATACAGCTAGCAGCGGAACCCGCTTCTAATCTTAGACACAGAAACGAGCTACTCAAGCTCCTTTGTATTTGTACCTGAACTGCTCCAGACTTTCTACATCGCATTCCCGCATCCAACCTCGTACTAATACAACTGCAACAATTGAGCCCAGTGGACTAAACCAGATATAATCGATCCCTATCAATGGGCTAAATTTCATGCACGCTATACCGGCGATCAATCCGCCCAACACCGCGTTCAGCAGGATAATTATTTGTACATTCGCGAGTCTAAACCGCGGCGATGGAGCAAATAAATCTGCGTTGGCGGCGTCAGCTGCGATGGCGGCAGACAGTGCCGACATTGATACAGGCGTTGTGTGCATAATGAACGCCGTCACGAGCAAAGAGCTCAGCGTGAGAATTGTGAGTATGTGCTTGCCTTGGTATTTGAGAACTGGGTGAAGGAGGAATACTGGTGTCTGCGCCAGCGTTATTATAGTGAACGCAGTCTGCAGAGGTCAGCGAATTGTACACATATGAAGCCCTTGTGCGGATCACGACAACTGGCATACCCGATATCGTAGATTTATAGTCTCATTCTCTAGTCGTAAAGAGTCTATTAATTCGTCCTGTTCTGTGCAGATATTAGGTTAGTGATCATGGAGTGGTGCCATTTCAGTTCACGCTGGATCATACGTTGTTCATCCAAATAGACAATATCGCTACCTTCGCTGTCAGAGTGATCTATTTCAGGAAATCGTTTCTTCCAGGCTTTCCGTAGGTGTGACATCGATACTTGAGAAGGGTTTGCAATTGCAATATACTGAATATCCTGAAAGGTTAGTACGATGGTTAACATAGGAGCAATGCGTTCGGACTGTACAAGCTATTCCTCTTTGGGACTCGAGAACAAAGATGCCTCGGCTTGCCAAACTCCCAACCCAATGAGGCTACCCCGGCCTTTCTCCACCGAATTTCTGTATAAATGTGGGTCTAGCTCACTCCTACGAGCAATTTTGCCGGTTTGTCAGACGCCTGATTGTGCAATGTGACTTGTCGGTATCCTTAGCTGAATCTGTTTCTCTGCCGAGTGAATAATTTCGCATGATGTTCTCTGTTAGGGATAAGATTGCACTCGTAACTGGCGGTATTGACTACCGCGATAAATGCTTCCGGTCATAAGGTATGCTAATTGTCTCGCTACAGGAAGCCGTGGCCTTGGTCTGTATGCAGCACATGGCCTTCTAACAGCCGGCGCCACGAAAGTCTACATTTCGTCCCGCTCTGGTCGGGCGTGCGACGAAGCAGCAAAAGAATTAAACGGCGATCCAACAATCTCCGGCAAAGCTGTCGCAATCGCGGGGAACTTCGCGAATCCTGACGAAATCAAGCGCGTGTTTGAGTTTATCGAGAAGGATTCTTGCGGCAAGCTCGACATTGTCGTGGCCAATGCTGGCGCGACTTGGGGTGCACCGCTGGAGTCCCATCCTGCACAGGCGTTTGATCGCGTGTTTGATCTTAATGTTAAGGGCGTATTTTTGACGGTCCAGGCTGCTGCACCACTACTTGCGCAATCCGGGGACGCATCGGATCCGGCTCGTGTGATTGTCGTTGGGTCCATCACGGGCTTGTCGGTAGCGTCGAATGGCGGCGGGGGAACTTACGGATACTTGGCATCCAAGGCGGCAGTACACCATCTGGCAAGGTCTTTGGCCGTCGAGTTGGGACCGCGGAATATTACAGTTAATGCAATTGCCCCGGGATTCTTCCCCACTAAGATGTCGCAGGGGCTGATTAATATGGTTGGCGGCGAGCTCCTCGCGGAGATTAATCCTCGCGGACGCCTGGGATTGCCGGAAGATATTGAAGGGGTTATTGTGTACCTATGCAGTAAGGCTGGCTCGTATGTGAACGGTGCAGTTATCCCACTTGATGGCGGACAGCATTTGGTGTCTAAGATGTGAGTCGATGCAGGACATTTGTAATCGTGCGCTGCGATAGTATATTGACAGATTTAACGGTAAACGGTACATAACATTATTGATTGATACAGTAGTGTCATCGCAGTCATTACAAGTATTGTTCATGGTGCTCGGTGTGTGATGCCAAATAAGATTGTCAAGTATCAACGTCCAAGCATCCAAACCCCAATCATGCAAAACATATTCCCATGTCATTCAATTTCATTTCTCATGCCCCAAAGGTCGTTACATGCAAATTCCATAACGCTGAATAGTCCCTCCCATTAAATTGTCATCTGCGACAATGCATGCTGTAGCACGTACATATTCGCATCCTGACTGGACGTGAACCTCACGAAATACGACGGTAATCCAACATTACTAGCCATCAATCCCAGCGCGTGTTCTCTGGACTCTGCAACGAGAAAGCCACAGGAATTGATGACTACCACATAAGTATCTGTTGGCATTGGTAGTGTTGATGACGGCGACGCTCGAGCTGAGAGCGGCGTCGTGTCAACAGGACCCGATGCACCTACCGGAGAGGCATACGTCCGTGAGGGAAGATGCAGTGCTGACATCTGTTAGCTGGTTTGCTGAGGCGCGACAGTGAAGCACAGCTGGGTAGGCATCCGTGGGATTGACTTATCAGCTCGCAGCTAAATTAAGCGAGGAAGTCAGGCACCATAACCGAGCTTGGTGCTTGCGTCACGCTGTCTCGCACTGTAAATTTATGGCAAGGGTCTGGTGTCACCTCTGGCCAGCCTATATTTACTGGACTGTTGGGTCATCGGGTTAGGTTTGAAACATTCTTGTGTGGTTTCTTAATTTAGAATGCGTCAACGAAAGCGTTGCGAAACTACCCTAGAACGGTTCAATTTATGTAAGCTTATTTAGATAACTATTGTTAGTTACACTGTGACCGCTGTATGTAACCCGATTTTGCAGTGCTTGCGCGTCCGCCGCATTGTTGACTGGTATTGGAGTTCTTGATCTCGGGCATTTGTCATTAGGCTTTCTTACAATTCAAAGAACATGATATGTCTGCCGTCTTCAGCACGAAACAGGCATACCACAGTTTTCGCTACTCAAGATATTAGGGCCAGAGGTTAACCTACTCAAGGGAGTTACCCGGGCCAGCGGTTGCTATCCACTCGCGCCCGCACGGAGGGCAAGTCGCAGTGTGCTAGGCATATGTAAAGTAGCAGCAGTCTGCATTCTTTTGGCAAAGTGCAAAGTACTTGTACGAAAATGAGTTCCAGGCGCGGTTGGGACAAATATGTTCTACTGGTGGCGAATTGGTTGTTTCATCATGAGGCTGTAAACCTGGGTAGCAATAGTCTACTGAGCAGTGTGACTTGTGAATAGAATATTTTGTACAAATTGCTTTTACGTATGTAGAACTATAGATCAAAAAAGTTCACTCGAATACTTAGAAACGATAACGGGCTGATGAGCGCGGTGCGTCAGAAGAGGCGTCGCAGCCGCCAGCCGAACTAAGCCGCTGCCGCTGCCGCTTTGGGTGCTCCCGTCAGCACTGCGCCCGGGTTTGCGCAGCCTCAACGACGCCGACATACTTCACCGACTCCCTCTTTCTCAGGGCCGCTATCCAGTCATTGCATCACCCACAAAATTTCAGTCGTGTCGTCTCGTCCTACTCTCCACCTCCAGCTATGGCCGCCGATCCGGACGTCGTAGAGGGCGCCACCGAGAATCCGGACGTCCCGGCCGTCCCAGAGTCAGAGTCCAACCAGGACGACCTCCGTCACAGGCGTCTCCGATGGGCATCCACACGCCATCCTAACGGACGCCCTCGTAGGAGTTCGCGCCTTCACAGATTGTCCATAGGTGCAAGATTGAGACGGCATTCTACCGCTACCGAACGTATCGCGAACGAAATCGCGTTTTCTGGCGAAAGCAAGGGTGACGATGGCGAAGTCGCCGCCTCATCGCTACCGCATCGTCGGGTCTATGTTAACCTGCCGCTTCCACCAACGGACCTCGACGAGAACGGCCAGCCGCTAACGCAGTATCCACGCAACAAGACTCGTTCTGCAAAATATACACCCCTGTCATTTGTGCCGAAGAATCTTTTCCTTCAATTCCACAATGTTGCTAATATTTACTTCTTGTTCATTGTTATTTTGGGCATCTTCCCCATCTTTGGTCAGACCAACCCGGGTCTTGATGCTGTTCCTATTACTTTCATCGTCACTATCACGGCTATCAAGGATGCAATTGAGGACTACCGGCGTACTCTCCTCGATCTCGAGTTGAATAATTCGCCCACCCAAGTTCTGGCGCATTGGCTCAATCCCAATGTATCTGAGGACAATGTCTCTCCTTGGCGTAAATTCAAGAAAGCGTCCACGCGAGTCTCTATTCGCATATTGAGGTTCTTGAAACGCAGCTTCAGCGGGAAGAAGAGACGTAGTGAAATGGACGCCAAAGATCGAAGACGGCATGAGAATGAAGCAGCGGACGAGGACCAGTTTTCTGACACTGACATTGGTCGCACGATGACTCTGGCAACAATTCAGTCTGAATACACCGACCATCGCATTTCCGAGTCATTTCAGATGCACGAGATTCGTCGCTCGCACGATGTTGCTTCCGGCTACGAGAATCCGTTTGGTAACGATATAACAACGATCCCAGAGTACCGCCAACCATCAATTGACCTCACACATGGCAATGTCATGGACTACAACAAGGATATCCCCGGAACAGCGCGATTCAAGCGTAGTTTCTGGAAGAATGTTCGCGTTGGCGATTTTGTGCGCATTCGCAACGACGATGAGATTCCCGCTGACGTTGTCATTCTGTCGACTTCGGATTCGGATGGCGCGTGCTACGTGGAAACCAAGAATTTGGATGGTGAGACCAATCTCAAAGTCCGTCAGGCAGTGAGATGTGGTGCTCACATTAAGCATTCGCGCGACTGCGAGCGCGCTTCGTTTATCATTGAGTCTGAAGCTCCGCATCCGAACTTGTACGCATACTCAGGGGTTTTGCGATGGTCCCAACGCAATCCTGCCGACCTTACTGCACCACCTCAGGAGATGGCTGAGCCTATCACGATCAATAATCTCCTACTTCGAGGATGTACGCTCAGAAACACACAGTGGGTTATTGGCATCGTGATGTTCACTGGCGAGGAGACCAAGATCATGCTTAATGCTGGAGAAACTCCGAGTAAGCGAAGTCGAATTACACGAGAACAGAACATCAACGTATGTGTATTTGGCTTATGATGTATTATTTTACTCTATTCTCACGGTATTAGGTTCTCTATAACTTCGTCCTTCTCTTCAGCCTCTGTTTCGTGTCCGGTATCATTGAAGGTGTCAGTTGGTCCAAGACCGACAACTCAATTCAATGGTTTGAGTTCGGCTCAATTGGCGGGAGACCCTCTGTTGATGGTCTAGTCACCTTCTGGACAGGCGTCATTCTCTTCCAATCGCTTGTGCCTATCGCACTGTACATCTCCATTGAAATCATCAAGACCATCCAGGCGTTCTTTATCTGGTCTGATACATATATGTACTACGAGCCGATTGATTATCCTTGCACCCCAAAATCGTGGAATATTTCGGATGATCTCGGACAGATTGAGTATGTCTTCTCGGATAAGACAGGCACATTGACTCAGAACGTTATGGAACTGAAGAAAGTCACTGTCAATGGCGTTTCGTATGGTGAAGCGTATACCGAGGCCATGGCCGGTATTCAAAAGCGACAAGGTCTCAATGCTGAGTTAGAAGGTGCAAAAGCATTACGCCAAATTGCTATTTCGAGAGAGGCGATGCTTCAGGATCTTCAGATGATCTACAAAAATCCCTACCTCAATCCCGACAAGATGACTTTTGTCGCGCCTCAGTATATCGCTGATCTGAAGGGTGCATCTGGACAGGCGCAGGCACAGGCTACCCACAATTTCATGATGGCTCTAGCACTTTGTCATTCCGTTTTAACCGAGCGTGTTTCTGAAGACCCACCAGTGTTAGAGTTCAAGGCGCAGTCGCCAGACGAAGCTGCTCTCGTCGGCACTGCCCGCGATGTTGGGTTCACGTTGGTGGATCGTACTCAGCGCGGTGTTATTCTCGACGTACAGGGCCATGTTCAAGAGTACCCAGTTCTCACCACACTCGAGTTCAATTCAACGAGAAAGCGTATGAGTGCTATTGTCAGAATGCCGGAAGACAATCGAATTGTCCTGTTTTGCAAGGGTGCGGATTCCGTTATTTATTCTCGCCTCCGAATGGACGGTCAGGACGATTTAAAAGAATCCACTGCTCAGCATCTCGAGGTATTCGCCAATGAGGGACTTCGAACACTGTGCATTGCACAGAGAGTACTGACAGAGGAAGAATACAAATTGTGGAGCAAAGAGTACGATGAAGCCGCTGCCGCACTTGTTAATCGCGAAGAGAAAATGGAAATCGCGGCGGATAGGATCGAACGCGAGTTGACATTATTGGGAGGTACCGCTATTGAGGACAGATTGCAGGATGGTGTTCCTGATGCAATTTCACTATTAGGGCAGGCTGGCATCAAGCTGTGGGTCCTTACTGGCGACCGTGTAGAGACTGCTATCAATATTGGCTTTTCTTGCAACATTTTGAACAATGAGATGGAGCTTATTGTGTTTCGAGTGTCTGCGGAAGGTGGACTGCAAGAGGCCGAACAGAAGATTATGGAATACATGGACCAGTACTTTGAGTTGAAAGGGACAGTTGAGGAGCTAGAGGCCGCCAAGAATGACCATTCGCCTCCAGAGCCGACACATGCATTGATAATTGACGGTGAGGCCCTCAAGTTGGTATTGGACGAATCCCTCAAGATGCGATTCCTCTTGTTGTGTAAACAGTGCAAGTCCGTCCTCTGCTGCCGTGTGAGTCCAGCCCAGAAAGCTGCTGTCGTTAAGATGGTCAAGAATGGTCTTGATGTCATGACTCTTGCCATTGGCGATGGTGCGAACGATGTTGCTATGATCCAGGCTGCTGATGTCGGTGTCGGCATTGCTGGTGAAGAAGGCCGCCAAGCTGCCATGTCCTCAGATTATGCCATCGGTCAATTTAGGTTTTTGAGCCGATTACTGCTAGTACACGGACGGTGGTCGTATCGACGTCTCGCTGAGATGATTGCCAATTTCTTCTATAAGAATATTGTGTTCACGTTCTCGCTGTTTTGGTATCAGATTTACAACAATTTCGATGGCTCGTACTTGTTCGATTACACATATATCTTGCTCTATAATCTGGCTTTCACGTCATTGCCAGTTATTCTCATGGGTATCCTTGACCAGGATGTTGACGACAAGGTCTCGCTTGCCGTTCCTGAACTCTATCAGCGTGGTATTCTCCGGCTAGAATGGTCTCAGAGGAAGTTTTGGATCTATATGGGGGATGGACTCTACCAGTCTGTCATCTGTTTCTACTTTACGTACTTGATTTTCTACACTGGTGGTTTTGTGACGCCCTCTGGTCTGCAAATTAATCAGCGAGAATCAATGGGTGTATTCGTCGCGACCGCAGCTATTATCGTTGCCAATGTCTACGTGCTGCTAAATCAGTACCGATGGGACTGGCTCTTCTGCCTCTTCGTGCTAATTTCAATTTTGCTCTTATTCTTTTGGACAGGAGTGTACACGGTCACATTGTACTCGGAAGCGTTCTTTGGTGCGGCAAGTCAAGTCTACGGTAGTCTGATATTCTGGGCTTGCTTGCTAGTCACCACGACCGCGTGTCTTCTGCCCCGATTCATGGCTAAGGCTGCACAGAAATGTTTTCGGCCGATGGATATCGACATTATCCGCGAAAAGATTCGTCTGGGCGAATTGGCGTACCTTAACGACGTGGAGCCTGACCAGGTCGGAGTGACATCAATAAGTGCATCGTTGACCAAGGAGAAAAATGTGCCAACCGTGTCTGAATCTAATGGATCGGACAGTGTGACCGCCAACTCGGATGGCATCATATCTAGCAACGGCAAGCAGCATTTTATTTAAGTTTTAGTACAAGGCAGCGGAAGAGGCAGAAATGAAAAGATCAATCGTCTTGCTCATTTTGACGCTATTCTTCATGTTTGACTGGCCCCTCCACATTTTGCGCTCTGTATGTTTATTTCTTGCGTCGGCGCCGAGGCGGTTACTCTTTAACCCTTGGATTTGTGCCCTGCATACTTTTTCTACTTTGATTCTTTGCGTGATAGCTGTTCTTTTGTCTTCATTCACGGTGCTAATGTGCGTTTGATCATGTAGGATTCACACCCAAAAAGTACTCCGTTGCCTCGTCGTCGACGTATGACATCGAAGAAGACCGCGTGCCTATCACATCGCCTGAACCTGATAACGATAACCACAGCCTTTCGTCCCTGACGTCAAAAGACGGTAGCGATAGTGGACACAATCATTTCCAGTCACCAACGCCTGTGCAGGCGAATAATTATGTTTAACTTGGTGCGAATATGATATGTCAGCGGACGTTTGTATATACGCTGTCAGATTTGGTGCGCAGGGGCGGCAATGTCATTTGTGAAATAAGAAAAGTTTGGGCCGGTTATGTTTCGCATGCATATTGATTTGTTTTCGTTCTCTCAGTTTATTCGTTCATATGTTCACATATTAATATGTTTTACGCGTCTAGACCGACTGCTTGACATTTTTGTTATAGAAGGTTCGAGTATTGTTGTTATCGTTGGGTGTATATGAGACCACCGGTGTGTTTCTTAATCGAAGCAAAGCACTATTAACAATGATGAAGGTGTTTGAATCGTTATTTCTCATTTGTATGTATACAAGTGTTACTTTGTTATGCGATTTTGTGTTTGTGTAATGCTTTTCACGACGGGTAGATACTGAATGTTCATAACGGTCGTGAAAGGTATATCCTATCCATATTAGTGTTTGTGCATAGTTTTGTTAGTCGAATGAAATGGATGTATGGTTTTGTCTAAAGCTGCGATTGAGAATTGATTTCATAGCCCCTGGTATTCACTCCTGACATGATCCTAATTAATTCGGAAACTAACTCCATGCGACCCATATAATAGACAAGGTGCTTCTCCACCAAACCCCTTGTTGTTTCTTTGGTTTTGGGGCCATTGTCTATAACAATAAAAAAAGCCATTTACATCCAAAAGAAGAACTTGACTTAACTTTCCTGAGCTGAGATAAAACTTTCCTGAGCTGAGATAAGAAAAGTTCATTCACTCAAATGAACAAAAAAGTTTCTCCGGAGCGTGACTCGAACACGCGATTTTCAGGTAATCTTCAGGAAATCCATTACAGCCTGACGCCTTACCAGCTTGGCCATCCGGAGCCAGTTACTTGCAATGCGTAACCTGAAATTTGATCTTTAAACCAAAAAAATGCCAATTTTTCACTGCGATTACGCCATATTTGTAATGGTTTTGTCTGTTAATCCGGACGTGGTTTGCTGCTTCTTTTTGTGGTCGGGTTTCTTCTCTTTTTTGTGGTCGTGGTTCCGTTTCTTTGTCTTTTTTGAATTTGTTATCGTGCTTCCGTCTTTCGCGTTTTGTTCGCTTTGTCTTTTGCTCAGTTGGCTTCACTGGTTGTCGGCTGGGTCACCCTTCCCGCTCTGCTACCTTCCTTGGCTCCCCTGCCTAGTCTGAGCGGACAGCGCCGTAGATCCTCTGGCTTTGTCCCCCAAGGGTCCACCTACGTTGAGGTCTCTGGTTTGATCACCCAGTTAGCCCTTCGCTCCTACATCACTCGCGCTGGGTGCTAACTTGCCCGGTTTGTCTCCCGGGTCGCTTGCCCCCATCTCTCTCTTTACTTGTCCGTCCTCGCTCCGGACGTGGATGGCCCTCTCGGCTGGCGGGCTGGCTGGTTTGGTGTCCTTGCCTACGGACCCTGGCAGGCAGCTGGTGTTGTTGCCTTTGGTTTCCATTTTGCGTTTTTTCCATCCTTTCTTCGTTTTCCGTTTCGTTTTCCCTTTTTTGTATATTTATCCGTTTCGTTTTCCTTTCGTTCCTTTGTTTTTCGCCAGGACATGCCTGTAAATAGCTTGTAAAATACACTGGCTTTTCAACCAAAAAAAATAATCAAAATGATGTGCAAGCTGCGGTAGGTAGAGATGGGTAACTTTAAGTTGAAGTCAAGTTAAGTCGACTTAACTTGAACTAAACTTCACTTCTCCTTGGGTTCGGCTACCAAACTTAACTCAACTTGCAACTTTGAGTAAGTCGGAGTTAAGTCGACTTAACGTAACTCAAGATTTTAAATTTGGCGTGTGATAAATACGAGAATCATGCTCGTGTGCCTGTGCTGGAACCTGCTCGGTCTGTAAAGTACCCTGTAGATTTGTCGCGTCAACCGAGTTAACTCAAAATTTAGTTAAGTCGACCCAAGTCGACTTAGTTTACCCATCTCTAGCGGTAGGCCCCGCGTACTCACAAGTTACCCTCCTCTAATCCTGATCCGATTCCTGACTAACTAGCCGTCTAACCCGGCACGAAGACGTCGAAGAGCAAAATACGTGAATTGTCTGCGCGAGTTAAGGTGGTCGAGGGTTTGGGCCCACCTGAGAAGTCTTCGGATTAGGGATCTCTAAGCTAGTGGCTCACCCAATGGCTAAGCAACCAACCTGCCCTAGGTGCGGCTCGGCAGTGACTGACGTCAGAGAATGGGGGCGTTCCGAGGCAGTTCCCAAACTTGTACGAAACTCGAAAAAATCTATGCAACTCAGAGAAAGGAGAAGCAGGCTTGCTCACAGGAAAGGAAATAGGAAAGTAGCTATTATCATAGAACCTTGGAAACAGTCTCTAACGCCGATTACAACAGGATATAACAAACAATCAAACAAATCGATCAAAAACGTAACAGTATCCAGAACTATAAATTCAAACGCCACCATGATATGCTGACGATATCGTTACACTCCCTATCCAGAACTCCAACTCTACAAAATGCAACTAGTCTCTTCCATCCACAGTAAGCAATCGATCACTTACGTAACAATTGCACGTGGCCGCGGGCCAAAATACGCTTTCATATTGGCGACAACAAATCGTGCCATCAAATAAAAAGTTCTTGCTTTCTTTATATAGATCTCGTCCAGTAACTGGACTCGTTCTCGCGGGTTAAGGTAATACCACATACCCCTATCAAGGAATTCCCAGACTTCAGCCATCAGTGATAAGAAATTGTAACTTAGGAAAGTCAGTATCAACGAAGAGAATAATGAAGTGGGGTAGCAACATACGAAATCCAGCCGCAAACACCGAACATAGCGATCAACAGAGTCACAACAAGTAGGACGCCAACGATCGAATGAGGTCGCCACGCTGTCTGTTTACCCTCGGTTGACTGCGACGAAAACTGCGACGAATTTTTCGTCGCGAAGTCCTCGATGGGAAGAGTCCCCGTCCAGCCATTGGCGTCCTCTTTTTTTGGCGCCAAAACTTGGTCGTCATTTGTTTGCGTACCGATATTTGCTAGAACAGTACCAGTGTCCACGCGACCAATCTGCACTGAACTCATTTGATATTGCGCGACAAGTGGCAACACACTTCCGCAGAACACGACCTCGACATTCTGCAACTGGTCGTCGGTAGCAGGAGTGCAGTCTAAGACCGCAGTACCAGCAGGCAATTCAAGATATCGCACTATTGTCCTGTCGCCGCTATTGTGTGTGATCTGAATAGCCAATCTTGGAGCGCGAGGCAGAGGCGTTTGCTCCAGCTCACACTCAGGTTCGCGTTCGCGGCGCTGGGCGAGGTCGTCGTTCGGCTCGGTTGTGACATTGGCCGTTGACACGGCCGGTACATGCGTTACAGGAAAATCCGGAAGGCTTTTATTAACAATTTCACCTGATGCAGCCATCCGCGTAGGCACCTCCGGAATCACAAGCAATGGGGTACTCTCCTTATCACTCAACTCATCAACATGTGTTCGATCGGCATCAAACATCATATCACAGAATGAACCTAACGAACAGTTCAATACGTGATTTTCATTTAACGAAGCATCATCCATAGGGTTGTCTGCCTTCCCGCTGTCTTGGCCATCGGCATGGTCCAGTTCACCGCGATCTTCAGCATCTAGGAACGATGACGAAACATGCTCTATACTCTTATCATCCGCAATGTACTCAATATCCCCAGCGTCTGGAGCTGGTGAGCTATCACTGACTTGACTATAAGGTTGACTGCGTTTGTCTATCTCGTCTTCATCGGTTTTGGTGGAGACCTGACGCTCAGCTTTTAAACCCAGCTGGGAAGTCATGTGTGGCTGGCCGCAACTGAGCACTCCTGCCTGTTGAACGCCGGAATCTGAGATTGTGACACTCCCATAGGATGAAAGATGGCCAGACGAAGAACCACCAAATATGTCTTGCTCGTCTTGAGCAGTTGAGATCAGTACATCGTGAATGTCCTTTGTGCCAAGTATATCTTGATGACAATATTCTTCCGTGTCGTCAGGACCACTAGCATCAGAGTCTCCATGGCCGTGTCCATTAACAGTGAGCCAAATAATTTCATGACTCGTTGACAGACTTTCAGTCTTCTCGTCCTGGTTGATGATTTGAATAGGCTTGTCGGCGAAATGTTCAGATAATTCCGTATCTACTGAATCTTCTCCTTCTTCGTCAATTGCACTGCTAGACAGTTCTATAATGGTATCCTCATCGTCTTCACTAGATTCAATGGTGTTCTCAGAATCCTGTTGATGTTCCTGGTATCCAGTGAGTAGTTGATGCAGAACTGGTATAGCGTTTGTAGGCGGCCGAGCTGGCCTGATATTGCTCAGGATTGATCTAAAAGACAGACTTTCCTCCTCGTTGCATGGTGGGTAAATGCCGTCTCGCGATGTCTGTAATCGACACGGTGCAGTCTCGAATTGCCTTCGCCCATTCATGCCTGATCTCAATTTTGAGACGTCAATAACCTGTAACCTTACGTTAGCGCTGATAACAACATTTTACTAAACTGCGAACCAAGTTTCTAAGTTGAGTTTCTCTCGCGACAGCCGACCAAGTTGTCGGGCGGGTCGACAGCATACACATGCGTGCAGTAAGAACTGCGAGATCCTAAGCCGCCAGTTACAAATCCCTTCATTAAATTTGGGTATCAAAGCAATACAAACCCAATTATGCCTCGCCATCGCGACATTTGTAGTATTCATAACGAGATACTTGATGGAAGACGTGACAGCACCAATCGGCGTCACGGCGTTGATGCCAGTAAGCTCAGGCTTCGATTCCACTCGTACGAATGTCTTCTTTGCACGACTGAAAATTTCCACCTTGCGGCTTGTTAGCAAGCTTCTAAATGTCTAAATCAACGGAATATACATGCCATCCTCAGTTTAGCCGCAGCGATCTCCATGTCAAAGTTGCGCATCTTTGGCTCAGCGTGGATCTCAACCGCGGTCTTGGAGTCAACTGGTCCGGATGGACCATGAACGAGGTCGGCTTGGGATTCTGGGAGCAACTCCATATCAACCGGCTGCCAAGTTGCCTCGTCCAAGACTTCTGTTTGTGACTGCGGGCGTCGGGAAGTGTATTGTTGCACCTTTCATGTGGAAACAAGTTAGCTCCATTGAAGATATACTATCAAGTTGCACTAACCTGGTTCGTCATAGGTAGTGAGGGACGAATCGAGAACGACTCCGGTTGGAAGGACCTCATTGGGAGGACTCGCATCTCCTGTCGCAACTCCAGTTCTGATAATGGCGAAGGTGAGAATATTTCATCTGTAACTGCCGAAACGTCGTCGTGACTACCCGAAGGAACCCCTTGTTGTCGTGGCTGTATGAAAAGAGCGGAATCAAGGACTTCCTGACGTCGGTCCAAGGTGCTGAAGCATAAATCATGTGAATCAGCGGAGAAGGACATCGAAGAGAACGGCTCTTCTTGCTCTGGTGAGGACAATAACCGAACCGGCGCGCTGGTCGGCATCTCTGGCTGTGATCCGAGTATTGGCATGGAGTCCGGAAGATCACACAGCTGATTGGTAGGAACTGGTGCAGGATCTAAGCCGAGCCATGGTGGCGATTCTGCAAAGTCCTGCGTAACAACAGTTAGCCAATAAACTTCCTGCCAAGTCCCTACACTGGGACTCTCACATCTTCGCCTTTCATCACAGGATTTAGTGGTGTCGGTGTCGGTCGGACAGTTCTCAATGGCGGTGTTAGCGCCTGCCGGCGTTTCAACTCCTGTGCGAGTCAACGCCTAATAATAATAGTACACTGCGATCAAGTTTTGTTACCTCCTGAACGCGGTTGTAAGCAAGGAGATAGTCCGCGAGATCCGAATACGCAGCATTCTTTGTCGAACAACTAGCAAACGGATCGCTGGGTGATGCGAGGCGAGCGTGAGGTGCCTGTCTACCAAGCAACTGTCTGCGTCGTGTTGGCGATAGCACGTTGATCACAGCCTGGACTCCCGACTTTGCATATCCCTAGATAAAGCCTCAGTTAGATACAGTCCCGGGAATAAGTGAGTTTACAGGTCACTCACGAAATATGAAGATCTCTTCGCTGTGGTTGGCGAGAGACTAGCAATCCACTTAAGTGTCCCAGCAAATGGAATAAGCTTTGAAGGGGTCAAGTCGGCCCTTATAAATCTAAAGAGTAATTCTGCAGCCTCTCTTTTCAAGACGATCTTGGGCATCCGATTGGCATTCGCGACTTCTGTATCGAATTCGTCCTTGATCTTGTCAAGCCTGGTACCAATTGATCCTTGCGATAGCTGCTTCAGCCTACGCAGTCCACGCCGTCCGGCTCTCTTTGAGGATATTAGTACCATCTGAAACATTGTAGGATGAGCAGACTTACAATGATGGCGGCTCTTGTCCGACGGCTCTTGGCGACCTTGGAATGCTTTTGCGCCTCGCGGATGATTGCAAAGAGTTGTAGAATGTCGACGATCTTGAGTTTATGATCAGATTGCCCAAATATATTCTGTGACTGCGACCTAGCTGCAGCCGGATTCACTAATTTGTTAGCCTCAGACGACGTGACTGCGAACTCAAACTGTGTGTCAGTTGCTTGCTGACTATCAGGAAAGTGCTCAGCTAACTTCTCTACGTTCATACTGGTGTCAGGCATTTCTACTCTCGAATCAAGCTGTGGAATAGAAATAGTTTGGCGGTTGTCTGTGCCGACACTAGCGCAGCCAACTAATTTCGAACGTAAGTGAGATTCGATGTCGACGCATCCCACGTCAGTAGCGTATCCCTGCCCTAGCACAGCCGCTTTGTCCGTGCCGACATCGTTGCGGTAGTTTTGTGTGTCCTTGGGTAGCGTGGTGGCCTCAGTCGACTCGCCATCGGCGATAACGACCGATTTGACCAAACATCTCTCAGCAGTGGTCGTACTGTGGGTTATTGACGTATTGACGTTACTGGCAAGACCGTAGGACAAGGAGAACTTTCCTTCCGGAGCGAACGTGGATGTTCTAAATCCATCCCCGACGGTGTCGGCCGTAGAATCAATAGCATTGAATTTCTCAATACTGATCATGGCGATCCCGGGACCTGCAAGATCAATAGGTGTCGGCGTCCGTGAGTCATTTTCTTGATGGCTGGACGGGGCAAATTCACGATTGTTATTGGTGGGTAAAGTCGAACATGTGTTTGATGCCTGTGCTGCCTGGACGTTCCGCCGAGCTTGTGCCAGCGTCTGCAACGGTTTGCAACCAGTGGTAGGGGCTTCTCCCTTTGGTATTGAGCCGGGCCGCGAGGTAAGTGCTGTCGCGCTGAGCTTCTATGAACCTAATTAACATTGTCGAGCTGTTCATGTACATTCTGCTACATACGAGGAAACGGATCGGCGACTCCGGAGACGGGCATCTGATGGTCCTTCGATCAGGAGATCTAAAGGACTGTAATCTTGCGGCAGCGATCGCGGCCTTCGTGTGCGCGAACTGGACATCAGGTTAGACGGACGTCAATCAAGAAAATGTACACGTACGAGCTCTTCGCGTCTGTCGGCGATATGCGACAGAATCACTGACGACGAGGTGGGTGGGAGTGATGTAGTAGGAATGGGATAGAGTGCACCACGATTCTATAATTTTCTTCAGCGCATGTACCTTCGCATTGGACCAAAGACTTCATACCAGCGCTAAACAGGCTGGAGAAGACGTTAAGCTCAGCTTAAGCAACGCAGGAAGCGCTGGCATTGAATCCGTGAGAGGAACTGCAATGGGGAGATCACTATTAATTGGCGACAACTCGCTACGATTGAGGCTGTTGTGATCCATCGCAAAAGAGAGACTGCAATCTGAAGTCGCGAACGTTCTCATATATGTTGTGACAACTATAATTGCTTCTGAAGCAGAGGAAAACGATGACTGCGATGAAAGGACCTCGATGGTAGTAAATCAAAACAATCCCAGCCGCCGGATTGCCAACGCGCCCGATTTAATGGAGTCTAATCTGGCCATCAGCTGCGGAAATATACCCTTACCCTTGAAGGAGCTCTATTGTTTTCGTGTAGGGAGCTTCTTTAGTTAGTTGTATTCTGCGCCCACTACAGTGCTGCCATTTTGGATACAGATCTGCACTAAGGTACCTGTCGCCCTGCTATCGTTTCTAAAAAAATGAAACAACTTTTATTGGCGAACAACCCCCCAGATTCTATCTATATACCGAAATCCTCTCTGCAAATCCGATATCCGTTCTCAACTATGCATCGTCCTTGGCAAATGCTACCTCTTTGGGAAGCAAGAAAGTGACGCAGTACATTCCCTTTGTTGGAGCCACCGCTCTAACGAAGTGGAAAGAGAGCGCAGAAAGAGGGATGTCGAACCCTAGGGCGCATGCGATTCGCTGGAGAAGCAATTAGTTAGCCAAAAACGAATGTCCAATGAGGCGTCAACGCGGACTGATGCGCAAATTAAAACGAGCTTCCAGGGGTCCTGTATCAAGCAACATGCGAACAATCGCATTGTCGACCGTTACGCCCCACCACAAGCTGTATTTACGGCCCACTCATTGCGACGTAGGCGAAACAGGCTGGTTCAATCCAGTTGTTAGCTGCTCGCCAGGCAGTTAACTAGACGCAGCCGGGAGCAGGGTACGGGTGTGTAGACTTATTCAGGCACCGCACCCATGCCCTATCCGGACTAGCCCCATTGGCCCCTTGCAGCCGTAGCCACGACGCTAGACACAAACAAACTAGAAGAAATTTACTGACCTGTCGCAGCGTAGATTGCACTTCTTCGTTAGGCGGTTTGGGTGCATTCGGATCGGACTTGTGAAAGCAATGGACATGAACGTACGGAAGCTCAGCTTGTTCGTGGTCGCCGGCATAGAGTCCCCTAAACGCGTCTAGTATGGTTAGCGAGGATTTCGCGTGATTCCCAGTGCGGCTAGCATTAGTTAACCGTGCAGCCGGGTCGCTGCGGCGCCGCCCTGAGCACGTTCTCGTCCGCAACTGAGCGTCTCACAACCAACTCTCCCATCTTCCCCGAAAAGTTGTGTTGGCTGCGGCCCTCCCCATAAACAAAACGGCAGCTTTGCCACTTCACAGCAGATATTCGTCCATCAGTTCACTCTCTCTGCTCTCTATTCACCACCGCGTCCAATTTTTTTGCGAACCAGACCGCCAGAGGATTCTCGAGAGCGACGCCGAACGTATACCATTGCTCGGTCTTACGCAATCATTGCCGCCAATTCGCAGCTTTTGTTCTCCAAGCCTATCGCTCTGCTACTCACTCGTTCCCCACGCGCCAGCTATTACGAAGAACCGCAAGCAAAGATATAGAAATATCGCTTACCTAAGAAACTGATCGCGGAATCCGGCAAGTTCATAACATAGTGAGAATACCGGGTTGGAATCTGAATAATTTCAACTTTGCGTTTTCCGCTCTCGTCTTTGGCGTGTCGAGACCGTGCAGGAATAATTAGCTTCTTCTTCGTCTCGGCCAGTCTCTTTAGTTCGTGTCGCGAGATCCTAATAAATTCCCTGCCATCAAGGTTATACGGGAATACCGTTTTGTCAACCTATTTCCAGTCGGTTAGAGAATCATATACAGTCGCAATCATGTTAGATATTTCCAATGTCGTCACAGTCATTCGGTTGAGTCTGTTCCAGATGTTCATAACCAAGGAGCGGAAGGAGCGGAAACGCAGGAAACGTGACAATCTCGGAACCATCCGGAAAGCCGCCATCTCACACGAAGTCCGGGCAGCATGACCGATATTAAGAAAACAGGTATGTTTACTCACCTTGTTCAGCTTGATGTTGTGCACCAAACTGTCGTAACTATGTCTGTTCAAGTCATTCGCTAAAACAATTACGTTTTTCTTTCCAGCAGGCACAGCAAACGGACCAACACCAGCAAACACATCGCAAACCGCCTCGCCAGGTTCGAACGTCGAAATCAATCTATCGTGTTCCGTGTGTAACCGCGAATTCCAGTATACCTTAGAGAAATCGAATTGGAAGCGGCAATTGGACTCGTGCTGTTCGACGTACAGATCGGGCTCTCCGGCGAGAACTTCCATTTCAAACGTGCGAAATACAGTATCGATAGAATCAAGCTTATTGACGACAGTGCGCACTTTGGGATTCTTGTCGAGAATTAGCTGGCCGATGATGTGCTTGTACGGCAGATACTCGTCGCGAAGGTTCATGTGTGCTTTAAAGTTCTGTTAGCCTGTGAATATTTGGAAATTTGTATATACAGCAAGCATTGGTATAGAAAATTTGGCATGGGATTATTGGCGACTTCCCGCGTTCCTTAAGTGGGCTCACAGCATCTTCTATATTGGTACAAAAATAAAATTGGGTATTTGAGTAGTGTCGCGCATTAGCTACTAGCCAACGTCGATGATTTATCGCACAGCAGAATGCAGAGGTCATTGCAAACAGGTGTAGTCGTAGAATCGGGGAACTTACCAATATGGCCTGTCATTGTAAATCCAGACGGAATTTCGCCTAACAGATCAGGGGGAAGAATCCCACTCAAGATTTCATCTAATACATCATTAGTAGTCCGCATTTCCAGCCACCGATGACCACCTCTCTACATATCTCTCATACCAGCCCTCCAAAAGTCGTAGCCAAGTTCAAGCGAGTAAGGAAGGACCTCAACTCCCGGTCTCTCTTTCAGAAACGCCGTAAGCTCTTCGCTCATGCCTCTTAGATCTAATTTATCGAATAGCATTCGCATATTAGCCACATAGAGATCCTCAAACGCCTGGTGCGCTCAACGCAGTATCATACCAAGCTTAATATCAGGCCGCAGCACCAATAAAATATCCGTCACCTTGTCCGTTCCCTCCTCCTTGTCCACCTTCACAATATTGGACACAGAACGCAGCAATAACAAGTCGTTCTTAAATTGCCTCCTATATATCGGCAGCTCTCGCGGTTGATCGATTTTGAGAGCTGTCAGCTCCACGTGAACAGTGAATTGCGACTTGTCGAGAGCGTCGGGCACTTCAGCGGGCGCGATCCTATGAACTGGTGGACTAGGGTGAAAGTTGTCTTCGTCGTATGAGTCGCTCATTTTGGAGTGATATTCCGCGGGTGAGATTGAGCCGGCTAACGATTTAGATGACGAGGGTGAATGGTGAAGAAAAGATCTGTGCGGGTCTAACGTGGCTTGACACTGGCGTGGCTGTCTACAATATTGATATCTCGTAGATCCTTCTTTTTCTAACAATCTTCCAAGCTTATGGTGAGACAGCACTGTTGTTGCAGTATAACGGCGAGGTCGTATCAAGACAGATATGCGAGACAATCTTCCCATGGAGATGTCGCCCAGTCTAGACGGTATATTCTTCCACAATAACCAGGACTATTTTCGGAAAAGCATCTGTCGTATATCGGCCCTATTGCGTCTAATGTATACGTATGCCGCTTAATAGGAGGTGCAGCTGCATCTGCCAAGGTTGTGCGGTGAAAGTGAAATTTTTTGGCAGGGCGGCGATGACGTCGGAGATGTCCCAAGTTCCCTTGGGGCCTTGACAGCAGCCGTGACATAATGCAAGAAACCGGTCTCGACTTACGATTACACGCGTTATTCGTGCCTAGCAACCTGATTTCACCGACTTCGTCTTGAATCAAGGTGTGGATGCGCTGTCGGACAGGCGTTGCTGTGAAGCATCTCGGCCAACAAGTTTCTACATATTTCCGGACATAACCGACAGATTGCCCGGCCATCATGGGTAGAACTGGTAATGTGCTAGACCACAGTAGGAATTCAGAATTATGCACAATAAGTTCACACTGTACTAGAATACAAGGCAGACATTTACAACAAGTCTGCATCTCTTATACATAGGCAATGACACTGAATTCAGTGCATTGATAAATATGTTTTTATACCTGCCTACTCCAAATTTCCTTTTTCTACAACAAATCCATCCAGCGCGGCCAGCATAGCATACAATCGGTTCTCAGCCTCATCAAACACAAGTGAGCGATCTGAGTAGAACACGTCGTCCGAGACCTCCTCCGGTTTTCGCGGCAGACAATGCATAAACTTCCAGGTGTCCTTCGCGCCGCCTCTCTTAGCCATCGCAGAAGTGACCTGGAACCCAGCGAACTGTTGCAGTCGCACCTGCTTCTCTGATTCCTGGCCCATGGAAATCCAAGTATCAGTCACAATAACGTCCGCGTGCTTCACAGCGGCGAGTGGATCGTGGCCGACCTCGACCGTAACACCGGCGGTACTCGCAGTCTCCTGCACATTCGCAAACACGCTCTGGTTGACCGGATGCGCGGACGGCGTCGCAACGGACACATTCATTCCCGACATTGCACAGGCAGTGGCAAGATCATTAAGCACATTAGTCGCGTCGCCAACCCATGCGAGTTTCAGACCTGGTAATCTCTTGAAGGATTCCTTGATTGTCAGGATATCGGCAATAGCCTGCAGCGGGTGATAAGTGTCGCACAGCGCGTTGATCACCGGAACGGACGACGCGTCAGATAAGCCGACGATATCCGAATGTGGACCAACACGCGCGACCATACCGGACGTCATGGACGAGATCACGCGAGACGTGTCGTAAAGCGACTCATTCACGCCCAGCTGGATGTCGTCTTTTCCGAGGAACATTGGGTGTCCACCGAGATAATTAATTGCGACCTCGGATGAGACACGAGTTCGTGTACTCCGCTTGGAGAACAAAAGAGCAACGGTGTGGCCCAATAGGGGCAACCGGTCGGTTTCGGTCGAAAGCGAAGCGTTCTTGATGAGGTGTCGGTAGGATGCGGCTTTGTCGACTAGGCTGCCCAGCTCCGCCGGACTTAGACTGGCGATAGAAAGTAGATGCCGGGGCTTAGATGCCACAGCTGAGGTAGAAAATCGGGCGGAATTACTTGACAGGCCCCGAATCGAGGCTTTCAGTGTATTGGCCATTGCGTGGGTTTATTGAGTCTGTGATTTAGCCAGTCTTCTTGAGGCTTGGAGGGGGAACACGAGAATGCACGACAGCCGAAGACCAGGAAGATAAAGTGATCGAAATTCCTAAACGATGTAATCGAGTGTACTGGAGGGCTATAAATTTAATGACTGTAGTAAAGGGTGAGTCTTCTCTCCCCGGAAAACTGACTCTTTTTTTTTTCGTCGGATGTGGAAGGACAAGTCACAGACCCTCAGGCTACGTCACAAATTTTAACGTTTAGATGTTGTGCATACGAAATCCCCTATTCCAGATTCGTCAACTGCAATGGTGAACAAAATAATATTAGCGCATACTGTCCGCATAAAGAAAATTTGTTCTACCACCTGGTACAGGTTAGGGATTCTTTTCATATCAGGCACCAGAACACTAGGACCCAGTGAGAAGAGTTTTAGGCTGCTAATATGGGGGTAAGAGCTCCGCATTGCCTAGCGACCACGCGACTAGGTGACGACAGGCTTCTAGACTGTTGGATCGTGACGCACGCCTCCTACTGGCAACTTTCGTCTTCATTTTCGCATTATATTCGCATATCGCCATCCCCAACTACGGCATCTCGTATACTACATAGCTGAATCACACGCTAAATGTCGAAACCGGCATTTGAGACCCGCAACGATGCGGACTGGTCGTCCAGCTCCCGGACGCCACTGCTAATCGACATTCCCCGAGACTCGCCCCCGCCTTACGCAAACGCTTCACCAAAAGCGACAGATGCCTCTACACTCCTTGTTCACACGCCATATTCCCCCGGATACTACGACGATGACTTTGACGAATCATATTTTCATCCGCGGAACGTACGGAAGCGTCCGTTCATTCGGCGTGTTCTGTCGTGCCTGAAGTGGCCGGCGATCATCGGCACCCTGGTGGCACTATGTCTATTTATTTCTCTATTCGCCGCGCATCTCGTTGAAGTCAAGGCGCCTGAATTATACGCCAAGCAGGCGCTGAACCTCAACATTTCGTCCGTGGCTGTTGAAAATCTATCGTCGGAAGGACTGAAGGCTCATGTCCTTGGTGAAGTGTCATTTGATTCATCTCGCGTGAAGGATAGGCCGACAAGGGTTTTTGGCCGTATCGCTACTGCCATTATGCGCAAGGCTGAAGTCAAGGACACATACTTGTTTATCTCACACGTGGACGACAACGACAACGTCGATGTTTTCGGACGAGCTTCGGTTCCCAACATCGTAGTCGACATTAGAGACAACCACGTCACGCCGATCGACTTCGTCAGTACAGTTGAGGATATCGCGTCTGCCAAAGAGATTGCGAAATTAGTGCAAGAGTATTTGCAGGGAAAGTTGCAGGATGCAGTATTCCGGGGAGACGCAGACTTGCCCCTGCGATCCGGCATTCTGCCTCTTGGGACGCACCATGTTTCGCATGACGTCAAGTTACAAGGTGAGCAACTTCTCCTACCATATCTACTTGCAGAGTATTAGAAAATGATATTGTAATGTTATTATGCCAGGCGTTGGCTAAAGCGGTGTCATGATTGTACTAAGACCAACGAAATAAATATTTGACTTGAATTCAGAAGTTGCAATGAATTACTACATGTTACTCGAGTGATTCGAAAGCTGACATGATATTCTAGCCACGATTGGTGAATCAATTCCGTTCTCGGTGTCCGAGTTCAAGTTTTCGGAGACTCCCGACAAGAAGGGAATCCAGGTTCGGGTCGGCGCATCTGCCCGTAATCCCTACCCGGTTCATGTCAACCTTCCTGCTCTCGACTGGATCATAGAGGCTGTAGCATGTGAGCCGAGCCAAATCGTCAGTCTTGCTGTCGCCCATTCTGATTCGCTTCTGGTCCGTCCAAGGGACCTTGTCCATTTGAAGGTCACGTCGGAAGTTGCTAACATTCCGCGCCCGTTCACCCAACCATGCCCGAAGGATGAGTCTGGATCGTCATCAATGGACCGATATCTTCAGCAGTACCTCGCCGGCGAGACTATCACTGTTTACGTGCGCGGCAAACCATCGCAGGATATTCCAAACTTCCCACCCTGGGTTGCTGACCTTCTCGAGATAGTCTCAATCCCGGTTCCTGTGCCTGGTCGCAAGGGTGAGGACGGCACCGACAAGATGGTCAAGTCGTTTGGTTTGTCTCGTGTCAAGATCACGCTCCCACCTCGAGTCCCAGGCGATGCACCGGCGTTGCCGCGTATTTCCGCGCTTGTAAACGCCGTGATTGAGTTACCTAAGGAGCTCGACTTCTCAGTCTCGATCAACAAGCTTTGTGGATCGTCCGACATGTACTATCAAGGCGACAAATTCGGTGTTCTAGTGATCTCGGAGTGGATTCCTGCTCAGAGTTTTTACACACCGGAAGGGTATATTCAAGTTGTAGCGGAAATGGCAGATGTGCCGATGGAGATCACGGACCAGGACGTGTTCAAGAAGATTGTGCAGCAGATGTTCTTCTCTGGAGAGGCCTATATTGATATGAAAGGCACGATTGACGTCGCGCTTGAGATGCCGGTTGGTGAGTTCGCTATCCGAAATATTCCAGTAAAGAGCTCTGTTGCTGTACGAGGTTATCCATCATCGATGGCCGAGTTATCTGGATTGGAGAAGATTAAGGACGATTGGAATCAATTTGTCCGCACCCTTTCGAATGGATTCGGTGTGGATCAAAGCTGGCAAGACATGGAGCGGGAGTCTCGTTTACAATGGGAGGCTGCTGTGGCTGACAGTCCATCTGACGTTCGCGAAGTTCTAGAGCTTTCGAAAATGCCGAGCTATGACCTTCAGTCTGAAGCTGAGCCTAGAATATCTGACGCGGATATTGCTGGCTATGATTCGTGGAATACCGTAAGGACTACGGTGACGCTCGACACGGCCGATCGCGATGATTTTGTGTTAATGTTCTCTGGGATTGGTAAGGTCCCGTCTGTTGTGGAGTTGTACAAGTGGAACCCCGAACCTGACACTGTTCGCGTGTGCGTTCGCCTTTCTGAAGATCGATCGGCGAAGGAGATGCATGTTGTCGGCCATTGCGACGCAAGCTTTTCGTATCTTGCTTTCTTGGAACCGTCATACTTTGAACTTAACAAGAAGATGATATTGCAAAAGATGTTATCTACGTACCGAGCCAAAACGTTCGACGATGCTGAAGAGTAACCTGGGCAGCTTCTTTGCGCGGTCTCGTCCGAGACTAAGCAGCTGCGGTTACTGAGTTGCATGGCCACTGGTATCGCTAGCAAGCGTTACATACAAACTCACGAACAAGACCATATCTGGATGAAAATATTTTTAATTGTCGGGCACACTTGTTTGACTGGATTTGTCGGCTTTCATGCTGGTTGCTCGTCATAGAATTCTCGGCCTTTCTCATGTACCCCCTGGTTTACTTTATTCGACGTTTATTGTACCATCCTCTTTCCAGTTACGGCGTTATATATGCGATGACGTGAGAAATTGCTTGGAGTTTAGTTTAGTATAAATAGGTTTGGTGGGCAGGCTAATCAATTACTTATTTGCTGGTCGTTTCTTTAATCTTTTTTACGGAGTGGAATACATATGACATCGGGATTATTGCATGTATTGTTTGAATTTAAAATAGTTTGATATGACCACCCCTCAGGACGTAAGCACATGCATGATTCAACGTAGCTACCTTAGGTCGGACAATAGAGCATGACTATTGCTGGAACTGTTTGCAGCCCGTCACCTTGTACAGTCGGGATCAGGATGTCCGACAGTAACTTGCGGTCCATAGACTCTGATCGCAACAGATTGGGTCTTTTAGGTGGGCAGGCTTATGCGCGACTCATGTTCACTTATGTCAACTAAATCTACTCAAGGATTCACACGGTAACCATGAAGAATTTGTTGATTTGCGACAGCTCGGTATTCGCGAAGATCGGCTATTTCCAGACATCATCCAGCGCGCCTGCCCAGATGCTCTTGATCCTAAGCCACATAGCCAGTCCTTTTTGACTAGTTACAGACTCATTCACCATGACAACCCCACTTTGGAAGTAGTCATCAATGTCAGACATTCTTCTTTTGGGGTTGCAATTTCTGTAATACTCGCGCTTCAATGCCTAGTCCTGTGGTGACCGGTTCTTCTTCGGAGACTCGTAGCTCTTGATGGATATCGGTTGTGTAGTAGCTGTTTTAGGCTTCTTATAACTTCGACGATGCTCTTAGCCAGCGCCCGTGCATCATACTGCAGAAAGTGACAGACGAATTGGTGCAACGTCCGCCAATGCACGCAGGACTAGCTTCCTACTTTCGCGGGCCTGATCATAATCTCTCCTTCCTAGCCAAGGTGCCACTAACTAAGTGAGCGAGCTGTCGTCGTGCGGACTCTCTGTTCATCTATCTCTTTCATCTACCATATAAAAACTGTTGCTATAGAGTCACGGAAATGCGTCTGGCAGAGGAAGCCGCAGCCATGTCATTCCATTGTTAACTTCTAAACAGGTATCACAGTTTAGATAGCGACTGGATGTATTCTGAGCCTTACTGATTATGATCATATTAAATGCAACATTGTTATCTTCATATCAGCGATCTACTATACATGACCTAGCAAAAAAGTGGCCAGCAAATTTATATTATACACCAAATCCAACTTAAACGAACACCAGTGAACTTTTTTCAAGCCGTAAGCTACACAAACGATTAATATCAAACATGCGTCTACACACCCGCACACATTCCATGCGTGAAATATTCATACAAACAATAAAAGCTGAATCCCAAATTCCTAAACCTGAACAAACATACGCACCGCAAGAGCAGTTGGTTGGCATGGAAATGCATGTCTCGGTGACGATTACAGGATGTAATAACTCACAAGATTATCCAGGACTAATATTGACGTATCGGCAAGTGGGACATCGACGCTGGATGCCCATCGCTATCGCTGCTCTGCGCGTTCCACGAGTCTGGTTTTATGCCGTGCACGATCTAACTCGATGAAGCTCTATTTTGCCGACTATCGTCGTGCTGGCGATTCATGCCAGGAGCGAGAAGCAAGCCGACAAGCGCTTGTCTTAAACAGTGAAAGCGTGAGCTAAATCTCGTTGATCTCTTTCAAATGGATGAGATGCTTTTCTAGAATCTCGAGCAAATTTTCCTTCGTAAACGGCTTGGCAAGGACGTCGTTCATGCCATGGGAGTAATACGTGATCACGTCGTTACCAGAAACATTGCCGGTCATGGCAATTATTGGAGTAAGAGGGTCAAACTGCCGGATCAATGAGGCCGCGCTGACGCCGTCGAGATTAGGCATGACGATGTCCATTAGCACAATGTCATACTTTGACATATTCATTTTGTTGACGGCCGCCAGTCCATCGATGGCAACGTCTGCCTCGCATCCAAAGATCTGCAGGAATTTACCACTCACTCGGCGACTTGTGGCGTCGTCCTCGACTAACAATACTTTGGGTGGGACGGCCCAGTTCTGGGTATATGTCGGCGCAGAGGGCGATTTGGATGATCGGCTGTAATCTAGACCTGTGTTCTTGTCGATCTCCATTACCGTATCGTGATCAGCCAGGTTTTCATTTCCAGACGCGCTCGTCGCATCTGAGTGTGGCTGCCGGATATGCTCTGCCAGTTTTCGGGGTCGGTCGTCTTTCAGGAACTGTTGCTGCTGCATGTATAGCTGAGATGATGTCGACGAGCAGACGACTTGCACGCGCTTGGCTAGCTCATTCAGGTAGTCCAAATTCGGTTCCTGTCGTGGCATCCTCATACTCGAGAAATCCTCGGGCCGGCCCATCATACCAGCAGATGGGTGGTTGAAATCCATATCCGGTGTACCAGCGTACCGGCTCTGTGGTGTGCTTGCTTGCGCGTTGACAGACTGCAGGTGCGTCAGCATGCTTCGCATCAGCTCGTCGCGAGCCTCGTTCGACCGCTGCATCGTAATCATGCTGTTCAACGTATTCTCGTAGTTTGTAGTCAACGTTTCGATATGCTTTGTTAGCAACGCCTGTGTGGACTTGAGATACTCGATTTCGCTCTCGAGCTTGCTAAGCTGCTCCGAACTGCCTTCTTCAACCTGCTGTGTCCGCCGCGGAGCGGGCGCCTTTCGTTTGATATTGTCCAGCTGCGTCTTATTGTGCAGTTGAAAATCTGGATGCTTGAATTCCCAGGCCTGAACCTGTTAGCGCCGACGACGAAAGCGAACTACAAGTGCACTTACGCTCTCTCCGTAAGGGCACGCGCCGCCCTCATCAGTGCTGCGAACTTTATGGAAATCGTACTTGTTAAGCTGTCGAACAAAGCTCGCAAAATTACTGTGCTTGAAGTGGCGTGGTAGGATACTCTTTGTGAATTCATTGGTCTAAACCGCGTTAGTGGGGCGGATTCTGTAAGCAGATGGCACCGGGCAGGTGGGCCCCGCAACATGTAACTCACCTCGACGACCACAAAGCTGTCGCCCGCGTCACTCCAGCGAACTATGTCCCGGTAGGACGGATCCTCGAGCATCCTGGTGAACAATGGTTAGTGGCGCGTGAACCTGGACCTGTGAATCGCGTGCATACTTGAAAAGCTTTTTGACCTAAAAGAAATGTTAGACTTGATCAATCACCCGTCGCTGAACTCAGTTGGATTCAAGACGGCAGAAATAGATGGAGAACATACAAAGTCGCTGGAAGAACTGGCTGAGGAAGAGGAGGCCCCCCCGGCCGAGGAGGCCGGGAGCTGGTAGGATTCTGACATTGACTAGTGAAAGTTTTCAGATCACGAGCGCACACGTGTTGAGTGTGATCGTGGCGTCGACGACAAAAGTAAGGAGGACGAGGAGGACCAGGAAGCGAGGAGGTGAAATCTAGCGGAGGACAGGACGAGCAGGCCGGGAGGAAAACTAGGGCATCGGGATCGAACTGGAAGGGGAAGGGGGAGGAGCCAGGTCCTAGCGACGGCGGGTATGGGAGTGGAGTATAGAAGAGCGAAGTCGGAGCGCGGACGGCTTGCAGCAAGTACGACCGCGGCGACCGGCGGAGGACGTACCTTGGGTCTTCGTAAGGCGGCGGATCTAGACGGTGAGCGTAGAGTGCTAGGTGGAGTGGATTGTATAATAAACAGTAGTAGTGGGCGCCGCCACACGTGTAGTCTCCGGAATCGCGATCATCTGATAAAACTTCTCGGTTGACACACCCTCTGGTCTAGACCCTTCATCGATCCTGCGCCGCACGAGCCGCGTCCTCCCCTGACCCTGACTGAAACCGACCCGAGGCCGAGTACGACACCGGCGGACCATGACGTAAGCTGTCGTCCGCTACTCTTTAATTGCGATATTTTCTTTGATATTGCGGCTGAAACGGCATTGACAGACCAGATAATATTTACTGGCCAGGTGATTGTGCTGCTAGTTAATTTACTACACTCTGTAATCTACATTTACAAGACTGCGGAGGATTGAGTTCGCTACAGAATGCTATGCAACTTTCTCGGCTCACTTTGCCCGACATCGGGCGCAATGCGTCAGCGGCCTCGGCGAATGTGCGGACATGGTTTCTAGTTTGAATATACCCATTCAGCCCCGCCAAGCTCGCACCTCCCCTCTACTGTCTTCCGTCGGATCTGATAATTTTGAACCCTGCAAAGTTCACCGGCGGATATTCCGCCGGCGCGTCCATTCGCTTCTGAGAAGCTGCTCAGGCGAGCAATGTTTTTTAGCCGTCCAAATGGGCTTACACGTTAACAGAGCCGTCAATTCGTCCGACATGTTGTCCAGTTGATCGCTCGCGTAACATACTGGTGTAGAGTCACTCTCCATTGTTCTTCTAATAAAAATATAATTACATCAGGCATACAATAAAAAGCACAACTTTTTCAATACCACAAATGCACAATTTACTCCAAAACTATAACATACAAACAGCGACACATTTCTATCCAACTGAAACGAATGCGATCACCAATTCAACTTTGTAAGAACATCAAATGATCCCGTCCCCACCGTCGACAATTTGCCCACCACAAGACGCGCGCTAGGACTATCCAAATCGTCCATATCTCCATTCAGCACTGCCTGTTTCAGGAAATTGAAGGTTGTCTCGAAACTCATTTTCAAGAACGGCGAGGCGCTGGCTTCGACGCCATGACGGTTGAACGGCAGGTACCCGCCATCTCGAGTCATCATGTCGGCGATAAGCTCGAGATGCCGAGCGTTGACTTTGATACCGTAAGGTTCGAACACGTTAGCGATTTCGTTTGCGATCGTATTTCGCGCGGCTTCGACTCCATACGTCTCGAGGACGGCGGCGATGTTGTTGGAAGTGATGCCGTTGACCCCAATGAAGTCTTCCTGGTCCCACATGGCCTGGAAATTGACCCCCTCAGTGACGAGGTACCGCTTGTTAGAGCCTTTGACCGGCGCGGCACGGAGACATCTGCCGATGCGTGGAATTTCTCGGACAACGACAGCTCGGCAGACAGACTCGATGATGTTGATCACGAGCAACTTGTGGTTGTCGGACGGATACTGCATCTCAAATTGGCACCATTCACCCTGCGCATCGTCAAAGTCAAACTTCGTGATGTTGGGATACATGCCGACAACTTCCTGCTGGCGTTCCTTCGCACGCTTGGACAATGGGCGGCGAAGACCAGTCAACCCAGCGTCGTCTTCGGCGTCATCCTCCTCATCGTCGACGTTCTTGTCAACGTCCATCTCCTCCTCCTCGTCCTCATCCCCATCATCATCGCTCTTGGACAAGCTTTTAATGACTTCGTTGTCCTCGTCATCGGGCTCCTCGTACGACGACGCCTCCTTGGTACGAGATTTCCGCTTCTCAGCAGTAGCATCGCCATCGTCATCCTCTTCCTCATCATCAGACTCGTCATCTTTCTTCTTTTTACCCTCGCCGATTTTCTCGTTCAAGACCTCATCCGGCTTCTGCTTGGCAGCTTTTCCGATCTGAGGCGCCGCATCGGAAGCAGATGACAATACTTTCTTCTGTCGCTTAAGTTCCTTCGAGATAGTCGATGTCAACTTGGACAGTAACTTGACCGTGACCGCATGTTCGAGCGTGTCCTGCGTAATATCGTGCTCATGTTCGTATTCGTCACGCGGGTAGAACTTCACGCGAACTGTGTACGCTCGCGCGATAGCTTCGCCATCTGGAGTAACTCCCGTGCGTTCAGTGACTACAACCTCGTCAATCAACTCCGACATCACAACTTTCGCGACACTCTTGCAGAAATCATCTGCCTGATCATCAGACACGTCGTCCAACACTGGCAACCTCATCTGTGGCGTCTTAATATTCAGGCTAGCGGTCATGACAATCTCGCGCATTCGCGGAATTCCAAGCGTGACGTTCGCCGCACCGTGACCAGCGAAATGGAAGGTATTCAGCGTCATCTGTGTCGACGGCTCGCCGATCGACTGGCTCGCGAGAATACCGACCGCTTCACCGGGTTGCACGAGCGAGTGCATATATTTGAGCTGCATCAACGCCTTGAACATCTTCTCTGTGATTCCGCTCTCAGAGTGCTTGCCGAAAATCGTGTCTTTCCGCGCCCCCGTGTACTACCACAAGTCAATATATTACTCTCTGCATCCTATTCCGCAATACTCGCCTCATCAAGCTTCTGCTGGAAGACCTCCGAAACACTGCCCAGATACGTGCTTGGCGAATATTTCGAAATCGTCGGATCGTACTTGTAGGATTTCTTGTAATGCGGTAGCGCAGCTTCCTTCGTGGCGTTCTTGCGCACCTTCTTTGAATACGACGACGCCGAGGTTTCATCAACCATTCCGGCAACCTCATGGGCAGGGTACTTCTGGAGCAACGAATGGAAGTTTTGCGCGCAGAAATCGAAATTCATTAAGTGGCTCTCCTGAATAACCTCGATTGCGTCGCCGCCGTACAAGAACTGGACAAGCGATCCATCGCTATCTCGGACGGTGTTATCGTACTGTGTTTGAACTCCTTCCAACTGCTTGATCAGACATCGCTGAAGATATCCAGATCGACTCGTCTTCACAGCCGTGTCAATCAAACCCTCACGACCCGCCATACAATGGAAATAAAACTCCTGAGGCTTGACTCCAGAAAAGAAACGGCTAGAAATGTAACCGCCAGATTTTGCTGATGTATCAAACGCCTTGAATGACGGTAATGACTTGCCGCTGATCATCACCGGAACTCGTCGTCCCTCAAGCGCCTGCTGACCCAGCATGCACATGATCTGCGATAAATTGACGTTCGAACCCTTCGCACCAGACAAAACCATCGACATGAACGAGTTCTTCGGGAACGCCTTGAGCGTACCGTCGGGAATACATTTTGCAACAACCTCGGACGTGACTGCGTTAACATGCTTCTGCACGACAGCATCCATGATCGCAAGCTTGCCGTTGTCGCGCAGGACTTCCTCTAATCGCCGTCGTAACTCCGGATCATTCTCGTTGACGTTTTCGGGTAGGTTGACGACTTCAAGAGCAGCCTTCGTACCAGTATTCTTCGCGTCCGTCAGAATATCGTTACGCCATTCGTTACCATCCTGCGTTAATCGCAAATCGTCCATACCGCAGGTGAAACCTCGGAACTGGACGTACTTTGTGAACAATCGTCCGAGAATACTGAGAAGTTTGCCAGCAACATGGGGACCGTAAATCTCATGCACTGAGTGCACGAGACCAAACTCAGACGCCCCAAACTGCGACTTATCCAGGATACCGCAGAGTAGCTCGCCGTTCATGAAGAGGACGGTGCCTTCTTGGGAACCTTCGCCCCAGTACTTGTTGTCAATCTTGTTCTTTGAGATCAAGTTCAGTCCAGGGCGATCAAGCGGCTTGATGTTGAGAAGCACTGTTGATATGACTTGCTTGCCAGTCCACATGGGAATAGGCTTGATAATAGCGGGTGGGACGGTCAAGATTCTATTAGTCGTTGTGTGGCCATCTTCAGGTCGAATGGTTCCGTACACCAGCTGGTGGTACTCCTCCCGAGTAAACATGATATCCTTGTTTGTCATCCACACACCCGTGACAACGTGATCCTGCACCAAACCACGAAGAGGTTTTCCAGAAGTCGGGACAAGATACTGAGAATCAGTGTTGGCGAGCATCATGGCCTCAGCACGGGCATTTTCGTTCTGTGGGAAATGCATATTCATTTCATCACCGTCGAAATCGGCATTGTATGCGTTCGTGTTGGCATAATGTAGTCGCAATGTTTTCTCTCCCTGCAGAACCTTAACTTTGTGTCCCATCATAGATGCCTTGTGAAGCGTCGGCTGTCTGTTCATGATGACAACGTCGTGATTGCGAATATGACGATACACCTTCTTGTTTGTGACAGTCGAGCCAAATGACGGAGTAAGAAGCTGGTTGGCTAGGGCAGTTCTTTGCTCCGTCGTCATGGTGTGAAGTGCAATAAGAGTGCCATCCTCCTTCTCAATATGTGTAGCACCCGGCCAAACCGCAGGTCCATTGATAACAGCCTTTCGCATATCCTGAAAGTTATATGGAGTAACTGGCTCCGGATACGTCAGCTTCACAGCGAAAACTGGGGGAATACCAATTTCGGTGGTCTCGATGTTGGGATCCGGTGAAATGACTGACCTGGCAGCGTAATTGACACGCTTGCCCATCATATGCTTTCGGAAGAGACCCTCTTTCTTCTCGAGCAGCTGCTTGATTCCGGGAGGCGGTATCCTAGCTGCTCCCATCGCAGGCGCAGACTTGGAACTATCGATAAAGGAATTGACGTCATTCTGGATGGTTACAAAGCTGTTCATCAACTGACTTAGAATTTGTCGAGCCTCGACGCTGCTATCGGAGACCTTATCGTGCTTGAGTTCGTTCATTCGCTCGTTCAAATCACGGATACGCAACGCTGACTGAAGAACACGCGACAACAGCTCGTTCTGAACAGCTTCATGAGTCTCACCGCCAACCTTGGATGGGGGACGGAACTTGGTTGGGGGAACAGCGAGATACTGAATGAAGAACATGTCGGCCGTAACAGACTCAGCAGTTGACTTGGACTGGAACATGAGCTGAACAATTGTCTTCTCTTTTCGGAACAGCCTTCGGAGGTGGTTTCGGATCTCAGTGGATAGGACATACCTTCCTGACAATTTAGCCTGTCGCGGAATGTCGTCCACATCGTCCATGTCCTCGTATTCAACACTCTTGTTATCCTCCATCTCCTTAAGCTCATCAACCTCCATATCGTGCCGTGATCGTCGATCAGCACGGTCAAAGAATGCATCCTGTCTGTAGCCGCCCTTGAGCTTGTTATTCTGAACTTGCTTGTCTCGGAGAGCCATCTCGAAAATCTTCGAGACACCATCTTTTCGGAACCCAGGAGAAAATCTGATGGCACGTCAGTATGTATTAAGCTCGGATGCATTCGGTGTACTTACAGTCCACAGTTGTCACATTTTGGCCTCGAAAGCAGGAGCTTCATAAACTCGTGGATTAATCTTCTTCGCTCCTCAAGGACTGCAGCACTCCTATGAACATGGCCCGTCTCCTTAGCCCTAGCGACGGCTTCGCTCACAAACTTCTCTCGTCGTCGAATCAGCTCCTTCTCGTTCAGATGGCGCTGCTTCTCGGTGTCTTTCTTCTTGCTAGGCGATGACCCGTTAGCCGAGCTTAGCTTGCTGTCCTCGAGCGCCTCGGCAATCTCTGCGTCGTCGTCATCAAGCGCACTGTCTGCACGGATGTCGTCGAGTAACTCGCACTCAGTGATGAGATTGTACTGGAGGAGACGGAGCTTGCATTCATGCCGGTGACTCTCGAGATGGTTGAGTCGAAAGGAGTAACAGTACAAACAAGCGCTTCTGATCAAAATATACATTTGACTGAAGAACAGTGGGTTATACACCGGAATAGGAAGTTCGATGTGGCCGATATGGCCAGGGCAGAATCTAGAATCCAATCTACAGGTAGCGCATCTGTTACATCCTGTTAGTCCAGCTCTGAATATAATAATAAATAGATGTAAGCATACGGTGTCTTGTCATAAGCTCCTAATGCTAAATCGTATAAGCCTCCGGAAATAGGATGACCAAGACTGTCAAACACCTGAGGGTGGGTAATCTGCTTGACCGAAAGGTTCCTAATATCGCGAGCTGTAAAGTAGCCGAACTCAACTTCCGTAATCTCGGAGCCGACAGGCTTTGAAATATTCATTGTGCCTGTCTCTTTTCGGACGACCGTCCTACTTGATTCTGGGCAATATTGGCGATTGCGGGATTCGATCTGTATCTCGGACAGCACAATAGTAGAACAAACTGAAAATTTTGTATGCGCTCATTGGGAGGAAAGATTGAGGGCCGGGTAAGGTGCGCATCTCAGAGGAGGACCGAAAAACGCGGGAACGAATCACGTGATTAGCGGTAATTATCGACAACCGATTGCACTCCAATTGACAGGATACGAAGTAAATATCAAACAGTGCAATTAATTTTGCAATTGATTCCCGAGGGATGGTTTAAATCTCAGGTGGTCTACAGATTGATATTATTATGCAGAGTTGCATTCGACGACGAGACTGCACAGTCAACCACTGCAATGTCGTTCAGCATCGATGTTGGTACAGAAACTACTCACGACATTTACAATTGTGGACTAATGTACTTCAGGATTAAATTCTAAACTTATGGCGAATATCGTCGACTGATAATGCTACTGCATACTTCACGTTGAAGCGTCGTCCATGTTTAATTGTGCTCCAATGTTGAGGGCTTAACCGTCAGGGTTTTGGTTGTGCGCTGCGTCGCTGCAGGCCATTGCTGGACGCCGCTCGTATCCCCTTTCTACTGCCACCGAGCACGGCAGCAACTGGAGCAGCACTTGCCAAAAATTATCACCCCGGTAAGCAATCGCACCGCCGTCCACGCGTCGACCATTTATTTCTGCCGAGGACATTCCAATTGAGCTCTGCGTCGGCACAATGCAGATGCTAACGAAGGTGAGTTCGCTCTGGTATGACACTTGGCGCTTGAGGACAGTCCAGGACGCTTGATAGATATTGGAGGTGCAGATAGATCGCGTTTATCCCGACCAGTCCTCGTTGATTTGGCTGGGTGATATGAATTATCGTGGCTGCCAATCTGATTTGACGGGTAAACTGACAAGATGACTCGGCGTGGTGGTAACTGCAGGACTAGATGGAATGGTAGTAGTTATCGTGTCATGATCTGGATTGGAGTTATCCCTCCGTTGCCTGTGATTTCAATACAAGCTCACCAACACGTCACTTATATCGCTATTTTGCAAGCTATATTTACTAACGCGATTAATACGATAGTTCGAATCGAAGTCGTCGCGTGCGAAGGGCGTTGCCTTCCATCCTAAACGGTAATCTATGTCCTTCTCCATCAAGGCTTTCGGCACTGACGAATCAATTAGACCATGGATTCTTGTTTCGCTTCATTCTTCGACTATTCAACTTTGGGATTATCGAATGGGAACGTTGATCGATCGGTTCGAAGAGCATGATGGTCCCGTCCGAGGCGTCGATTTTCACAAAACACAGCCATTGTTTGTGTCTGGAGGAGATGATTACAAAATCAAAGTTTGGTCCCTTCAGACTCGACGATGCCTGTTCACATTGACTGGTCAGTACTACAAGATTATGGGATAATCCTGACGAATTGACAACTCACCAATGTGGACAGGTCACTTGGATTACGTTCGAACCGTCTTCTTCCATCACGAACTCCCATGGATTATCTCGTCATCCGATGACCAAACTATCCGAATCTGGAATTGGCAGAATCGATCACAGATAGCATGTTTGACTGGTCATAATCACTATACTATGTGTGCGCAGTTTCATCCCAAGGATGACCTGATTGTCTCCGCCTCGCTCGACCAAACTGTACGCGTGTGGGATATCTCTGGTCTCCGCAAGAAGCACTCCGCGCCAACAACCATGACATTCGAAGATCAGATTTCGCGAGTGAACGCCAATCAGGGAGATATGTTTGGTAACACCGATGCCGTTGTGAAGTACGTGCTCGAGGGCCACGACCGGGGTGTCAACTGGGTCGCGTTCCACCCAACCATGCCGCTTATTATTTCTTCGAGTGACGACAGGATGGTGAAGCTTTGGCGTATGAGCGAGACGAAGGCGTGGGAGGTTGATACCTGTAGAGGCCACTTTAACAACGCTACCTGCTGCCTGTTCCACCCACACCAGGACTTGATCATTTCAGTTGGCGAAGACAAAACGATCCGCACATGGGATCTTAACAAGCGGACGAGCGTTCAGAGCTTCCGGCGCGAGTCGGATCGATTCTGGGTAATTGCAGCGCATCCTGAAATCAATCTCTTTGCCGCCGGCCACGACAGTGGAGTGATGGTGTTCAAGCTCGAGCGAGAGAGACCGGCGAGTACGGTATATCAGAATGTTTTGTTCTATATCAACAAAGAGAAACAGGTGCGTGCATATGACTTCAGCAAGGACAGCGAAAGTCTGCCACTTTTGTCTCTCAAGAAGCTGGGAAGTCCTTGGACGCCGCCTCGAAGTTTGTCGTACAATCCTGCCGAACGAGCGATCCTGGTAACGTCACCGACCGACAATGGTGCCTATGAATTAATCAGACTTCCTCGCGACGCAACCGGTGCGATCGAGCCGACAGACACCAAGCGTGGGTCCGGAAACTCGGCTGTGTTCATTGCGCGTAATCGATTCGCGGTTTTCACAAAGTCATCACAATCGATTGAGGTCAAGGACCTCTCGAACGCGACCACCAAGACTATCCGTGCACCGACTTCGATCAACGATATCCACTACGGTGGAACGGGATGTCTCCTTTTATTTGCGCCGTCGTCGGTCATCTTATATGATATACACCAGAACAAAACGATCGCGGAGTTGTCGGCGAGCGGCGTCAAGTACGCGGCATGGTCCAATGACGGCATGCACGTTGCGCTTCTCGGCAAGCACACTATTACGATCGCTACAAAGAACCTCGAAACGGTATGCTCGCTCCATGAGACCATTAGAATCAAGAGCGCCACGTGGAATGACTTGGGAGTGTTGATCTACTCGACCCTGAATCATATTAAGTATACGCTGTTGAACGGCGACAGCGGCATTATCCGTACGCTCGAGTCAACTCTGTACCTCGCCAATATCAAGGGCCCGGTGGTGTACTGCCTTGACCGCAACGGCAAGGTTCTCAAGTTGACTATTGATCCGACCGAGTTCAGATTCAAGAAGGCGCTGATCAGCAAAAACTACGACGAAATGCTGCGGATAATAAAAACTTCGAATTTGGTTGGCCAGAGCATTATCTCGTATTTGCAAAAGAAGGGATATCCCGAGGTCAGTACTATTTTTAATTTGACTGTTGTTCGATTATATCTGACTGGTTAATAGATTGCTCTGCAGTTCGTGCAAGATCCGCAGACGCGGTTTGATCTCGCGATTGAGTGCGGTAACCTTGCCGTCGCGGACGAGATGGCAGGCGAGCTCGACAGGCCGAAGCTGTGGACCAAACTTGGCGCAGTTGCACTCGAGCACGGCAACCACGAGATTGTCGAGAAAGTCTACCATAAACTTCGCAATGCGGAAAAAGTCTCGTTCTTGTATTTGATTACTGGTAATATGAGCAAGTTGCAGAGAATGGCGGCGGTTGCAGATAAGATGGCCAATTACACTGCCAAGTTCCAGACGTCGTTGTTCTTGTCTGACGTTGAGGCACGAATCCAGATGTTGCGAGAAACCGATATGAGTGCGCTCGCGTATGCGACTGCCAAGGCTAACGGTCTCGAAGAGCTCGCGCAGGAGATTCTCGAGTCTTCGGGAATTGCCGAGGAACAAGTCTCCCTTCCGACTCTCGGAGGTCCACTCACTGCTCCCAGCGTGTTGCACAACACGTACGAGAAGAACTTGCAGCTGAAGCAGTTTGAGCCCACGTACTTTGAGAAAGTGTTACTGGGCCAGGTCGAGGCTATGTCGTTGGAGGATAAGCATGCCGCGCCAGAGACTAATGGGTTTGGATCGTTTGCGGAGGATGATTTGGCGGATGATGATTTTGCGCCGAAGGACGACACTGAGGCATTTGAAGAGGACGGTGGCGGCTGGGACATCGACGAAGAACTTCTTGACGTTAACGACGATGCGGGGGCCGAAGCCGATGCGGCCGAATTGTCCGCTGCGGCAAGCGGTGTTTCAGAGGCCGATTTGTGGTCGCGCAATTCGCCTGTTGCGGCCGATCATGTTGCGGCCGGCTCATTCGAAAGCGCGATGCAGCTTCTCAACCGCCAGGTCGGCATCGTCGACTTTGCTCCCCTCAAGCCGCGCTTCCTGGAAGTATATCAGGCGTCGAAAGCGTACCTGCCCGCGAACGAGGGCATGCCAAACGTGGCCACCTACATCCGCCGAACAAAGTCCGAGACGAACCCGAGCAAGATTTTGCCCGTGATCCCCCGCACGCTGTCCCATCTGACCTCGACGGACTTGCAAGAAGCGTACAAGCTCGTACGCACAAACCATCTAGACGACGCAGTCGCCAAGTTCCGCGGTATCCTCTACGACGTGCTAGTGTCGGCCGTGACCACGCAAGCCGAAGCCGGCGAGGCGGTCCAATTGATTGAGATTTGCAGAGAATATATCCTTGGACTGTCCATCGAGCTCGAGCGCCGCGCGCTGCCGGAGACAGAAGTGAAGCGCAACCTCGAACTGGCGGCGTACTTCACTAAAGCGAAGCTACAACCCGTCCACGTACATAACGCGTTACAAGTCGCCATGACGCAGTCGTTCAAGCACAAGAACTACGCGTCCGCGTCGCGGTTTGCCGCGCAGTACCTCGACCTCGTGTCGTCCGGTCCTAAAGCCGAGCAAGCGCGCAAGGTCAAGGCGCGAGCGGACGCGGCTGGGTCGGATGCCGTCAAGATCGAGTATGATCCGTACGCGGAGTTTGATATTTGCGCCGGCACGCACATGCCAATTTATGCGGGCCAGCCGTTCGTGCAGGATCCGTTTACAAAGGCCAAGTACGTGCCGGAATACAAAGGCAGAGTGTGCGCAATCTCGATGGTGTCAGCTGTCGGCGCGCCGGCGTCTGGATTGCGGTTGTTACCGTGAGCGAGCCGACGGTGTCGTCGCTAACGATAGCAAATTAGGTGGACATAACCCCCAGAATCGAGTTTGATTTTAAAGAAAATATTTGACAATTAAAGTTTTTTGTAGCAGTAATTATCTTGTTTATGTTAAATTAGTTTCGATATAAATAAATACGTGTATTCACTAAGCAGACTAACACCGACTTCTGCTGTTATGCAAGATAATGGTGATATATTACGACTATAACTGAACAAATATCTAAAACAGCAAAAATAATAGACACGAACGTTACTCCCTAACAAACAGGTACTCTAAACAAAAACAGGAGAAAAATAATTGCCCAGGTCTGAGTTTGTCTATCCGCCAAATCATACATGCACACAAGTTAAGAGACGAACTAAAAAAACCACACGGCAGTACAAAAAAAAACCAGAGGCTATATATATGATATTATATTTGATCAATGTTATCACCGCTTCGCCCAGTTCTTACATACAGGACCCGATCGGCCACCGCCAACCAACATGGGCTTACTCAAACGACTCCTCCAACCGACTTCGGCCAATGCACTCAACCTTGAAACCAATCTTCTCGAGCTTCTTCTGGTTAAGGATCAGTCTGCCATCAAAGATGAACGCAGGCTTGTTCATGGTCGCGTAGATCTTCTCGTAGTCAAGCTGAGTGTCCCGGAACTCGTCCCACTCGGTGCAAATAACGATAGCGTCGGCGCCGGCGGCAGCCTCGTACGCAGACGAGGTGATCTGCACTTGCTTCTTAAGAGCGGTGACATCGTCGACGACACCAGGTTCAGCGAGGTCGAACCAGATCTGGGATTCCTCGACCTTGGGATCGTAAAGAGCAATCTTGGCCTGCTCCTGTCGGAAGTACTTGATCAGAGTGATGGCAGCCGATTCACGGGTGTCGCCGGTGTCTTTCTTGAATGCAAAGCCAAGCACAGCGAGACGCTTGCCCGTAAGAGTGTTGAAGAGTGACGAGATGATGCGCTGGGTGAAACGTCGCTTCTGGGACTCATTCATCTCGACAACCTGGCGCCAGTACTCGGCGACGTCAGGAAGATGAAGGGACTCGGAGAGGTACACGAGGTTAAGGATGTCCTTCTGGAAGCACGAGCCACCGAAACCGACGGACGCCTTCAAGAACTTGGGACCAATACGACTGTCGAGACCGACGGCGTAGGAGACCTCGTCGACGTCGGCGCCAGTGGCCTCGCAGATGGCGGAAAGCGCATTGATGGAGGAAATACGCTGAGCAAGGAGAGCGTTGGCAGCAAGCTTGGAGAGCTCAGACGACCACAAGTTCATGGTGATGACCTGCTTTCGTGGGACCCAATTGGCGTAGACATCAGCCAAGCTAGCGGCGGCAGCACGGCCATTTGGTGTGTCAAGAGAACCGATCAAGACACGGTCCGGGGCGAACAAGTCACGGATGGCGGTGCCCTCAGCCAAGAACTCGGGGTTAGAGAGAATGTCGAATCGAGCACCGGGCTTGCCGTTCGACTCGAGGATCTTGCGCATCGACTGGGCAGTGCGGCAAGGAACGGTCGACTTTTCAACAACAATTTTGTCAGATTCAGCGACCTTAGCAATGTGACGGGTCGCAGACTCAACATAGCTGCTTCTGTTAGCAATTGGGTCATTAATCTACCATGCACATAGAGCACTAACCCCAAGTCCGCGGCGTAGCCCTTGCCGACACCGGACTTCTTGGTAGGAGTATTGACGGAGACAAAGATAAGGTCAGCCTCCTTAATGGCAGTGTCGACGTCAGTAGAGAAGAAAAGGTTCTTGCCACGGACAGACTTGACGACCTCCTCGAGACCGGGCTCATAAATGGGCAGCTCATCGGAGTTCCATGCGTCGATGCGTGCCTTGTTCAAGTCAACAATTGTGACAATGACATTAGGAGACTTGTAGGCAATGACAGCGCAGGTAGGGCCACCTATTAAGAGCTCTTAGTACATTGTCAAACCACGGAATGACACGTCGCAAAAGGTTGTCGTGGTGGGCGACAATGAATTGAGTAAAACCATTTGCTTGCAAGCCGGACAAGGCGTGACCAAATCGACAACAACGATTATTCAGACGGTCGAAACGCAGACATGGGAAATTGAAGACAAAGCAAAAAGAAGAAAAGAACGGTGAACATACCGACATAACCAGCACCGAGGCAGCAGATCTTTTTGACCTGCTTGTGAGGGATGTCGATGCTGTCGAGCGGTCTTGAGAGGCGCTCGCTGGCAGGAGTGACAGCGCCAGAAGGGAGAGATTCGACAGAGGCCATTGCGTAAGGAGGGATTGATGACGATGAGCTGCGGAATTGAGAGTGGTTGACTGGAGAGGAGGAAAAGGCGGATAGCAGGAAGAGCACCAAGGTTATAAGAGCGAGCGAGCAGGGACGCGACCAGGCGACCATGCGCTTGCGAGCGTTTCCAGGGACGCACTCGGTGCAGCACTCGGCGCAACCGTCGCGCACCGCCGCACCTATGCCAGGTCCGCCTTCCGAGGCTGGGCCACCACCCTAATGCGGCAGCACAAATGCCAGTTTAGGCGCAACAACCGCGGCGCGCAACATTTGTGCAGGTTAATGTTCGGCGCGCCGCAGCCACCTGTGCTCCACGTTCGGCGCATGACACTCGAATCCCCCGGGCCTGACGAGCCGGCGGCCGCTGGTGCTGCTGCCTGCTGCCTGCTGCCAGATGCGGCTCCAATGGCACTTTCCGTCCGATGGGGCAAGCGAGAATCGATATAACAGCATATGCGCAATCCCTGCAGCCTGTTGTAGATAGTAGATGCCAGTGCAGCAACAAAGCCGATAGCAAGAGTTGGCCGCAGTGCTGCGTCGTGCTGCACCAATCCGCGCCGCACAGCCTCACGTAATCATCCCATACAACATGTCTTCCGAGGACGCCATTTTGCACACATTTATAAAATATCATCATGACCGCTATTCATTATCTGTGGCGAGCAGCATATCACATATCGAGTTATCAACCCGCGGTCTTTTCCGTCAGGACATCAGCGCCGCGTGCCCGAGTCAGTTTGCTGCCACTCTCGGGTATAACCTTAATCCTCGACCCCTGACCCAAAGAACGTCTAAGTTAGCAGCTTAGCGGTGGTATTACGAGAACCATCCGACATGATGATCTCATTTGCCAGCAGCTTTATTTTATATTATTAAACACGACAAATGAATGCGTCTGGTTACAAAGAAAGTCGTGCTTTCTACGAATAATTAATCGATCAAGTTGAGTATCAATTCAATCCGCATTGTCTTACATATTGGCTTTATGTTTTCGCTAATTAATTGACAGCTTTTTTAGATCTATACGATATCGCGTCATCTCCAAGGGGAATTATTCGCTACTAAAGGCCTTTTCGTCCGATTACAAAAATCTGATCGGCGGCGGGAGATACGGCACCACACAGCGGAACGGGATTTCCCAACGAGATTCGCTCACCCGCTAGCGCTTAAGATGCGAGCAGACATGGTTTGCACGATCTTGAAACTTACTGTTACAAGCTCACATATTTTGTACTGAATATGTAATCTGGTCATGATCCAGTCACGCTAGCGGCTTGTGGGCATTAATTTTGATCTCTTTGTCACCGAACCTAACCCTGTCCCACTCTGCTCACATGTTTTAAAATAAGAAATACGTTATTCTACGCGTTAAAAGGATCTATACTATGACCAGTGACTTGCAACACGGCTAGCACGCTAATTCGTCGGTCTTAGCACTATTATCGACTGACACCATTCCGGTGCAAACCCCTTATGACACATGCGCCGCACCATTTGCCCTCGACGCGCGTGGCAGAGCCGGAACCACATGTGGCCAGGCACAGATGCCCAATTTGGCTAGACAGATGATCGATCTAGAGCGAATATGGAGTGGGCTTCTTGTTCGCGGCAGTCGACAATAACACTCAGGAAGATGTTGATTGACTGCTGAATTACAATATCGCTATGTGACGAGTCTTTCACCTGCACTAGTCCAATACACACTGCTGGTGTGGACATGTATCATATGTACAGGTACGGGGCCCTCAAGGCACGAACCCCGTAGTGACCTGGTAGGGCGCAGTGCGCAGTTATGCCGCAACGGTCATGGCGTAATGGGCATGGGCTGCTATTTTGAGGTGCACAAACAAAAGCGGAAAGCAAGCCACAGGCACTCCATCGCAGGCAAACAGCAACAACTTTCGCACTCCGCTCTCGTTCACGCAAACTCTCGCGATTCCGCTTCTTCGCGTCCTCCAATCCACGCTCGTTTGGTACACATCATCCTCGCTCTCTGTCTTTCTCCACACTCTCGTTTCGCCTCGCTCGCATAGAATCTTCCTTTCGTTTCTCTCATTCCTCTATCGATACTTCTACGTGGCCGCACTGTGCATAGATTCCCTCGTTCTTGTGTTCTTGTAAATCACACCATCACACCTCGAATTACAAAATGCATTCCAAGACCATTGTTTCGTCCTTTGTCGCCACCCTCGCGGTGTTGTCCAGCATGACTGGCTTAACCACTGCCACACCTCCTGTTCGTACCTTCTCTGAATTCGCTTTCCTGTGAAGTGCATGACGCGCTTCATTCGAATGATCAACAATTGCTAATATTCCGGGTAGGCTTGTCTGTTGGCATGTGTTAGCTCCGTCCAGAAGGCTTCTTCCTGCAGCAGCATTGCTTCTGTCGAGTGCCGTAAGTACTTATTTGGCGAGCGCCGTTTCGTGGTCGGAAGATTAGACTGACGCGAGACAGTGTGTGAGAACGAGTCCAGCGCTATGCAGTCCTGTTTGGAGAGCACTTGCCCGAATGACAACGCGTCTACTGCCTGGTCGTCGTTCAGGTCGACCTGCAGCTCTTTCGGCGCCAGCATCAGTGTGTCTTCCTCCTCGTCTGTTGCATCTTCTACCAGGACTTCGTCAACCAGGGCGTCGTCCACTTCCGCTTCTACGTCTTCTACCTCTACCTCTACTTCAACTACTTCGACCTCGTCCTCGACTACTTCGACCACGTCCTCGACTTCGTCTACCTCAACCACGTCCTCGACTACTTCAACCATCGCGTCGACGTCATCGACTACTTCCACAACCTCGACCACTTCGACATCTAGCACCTCTTCTGCCGAGCCTACCACCACTACTTCTACCTCGTCCATCGAGTCGACATCGTCTACTTCTTCGGTCGAGTCTACCACGTCCGTCGAGTCTTCCACGTCCGTCGAAGCTACCACTTCAGCTCCTTCCACGGCCTCTTCTTCCTCAACCGCTTCCAGCTTTGTCACTTCCATGACAACTGAAGGTACCACTTCCTCCTTGACGTCTTCGAGCTCCTCGACCACGTCGTCCACCTTCTCCACCTTCATCTCTACCCCCTACTACCCCATTCCTAATGGCATGTCTCTCCTCTTCCCTTCCCTTCACAACGCACTCTCTCCAACCAAATTATCCTGTCGGCACATTTGCTAACTTTCATTCTAGCTACCTCCACTTCTAACTCCACCACCTCTTCGACTGCTCCTCCGATCATTACCGCGACCACGAACGCAGGCTCCAAGCTCGTTGCCTCGCTCGCTGTCGGCGCTGTTGCCGTCGTTATGGCCGCCCTGATGGCTTGAACCATTGATGCGCGGTGCGCGGTCTCATTTGTTTTCATCGATTCATGAAAGTGTTCTGCTAATGGTCATTTTGGTTACTTGGGTTTTCTTCAGGATCTTTATTCTTTGCATAATTTTCTTGCGATGCGCATACATTATAGAATCACGTATTTCGACAAGTTCCGCTCGATTTGAAAAATTGGTCATAGATTTGAATCATTTAATATTTTCTTGTGTATTAAGTATTTAGTAGTCTAGCTTTGGTATTAACTGATTGCTGGTTGGGAAAGTAATGAATTCTTTAGCGCCAACTTGTGTCCACACGCCGCTGGCGACTCAAAACAATGATGCATAGGTTCCGAACAATGAATATGCCGGTATTTACATCCAATATTATATACAATATCTACACTACTTTCGCTTCGCAATTGTCTTGCTAAATGCTTCCGCGTCTGCCCTCCTCTTCGCATTGTCCGAGATTTCCCTCAATGCATCCTGACTACTTCTACCCGAATGATAAACACGTTTCATAAGCTCGATCTTTTCCCCCAACAGTTCCTTGCCATTCTGCATCTTCTCCTCGATGTTGCGCTTGTTCAGCGCCGTCGCCATATCCAACTTCGTCTTCCCTAAGACCTCGGCCCGCGCAATGGCCTTCGCAGTCAGATATAACCTCAAATCCTTTGGTCCGCCGACAAATTCCAAGACAGCCATAGGCGCTGCATCCCGGTCCCGTGGCTCAAGATGCAGCAGCCTCGTATACCCGCCCGTACGCCCTCTATACCGCAACGCAAGATCATCGTACAGCTTTTTCATGGACAGCGCGGGGTTGAATACGAACCCGTACACGCTTTTGCGCCCCGAAGTCGTGCCGTCTTTGGCGTGCGTGATAAGTTTCTCGATGAGCGGCTGTGTTTCTTTGGCACGGGCGTAGGTCGTGGTTATGGAGTCGTGCTCGATCAGGGACGTCACAAGCTGTCGCAGGAGTGCGCGGCGGGGCCCGGATGCTCTGTTTAATGAGTTAGATTCTTGTGAATAACAGTAGTGGTGTGGGCAAGACACTTACCTGCCGAGCGTCCGGTGTGCTTGTCCTTGTGATGGCATTGCTTATGGCTGTTGAGATGTGTGTGAAGTGAATGCCTCTACTCTAATTCAAGTTTTGAACACTGACATTTTATATATATATAACCCTAACCTTCTCGTGCTATAGGTCCCAGTAGAGAGTCTCGCAAACTTTCTGTTAGTCAAATGTAGTTAGGATGGGCCATTCCGCACCAGAATAAAACTCACGCGTGAGTGGCGCGCGGGTCGCCGTGTTCTGCGTTGCGCTGACCGAAAGCCAATGAAAGCGGAGGACGCCGGGACCAGCGATATACCGCCATCGACAAGTTTTGCATTGTCGACTTGGGGCATCAGCATTCATTTCTCGATTAAGATTTACGCAGTTGTGAAAATCGGCAGAGAAGCTTATACCAAATCTGCACGCATTAAAGATATATCAAACACAAATCTCGAATCAAAATGAGTCTTGTCTTCGGTTTCCTGGCAGGTGAGTTCGTCCCATCTCACAGTTTATTTTTGGCATAACAAGACAAGGAATAGTACGCTAACACAATGTCATAGGCGTCACGACGTCTTCAACGCTAATCTACCTCCTTGCAAACGAAATGCAACACAATGCTATTCGCGCTCACACCTCCATCGAGCACTCCCGCACCGCGCTAGACAGGATCCTGACTCCCCACACTTACACAATCACCAAACCAGTCCCAGTCGAAACACGCAACAATGTAGCTGAGACAATGAAGGACTTATGGGACGAGGAGGTGGTTAAGGGCGCGAGCTTTGTGCTGAACGCGGACGCGGGCAAGTGGAGCCGCGAGACGGCCGGGCGGGTCTGGGAGAAGGTCAGCGCAGCTGTTTCTGCAAAGTAGACTGTCTTTGCATAACCAAGCATGGCTGGTCTGCATAATGGGTTGTTGGTTATTTTTAGTTTAAAGGTGTTTGGGTTCGTAGAAGTCGGTTGATATGGATAAAATAGTGATGTACATGATTCGGAATCGTCAATCGTTCGGTCGGAACAAATGGGTTTGATTAATTTGTATTATAGGTATATATTGCTAGATACGTTGTAGATTTTACGTCGTCGTTTGATAATTTGGAATGTACAATTGTGAGTCTCGAGGAGGCAGCAACAACGTCTGGCTCCCAGTACATTAGGTAGAACGCCTACATCACAATAAATTTAATCTACTACTAACTACCAAATCGGACGTGGCCGTACCATTTTTATCTCAGCGGGCCCCAGATGCCCGTGTCGTACGATTCAATCTATGAAGGAATTCAACAGCGCTAGAAACGGATTCTATTTTCTAGCATTCACGCGAGCTATCTACTGGACTCTTATTTCAGTACGCGTATGTCGAATGAGAGACAGCTCTGCAGTCTGGCTACTGGAAAATGGAAATGGGAGACCAATCTAATTGCAAAAATGCTACTGGACCAACAAAACAACAAAAATTCAACAAACACATGTATATACATTGCCAAAACCGAATTACTCCCAGTACCCACGTCCCAATCACAAACGAGATCGATTCTTCAACCCGTCACCTTTGACGGCATGCCACAATCAGAAGATCCGTAGCCTGGATAAGTATGCTCGACAGTGCTTAATATCGATTTGCATATCTAATTGCAATGCTATAACCACGTTAGTCTGATTGCCATGGACAACACACGCTCAAATGTTTAAATGGAAACATACTCTTTCCACACAAACGTCCAGCCCATGAAGCCACCAACAAGAGCTGCCCAGGTAGTCAAAACCTTGGCATATCTGACCGTCTGCGAATGCGCCGGGTCAGAAAAAATCAGCGGGCGACGAAATTGGAAGAGAACGTTTGACGTGGATAATTTTAGCGGCGCCGATACGGCGTGGCGGGATGAAAGTGCGATATTGCGGAGAAGAAGTGTTGAGCGCATTGTAGTTGCTATAGATATCGAGAGTGTATGTGGAAGAGGTGATGTGGAAGAGGTGAAAATTGATTTTGTTTGTCGTTGAGTGGAGATGAGAAGAACCAGAAATACACTGCAAAGTGATGCTGCTGTGCAATAGAATTTACAGAAGGATGAAGGGGGGGTATTTATCTTCAGTAATATGGTGTGCGTCTGTCTCAGTCAAATGGTATGATCATTGCTATGCAAAAAAATCAGAAGACAGTGACTAAAATCAAAACAAGCTAACAAATTATTGCATGCAAGTTAACTAGCTGGTATGTCTGTTACTTGGCGCGTGAGCTAGAAAGTCGAACGTGCGCGTCTGGTGATAGTGATGCCGTGGTGTGAGGTGTGCAGTGGTGTGTTGTGAGCTGACTTGCCACTGCTAAGAAGCCGCGATAACGTCATGAAAGTATTCTATCTAACCTCGCGCATGTGGCAGCCGCACTGTCTCGGTACCTAACACTTGTGCAAGCATGTGTCAACATCGAAGAATCAATCGACTAATTTTTGACGACTCGCGACCGCGACCCAGAGCTCTGGTCCGAGACCAAAGTCTGCGCCGCTGCGGGACACTGGGTCCTGAATGATTGGCCAATGCAAGTTAGACAGGATTAGTATTGGTAACTCAACTAGCAGCATAAAGACTGAAGGTGGTAATAGCCCTCGATGCTGAGTTCTTGCTTTCAGAAAGAAATTGGATTATTAATGACTTGGTGGTTCATGCGATCGTATTTATAAAGATAGGTTCTCGCAAAGGCTGCCCATGCACAAACATCTTCAAGGCAGAGAAACTGGAGCAAATACAACGGTAAGCAAAGAGATTTGTGCTTGCCACATCGAACAGGCAAAAGTTGATTGGAAAAGAAGAATCCGGTAATGGCACCTCCGCGGGCGATATTGCCGGCGATTGTCCCGTGTACAAAAAAGGCGTGCCAGGGCTCCCATTAAAGATGACACTCAAGGTAAGAACGCCTCAGGGCACGCGGAGAAGATCATATTTGACGACGAATTGACTTCCATAAGACCACAGCGGGCTTGCACCGGGGAATCAACTCGAGCATTTTCTACTTCAGTCACCTGGCCAGCCCAAGACATAGTAAATAATTGCACTCTGCAACTCTTCCTTTAAGCTGATGCCACAACCACTACCATACATATTCTTATCTACATTATAAGCACCAATAAATTCGCCGTGTACGTTATCAATTCTACCTCAGGTACCGGCATTTTCCACGAGCAGAAACGCACGCTTTAATGCGTTCCCACATATGTGAGGGCTTTACAACGCAGCCAAAACTGCATCAACGCCGGAACCAGCAACCTCACTGGCGTCCTTCTCAACATACTTCACAACACCCTTTGAAACAATCATCGCATATCGCGCGGTACGAGTGCCAAACGCGGCGGGTAAATCGAGGGAAAGACCAACCGACTTGGAGAACTCGGCTGCAGGGTCAGAGGCAAAGATGAAGAATTCGTCAGTCACACCATTAGCCTTGCCAAAGGCACTGGTTTAGTTAGTACTGATTTCGGTCAACAGTACAATGGGAGGAGGGTGAGGAGATTACCTTTGGACGAATGGGTCGTTAGCCGAGAGGACGATAACGGCGTCGACGCCCTTGGACTTCAACGATGCGAATTTCTCGACATATGGAGGGATGTGGTTGGCGGTGCAGCTACATCACATCAGTACTAGTCCGTCTAAATCATGCAATTGAGTCTGCTCACGTAGGAGTGAAAGCGCCGGGAATTGACACGATAACGACGGTCTTATCGCCGAACTCCTTGTCGAAATCGAGTGGAATAGGAATACCACACGCTGCACAATTCATTAGCACACGATAAGTTACGCAGAGACTATTTGCGATATGCAAAATTGAGGCACATCAGACGAGCTGGGGCAAGATCGAATGACGTACCTTTGATGTCAGCGGTATCCGGTGTGTAGGCGATGTAGAGGAACTTAACACCCTCAGGAAATTTGTCTTGTCAAACTGTTAGTAATTTTAGCACGATGAAAGTGCATGTATCATCTATGGATTATGAACAGGATGAATTGATTTGTCTGGGATTATGAACAGTTCCGATCGAATTCCGAAGAACAGAACCCAATACACCCCCCAAAGATATACATACCTCCAGCGGTAAGAGTCATTCTCGAAAATTAGCTATAAATTCCTTTAAAGGTAATCCAATAAACCGACCCTTAAGTCTGCAGAACGAATCGTGTAATCGAAAGTATCGAGAGTTGGCCAGCCAGCCAGCATGTACGGGGGGCCATAATTGGCGGAGTGGGATGCAGCACGGGCCAAGGCCCGTGGATGGCGACGACTGCGAATTAGGCAGCCAGGCTGCATCTGGATGACGTCGGGTATTCCTCGAAGCGACTAACGTGATGCCATAGCGACAGCATGCGATATATTAGGCCTGTCTTTCGAGCGATGGAGATCGGCAATTTGAGTCTGTGCTTGGACGAGAAGTGACATGTTACAGACAAGTTGTTGGCCCCGCGTTGAAGGGAATTGCTTTTGCTACGTGTAGACTACAGTACAACCTAGAATGCATACAATGAATGGCAATGTTGCAAGTGGCATTCATTGGCATTGAAGCTGATGTGGGACTATCCAATCACAGCGGATAGCTAGCTACGTTCACCTCGGATTGCAACATTACCAATGATCCAGAGCATCTCGTACTCTAGGTTCGTCCGTCGCTCCTTGCAGAAACTATTGTCAATCGCCAAAAAGTCGACGAACAACACTCGGCAAATGAGGCATTTGACGCTGGTTCATCTGCAGGAGCAAGAGCCATTGGCTCTTCGGGGGACAAATTCGTGTTTGGAGCGACTCCCATTAGTTCCTTCTCTCTTATTGGCTCTTCTAGTGTCTGCCAGTGCCCCATAGGCAGTCGGTCAACAATGCGAGGTTTGTGTAATTCGTTATCCGTCTGATACGAGTTTTGCGATTGTTACTGTGCTCGAATCAGCTACTTATTCAGAGGTCAGACTGAGTGAGCATTTACGAACTCGATTGAAATGTGGCTCTTCCAATTGCAACTTACGACTCATATATTATTAACGGCCCTTATCTCGAGCGACCGAAGATCCGACTGTCTCTTACTAAACTCATCAAGCGATTAGATAAATTCTGACCAGCTTTCCACAGGCATATCCGTGCAGCTATTAATGGCGGACACACCTTCCACATACAGCTGGAATCATGAATAATCGAGCTGGAAGCGTGGATATAGGCAAACAACGCTTAAGCCTAGAACTGAAATTCTGGGGATTCATCAGGTTAATATGATCAAACATGGGCGATTGTAAGAGTGCATAACAGTGTCGACAAGGTATGAGATTCTGTCTCGTGATTGGATCCGATGGGTCCCGTTTTAAGTTGGAAACTGCCGGCCAGTCTAGACCGACGATAAAGTTAAGAGTATGAAACAGTCGCCTGATCATGCCCCTTCTACAAGATTAAGAGAAACAGGCTAACTAATGAAACTGGGATTAGAGTTTGAAACTTGGTCATATTTATTGGAGAAATCTCGCACTCGCACGTCCCTTATAGCCGGTGGTTGTCCCCTCAGTATGTTCAGTTCCGAGACAAGCCGGCCAGCGTCTCGTAATCAGGTCCTATATCCTATTGGCACAAGTCGCCGGAAAAACTCACACCGAGGTTAAGTTGTCACTTCCCCACTGTCAACCTACCTCGAGCAGGACCAAAGCTTAATTTACTGACTTTGATTAATATTGCAAATGTATATGCATGCCGGTCTTAAGGGTTTTTGCTCAGTTCTTCTCGGCGTGAAACAGAGGTTGGCAAACAAGTTGGCACTACTTGGCGTTGATAGAATCTGAACGGTGATAGGATATCGTTCGCGACAGAATAGTTGGCCAGGTTGTATGGATGTTAGCTAAGGTTGCCTGTATCATATTACTCATGAAAATCCCCCACAGCGAGCGCGCGAGTGATCAGTAGCCACCAACCTTAATGTCAAATAGTTACTGAGACAAAAGTCACTTAAAGGACCCACCAATTGGGCAGCGATCGCGAGATTCACTTCCACGGCGTGTGAAGGCAAATCAAACTGGATTGCATATCACAAATCACAGTTTGGACGGAGAGTCTCCGAAATATACGGTGCAGGTGTTATAGTTTGGGAGGGCGGTCTTGTTTAGAAAAGCTTTCCGTTGCCACCAAGCTAAGCTTCATGCGGAAACTATCCCACAAAAGTTAATCTACGTATCCACGCGACCGGTACGCGAAGCTTTCTAGCTTCAAGTCTAGTAACCGCTGGATAATTGACTACGATCATTGAGACTATAGTTATGTCAACAGCAAGAACATAAGTTTATGTGAATGTTGCTACTAAGATGTTGTTGTCATTGAATTGTTCGTCTTGAAAGTGGTCAATTGACAGTGCTCACGTTGTAGTCAGCCGATAATGCCCTCAGGTTCCTCCGAAACCCAAGTCTTCCGAGATGAGCCCCCACTCTGAATATAGTTTTTCCGACTGCAACCAATTTGTCTCAACTGCTCCGGCCAGTGAGACATATGTCCTCGCCACAACTTTGGATGTCCAACATATAATCACTCATGCAATCGCACTAACCGTTAACAGTAATCTTCCTCGGGTTCCGTTGGTTCAAGCAGAGAAGTTGGCGGCAAATTGCGAGAGTTATCTCCTCATTGGGACACCTTCACTCCACATCAAAAGGTGCTTTGCCGCCGCAGTGCAACATGCGCGGGGCTTGGGGTCAGTCCCCGTGGGGAGACAACGATTAGTGTGTTAAGCGACCCTATATAAAGCGAGTCGGTGACCTACTAGTCAACTGGTAGCCCTTTCCGTGCAGAATTCTGAAGGCCAAGTCCATTTGCTTTGTAACGCAAAGGTAGTACCATAACACATCTCTGAGTTCACTCAGTATTAGAACACATCTTGTGACATCACGCTGTAAGTCTTTGAGTCTTGATATTGACAATCGGCACTGACATTTAAAGCTATCATCATGGTTTCTGAAAAGCCAAATGTCGAGTCTGCCAAGGCCGACGCCAATATGCTGGAGTTCCAGGAAGACTGGAATGTCGATGCCGAATTGGAGTTAATGGAGCTCCAGCTGGCAGAGGCCGACAAAATTAAGCCGTGGCTTAGTATTGAAATCAAGTTCACTAAACCCGAATACTTTACTTGGTTGCTTGTTGGGTTCGCTTCAATGGGAGGCCTTCTTTCTGGTCTAGATCAGTCGCTGATTAGTGGAGCGAATGTCTACATGCCTGAAGATTTGAATCTCGACTCTAACCAATCCAGTTTGGTCGATTCTGCCATGCCGCTCGGTGCTGTTGGAGGTGCTTTACTGCTTTCTCCAGTTAATGAGTGGGTTGGTCGCCGGAATGCCATCATGGTAGCATGTTTCCTTTACACTGTCGGTGCGGCTTTGCAAGCTGGTGCCATCAGCTTTCCAATGATGATAATTGGTCGCCTGATTTTGGGTGCTGGCCTTGGTCTCGAAGGAGGTACCGTCCCAGTCTACGTTGCTGAGTGTGTCACTTCCAATCTCCGAGGACGGTTGGTGTCGTTATATCAATTCAACATTGCTCTGGGTGAGGTCCTCGGCTACGCTGTGGCTGCTATTTTTATCAACGTTAATGCCGGATGGAGGTATATCTTGGGGTCTTCATTGATCTTCTCGACGATTATGTGGGCTGGACTGGTCTATCTGCCAGAGAGTCCTCGATTTCTAATGCACAAGGGCAAGACCGTCGAAGCTTACTCTATTTGGAAGCGAATTCGTGACATGAACAAGATGGAATCAAAGCTCGAGTTCTTCTCAATGAAGAGATCGGCTGAGGAGGAGCGCATTGAGGAGAGTCGCGCGAAAGGTAGGATGGCATGGTTGGACTTTTTTACGGTGCCTCGATGTCGACGTGCGGTTGTGTACGCCAATATTATGATTTTTCTCGGCCAGTTTACGGGTGTGAACGCCATTCTCTACTACATGTCGGTCTTGATGAATCAAATTGGATTCAGCAAAACGCACAGTGTCTTTATGTCGCTTGTCGGAGGTGGTGCTCTACTGATAGGTACAATCCCAGCACTCCTCTGGGTTGACAAGACCGGAAGACGATTCTGGGCAATTGTTACACTTCCAGGTTTCTTTATCGGTTTGCTTCTCGTCGGATTCAGCTATTTGATCCCGGTCGAAAACCTTCCCGCCGCAGAAGGAGTTTACATTACAGGTTTGATTCTGTATATGGGTTTCTTCGGCTCTTACGCGTGCTTGACATGGGTCATCCCGGCAGAGGTCTACCCAACCTATCTCCGCAGTTATGGCATGACAACGTCCGACGCTATGCTCTTCTTGTGTGCTTTCGTGGTTACGTACAATTTCACGCGCATGCAGGAAGCCATGTCTCGCATTGGTCTTACCATTGGTTTCTATGGAGGCATCGCTGTGTTGGGATGGTTTTACCAGATTCTGTTCATGCCAGAAACTAAGGACAAGACCCTCGAAGAGATTGATATTGTGTTCAGTCAGCCAACTGGCCAGCTGGTCAGGCAGAACTTGCATAATAGTGTGGAGACGATGAAGGATTTGGCGCATTTCCGGTTTAGGAAGATTGCATTCGGGGAAGAATCTGTGAAGAAAGAGGAAGGAGCTGAACAGGCTTAGCGGATGTTTTTGCCATTCGCGCTACCAACGGAGTTAGGGTAATCATTGTCTTTAAAATAAAGCTCTTTGGCATAACAGTGAGTCTGTTATTCGAATAAGCGTAGTAAGGTTAGATCATGGATTGTTGTAGTATATCTATCTAGAACCGGACTCGGAAGGGTATTACAGTCTAACAAGCAATAGAACTTGATAAAGGACCACAAGCAATAGAAACCAGAAATGGTGATCTCTGAACCAGACGCTTGCAAACCATTAATGACTAGTCTAAGTTATGGAATTCGTCGCTGAGGAGAGGTTGAGCTTCGCGATCTAAAATGCATAAATCCACGCGAATCGTTAAAGTTTAATGTGCCCCTGACTCGGACCAGCACAGTCGTCACGAATGTTCGAGAACCTCAAAACCTCCAAACCCTAAACCATCACTGGCCAGGTCCGATGAAGGTGGGTGTTTAGTAATTAAGTATTGACTATTGAGAATGAGGATTTGAACGACAGGTGTGTACGCTGACAAAGTGGTCTATCGATCAGTGGTCGTCAGGTTAAGGCGATACAGCGGGATCCAACTTGATAATATTTAGCCGAAGGCAGTTGAGTTCGTGATTTACGGCATATTATTCTAGCTTTGCGACATTTATGTCCCATATGGTGGGGGTCTAAAGTCAACAAATTACGGGGCAGCGTCGACGAGAGGAGCTTTAGGTGACAGATGACGTTGTCAAGACATGGGGATGAGAACGGGCCATAAGCTTACGAAATAGATAAAGGGTTTGGGCTTGGACGGGACGTTGTCAGACAACAGTCTAAATTGCTCACGGGCGAATGGGATCCTTGATGAAACCTCCTCTCGTCATTGAGAAGCCACGAATTCCGGTATGTAAATGCAGTAAAGGAAGTAAGAAGACAATCCTGGAGGAGCAGGGCGGGGCATCATTACAGCTCCGGGTTCCTTTCTGTCGGTCTGTGATTTTGTGGCTTTGCTTTGTTTCGCTTCCGGCAATCTTGTAACTATCCCTTCCCGGACGTCGAAAGGAACTTGACGAGGAGCATCCATCCTTCACCGTGACATGCCCTTGGCGTACGCGGCTACAGTTTGTAGTACGACATCTCAAAGTAACGGAGGTGATTCGGATCAAGAGCAAACAGTGGCCCATGTCATTCCCAACTGACATCATGCACATCATTTTAGAGAGCATCTCGGAGAACATGCCGACATGTGGGGAGGGCTGGAACAAGTTGGTCTTGAAGATAGGGGAGTTGTAAGGCTAATTAGGGGCACGTTGGAAGAAATATCGTTTCAGCGGTGCAGTCTGCGACCTTCGTGGCAATCTAATGGTCTAGCATAGGCCTTCTGGCAATCCTTGACGTAGAATGGCAATGTGGTTGAACGGATCATACACTCATGCAAACCTCGGAAAGTCCCAGGTTCTCCGCTTGCGCAGTAGTTCATTACAAGATTTTACTGCATATTAGAAGTTTCATAAATTTATACCCGAATTACTTTATACATCTATACCTTTGTCTATTCGGACTGGGAATGGCATATATCTCACGTTGAGTTGCCGACGTTGTAAAGGCTCAACTCGTACACGCAAACCCTGACACTAGTGGGTGGGCATCGTCAATATTATTGTCCCCGCAAGCTACGCTACTTAGCCTCCCACATTCAGCAACAACTATGCGCCGGTTGCCTCCTTCAATGCTGCTAATAGTAGCTGCGCTTACATACCACGTACTGGCACGCCAAATTCCGTTTCTGGAAACTAGTCCAGACTCGCCAGAAGCGCACGCCACCGGATTCCAACTCCGACATGTCTTCGACCACGGCAGCGGCACCAACGCAAACCTCCACCTGCGACTCGATGTCCCGGCATCCCATGTCTTCGCAACCGGTGACTCTAAATTCTACCTCTCGTCCGTCTCCCAGAACGTGACCCGACTCTCGCAGCGCGACCCAGATTTCATGGAATCTTACCTGGCCTACACCAGTCGTCCCAACGCTATCAAAACAACCGACTTTGACTGGATCCACGAACGTATCCGCACGCCCAACATTTCCGACCCAGACACGCTCGCGACACTGGCGCGCATGACATCGGACGCGTACGTCGCTGTGCCGGAGTCGAATGACTGGGTTGACGTCGGCGTGCCGTTCAATGAATCTGGCGGGTTTGGGTGGGACTCGAACGGAGTCCGAGGCCATGTCTTTACGGATGACGGGAACCAGACCGTAGTCGTTGCTATTAAAGGGACAAGTGCTTACTTGTTTGACAGTGACGGGGATACTAGGGTTAACGACAAGATCAATGTGAGTTTTCGGTTGTGGGAACCCGAATTCGGCAGTGTTGAACGTTGCTGACCTGATGTTAGGATAATCTTCTGTTTTCATGCTGCTGCGCGCGCATAAGCTACATGTGGACAACTGTCTGCGACTGCTATCAGAAATCCTACACTTGCTCACAGACATGTCTCGAAGGGGCGCTGTACGCTGAAGACAAGTACTACCGCGCGCTCCTCGATATCTACCGCAACACAACGTCTCTCTATCCGAACTCAACGATCTGGCTGACCGGACACTCACTCGGCGGGTCAATGGCAGCATTACTAGGCCGAACCTACGGCCTGCCGACGGTCGCGTTCGAGGCACCGCCCGAACGCCTCGCAGCACAGCGCCTTCACCTGCCATTCCCGCCCGTGCCCGCCAACGAATCGACAATCTGGCACTTCGGCAACACCGCCGACCCGATCTTCATGGGCATTTGCAACGGGGCTTCGTCGGCATGCTGGGTAGGCGGGTTCGCAATGGAAACTCAGTGCCATTCTGGTCTTGAGTGCGTGTACGACACCGTGCACGACAAGAAGTGGCACGTCAGTGTGAGCAGCCACCGGATCAGTGCCGTTATTGACATGATCACGTCGTATAATACCACGGCCACGTGCGTGGAGAGGTCTGATTGCCAGGACTGCTTTGATTGGAACTTTGTTTAATTGGTTTTGTTTTCCTGTTGCATTGGAGTTTTGTTGGAAAATGGTTGGGATGGTATACAGAGTATTTTAGGCGTCGGGCTATGTCTTTGCCACATTTATAAGCGATCTTTTTTTTGCTTTTAGTACGAATATATTACAGCTACTAAAACATATACTAGGCACCACTCAATTTCGTAATACACAAAAAAAAAACCCATAAGTTTTATTTTCACAGTCAAAATAAAAGCTGAAGAATTAAAGCGGGCCATTTCCCATATCCCAAGTAGTACGTTAACCGACTTTATCGTTTATAATATATGATAACAACTAAGGTAGCCCTATTATTTCCATTTACTGACTTCGTTACTTTCAAATATATTCCCTCTCGTCCTTTTGCACATAAATTACGTCAAATGCGTATCCCAGAAGACCGCGATGTCACTTCGGAGACAAGCGAAGAAAACAAAACAAAAACTAATGAAAGATTACCCAGCACCAACTCCATACAGTTTTAGACGTAAACAAACAAAGACTTAAATTTTTACCCTATTCGCGATCCGTTCAGAAATCCTTGTCCCGGTCCTGTAAGCCTTGGACGGGATATGGATTGTACATGCCCTGCATCCTCGCGTCTCGCTGCATGCCGAGCACGGCGGCAGCTCTTTGTTGTTGCTGCTGCGAGATAGCGGCAGCGACGGCGCGCTGCTGGGCTGCGGCCGCGGCCGCAGCCAACGCATTTTCGTCACCGGCCAGATCGTCCACGCCGGCTGGGTGGGAGACTTGCTGGGGTGCGCTCGGCACGACTGTCCCGGGGTCTTCGGGTGCATTCAGGCATGCCTGGATGAGGTTCTTGCCTTCCGCTTTTGTGACGAGGGGTTGTAGTTTTGGAGTCGTGAACGTGTAGACAAGGCCGGTTTCTGAGACGACGAGTAGCAGGACTTGCGTGCCTGTTAGGACTGACAGTTCGTAGGCCTTTGAGATGAGGTTAGCTTAAAATTCAACGACGGACAACCTGCTCCAAGAATCACGCAAAACAGAAAACAGAGCGCAAACGCGATATTAGCTATATGGAATATAATAATAGCACCCGAGTCGACTAGGACATCTGAGGTTGGCCGGTAGGCGCGGACGCGTGAGTCGGATTAGGAAAGCACGCGTGGTCCCGAACGGGAGGAGATGACAACAAACTACCCTTTTCCCACCATCACAATTGGCCTGCACTCGATTCACCCAACCATTTCGCCATCCAAGGCGAGAGAAGTGCAAAACAAGTAAAACCGGAATCTGACAAAAATAGAAAATACCTTTTTCATGATACCAGCCTTTCGCTTAGAGAACGTGATGTGGCGACGAGACTTGTCGTCGATGAACTTGATCTCGATTTTGCGCCGCTCACGCCCCGGCTTGCTTGTTTCCTCGTCGTCGTCGTCTTCCTCTTCCGGGCGCTGCTGCTTGGTCTCTGCGATCGATTGTGAGGCGCCCGCGTCGTCCTGCAGCATACTCTCGTCTTGCGTCTGTTTTGGCGGCATTGTGGTATGCGGGAGAAGTAGATCGTGATTATGTGACGAATGGTGCACAATGCGGGTTCGGGTCGCAATTCGAGGGTTGTTCACACGGTAGTTTGCGGCTTGGGAGCTAGTCGGGCAGCTTGGGGAAGGGTCGAGCGGAGAATGTGCAAATCCGTATGGGGGCAGGCAAGCGAAGGGCTCGGATTGGGAAGGTGCAGAGCAGGATCAGGAAGGAGGAGAGGGGCGGAGGGCAGGAGGTGCACAAACACGGAAACACAGGGCTGGGGTTTCCAGGATTCATATTACGCCTGCGTGCTGTGGTCTGCGCCGGATGGCCGAGGTGCGCACAGCGACGGGGCGGTTATGCCGCCAGCCCCCCCTCCAAGAGCGCTTGCGCCAGCACGCGGCAATCATCACAGGCTGAACCGAACGAACGTGCCGCCGCTTCCGAAACATACAGATGCAATCACAAGTAACTAATGCAGCTGCAGGCGTCAAACCGGCACGAAGTGTAGAATCAGCTCGACCGGGGGCAGAAATGGCGACGACTAGACCAAAGAGTGACCCGTACAAGCTGCCCGCCGGCCTGGGATACTGACGTACGCCAGATACGGCGCATTCACACAGGTGCAACTTGTTTGTGCCAGATAAGCCGCGGAGATTACGTACACTTGCCTAAAGCCAGTAATGTACAAATGTCCGCCAATTGCAGCGAGCCGTAATCCGGTCAGAGGCCCTCCAACAGTGTTCTTGGAAATGGTGTGAGCCGCGAGATGGCGGTGCCCAGCTCATCGCACTATGATACTACTGAGTTCTTTGCCAGTGGCTGCGCATCTTCTGTCACGTTCAATTAAAACCTGAGACCATGCCAGGAACACAACATGGATGCTAGAAGCCTTCCAACTAAGGAATGCGGCAAAGTTTACGTTCAATCAGAGGGTATACAAAGGACCAGGGTTTCATTTGTCAAGGCAGCTGCAAAATTACAACAAATGCATTCTACCACTCTCGCATGTACCAAGCAATACTAAAGAATATAGATATATATATTACGTTAAATCAAGGGATAGATATTATATAAATCAACCAAAACACAACCCTATATTACCAAAACGCAAACACACGGAATAGCACACCTACAAAACAAATAAAACACGGAAATAATTCCGAACCGACGTTTCATAACATATTTTAGATTCGCCGATGGAATGATCTTATGTGTGCCGATGAGACACGGGTGCATGGTATTATGTATGGCGGTCGAGGGAGCTTTTGTTGGCAGGAATTAGAAAAAGACGTGGTGGGCAATGCAGGTACTAGCGACAGGACACCGCTTAGTACGCCTGTCTCAATTTTCTTCTCGCGTCAACTTTCTTGTAAATGAAGAGACTGAAGAGGCCAATGCCTAGGAGATAGTTAGCTATCCGCGTTATCCGAACGACGGGAATAATCACGCAATTTCGAAAGTAATAATTCTGACATACCAACAACGCCGAGGATGCAGAAGACGAGAATAACTCCGGGAGGCAGCATTGCAATTTATGTCTGCACGATAAACAGTCAGCCAATTTTCGGACCAAAGCACACCCCCATCACCGCATTAACCACTGCAAACAGTTCGACAGTGCACGGATCTAAACAAACAATGGACGTACAGAGTAAGAATCCGTTAACAACAAGAGATAAGACTACTGACGGAGGACAGAACGAAGGAAGAAGAGAATGAAAGAAAGAAAGTGAAGATTGTGGACGGAGCGAGCAATAAATAATAGACGTGCGCCCAGCACACCCAACGCCGAGCGGGCAAGCCACCGCGACGCCACACATTGCAAACCCGTTAAGTGCGTCTGCCCCGTTCGGCTTCTCGCGCCCCGTCTTCGTTGCGGGTGCACCGCCAAATACACTGAGCCGGAAACGTATTGGACAGGGGGATTGAGTTCTGAGCCACTATTTTCTGCCGACTCAAGACTTGTGAAGGCTGCCCCAGAAAACCATTCGTGCGGTCTGTTGTCAAAGTATGGCCAACTGTGGTGCGCAAAGCACGCGGCAGTCGCGGAAACAAGATTCGGCGTCATTTGCTCGCCGGCGATTGGCCCGCTGGCCAGGCCGGATCGGTCGGCCCAACTCGAACAGAGTTCGCATGATACCACGCAGTAGCCAGACTCCGACCGGGCCCCGACTTGTTTACGGAAGTGGTCCAAGCCGCCGACTCCGGCTAGAGTTAGACTGCGTGCCTTAATCAAAACACAGTCGACAGCAAACAATAAATACAGCCAGCCTTGCCACCGGCGATTTAGCAATCCCACAATCCAGTCCTGTCTGACTGCAGACCGGCTCACCGACTACTCATGCTCGACCATGAGCCATATGCGGTTACGTCACACAGGCAGCATGCAGGGTGGCTTGGGAGCAGTTCTCCTGCCGAGGAGGCTTGTCAGACTATGTCGGTGTTAGCCGTAGTGCAGAGAACATTTCAGCTCGGAGCGTTATTGTATAATCCGTTTGGCCCTACTACGTTCATGCTACTTAGAATTAATTGATTATTCCGCAATCGTTGGTTCCGAGCGGAGCTGGGAAGGCTGGTCGTCGAGGAGTGGGTTGAGTTGTGTACGCGATAAGTTCTGGCTGCAGCGAGTGAAGACGGGTATGCGGGAATTTTTGTAGCAAGCTAGCGAGTAAAATGAAGCATTCCAAGGGGTAAACAAAACCCCAAACGCAAATCATCTGCGATTGCTTTTCTTGGACGTCTGAGACGTGAAAATAAGTTAGATCATACATACTGCCCATCTACTTTGCAAACTCGCTTGCCGCGGTCGAATTGGCTCCTAAGAAGCGGTTAGTTATTCCCGAACCAGAAAGCTGTCGTTGTCACGTAGGGCGGCGTCGGTCATTGGCGCGGCTCTAAAACGCCGGATTCGGCAGCATTGCAGCAGCCAGCTGGAGAATCTACTTATATATACGCCATTGCCCGCGCGAAATACTACGACGCTTTGATCGATTTGATGGCGGTGAAATGTTTGGAGATGCCAATTTGCTTTTGAATTGGACAGGCTGTCACTTGCTGCTTTATCGACAACCAGGTCGCTTAACCATTCTCGGCAACGATCGCTCAGTTGCAATCGCTGCTTGTCAATATAGCCAGTCGGACCTAACATTAAGCAGCAGAACCCGCTCTTTCAGCGAATTCTTTTGATATGGTTCTATTTGCTGAATGCGCCAGTCAAGTGCTCGCTAAAAGCACAGCTCGTTTATTCCACGTTGAGGATTGGCATGATGAGCGGGCGTATATTCAGCAAGACGTTTGTGACTTATTACCCGCCCCTGACTTGCCAGCGGTCGCGTTTTCAACAGGGTCGTTAGCCACGACATGGCGTCATTAATTTGTTTCGGAATAAGTGACGTCCAATAGTAATGAAAAATAGGCGTCGATAGAATGCAATCAATCGGAACTTAGTTATTAACTTATTAGCTTGTTCTACAATAATTCGCTCGGTTGAATTCTGAGCAATAATAATAAAAGTAGTCATCAATTTCCGCAACCACTCATTAATTTGTAGACCCGCCGCAAACAGTAACGGCGCGGACAAGATAGGCTTTTGAAAAAAAAGCCGGGTAATGTCCGGCATTCCGGAGACGTCAGCCTTTGTTAGTGGACGTTTAATGTCCGCTATCAGATCGAGCTTGCCTAGACAAGGGTAGGCCGCCCTGCAGCGACTGCAGTGCAACTTTGCACGGTGAATGGATGATGGCAATGCTGGTGATGGACTGTTCGCTGATGATGACGATGATGATGATGATGATTGTTAGTTGTCAAGGGGGATGGCAGGTCTTGGGCCGCACGTGGGTGTGAGCACATTTGCTTTTGCTTGTGCCATTGTTTTTGTGTGGGGCGTGGCAGTTCAAGCGTCGCCGCGCCAAAGCTTAGCCTTCTGCGCACAGATCGTGTGGGCGATGTGGATGATTCCCACCAAGGGCGAATAAGCCGTAAATCGCGCAGCCTTCGCTAATTTCACTACAGCAGCCACCAATAATCTGCCATAATAACGATAGCCCGGCACCTGTTCGATTTGTCCAGCCGGCACTGGGCTCCCTGTGACAGCAAGTGACGTCCTAAATATGAATCCACTGACACAAACCATAAAGAACAATTCCAACCCGACCGATGCCAAAATGACAAGATATCTGATCTGGTCCAGATTGCGGGCAGTGCTTGGGGGGGTTGGAGGGACTGGCGTAACCAGCAGACTATTTAAGCTTTTTGTTGTGGGCTGCGCTGTCGCCCAGCTTGCGCGTAATTTCTGAGTCTAACGAGCCCGCGGCGGGTCTTGTCCACTTGTCGCCATTTTGCTTTGCCTCGCCGCGCCATCGTGCCGGGTCGCTCTGGCGCTCGCCCGTCGCCCGTCATATCGCCATCGCCCCATCATCATCATTTTTGTTTCCTTTATTCCCCCCCTCCCCCCCAACTCACTCCTTGCGCTTTACCACGCACTCAGAGTCTCCCCGTCCAGCACATGAAAAAGGCTCTAGCCCGTCTGCGGCCGTCGCTGTCCGCGCTGGCCTCGCCGCTGGCTGGCTTTGACGAGTTCTACATCGTCCTCGACGAACCACACCGCGTCTGGGCTCCCGGCGACTCTGTCTCTGGCGCCGTCGTCCTAGACCTGCCCAAGCCCGTCCGCACCTTCCAGCTTCGTCTCCGCCTGCTCGGCCAGCTCACCATTCGCAACCCGCTCGTCAAAGGTCCGTCATTCCGTCATGTACTCTGCCACGAGGAGATCGTGCTCTGGGACGCTGGCGAACGCGACTCCAGCGACGAACGTGTCGACGACGTTGACGTCTCGGCCGTCGATCTCGAGGCAGAAGCAGCCGCCGCCGCCGCCGCCGCTGCATCCATCGAATCCCGGGTGTCTGTATCACCGCCAAACGGTTCAAGCATATCGCCTGTTGAATCCACAGACAGCATAGAACCTGTCCGGCAAAGCAGACGCGACAGACTGCTCGGCTCTGTCAGACGGATAAACAGCTCTCAGTCGGTACCGTCGACTACGTCCACCTCGGCCTCGTCCCCTGTCAGGCGGCTTCCAAAGGGCGAGCACACGTTCGCGTTCATGTTCGAGTTACCGGCAAAGGGCCTCATGACGTCGCTGGAATTCGAAAAGGGCTCGATCGTGTACATGCTGACGGCATCCCACCACCGGCCCGGCCCGTTCCCGCCTATAACATGTCATAAACTGTTATCGCTCCAATGCCCTCTCGACGTCGCAGACCTGCCACCGCCAAAACCGTCGATGCTGTCGGTCGAGATTCAGAAGAAGAATCGGCGGCGAGAGCGCGGCACCGCAACTGCAATTGTCGAGACTCCCGCTGTCGGATGCCTGCGCGGCGAAGTCGTGCCTGTCAAAGTTACCGTGCGGCACGTCAGGGAGGTTCGCAACGTGACTGGCGTCGTCATAACATTGCTCCGCATATCCCGAGTCTGCGCGCACGACCTCGAGCCGCTCTCGTTCAGGAAAGATCTAGTCCAGACCGTCGCGCCGCTGTACATCGACTCGCGAACGCTCACGACTACAATAACGGCGAATATTCGAGTGCCGACGGACATTTTCCCCACGATCGACGAGTACCCGCTGGTTGCGTTCAAGTATTGCTTGGAGGTTGTGCTGGATTTGTCAGGTAAAGTCGATCTGCCGCTGTCGCAGAATGTCGTGCATAGTGCGGCTGCCGATACAACGCCTGGCAATGCTGCAGATTTGGCGTCGCGCCCATATGTCGATACCGAGTTGTTGAAGCGGATGAAAGGCGTTGTTAGTTTGTGGACCGAGATCGTGGTTGGCACGGAGAGGTCAGAACAGATCAAACTGAGGCCGACTAACGGGCCGGCAAGAACCAGTACCAACACGACCGTGAAACAAAGTATACCGCCGACGCCGCGTGAGCAGCAGCGAACAATTCGAGCGGTCACGCCGACTGAAGTTGAGACTCCGCTTGTGCGGGCGTCGTCGTCATCGCAACAACCAGTCGTGCCAGAATATATGTCGGCTGAACATATATCGCGGCCCCGGGCGATACCGATTCCTGATGCACTGTCCAATGATTCGAGAGCTATGCCACTCTCACCTCCACCACCGCATCCAGACCATGACGAAGATCTGCCGCCGCCGCCTCCTCCACCGTTATCGCATCCAGCTGCGACTGCCGAGTCGGAGAAGGAGCGACTAGCGCGTATGGAAGAAGCGTTGCTGCCGTCCGCACCACCAGTCGCGTCCGGAGCTGAGATTGAACCCGTCATTCCGACGCTAGACGACATCGAAATCGCCGGTATCGAGGGCGCCGAGTCCTCTTCCTCTTCGGCCGCTCCACGTCCTACAGACAAACTAGAGCACGAGAGAGTGCGATTACGGCATCTCGAAAGCGCACCGTCAGCATCGACAAGTGCAGCAGAGCAGTCCGACGTAGCGCCAGGCTACTACGCGACCGCTCCGCCCCGGCACCACATCGAGGCATACGGAGATGAGGCAGACGGCTCAGGCTCGGACTGCACGTCGGAGGAAGGTGAAGGCGACTGGGTACCTATGTACTCCCCCAACGCGGAAGAAGAGTATGTGTCCATGGGTGGCTATCACCATTACATACTCGGCTACTCTGGAAGCTACGACATCAATGACACCACGAACGTGCCATACGAGCATTCTGTCGCGCACAATTCGGATTCAGGAACTCCTCCGCCAGTGTCGACCGCGACAGCTGCGAGCGCTAGCTCTAGCTAAGCGCGGTTTCTGTTATCGCATTTTGATCTATTTGGGACCGGTTATGTTTATTAGCTATCGATTTAGTATGATATGGGTATTTAATGTTAACGGTGTTATTTGCTTATCACGGTGTCTTGGATTCGGATCTTTGGGTTGTTAGTTTTACAAATTGTTGATTTAGAGTGTTAGACTCTTTACATTCTCTATAATGTACTGGTATTGGCAAGTACAGGAGAATATATTTATCATATAGTTGTGTTATGGATAGGAATTCTTGCTGTATCTATTATGACCGTATTCTTACTGTATCTATTATGACCGGTATTTGGAGCATCTTAGCAGTCTAGCTCGTTGTACAACATACATATTTGCCAAATTGCCGTTCCCATGCAACGTATATATTTCAGACCATTTATATCCAAAAATCACTCTTCGTCTTTTTCGTTCGGATCAGGCACGATGAACGCACCGCCCAACAAAATCGCCGGCTCGTCAATATTGTTGTGCTCGTAGCTCAGCACGCCGATCGCGCCGGCCTCGAGCAGCAATGCAGGGTTCTCGTGTATGCTCTTCCTGACCCACCGCATAGCTAACGCGCGGAGGATGTGTCCATGACCGACGATTAATATGTCCTTGCGCATGTCCTTTTGGTGGGCTCTTTGCAATTCTTGCACTTCGGCGATGATGTCGTCCAGTCTGCGTGTGATTTGCTCTGGCGATTCGCCGTTCTCGCACCCGTCCTGCCAGATGTTCCACACCTTGTCGCCGGGATCGAGTCCGCGTTCCTTCCTCAGCTTTCGGATCTGGGCCGTCAACAGGCCCTCGTAGTCGCCGTAATTCCACTCCTGCACGCGGTCGTCGACGGCGACCCTGTCAACACCGCACTTGTCCGCGCCGACGAGCAAGTCGAACGTGCGACGCGCGCGGAGCCGCGGCGAAATGAATACTTTGAGAATATGGCGCGGGTCGATCAATCTATCCATGCCGACCATCGCGCGGCCGGTTGCTGAAACGCGACGCTCGCCGTTGGCCGTGAGCGGCAGGTCGGTGAAAGACGTGTGTTGTCCGGAAAGCGACCATTCGGTTTCGCCATGGCGGGCGATGAAGACACGTGGTGTTGTCATTGTCGGTTCTGACTCGGTGTGGTGGTGGTGGTGGGCTGCTGGCCGCAGTCGACTAGACGGTGGACTCGAGCTGGGTGTTTATAGTGCAGTGATAGGCATTGTGCGGGTGTGCGTTCGTCGCCCCGGCGCGGCTAGCCGCGGATGACAGTCGCGCGTGGACGAATTGTGACTCGGTTTGGGTGGAACGTGTTTAATATATATATTTATCATGCGGACTTGGTGACGACTTTACGTTCAGGTTATAAATAAAGGACGCTACGGATTGTGTGAATTTGCTCTAGATAAGGAAACAATACGACCCCCTCATCCGTGATTATCCCGAACCACAGCGATAAGTTCGTCAGTAGGATGAAGCGACTATTACAAGTAACGTCAATTACAGTAGAACAGAATGTCTATCAGTGATATGCTTGCTTGATAGCAACGGCAATGCGTAGATTTGCTCCTGTAGCAGAATAGTAGCGGCGGAGACTGTGATCGCCCGGCATCTGACTGTCCAGCGTTAGTCGGACCCCGACCAAAACGCAGCTTTACTCGTTGCATCACGACGTCTCGACCGTGTTCAGCTCTCCCACCGTCCACCAGACCCAGTGGTCCAACGCAATTGCCCCCGTCCTACCGTTTATTTCACAGTTAGGTTGCTCTTATAACAAGTACGGATCTGGACAAAAGCATGGGCGCATCAGAATCAAAGCCAGCCATGCAGCGGACTTTTGTTCCCGAAGTCCCCGTCCAGTTTTCTCAGGACTTGATCGAAGTAATGGAAGAAATCCCTGAAGTATGTCGGACTTATTTTGTCTCTTGACACCGCCGGTGGCAACTATTGGCTTGAGTGAGCTGGTGACAACCCGACGAGTTTTTGACTGCTAACGACAGCCATTGTGTGTGTTTTAGTCCGACTTCACCCGTTTGCAAGACAAGGCACTCAAGCTCGAATCTTCCGTTTCGTCCGAGCTCGAAAAAATTACGTCCGAAGCGCATGCGATCCTGTCCGCATCCTGGTCGGCGTCGGCGTCAATGCCGCCTGCAGATCCCGAATCACTGACTTCACCCGCACTCCTGTCCGACATCGAGACGTTCAAGAACCACCTCGTCGACCGCAAACACATGCTCGAAAAAAGGGCCGAGTTAAGCAAGAAGACAGGGTACGAGGCGCCGCGGGAGAAGTTGATTGAGTGCTTGGCCAAGAACGATAGGCGGCCGCTGATGTGCTTGGATGAGTTTAACGCGTTCAAGGAAAAACTGGAGAGCACTATCGCCTGAACATGTGTTAGGGACGAGCGACCGTGGATTGTAGATTGGAGTATTCTGTACTTAGGCATTAGTGTGGTGCGGGTTGTATTTATATATCTATGTTGTAGTACACCATACAAAATTTTTGAAACGAATCCTACATCATTTATCATAGATGCACAATGCAAAAAACTGTCGCTGCCTCAGACGTCAATGCTGCGGTACAACAAAATCAGCGCCGAGTCGCTCTCTCCGCCGCCGGCCATCGCCTCAATCTTGGACTGGTCGACAACGGTGACCTTGTCATCATTAAACCGCCACCATTTCGGTTCCTCCTTCGACCCATTGGTACCTACAGCTCTTGCCTCTGTACCGGCGGCAGCGGCAGTCTCCTCGGGAACCTGCTTGGTCCAGCACTGATAATGACCCGAGTCAGCAGACTTGCCCTGATGCGAAATCACGCCGATAAGCTCATACAACCCTGTCACGCTCGAGCCCTCGTCCGCTTTCAAACCAGGGTCAACTGCTGCCTCAACTTCGGCCTGCAACTTCGCAATTTGATCTTCATTCTTCTCGACCGTCGCACCCGTCCCAGTGCTCGTACCATCAGAAGCGCCCTCGTCAGCGAAAATCGTTCTCGCGCGCTTTGCTGCCCGGACATGGTCCTCCCTTGCTTTCCGCAATTCACGGACTTTATCCCTCACGTTAATCAGCTTCTCGCGCAGCTCGTCATCGCACAACTCACTAACGTCGAGCTCAAACGGGAACGTCACTTTACGCAAAATCTTGGATTTCTTGCGAGTATCTCTTCGCCAGTAAAACCGCATGAAATGAACAGTCAGATATTTCGGTAACCGAGTGATTTTCTTTTCGAGCTGGAACTGCGCATTACGACCCAACACATCTGAATTTTTCTCGATTGTCTCCTTTAATGAAGCCACAAGCCCATTTCGTAGAAAGTTCGTCTCACCCGTAATATGACAGTCTAGTTTCAGGAATTGCTCAGATCCCGTCGTGGCAGGTTCTGCGTCGGATTCGAGACATTTCATGCTGGTAGAGAAAGTGCCGGTCATGTACTTGTCGACAAAGGAGGACGCGGTTGGCGATGATTGCTTGAGCGACCCGTTGATTACGGATAAGATTTGAGACCACGCTTCTTCGGCATCTTGTTGCTTAAAGCGGCCTTCTTCCTGCTCGGCAAATTGTGGGAATACGATTCGAAGCGTCTATCGTCATTAATAATCGTTTGGCAATATAGCAGATACTAACGGCGACATACCTGAAGAAATGAAAGCGGGTAGTACGCGCTCGTCTGCTGCTTCATATCTCGGTACAGATCGCGCAAGCTTTTTGTTAAGGTAGATCGTCCGCCAAGCGAAATCGACGCCGTTACTGCACCACTTGTCGAACTATCAAATCTGAACCTATTAGCAATCTCCTATTAATGTTCAAGTGACTAAACGTACTTGTTAAGCTCCTCGCTTAACTCAGGCATCAACCGCAGACATTGCAGGGTCGAGTTCAAGTAGCACGTATTCCCAAGATTAATCAAACCTATCGGTGATTTCGACTAGTTCCCAATCAGAAATCACATGCCTTATCCATCTGGAGAGCGGGCACACTTACCGTCTGAGCTAGTTGCTGATCTGTCATGTCCTCCACAAACGTCATCTTTGCAGAAGGCTCCTTAGGCAACTCGCCCGCCGTACCAAGCATCATCAGCGTCTGATTCGGCTGAAGCCCCAAAGTGTTTAAATCCGTATCATTCTTGAGCTGACCGCCCTAAATCTCGCGCGTTAGCATCATCTGCTTTTCGCCATCTCATCATCTATTCCCTGCATCCTCCATCACTTTCCCACTTGATCCCGAAAGCAATTCAAGGTCATGTGTACCTTCACAAGAATTTTCTGACGATCAGGATCAACGCCAGTTAAGCTGTATAGCTGGAACTTGAGGACTTCGCCCGGTTCATCGAGGTCGACTTCGACATCATATTTCTTGCCTGCATGGCGAATGACGACTTGTCATCATGTTAGCAACCCAGCCATATTACCAATAAGCCACAACTATTTCAATTAAGCAAATCACAATAAAATACTAACTTGGAATAACGGTCATGTCGTTGGTATCACGCTAGATCTAGAGTTGGTTGCGGTGTGGGGACAGCGGACTTGTCGAGAAATGTCGAAATCTCGAGATGATCCTGGCCGATGCTCGCCGCATCACGCTATTCTTTGCCGGGTGACAAAATTGGCGGCGAACCTCACGACCACTCAACGGCGGCTACGTACTCTCTCGTTCAGCTCCACAGATCACTTACTCTCGCATCTGCAACGCACCGGATTCGTCGTCATATATAATGGCATGTACTGGCCTGATACAATTGGTTAATTCAGGTTGCTCGGACTTCAATTGGCTACGTGGAAGCCACCGTGCTGACGTGTAGCTGATTTCAAGCAACCTGAGAATTGATCGTTAGTAGTTTCAACTGACATGACGAACTAACGGACAAATAGTCTCAATCATTACGACCTTATCTTGACTGCGTGCGGAGCTCACTGACGGCAGCAATATGCCTAGAGAATTTCTCGTCGCAGGTCGTTGAACGACACAACCGTCCAGAAGTCGAAGCTCAGTAAGTGCCTACCGCGCATATTCACATCTACCGCCGCGAACATCACACAATCTAATCCGAAATTTAACACTAGAACTTCCCCAGAACTCCTACTGAACCCCCTTACAATCTCACGCAACGAGAACGAAAAGGTGTTGATAGAACCAAGCATCAATTCCATCCGCATCAGCATCAAGATCAAACAAGCAGATGAGATCGAGCACTTGCTTGTGCACAAGTTTACACGGTTTTTAACCGGTCGTGCTGAGGCGTTTATGATTCTGCGGAGAAAACCAGTGAAGGATTATGACATATCGTTTCTTATTACGAACTTCCATACTGAGCAGATGCTAAAGCATAAGCTTGTTGATTTTATTATTCAGGTAAGTTGGATCTCACGTGTTGACGGAGTGGATTAGATTCAGTGTATAGTATTAGCTGTATACTGACGCGGTTGGTAGTTCATGGAGGAGGTCGACAAGGAGATATCAGAGATGAAGCTCTTTCTGAACGCACGCGCGAGATTCGTTGCCGAAGCTTTCCTTACCAATGTATAAACGGAAAGAATAGTCACAATGTATTGAGCTAAATGAGCTGGTCGTGTTTGACGAAGAGGTCTGGCTGAGCATTGAAGTACAGCCGAAGGGGTAATGTAAATTACGGTGGCCGTGCATGTGCTCTATGACGGCACTTAGAATCAATTGAACTTCTGGTCAGAATTAGTTGACCTGTCACAATTATCGTTTGCGGCATTAGGAAGCATCAAATGTCCGGGCATGTCAAGTGTTATGTCAACAAAGTGCCGTGGTGCTATCTCAATAAGTCCACCAAGAATCCCACAACCAGACAAGCTATAGAATGGCGGTAGTCATGCTGTGGTGGAAGCCTTTTGCATGCGCGATGTTATACAATGGTGCTAATGTAGAATATGGATCTAGTACGATCAAGATCCAGCGCTGATGCTATTGAGAATACAACGGGTCTCAATCCGAACGTCCACGTCGCAGGATGTAAACTCTTAGTTAGATGTAGTTAGATATTGTTGCCGGTGTATCCTCCGCTATGATAATGGCGGACTGCGGTTATGGCTGCAACAATGGTTGCACAAGTGTGCGGAAATGCGTTACCTCGACAATACTAATTCATGATTAGGGAATCCACATTTAAGCAGATTAGGATATAACTAGACAGTAGATCAATTATTTCAAATGGTTACAAACCGTGGCGTATTACAAGAAGGTTAGCAGCCGACCTCTGCGCTTCAATGTTCGAAAAGTTGGGTCTGGTACCGCTAATGGCGTATTAACGTTGCAGTCGGAGCGTTCCCAACTCCAGGTCCGTGTCATCGCGGGCGTCACATAGCGGCACTTCGTGATGCAACACCAGCGTACTTTGGTTCTTATTTATATTTTAACGAAAGAAGTATTATTCGGCCGTTCCCCTTAGATTCTAATTAACGAATTCAATTTTCTTTGATCCTTAATGTACATATAAGTTGAAGGAGCCCGTCCGCACCGTTGCTCTATTAGTGCGCCTTGAGGAACGGATCAGCACAACTCGAACTTACTGTGTGCAAGGACTCCCTGGATTAGTCGGGAGAATATGAGTGCTCCGGCTGCAATAAATACAGGTTACAACGACACGGTACTCAGCGAGTACGGGTATCAGCTGTACGATAACGGTACCTTATCAAACGGCACAGACTGTTTCCTTTCGTTCGGACAGTTTTATCCGTTTATTGCTGAGAATGGAACAGTATACAATGGCACGTCATGCAGTTATCCATTTTACAGAATCCAAGCCCGTGGTGCTGTCGGTATAGTTTTTGCTGTGCTGTCCATTTTATTAATTCCGATCTCGATGTATAACCTGCGCAAACTCGGCACACGTCACAGCAAGTATGAGCAGAAACGGTTCCGACTAATTGGCCGGCGGTGGCAGTGGTACTGGCTATTTGTCGTCCACATTCTGGCGGCTGTGGCCGGATTTATGTCGATCGATATTGATAGGGATTACATACAAGGTACTTCCTTGACCAGTTACGGTGCCGTCTTCAGCTCGATTCTACCCGCTTGTCTAGCCTCCGTATGGGAAATGACAAGGCATTGGTATGTTTGCCTACCTTAGACAATTACTGGGCAGAGTTTCTAACAGTCGCAGGGGTTCATTTGAAGAGAGACGCGTGTTTGAGGCGGATCCATTCAGATTCCGTAACAACGACCGTAGGTCCATGGTCCATCTCTTGATGCCGATTATATTCTACGTATTTGGCTTTCTTCTTTTCCTTCTTACAGTCCTCCGAAATTGGACTGTACTGATCAAGATCAATTCGACATTTATTGTTGACAACCGTTGGAAAGCTGGTGTGATATTTGGACTAATATCCTGGCTAATGATTTTCGCCCAAGTTTGTGTGACGTATTATTACTATCATCCAGCTAAGTTACCGTGGAATATTCCGCTTTGCTATGTTGGAGCGGCAGCGTTAGTCGCCTACAGCATTGGCCTCAGTTTCAACGAGGATATTTCTCCTTTTAACCCTGACGCAAGCGTGCTCGCTGTTGCTTTGTGGGGATATTTACCCATCATTTACATCATGGTTGTCATGAATGTTTACGCACATTACCAAATGAACGACGATTTGGTTATCCAGAAAGAGAAGGATGAACGAGACAAGGCGACCACGAAAGTTGTGCTCGAGAACGTTGTCGTACATGACACGAAGAACTCTTCGGGAGGTACTGCGGATACGTTGATTCCAACGCAGCCTCAGCGGGCATATACCAATGCCGAAATTATGGCGTTCGCGAGAGCCAATATGAGGCAGGGTAGCGCGAGGGCCAATGCTGATGAGGATTTAGCCTATATTAAGGCATCAAGTTAATATGCTGTGTACATACTAGGCGGCGTATATACTTGTGACTAATAATGGATGTAATACGGAGTTTTCTTTAACTTGGATTTGGTTTTTATTGGGAGATAGTTCTGTTAAGATATTTTATGGGCTGTAAGCTGTTAGCAATAAGTTTCGATTTTTTGCAGTGGATATGTGACATTATAATGATTGAGAAATCAATTACGATATTATCAAGTAATCCTTGAAAGGTCATTCAATCATTGCTCAGTTTCAGAGAAGCAAGCAATTCCCGAGACAAATTAAGGTTTAACGGCCCGCGTCATTATTATATCACCGCATCATTGAGTCAATGCAAGCGAGTTCTGGCTCCACTCATCGCATTGGCACCATTCATTGGTACAATATCCAATATTATATAGCAATGGGAATTAAAGGTGCGGAAAATTCCCCGTGTTTCTACAACAGGAAGCAGGTGATGCTAATTCGACAAAGGATTATACCAGACGATCGCGGACAACGCGCCTAGGGCGATCAAAAACTCGGAAATCAAGAATTTCTTCGGCCGAAAGGTCGCTATTGTACGTGTTTGCTATCTTAATAGCTGCCCCATCTGAGCGTGAACTTACATTTCCCCGATCTAGGATGCGTATGTCACTTCACAACTGCGACGCGTTTTTCATGAAAGTAAGTCTGACCGCGTGCAGATCAATGTCGCTTTACCAATTTCTTATCGCCGTTCGCCAACAAGATGGTCAACAACTCATGTCCGAGACTGGAGAAACAACGTCTCATTTAATGGGCATGTTTTACCGCACCTTAAGGATAATTGACAACGGGATAAAGCCGGTATATATATTTGACGGACATCCTCCTCACCTCAAGAGCGGTGAACTCGCGAAACGATATGTGCGTCGTGAAGAGGCTGTTAAAGCTTTAGAAGACGCCAAAGAGACGGGTGGTGCGGCGGAGCTGGACAAGTTCTCGCGACGGACAGTTAGAGTTACAAAGGAACAGAATGATGAAGCGAAGAAGTTGTTGAGGTTGATGGGAATTCCGTATGTTGATGCTCCATGCGAAGCAGAAGCTCAATGCGCGGCTTTAGCTAAAGCTGGATTAGTACGACTTTTGTTCTGGCGGAGGCTACAAGGCAACTGACGACTATCTAGGTCTACGCGGCAGCATCAGAAGACATGGATACGCTGTGCTTTGCAGCGCCAGTTCTTCTCCGTCATTTGACTTTCTCAGAGCAACGGAAACTTCCGATCACAGAAGTCAAGCTGACTGATACTCTAGACGGTCTCGAGATGTCAATGGAGCAATTTATCGATCTGTGCATTCTCCTTGGCTGTGACTACTGTGAGCCAATTAAGGGCATCGGTCCAGCGACTGCTGTTAAGTTACTAAGAGAGCACAAGGACTTGGACGGACTTGTGAAGTACGTAAACGACCATCCCGAAAGTCGGTTCAAAATTCCAGTGGATTGGCCATATCAAGACGCTCGAGAATTGTTCCTAATGCCAGAAATCATCGATCCCGCTACGTTGGATATAAAATGGGAGGAACCCGATGTCGAAGGGTTAGTTGAGTATTTAGTTAAAGAGAAAGGATTCAGTGAAGACAGAGTTCGAAATGGCGCCAGCAGGTTGATGAAGAATTTGAAGACCGCCCAACAAGGACGATTAGATGGGTTTTTCAAGGTCATTCCAAAGGAAAAGCCTGCTGGGGGAGACAAGCGGAAGCAGGCAGACAAAGCAGCCGAAAAAAATAAAAAGGCTAAGATTAGCAAGAAGACGTGAAGTCGCACCCTGTATGTGTTTACATTGTAACATTAGTTGGAAACAAATTCATACAATGCTCATAAACATAAGCGCCATCATAAAATTCTGTGCAACAATTACTGAAACTCCACAAGCTGTATCGTTTTGACATCTATGCTACCCAATAAACTCGACTTTAACTATCCAGAATAAACATATGACACCTTATATAGCCTCCTTTGCCAATGAAACAACAAACGTCAAGATGTGACCAAATCAGACGCATCGCCATGACGGCAGTAAGAAAATTTCATGCGCGGTTGACTATCACTTTTCTCCCATGTGCTGTGCCCTCACGGCGTCAACCTCACGTTGCAAAGCCGTCAGATCTGCTAACAGATCTGGTACGGCACTCTCATCTACAGAAGCAGCGTTACTGCTCGGGATAGTGGTAGTGGCCGATGTTCTATTATTCAAGTAATGCAAAGTCGCAGAAGGTGGAGGAGGAGGTGGTGGTGGTGGATGTGGATAGTGTCCTTGCGTCGTGGCCGCAGACGTACTCTGATCTCTCGAATGACCCACCCTTCGTCGAGAAGGCGGTGGCGGCGGCGGAACGTGCGACTTCTGCGATGGCGGCGCAGTCTGTGGAGGATTAACTCTGGTCTCGGGCGGACTTCCAACTGCGGGAAAGAGATGCTGCTCATCAAACGCAGCTTCAAAGTCTACATCATCGACCGTCGCGTGTGCTGGCACATCTGACGTCGAGCTAGACTGCCGAGTCGAAGCAAATGAGGACGTAGAGCTCCAGGACGGAGATACTCCACCGGACGCGGTGCGCTTATTCTCTGTCTGCGAAATCAGAGGAGGAGGAGGTCCAGGGGCAGATAATGACTTCGGCAACGATGAGCTTGACGACGACCGCGACGAACTAAACAACGTGAGAGGCGCTGTAATAGGCTCTGAGGAAGTCGCCGGCGATGTGATGACGACAGGACTGCTAAGACTCACAGATGATTGGGCTCCATGCGCACCTTTTCGTGGGCGAGGTGGAGGCGGTGCCGGCCGCTTCGAGTAGTCAGCCTCAAGCGACTTCCGAGGCGTAGGATTTGACTGGCGTTCCTTCGGCATGACCAGATAATGTTGCGATTCGATGGTATGTAAACTTGGCTGCTGAGCATCGGACATCCCTAGGCCTGCTAACGATATGCTGTCATCCATTGTCGTATTTTTGGCAGTACTGGTGCTTTCTTCATCTATTGCCTCATCTTCGTCGACTTCCGATGATGACGAGGAAGACTCTATGTCTGACATGTCGAATACCGGATCATCTTGCTTGATCTCCGCAATGACGATTTGATTTAAAGTTGAACGGTCTGAGACTGCAGAGTCCGACGACTTTCGAGGAGTTGCGTCGCTGTTCTGCCCTAGTAGCATTTGCGTAAAGGCATCTACTGCGTGTATATCGTTGGCCGACTGCTCAGTGCCTCTCGCGCTCGGTTTCATCTCCGACTTTTCGGCACTTGTTATTCGTGTCATTGACTCCGCTGAATTCCGACTCTCAGACGATCCGCGGTTCTTCCGATCAGGATGCCGGCGAAATGGATTAACACGGGCCCCGTCGAGAACCGAGGATATTGGCAAGCCCATTCCCGTATTCGACGGAGACGGGATCGTTGAAGGAGGAACAGTCAATGACGATCGTTGACTTGCTGACGGTGAGACCGTAACATCGGGCTGTGATACTATTACTGGCTCCTGAAGGATTTTAGCTACAGGAGCTAGAGTAGGAAGTTAGCGATATTGCGCGTAACGAGACCATAATCAACTCACCTTGCTGGAACACCAGTGCACGGGAAGGTGTTTTCCCGTTCAGTACATGCCCTATTAGTCGTACAAATGCATAAAATTCACCCTTTTCGAGGGTACTCAGTGGGCTTTCAAAAACATCGAATATCTTCTTGATCTGTCAGTATCGTGCGGGGATGGGCCGTTCTTCATCATATACGCACCTTCCACTTGTCCTGCTCTGTAACGCTGAACCGATCAGCGAAGACCAACATGTCGTCAAGTGTAAGCGTCAGATGTCCAGGCGGAACCAACTCGGCGAACCATTTCGGGTAGTGTCGATATTCCTCCGGCGACAGTGCTGACGAAACAAGGTATATTCGCCGGTTATCCTCTTCGTCACTATATGATCCCATCCCGGCTATGATTTCACTTCCTAACACACACCAACTCTGCGGTTCGTATTCGAGATGATTTTGGCGATAAATAATGATGGCTCAAGAGGAAGCGAGACGCGTCAGAAAAGGCCTTAATTGATGACAACGGTCTCTAGCGGTCTTGGAATGACGTAGGCGAAGCCAACAAAAGAAGTGGAAGTTCGCAATGGCCCTTACAGACCGAAAAAATTATACAGCCGAGATATTCGACCACTGCTAGTTCCGGCACTTCCAATCCGAGAGTAAATTTGTGATGCCGACGAAACCGGTAGATCAGCCAGCGGTGGAGTCTGGTCGGCTGGTGAGGCGTTGTAGTCGTATTATTATGTGGTTCACTTCCGACAACTTCTTGAAGCCGGGTTCAGCGCGGGTTGCACACACAGGTACCCCGGAATCCTAGTTACCCGGATATTGTCTGTTCGTTTCGATCAGAGGCAGACCATTCATGCATTCCCTGAATACTACACTTCAGTGCACAACACATCGAGATAAGATAGTACGAATCATGAGTGTCTGCCCGTTGTTCCTGAGCAGCACGCGTGGAATGGCAGCGATCCGGCGATATGCTGCAAATGGCAGGATTAGATCGAATGTCATGTCAATATCATCAAGTATTCCATCCATACGGCCATCGCTCGGAAGCTCAAAATACGATAAATCAGCTGCTCGAGACTTCTCTGTTGTCTCAAGTATGCACCGAACGCCAGACACTCTATTACTAACGAAATGGCCACCACAGCTATCCCGTAGGACACGTCTATTTCCGAAATCATTGCGTTCCCAGTATCCGATTCCAGTGCAAGGCACAGCGCGGTATATTCTCACTGGTCGTGATCCTCGGAAAATCACACCATTCACACCGCTTTGGGAGCTTCTTGAGTTGGTTCCGACTCCTATCAAGGTATTCGTCGGTCTGTTTTTCTCAGCAGGCATAGTCGTGTTCATTGCGTTCCCAACTATAATATTCTACCTCCCCGTTGCAATTTTGTTTTGGATAACTTACCGGCGACGACAGCTTGTGCTGCGGGAGAAACAATTTCAGAAGCTGTGGCATGAGATGACATCTGCTAGCGCGGTTGAGACAACAACGGCACAAGTCCGTAAGTTTGACGTCGCTCAGCTAGTCCATCTAGTGGAAAACAGAGTTAAAATGGCAATCAAGGAAGATGGTGATTTTGCGTATGAGCAGCTTGGGTTGGACCCAGCGAGGAGCAGAGACAAACTGTTTTTGAGCACCTGCGAAGAAGCTGATCGAGAGGTCAGAATCAACGCCGGATATTCCGAGGTCACTACAATTCTGAAATTCGGATTGATGCGGGATGGAGGGCATAATCACCCTGAACGGGTGGCAGACGTGACTGCTGCTGTAACGTCGTATCTGCAGTATCAAGCATCGAAACGTGCGGATTTGGAAAAGACGGCTATGAAGATTACCATAAATTCTCCTGGTAATGAGTGGACAATCCATGGCGTCACAATTGATTCAGAACTTAGTAGTGACAATGTCATTGACGTCAAGCCCAGGAATGTAAAGGACGAGTAGTAGGCTAACACGGCTCACGAATGCATGACTGTAACTCGGACGTATTTATTGTATATAGAATGCACCTGAGGTGTTATTTTTCTCGCATGAAGCTCTTCCAACACAAATGAAGCATCCATCATTATTTACAACTCATCACGTGGGGGTACAGAGGCCTTAGTAGCCACTGGCTGCTCGGTCTGCATTTCTGTTCCATTCAGTTCTTCGCTGGCTCTCCCTACCATCTGGCCGTTCTTGACTCTCTTCGCCAGCGATGCGATCTCATTGTCATACACTGTCCACTCAGGGACTTGCCTCCTCGCACGGTCAAGCTTGGGCTCCTTCGTCATCGGATTGTTACATAAGTCAATTGTCTTTGCAGTCTTCAACGCGTCGTCAGAACACCATGTCTCGCACCATAACCAATCTTGCGGCAATGAGAAGATTGGAATGTTCATCTGCATATTATTCGGAAGATCTTGGTCGAGATTTGATAACGAGAGTGGGTCTGCGGAAAGCTGGTGGTACTGTTGGCGGAGTTTGTCACCCGCCGCCATTTGACGGAATCGTTTGAGATCAACCACATATAGAGCACTAACAAGAAGTCAATATCCGCATCGGCCCAATGAATATCAAACGTTTGTACCTGATATGATATGGCTTATCACCCAAAAACGATTTCCAGTACCCCTGTTTCCAGAATCTAAAACCTTCCATTTCAGTTCGAGAGTCACACATTGGAGTATATCCGTACGGTGCACCGTGCAGATCCAGATCAACTAGCTCCTTCATATCCGTCCGTACAATTTGATCAGCATCTACAAATATGACTTTATCAAGATCCAGCGGGAACATGACATCTAAAAACAGAATTTTATATCTAAATATCTGGTTAGTCTCATAGTCATAGCAAAGGCTGCCTAGTGTCATACCCCCAAATGATTCGCTGCTTCTCTTTTTGCGCTCGAAGCCAGTGGGGCCATTTGTACGTGATCAATTCATAGTCGAACCCATATTCTTTAGCCACGTGCGGCAAAAATTCCTATAGATCTCAGATAACGGCTCCACGCAAGATTCACAGTCAGAGGAGCCTACCTTGAACGAAGGTGATAAGAAATTCTCAATAAGCCAAAATTTCACCGTTTCATTTGTATGTCTCATGAGACTTACAAACATGATATTCAAAAAGCGTTCGTACAGATGTCCGCTAGCGACAGAGAAAATGTTTATTGCCGCCTGCCTCGGGTCGGTAGGCAGGGTCTTCTCCTTCTTTTCCGGCGTACCCTTCAGAAAGCCCGCAAGCACTTTCTGAACAGATTCTTGAAGTCTGTTTACAATACCCATATCTTCGGGCACTTCCACATCTCCGTAAACCGATGCGGACTCTTGTCCGGTGTTTCTAGAGACTCGCGGGAATACCGTCACACCTGTGAACTTGGTAACGTAAATGTTAATGTTGTTGATATCGGCAGCAGGAGGAGCAAATCCATGTGCACCAGCACTGTCCAAGTGGAAAATTTCCTGAGACGGACCAGACTTCAAACCAAGCTTCCATACACCGGGCTGGGATTTAAATTGCATATATCCTAAATTCGCCATAACGATAGTGTCCGTAATTTGTGGATTCAGTGCACTCCCCAAAGTGAGCTGCAGACCAGCAGGGGGACTTCCTCCGCGTGACATGTCCCTGACATGACCCTGGACAAGGATATTCCTGAGTAAATATTCAGCTTCAAGTTTAGATTCAGACACCGAAGATAGAATGATATTGTCCAAGTCATATTTAGAGACATGTGGTGTCACTAACCACGCCGAGGGGACATCCATGCCTAATGTAAGCAAGACATCGGACGGTATGTCCTTGAAGATTGCCTCAGGCTCCATCAGGCTTCCATCACATGCAAAAGTTGGAGTAGAACTTATGGCGCTCCGATAGAATCGCTTTATGGGCATTTCGTCCACAGTCAATGCCGGATTCAAGTATACTCGAATCACGACACTGTCAATTTCGGACAATGCTTTCAATATTGGGGAATATTTCTGTGTGAACTCACTACTTGGATTCAAGATTGCTACCATCTTAAGCGCTGCGTTGTCATAGTCGCCGCCAACATCAAACCCGCAACTTTCATGGGTGAAAGCTGTGATTCGACTGTTGCGCTTATTAGCAGCGGAGTAAAAACCTCCAGACAAATCCAAGTTCTCGCTCTTAGCAACAATGCTCGAGAGCAACGCTGAGAAGTCATACACATCGGTGGATGGCGACAATGTTTCCAGTATGCCAATTTCATGAGCAGCTTGTAAGGCCGGATAAATTCTAAACGTCGATTCATGTTTAAGAAGACTGCTTAAGTCAAAAGCATCAAGATGCGCCGACCGGCCCAACCGAATAGCCTTGATAACGTGGTCAATAGAGTACACACGATACTGAATCCCTACAAACTTACCCGACCATTCAATAAAACCATTCCTTCTCCTTTCGAAAGACCGAGTGACTGTATGAGCGGCTTAGAGGCCTCCCAGAACTGAAATGCGCCCGCCTTATCTGCAACTGCCCAGCCATCAGTCCTCAAATTACTTTGAAATTGTAGGAGGTTCTCAATTTCCGGCAAACTCTCGAAATTCGCTGTGGGTGTAATATCCTTCGTGGCTGCATATAAGGTTTTGGGACTAATATTCGACAAAGTGCCGGACTTCGAAAGATAGTAAATAAGAGTGGAGAGACTTGGTGCAGTTTTCTCCAATCCAGGATTGTGCATGAACTTGACTCTTATGTTATCTGGCAGATCTTCGGTCGATAAAAACTTTATAATTTCCTGAAATTGAGAAATGCCAACGGCTGAGTCAAAGTCTATGACAGCCAGCAAAGATATATCGCGTGGAGTTGTCTCTTCAGTAACCCCAAGCTCGCCAGCTTCGTCCACTGTATCAGATCTTGGAGCCGTATACTCAATGCTTGGCAATGACTTGAGCGTGTTGCTGTGCAACCTATACAACGACGCGACGTCTAGCTGCTCCTGACTACTAAGGTCGTCAGGGAAAATAAGCTTGTTTCGCCGTACAGATGCAGTCTTCAAAAGTAACGCCGGAATATCAGTATCATCAGTGATAACTTTCGTCTTAACGAGTGTCTGGATGAGCTCAATGTCGTTATCAAGCTTATATGCGATCGATTGTAGCCACGAAGTGTCGTCTTTGGGGACGACATAACCGTTACCAAAAACAAGCGGTCTGGCGGTTGAGATATCCAGTCGTTTGGCCCACGCTGCCGCCCTGTCGATTTGGACTATGAATGTCGTCTCTGTTGGATTTTCAGTTATTGAAGGTGCGTCCTTCTTCGGCTTAAAATGACTGCGCACTAAGTCGAAGCTCTCCATCGATGGTTCGGCTTCATTATTCATAGACTCTTCGAGATATGCAATGGCCGCATGCAGACCGTAGTTGACGTAAAGGTAGTAGAATAATGTCGCTTGTCGTTTCTGTCCTTCAGTCTGTACTAATGGAACGAGACCAAAGCGAACTGTGATGCCGCGCTGAATGAGTTGCCGGATGTGCTTCGAAATCAGGCCTAAATCGCCAAGAGAATTCAAATCGACTGGGATAACAATGCTGTGAATATTCTTTCGGATCTGGTGAAACTGTCCGGGATAGTGAGGTTCGAGGATATCTTTGATTTTTGTAGTCAGCTTGCGGTACTTCGCATCCTTCTCAAGATTATTCAGCCAAATGACGGTATCACCGCCTTCGATTTGGTCAGTGTAGTCAAATCGTGGCTCTGTAACTTTATCCTTCAAGTTTGACAGTGTCGGACCGGAAATGATCTCTGTTGCGGCCTTATTCGACAAGTTCAAATAATTCAAATCTTCTATTAACTTTCGCTCTCGATTGAGGACATCAAGAATAGAAATTGGGTCATCACTCAATACCGAATCCACGCGAGCCCCATTCACAAAAATGGAGTTGTCGCCGTGAGAAAATCTGACTATTCTTGATGTAGTCTGCAGGTTTTCCGCCATCTCTTCCTGAATTGCCGCTAAATTATCCAAATCCATTGCCGCAATTGTTGCCGCATGCTTGGGAAAGTCTTGACTGAGTCGCAACAACACATCCATCGGACTTGTGCCATCTCGCTGTTGCAAGACGAAGCCTGCGGCTTTAAGACTGATATCCGCGAGCTCAATTCTACTAAGTGGCTTGATGTCCTTGATGTTCGGAGTGGAAAGTAAGTCGTCAACTACTGCCGGTTCTCCTTCCCTAGCAACAGGTAACTCAGACGAAATATTGCTATTTTTGTCGCGATCATCAATGACGATGTAATCTGTGCGCTTCATTGCGAGTTCAACACCGTAACCTGCTAATCCTCGGTCACGTTCCGGGAATCTACTAGCTGTCTCCTCATTGGACGGCATATATCTCAAGATATAACGCAACTTGCCTCTGTCGGCCTCTGCAAGGAGGGAGCTGTGGAACGACAAAAACTTCGGAGATGTAACATCGGCGTATAGAATTGCGACCGGTGCATCTTTATTTGCAGATACCTCACGATCAAATGGAAGAGTCTCTGTCTCTTTGGCTGTCAAAGGAGTTCTTAATGCAAATACTACGCCTGGATCACAGCTAACTTGATTGTCGTACCACAACCACGAACCAGCTCCACATTCTGTTAGTAGATCCGCGAACTGTGGGGACACAGAAGCGTTGTAATACTGATAGTACGCTTGAATGCGAGGTGCGGTACTCCGCAGGGTAAGCTTTATGTTGATCCAATCTCGAGCATTGCTGCCCTCTGGCATGTAGCCGTTCGCCTCACTGAAACTCATTGCCTCGTCATAGAGCAATTGGTGAGTTACAACATTGTTTTCTGGTGCAGACAATGGATCATGGTCCTCGAACTTGTCATGTGAAAATTGGACGAGATGGGTGAGAAGCGGGAAGTATGATTCTGGAAATTCTTCAGCGATAGTCTCCCTTGCGACCATCAGTACTCTAACTCGAAGGGCACACCAGATCAAACTATACTGATCTGGGTTACATAATTTGTTACTTACACTAGCTCCAGTAAGTATGGAGACCTTTCTGTCCATGGAAGATCGAGCTTAATATGAATACTGGGCACAGCGGCGACACTGACCGCCGGAGTAAGTAGGACCTGGAGCGCGATGCCAATACCCAAGCAGCACACTGAAGTCCATCGTCGAAACATAATGCGGATTACCAGTAGGTGGATCGTCAGAGAGACAAAAAAATGGATCGCCGGGCAGTTCTCAAAAATTGCGTTATAGGCCCGGATCAGTCAAATGTGAAGACCTCGTTCGCGGGAAGGCGAGCATGGAGTTTCCAGTGATGATACGCGCAGATTACAGTTCAGGGGACAGCTGTCGTGTCCTCAAGCGCTCATCATGAACAAAAAGTTCTTACTCGCATGTTTGCCCTGCACTCGATTCCATACATTCCTACAGACAATTAGTTGCCAACTGTATTATCAAACGGTAGTTATTTACTACAGTGTGCAGGACTCGATCGGTTACTACGGCCAGTAACGGAATCAAAAGTCGACCGCGCTGTTCTTAAGCCGCATTAGTATGTCATAGAGCCCCTGAAGACAACTATAACAAGAAAATACCATGAACAGGAAGCTCAGCTGAATATCAATAATGTGCGCTATTAACAGTGACTAGCACCGCATATCATATGTAGAACTGTTAAGCACAAATTATAAATCTGCTACCACTCACCAGCGACCAAATCGCCCCTGATAACTCTGTTGCCTTCGATATGTACGTCCTTCAATACGCTCGCTGGACTTGCGGTTAGTCACGTGCACAGTGGGGTGACACTAAGGACTTACGACTGATGAAGGTTGAAGACTCAATAACTCCAGGCGGATCAGCTACTATCAGCAGTGGTACTTGTAACTGCACGCAATCTAGAAGATCACTGTTTACAGAAGGTACTTTCCAACATGGTGACTGATTCACGCAAACGGGCGCTGGACGAGGACCTCGATTCTCCGTCGTCGAAAAAACAGAAAGCACCAGATGGCTCTCCAGTTGCAGCCTCTCCAAGTTTTCACACCAGTGATATATTAGCAAAGGCCAAAGCTATTGCTAGAGCCAAAGCGGCGGCTGCCGCAAAAGCTATGACTGAGAAGCAAGCACAAGGTAGAGCCACTGCCAGTCCAACTCCACCGATAGTGTCTGAGTCTGCTACTGCGACTCCTACGCGTGAGACAAATGTACCAGCTGATAGCTCCAAGCCCGTTATCAACACGAAAGACTTGTTAGCACAAATTGCCGAACGGAAAGCTCGGATAGCAGCAGCGACAGCGGGCAGAGGCGGCGCATCCTCGCAATCTGGTCGCCTCCCTCCTTCAGTGTCGACACCATTCAGGCACCCTATGCTAGATGACGGCGAATTGAGAGCTCGTGGCGGTCTTAACGTTGGTGTACATCCGGCGCTTCTCAATGACTCTCAGCCTACATCTTTTAGCGTCAATAAGCGGCAGCCGATGAATCCAAAGTTCGCAACGACTATGGCTAATGCGAAGAAGACAGCACCAAAGAAAGAACTGGAAATCCTCACAGGGTTGTCACAGGATGATACGGACCCAACGAAGAACCCTTACTTTGACCCAGACCTTGAGACGCGACCAAAGGAGAGAAATAGACGGACATTGGAGTTTAATGCTAAGGGGAAATATATCGAACTAGCCAATGATCTGCGGACGCAGGTGCGATTAGAGGAGTTGAAGAAGAGAATCCAAGAGTCTAGCAAAAAGGCTGGTCTCGACGAGGAATTGGATGTGGCCGACATGTCTATGAAGGTATTTACTCTATTATCGAGTATATTCGGATACTAATGTTTTCTTCCAGAAAGAACCGCCTCCAGACGTCGAATGGTGGGATCAACCTCTTCTAACGAACAATAACTACGACGACTTAGACAATGAATCCCTGCTTAAGCTAGGTGCTCCAGATTCCGTTATCACTATCTACATACAACATCCTATACCAATCAACGCACCTTGGGAAAAGAATGCTTCTGTCGTCAAGCCGCCATATCTTACGAAGAAGGAGCTCAAACGGATAAGAAAGACTGACCGTGCAGAACGCCATAAAGATAAGCAAGACAGAATTCGACTTGGTCTCGATCCTGCGCCTCCTCCAAAGGTTAAGCTCAGCAATTTGATGAGCGTATTAACGAATGAGGCAATTAAAGATCCCACGTTGGTTGAAGCGCGTGTTCGAAGAGAAATGGAAGAGAGAAGACAGAAACATTTGCAAGATAATTTAGATCGGAAACTTTCATCGGAACAAAAACATGAGAAGTTGAAGGAAAAATTAGAGCAGGATGAAAAGCGTGGCATCATGTGTGCGGTATTCCGAATTGGCAGCTTGGCTAATCCTCAGCATAGCTACAAGATCAATGTCAATGCGCGCGAATTGGACCTGAAGGGTGTTACGATAGTCAATCCGAAGTTTAACTTAGTGGTTGTTGAGGGGGGATCTAGGGCCATCAAGCTTTATAAAAAGCTGCTTCTGAATCGGATTGACTGGACCTTGACTGCGCCGATGATCAGTCCAGATAATGAAAGTAGTGCCTCTTCTGGTGAGTCACTGGCAATATTGGCCGACAATAAATGTGATCTTGTTTGGGAGGGCGAGCTGAAGCAGCACCAATTCAAGAGGTGGAATGTTCGAACAACTGACAACGAGGGAGAGGCAAGAGAAATTTTGGAGAGAAGCCAGGTGCCTCACTATTGGAACTTAGCTAAGAACTGGAAAGATGAGCTGTAACGACTGACGACTAAATACGGCGATTGGTATAATTTGTAGACATATTTTGTATTTTAGTGATTCTCTGTATAATATTTTTAGGCCAGATTTGTAATATCATCGGTGGTAATGATTGTCATATACTACAAGCTCTATTCCCAAATCCGCCGTATAATATACACAGAAGCCGTCGCAACGCTATTATTTATTATACGGCGACAGCTAATCAACTTCGTCCTCGGTCTCCTCGTCGATCTGGCCTTCCACGATACTACCGTTCATTTTCAATCTTGCCTCTCCGTTCACATCACCGACTTCTTCTGTCAAGTCGCCCTCCTCTTCCTCTTCATCATCCCCTTCAGCGTCATTTTCTTCACCTTCCTCCTCATTCTTTTGCAGCTTGTCTTCAAGGTCGGATAGCACCAGTAATAGGTCATCCATTTTGTCCTCTGACTCTTTCAAAGAACTCTGCAACGATTCTACTTCAGCCTTCTTTGCGTCCAACTCTTTCTGAAGGGAAACAGACTTGATGGCTTCACCTGCCAGTTTCTCTTGCGACGTCTTTAGGTTTAGTTCGAACCTCTCTCTTGAGTCCTTGAGATCTTCTTCGGCAGACGAAAGTCTATTCCTCAGAGTTACAGTCTCGGATCGCAGATCGTCAACCGTGCTATGAGACAAATTGAGTTCGGCTTCCAGAGCTGATATGTGAACTTGCTTTTTCGTTATCTCAGACTGCAAATTATCAAGCTGCCTATCCTTGTCGCTGTCGTGGCTTTGAAGAGAATCGATCTTCGACTGGAGCTCGTTGGCTTTCGTTTTAAATCCATCTAGAAGGGTTTGTAACTGATCAGACTTGGACGAAAGCTGTTTGTTCTTCTTTTCCGATTCTTCGAGCATCGAATGTGCATATGTCTTCGACTCCTCAGACTGCTTGACTTTAGATTCAAGCTTAGCTCTCTCATTCGCGGCAGACTCCTTCAAGGCACGTAACGCTGATTCAGCCTGTAGTGCACGTTCTTTGGATTTACCCAATTCCTTCTCAAGATTGTCTATCCGGTTATTGGCCCTCCTCGCGCTGTCTTCAAGCTCCTTTACACGTTTCTCAAGCTTATTTCGCTCCAGTCCCAGCGACTGTGCAGTATTTCCTAACTTCCTTTCAATCTCTCGAGATTTCTCTCGTTCGTCGGTCAATTCCTTACCAGCTGCAGTGAGGTGGTCCTGCAGTCTCTTTATGACGGTTTCCGACTCTTTTAGTTCAATCTCCAGCTCTTCTCTTTCTCGTGACAAGGCATCCATCTTCACGGAACTTGAGGCAAGTGATGCTTCAGCTTTTTGTTTCTCTTCTGCAAGCGATTCTTCAGTTTTCTGCTTCTCATCCTCAGTCGCAGCCAGTTGAGTTTTAAGGCCCTCAAGCTCTTTCTGAAGATTCTCCATCGTTTCTATGGCAAGCTCATTCTGGGCCTCAATCGCCTCTGTCGTAATATTAGCATATGTCAATGCAAGAGAAAGCCAATCCATACCTGGACTAATGGGATCTCTATTGGGATCTTTGTCTAGAACCTTTTCAAGACGGCTATATCGGTCCTTAAAAAAGTCGATGAAGACCCTGTTGAAAAATACCTTTGGGAGTCCGGTTGCGTCTTTCTCGGCTGATAAGATCTCGGAAGGGTTGAAGTCTCGGACGAGAGAATGTCGCCGCAGCAGGCGAAGCTTCATAATAAATGAGTCACGACCAATTCGACTGATCAATAACCGGTGCAAAACTGGCCTAGAATGCATAAGTATTAGAGACTTGTCTACGATTGAGTCGAACTCGTTACTCACCTTGGAACTGGGGAGCTGGTTGTGCTATAGCCATAGAGAACAGCTAAAACCGTCGTGCACATGCCCTCTACAAGAACATCGTGGCTCGACGACTGCGATACGTCGGCAACGAGAGACTGTACGCTCGAACCTTCACTCAGAAAGTCATCAATAGCGTCGTAGTCTTCATACAGCCAAACTGACAGCAGCATGATATACGCGATCGGGATTCGCGTGTCCAGGTTATACTGCAGCGAAGCCACAAGGTTTGCCGAGACAGTTTGAATTGCGGTAACGACTTCCTCTCCTTGTTCCTCGTCGCCTATTGTGATCGACAGTGCAAGGTCCTTCAGCTCCTGTCCACCTTCAAATATGTGAAGCATAATAACACACGCAAACCAAGTCCTATATGGATCCGTGCGTGCATCGGTTTCATGATCTAGCAGAGCACTTAGTAACTTAGCATTCTTAGGATTTCTATTGTCATTAAAGTAGGCGTCGATAGCGTCCTCCAGGAACGCAATTCTTGTGCCGTTGTTATTCGAAAAGTAGCCTTCCAAACACATGCTCGCTCCAACCCGCAGGTCAAATGCATAGATTGATGAGTTGGAAAGCGTCCAGTTTAGAAGAGCTTGTATAACAGGAATAACCTCAGCTTCCAGTTGAACGTGGTTAGGTTCACCAGGAACAGATACGTTAATATACGGTACGTCGATATTGGCAAACTTCTCTTGAATTTCTTCGTTGCCGCGAATTAAGTCACCAGTAGTGACAAGAGCCTATAACCGTCATTAACCAGATAATAGCGCGCAGGTTCACACTAGCTTACCATGGCGCGAACTTGGATATTCGTAGAATCTGCAAATGCCAGCCGAAGAACGTTCATCAAAACTCCAGCTTGGAACAGGATTTTCTGATTTGCCGGCGTGCCCAAACTGTCTTCTACAACAAAAAGTCGACAAATCTCCAATACTAAGATCAGATTTTTAACTTTCTGAGCATCCCAATTTGCATCTCCTTTGCCCACAATCATTAAATTAGAAAGACGAGGAATACAGCTGGTCTCTCTGAACAGATTCTGATTCGAAGGGTTAAAACGCAAGAGATTAGCAATAAGGCGTAGGCAATCGCGTGCCATCACACCTCCTTCGACGCCGCCTTCTCGCTCAATGATGATAAACGTCTTGTCGAACGTATTCTCGAATGCAACTAACTTCTGAATATCCGGGTGACCGTCAACCAAGTGCAACAGTAGCATTACAGCATCTTATCAATTGGTCAGCGTCTGCTATCGTTTCAGATGCACATAACAGTATTATACAAACCATTCTGAATGGCTTCGCGATGATCATCGAGCGTCGATACTAGTCGAGAAATACCCAATGGCGCAGCAAAAACACATTGCTGTGTTCTTTCAGTTCGATTTGATAAGATGGCCGCTAAAAGTTGCAGAGTATATAGGCGCACATAGAAGTCTTTATTTTCCAAAATATCGATCAAAAGAGTGATATTTTCCTCACGCTAAGTCGCATGGCATTAATACTCTGAAATAAATCTTCCAAACCAACGGCCATACCTGGGTGAACTCGTCCGCAAGCCATAACGCAATATAGTCGACATCTGCAGTTTTCTACCAAAGTCAGCTGTGCCAATTCCCCAGTAGTTTTATGAGACGAAACTAACCGAAGCATTGTCACTCATAAACAGCAAAAGCACAGTTTCTAACGTCGCCCTCACTGTTTCAGTATCTAGTCGGTCCCGTTGCAATTCCGCGATCAAGCCTCGTAATCCACCGGTAACGACTGCTTCACGATATTCGCGGCAGAACCCCTTCAGACCTAGGACCGCAGCACGCCTGTCTTCCAGCAATGTCGAGTTCAGCAATCGATCACATAGCTTCGTAATTGTATCAGTTGCAGTAGTATTCTGCTTCGGCTGCGTCTGTGCCAAAATGCCAGACAAGAGATCCTGCATTTTGTGTGGTTTGATCCTGCGCTCGCCTCCTAGAACCGGATCCCTGCAGTGATAACGTTTCTATAGTAATATCATCAAAATCACTGAACTCTATCGACTAAGCATTGGCAAACAGTGATTGTCGTATTGGTGCTTTCGAAGTCGGTAACTAACTTGTATATGCAATATCTCTACATCCAGCAACGTACATGCGCGAGGAACTACATGCGCGCCCGTCATCAGATAATTAAGGTTCAGTTTGACCTCAGCTAGAACTTACTTCTGCTCAAAATCAATTACACTTAATGAAATCTAGCTTAGCTCCAATAGTCTAAACTAATTTTGTATTAGTGCGAGAGCCCCTTAATTCTAGACAGGCTCTGAGGCTTCTAAAGCCTCCGAAGCCTCTGAACCGTTCGATCGGCAACGTTAATAGTTCGGACTTCGACAAGCTAAAGCAGCTGTGCGCTACTCCAATTGTCGAGGTGGAAGTTTTGAGGAGCACTCAATTATACATACACTGGCATCTACGTATGTACTTCATGCAGAATACTTGACTCACATCGTACTTATGCCCGCTGTAGTTGTACATCAGCGCCGAGTGAATATCGCTTCGAAAGACCGCCTTTCTAAATATTTCAACCCTGAGAAGCACAATTGAGTAGTTTTGGAAATAGGCCTCGGATTCAAAGAGCAGCATGTGGAGAAGCAGGTTTGGTACGCGACTGTCACTGATAGTGCTGCTAGCATCTATTTCGGTCGTGACTGCCAAGGTTATCACGGAGTCAGGGACATTTGATCTCAAGCATATAGAGCATGCGCTACAAGTATGTCAATTGTAATGAGTATGCCTGGGAAATATTAACAAGTTGGGTTCTACAGGAATGTCCAGTTGTAAAGGAATTAGACACTCTTCGGAGCTCGTCGCAGTCGCAGGAGTCAAGTTGGATCCAAAAGACATTCGCTATGCTCTTTCCATTCGGTAATAAGCACAATCAGCTCTTACGTGGACAGGAGACTGAATATTACATAGGACCCGGCCCAAATGCGCTATTAGCAACTGCATACATCTCAGGACCTCCTAATCTTTTGTTAGCTTTGGTAAGCGTCCCCTTCCGCTATGGAGGAGACCCACAACTAGTCTAACACTCTCTAGATACCTCCAAACATTGACCCCTCATCGCTGTCAATTCTGGTAGCATTTGCAGTTGGTGGCTTACTAGGCGACGTGTTCTTTCACTTGATGCCACAAACATTCCTCGGCGAGAGTCATGACCCAGATCATGTTCGCTTCGTCCTTGTCGAGGAGCATAGAAACTCCCTGCTTGGCCTTGCAATATTCTTCGGCTTTGGTGTATGTTACCACAAATTGCAGGACATGGTACGGCGAAGCATGCTAACTTAACTATTACAGGCATTTATTGTCTTGGATAAGACAATGCGCATTTTTGCCGGAGAGGGTGGCCATGATCATTCGCACTCACATGTCCATACTCAGTGTTCAATGGAAGATGACGACAAGGCAGTGTCAAGTTCGGCACAAAATATCTCTGAAGATGGCCTTCGCAGGCGCAAGCCTGCTGACGCAATCGCGCCTGAGACGGAGGCCAAGGATCTCATCAAGGAGGAACCTGGCGCGTCGGTGAAGCTATCGGCCTATCTCAATCTGATCGCTGACTTCTCGCATAATATAACGGATGGTCTAGCTATAGCGGCCTCGTTTTATATTAGCCAGAGTGTCGGCGCTACTACTACTTTGGCTGTTTTCTTCCATGGTATGCTGTTCAATATCTCAAAATTATATCCAGCGTTACTAACTCCATTGCAGAGGTAGATCCCATACTATACTCGTAATTTTATTCCAGCGGATATTAACCACTAGCGTATATAGATCCCCCATGAAGTCGGTGACTTTGCTCTCCTGATCCAAGGTGGTTTCTCCAAATCAAAGGCGATGGGCGCACAGTTCGTCACAGCCATTGGCGCCTTCTTGGGTACTTTGATCGGCATTGGCATCCAGTATATATCTGCATACGGATCCACCGAAGCTGAAGGCGAGAAAAGTCCAAATGTTCCCGGACCTGATGGATTGTTTGGGACTACCTGTACAGCCGGTGACCTAGTTCTTCCATTCACTGCCGGTGTGTATCCTAAAGCCGATCAATTGCCGGTGACGGACTTGCTGATATATAACCTAGGTGGATTTTTGTACATTGCGACCGTCGGTGTTATTCCCGAGATTCTAGAGACCGACTCCCGGCTCACGATATTTGGTGAATTGAAGAAGTCAGCTTGGCAGACCATGGCAATGCTTCTTGGGGCCGGAATGATGTTCCTGATTTCGTGGACGGAGGCGTAATACGCACTTTGCGATATATCGCGTATTGGGATACGAATTGTTACGGTAAATGTCCGCTCTACGGGATTACAGTTTTTGGCTCGAAATTGATATGATTAGAGTATATAGTAAGGATGGAGGATTGTATAGACCTACATTTGTACGTTATAGTCAGTATATACAGCAAAAGTCTCAATTTTATGGGCGGTATTCTCCGTTTGTGCAGTCTCGTCAATATTTTAGTCGCTTACTACTGATCCATCACGTTCATAATAGCTAATGTAATTTTGCTAATGGATTGTCGAAAATTACTCTTTGGGTGCAACTTGCGATTGCGGATCACGGTGAATCTTCCTGTGATGTAATCAGTGAGGGATTAGATTTCAGGCCGCCTTGTAACCGCTTCGATGACCCAGGAAGTAAAGGCCTACGAAGATCGTCGATGGCCCTCGATACGACCTGCAGCAACTGGTGTGACCGTAATTCTCTTATCCAGTCACGATGCTGGAGCATGTTTTCTCCCACTTCATTTGGAAGCTCGAGCATTCAATGCTCTGCTTCAATCTGTCACCTCTGTTCATCCCAGTCGTCTGGGTAATTGGACTCCTTCCACATACCTTCTCGATATTGTTAATTAGTTATTACGGTGCACCATTCAGCAACGTCATTCCTCGATCGAATTTTAGTGGTAAAAGTTAAGTTGCAAGTCAGATAATTTCGTAGGCTGACAGGCAGTTTCTTCAGACCTTGACGCCAAACAAGTCCCGAGAATTATTCAACGTATCGCACTAAAATGTCAAGGTGCACACCGAAACGGACACGAATGTTTCCCGTTATTTGTCGGGGCAGTGGTTTGTCCTTTCTAATTTATTTGAGGGTTTATCAATATTTCACACTAGACACTAGGCGACTAACGGCGGGGTTTACGTCTAGCTTACTATGAATCTCAGTTCGGTACCATACTATAAACAAAATCTATACGGATTGTCATACGCAATACTGCGAATTCTGTTCAATACCTTGTACATCACGGTCTCCTCTGAACGGTATTTCCCAACGTTTCTGACTGTTACATCAAGTTACGCTAATGCTAATTCTCCACACAATTTAGAATTAGTCTGCTGCGCTCACTGGTTTGGAATATCGCTAACATTCTTACGTTTGTGATGGTGATCGAAAGCGTGCTTGCGAGTATGCCGTTTTGAATGTTATAGTATTGTCTGATAGATGGGGCTGAAGTGGGTTGAGATTTGAATACGCATCGGTTCTGTCAGATACTACTGCTATGCCGAATATTGTTATGTCTCGTCTGTTATTTATTAAATGGCATTATGGGCTCTGCGCCTACGAAGTAGGTTGCAGTTATAATCGAAAATTACTAGCTAGCGGTAGAGCAATTAATATTATTCGCTCTAGGACATCGAGCCAGGATCCAATCTATAAGACTGTCAAGAAAAGTGCTTGACAAGACCATCCGCAATCAGCAACAAGTATGGAAATGCATGCAAAACATAATACAAAAAGATAAGCGCGTAACGGATTACCAACCGAACATACCGATTCCTATACACTTTTTAACACCTGACAATAATATCACAACAAACACGGTTCATGACCATATCAAAAATTTATAATACATTCCCTCGCCTGAACTTTTCTAACCAATCTATGCGAAAAAACCAACAATGGTACAATTAAGCTGCTTCTCTAATCTCCACGATCTCTGCCATTGTCTCATTCGCACTGCCACCTGGAGCCAAGGAAGATATCTGATATCTTTCATCATCTGCGCCACTTTGACCTGCAGCCTTGACGATAGAGATGATGAACTTGTAAAACCGCTCACCGTACTCGACGGGTGGAATTGCTGAAAGCTTTTCACGCGAATGTGACAGTCCCTTCCAAAATGTCTCCACTTTCTTGACAAAGGAGTAATTTGTAAGGCAATCGATCACTCCCAAGTAGTATATCTCATTTAACGGTCCATCGTGTTCATCCGTGGCACGAAACCCACCGTCGTCCGCGTAAAATGTAAATCTCTTACGACTATTACACATTTAGTGTCGTTCAGCACAACCAAAAATAGAAACTTACCCAGGATACTCATCCGACCGTAATACATCAATAACTTGCTCCAAAGACGCAGGATTAGCAGTAGAAAAGGCACGTCTCAAACTCATTCGGCGGTCCCTCTCGAGCCTGGATGGCGTCCTCTCCAACATTTGCTGATCTGGAGTGAACATCGTCAACGTGCTATCGCGAATATTCTCCGTATTTCCTTTTCGCAAATCATGAATGCCGATCAGTAGCGAATAATCCATAATGTTTAGCCTCTCAAGCAATTTCACATCTGTCTCCAACTGTGTCATGAATTGAGTACGCTTTCGCGGACCGAGACTAATATGTTTATTTCGTCGCATCCAATTCAAATCTTTCATGGTCGCATGCTTATTATTCTTCAACTTTCTCTCATCGTAATCACGACCGATCGTAGATCCCTTAAGATCAAATGTCTGGTGGATATCCCGATGTGGTGGGAACAAGTTGTTCATAATAATGAAATGAATTTTTCGGCCATAGGGTAACTTGACACGATGTAATCCATAGAATTGCGAAATTAAAGTATTCGGATTAGCCTTCACATGATTATAATACTCCTTAAGAATCCTGAGGAGGAACTTATGTTCAGAGTGGTGAATTGTTTTGATGATAAATCGGTAATCGCGGGAAAAGTAAAAAAAGCTTCCACTTTTACCGGGCGAGCCGAGCTCAGACACGATATATTTCGAGGTCAGTGAGATCAAGTAATCTGCAGGATCTAACCGAAAGAGCTGTCGTAAATGTCGGAAAACCCATGGAGCGTAATCTTTAAACTTAAAATCGTACTTCGCAGATGGCGTCAACTCGTTTCCGGATCTAGCACAAGTAAGAATCTATCCCTCAGATGAATCGTACTCTAAATACTCACATATCAAAGGCTAGCTTATGCTTCGAAATAAAATCATTTTCAGTCAACTCTCGGTCAAGCTTTGCAGTTGTTCGTGACACCGCAACACGAATTCCGGTCAGCATATTGTAGGCCAAAATATAATTAACGTGATCCTCCCCGACTTTTGTACCGACCAACACCTTGTCGTCCTCCAAAAACTCCTTCCTTCGTTTCTTGGTCTCCCGCTTTGCGATGATCTCGTCGCGCATTCGTCGAACTTCTTCACTCGGCTCGTTGTGATGATCTTCTACCTCAGATCCGCCAGCCGGAAACGTTCGTTGCCGTGCGATTGACATCGGTCCCCTGATCCCGGTTGCCGTGGAAGCAGCAGCTTGAGACGAGCCGCTTGCGCCGACTAATATGGGAGACTCAGCCGCAAATGAATCCCGCTCTTCGTCCTCGTCCGTAGCTACCGTTTCGGTTGTAGTCGTGGTTGTTGTGGTTGTGGTCAGACTGGTCGCATGAGAAGACATAATTGTTAGATTTGTCCCGGTAAGTTTGCCGGGACCGCTTGTCGCTGTAGGACTTTGAGTGATGGTGGGCTGTGAGCCGGATAGAGCTCGTGCAGTGAGTTTTGGGGATGTGACAGGAACTAGAATACCAGAGCGTTTGTTGACAGCCGTAGAAGCACTTTCGGGGCTAAGAGAAGGTGATCGCGGTGGTAAACTAGCGACGTCGGGGGATGATATGGATTGAAATGCATTCGGTGGCCGGCTTGAGCGAATCGTTGATGAAGGCGATGTATTTATGCCATGAACCAGAGTAACGTCTGCATCATCGTTAATATCCGCTGATGACGATGAATACGATAGCGGTGAAGGTCTATGAGGTGTTGCGGAAGATGCTGATGCACCGCTAGAGATAGATGCAGGTGAAATGAAAGTATTAAGAGTCAAACCCGATGTAGTCTTTGGTCGAGGCGAGGACGTGGATCTCGAACTGTTCGTTGTGAGCGACGGCGACCGTGATATTAATACCGAAGTGGACGTATTATTGGTTGAATGTCCAGTTCCGGTCCCATTTGCCAACATGTTAGTGCCTCTGTCTTGGACAGCACGATCAGCTTCATTTTCGACCATCACATGTGCAACATCTCCCATGTGGCTTCCATTCACCCGTCCGCTTGTACTTCCGTTCTGGAGGAGCGAAGACGGCGGCATGAACTTTGGATCAAAGTAATCTTTCTGATCTAGTCGCAGCTCTATTTCGTTTGACGTTAAAGACACCAGCGCATCATGAAAGTCCTCGAAATTGACTTCGTGAGATTCGGCCTGATCGACATCCGTTGTGGTAGCTTTTGCGCTTGCCTCGCTCGTCGACGGGACCGCTGTCGTCTTCCCCGCAGTGTCCGCGGTCGGGGCGGTCCCATTCGCCTCAGTGCCAGTCAGTGCTGTATTTGTTACAACGGGCTCGGTCACTGTGGTCGCGCTAGCCATGGCCGCTGCAGGTTTCAATACTAACGGGCCCGAATGCGATCGAGAAGTAAACATTTGCGTAACTGACGAACCGGTTGAGTCGAGCGACGGGGGCATTCTGAGACGTATCTTGCAATACTCTGCTGCTCAATATGGCGACAACGAGCGCTCTATTGATTATCTGTCGATGGCAGCTGAACAGTACGACTCGAGCGAACCTACTGGAGCACGCGCAGGGCGCAGGTTACAGGCGCAGGCACGCGGCAAGTCGCAGCACAAGCAAATGCCGTAAGCCGTGCAGAGCTCAGTAAATGAGAATACGGAGGCTCAATGCGGATGCGCTGTCAACAAATGGCTATTTTCATCCAAAGATACTGGCGGCAGCTCTCCCCCCAGTATGATTGACGACTGCGTTGTGTTGACATGCGGGTTATGCACCAGGATTTTGCATAGTTATGCTCTAGCTGTAATATCGATGCAAACGATTAAGCGTCAACCGCGTCGGTACCCTACGAATATAATACTGGCCTGATTGACTTGCTCGACATCCTCAAGACAAAGGGTCAGGGTTTATATTCCGAATTGAGTTCATGCCTTCACATGATGCTGCAATTGCCAACAATCGAACACAAACACAAGTTAGCAAATGACCGGCCAAGAATATCGAATTCAGTGTCATTCCTTGAAGAGACTGAGTACCAGCTTGCCTATCTACGTCGACCCGCGATGTATTTTGAGATGGCTGTTGCGCTAGAGGACGAGGTTCTACAAGATTTGATACAGGTCGCATGTTCTGTCTGGAAACTTGTGCCTGACTTCTACGCTCCAGCCGTGCATTCGAGCCTTATAAGCTCACAAATATTCAAAAAAATTGTCACGGCATACATAACACTCAACTATTATTACACGTATAACCTAATAAGTACAGTACAAAGCGTGTTAAATCCAATTACCTTGAGTAACCAGAAACCCATTACAAGCAATCAACATATTACACACCGACGAATCCAACAAAGACTAATCACAGAGATCAAATCAACCCAACTAACGAGACTATACTGCATAAACAAGTGTTACCGAGTCGGCGCCCAAGCGACTGAATTATTGGAAACATAGCTAACAACCTATCAAAACACACCGCCCATTAGTATAAGTCAACTTCACGCCGCCTTCGCAGATTTTCTCTTAGGAGAAGGTCTTGTGGACGCGGCCTTTGCTTTTGTTGCGGCCTTCGTCTTCGTTACCCCAGCAGCCTTGGGTTTAGTGGCTTTTGGCTTCGTTGCCTTGGTGGTCTTTGCGGGCGCGGGCTTCGCAGCCTTTGGTTTAGCGACAGGCTTCTTCTCCTTCTTCGGGGCAACCTCTTTCTTTTCCTTCTTTGGGGCGGGAGCTGCCTTCTTCGGCTTAACAGCAGCGGCCTTCTTGACTGGCTTCTTCTCGGCGGTGGTTTTGGCTTCCTTCTTCTGGAGCTTAACTGTGCCGGATGGACCCTTAGGCTGGACGAACTCGCCGGATTGAACACCTCGCTTCAAAGCGGCATTAAACTGAGTCTCGAAATTGGAAGCTTTGATCTTGAAGTTGTTCTGGATGTATTTCTTGAGAGCCTGGCGACTGTAGCAAGAAGAGTTAGTAAGAATATCTCTTTCTGTAGCAACAAAATCACTGATAGAATGTGTGGTAGGTGTGTCTGTAATGGGTGGCCAGCGATTGTGTCAGGTTACCCGTTCGAGGACACGACAGCGATGATTGTGTCGAGCGGCTCAGCCGCGGCGATCGAGAAAACGCGGGGCGGCTAAATGCAGCTAGTGGAGCGGCGCGGCGCAGTCATCGCATCTCGCCAAAAAGTCTAACTCGGAGGGTACGCAAGCCTGAGCCGCTGACCCACCCAAACAAAACAAACAAAACTGTCGACCAATAGCAGTGGCCAACACCAACAAACCACAACACATTCTGTCAAAGTGCAATTACGAAAATCAGAAAACGTACCTGCTACCATTTCTTTCTTTGAGCTGTATGACGTGGAAAGCAAACACGTTAGATAATGGTTGCTTGTCTAAGGTGAAAAGCGTGATGGACAGTCGGTGTCACGGCCATCCGACTGCCACCATAACAACAAAAATCAGGACGACACACCTGTAAAACAGCTTCCTTAATCATATCTATACATTAGTTATTAAGGTATGTTCTCCACATAGGTCTATACCACTATCATTCGCCAACAGGCGCGTATCGACATACCCTTGTAGGCCGGGTGCTCGGCAGGCGCGACAGCCTTCTTGGTGGGAGCAGCAACTTTCTTTGGCGGCATTGCGAGCGGACGAAGGAGTTAAAACAAAAATAAAATATATACGCAGATAGCTGGAAGTCTCAAAATAGAGCGAAATGTGATTGTTCACAGAGCAGGTGGTGTTGGCAAGAGGTAAAAAGCGTGGTTGTGAGGCAAAACGGCGAGGAGAGGAACGAGGCGGGCGCCGTGGGCGATGAGCGCGACTTTAAGTACGGATGGCGCGGCCGAGCCCATCAACATTGTTTGCACCTGTGAGAGCGTAAGTGCGACACAAGCGCGTCCACAGCCACGCCTTACCCGTGACGGGTACCGTCGTTTATGCGGATTTGCTGTCGTACCCGCCACACATATATGGCATATCCAGCACATGACCCGCGCACCGTCAACAAACAGCCCCAGGCGTCGCGCTTTGCCTTCGTTCTGTCCTGACAAGCTACAACTCCGTCTACTCCCGAAAGGCATCTACGTCAAGCGCCTTGTATTCTCTGACTTTCTGTGCTAGCCTGTTCTCTTCGTTTGGTCTGTCTCATCTTCGCAGCCGTCACTGACAACTGAATTGTGACCCCGTGATTATTCCCAATGGCAGCGGGTACTTTTTGATCCTGACAACTTTTTCGCCTCATTGCTGAATAATTAATTGGATATGCTAAATCTTTCTATTCATAACATGCTACGTACTAAACGTATCGCACTCAATTCTGCCGAAGTTTACGTTCGTCCACGAATTTTCCCCATCAGTAAACTGATGGATTGCCCGAAGGCAAATCTCACGTTCGTGTGCCAGTCTCAACAAAATATAACCATGCTTAAATGTATGAATTATGCTATTTCTCTACCAATGCACAGAACCGCGAGTAACGTCAAACCTATCTAGTCCGCAATTACGAACCCAGCAATGCATATACTTTAACATCTACCATGGGGACGGTCTAAGTAAATCATGATCTCTTATCCACTTCATATATTCGGACCATCCGCTTAATATCTTCTGGTCCGATTGATGGTCCCTGCTGACTTGGGAATCGAAAAGCAAGCCACTTTCTACCGTTGACGCCGAGCCGACCATTATAAATCCTAATCTTGCTCGAGTCAGGGCCACATTCATACGTCTGACGTCGCCCAGGAAACCAATCGATCCTCGGCCATTGCATCTTACTCCGGAGTAGATAATGACGTCTTTCTCCCGACCTTGAAACGAATCGACACTGTTGATTTCGACCATTGTGATCTTTTGTGACAACGGTGACATCGCGAAGCTCCTGTCATGGTTGTTGGTGTAACCACCAGCATACCCATATGCGTTACCATATGTGCTGGATTGCCTCTCACTAGATATATATGACGTCTGATACCGCGTAAGGCAATTCACTTGTCCTATGTACGGTGTAATGATGCCTACAGCGTCTCCTGCCAAGTCCGGATTCTCTTGAAACAGCGCGAGTAACGCATTAAAAGCGATCTGTGCCTCACCGTCGTTGTCATATGACGTGCCGTTTGATCTTTCCGGATACGAATGATCCAAAAACACAATGGGGTATTCCAGTGGATCTCTAAATAGCGAAAACTGAATCGACTTCCGTCCAAAGACACTTGGAGCACTCTGGACCAAACCCTTGTAAAACATCTGCGACGAGAAGAATGCAATATTCGGGTGCATTCGGTACTGGACAGTGAGCATCGTAGAGGGCGCAGCGCCTTGGTCATAGAAGCGTTCAAATAGTGAATAGGCCAGAGCCGCATTGCTGGTATTGAGAATTGTCGGTGGTAACTGCTGGTGATCGCCAAGAATACACGCATGGCGGGCGCCTTTCATGAGCGGAATTAGCGTGCCAGGCTCAGTCGAGAGGGATCCCTCATCAATGATCACTAGCGGGAAATCGATGGCTCGTAGTAGGCCCGAAGCAGCTGAAACGCATGTCGTACAAATAATGTCTGCCTGCAGAATATCACGGTAGATTTTCCCGTGCAACTTCGAGAGCTTCTGTGTGAGCTTGCCTCTTTCTTTGTAATACTGACCTAGAGACGATAAATTAGACACAAACCGGAAAACAAGTACAAGTCAAGCCTAACTAAAATCTTTTGTAGTATGGACTCCAGCCACGGGCTTGCTCGCGTTCATGGCGCGTAGGAGCTCACGAATTTCCTCGTATTCTTTAGATTGCGGATGTGTCTCGAAATGATAATCCACTGTCCTAGTTCGCAAATCTTCCCGCACCCGCAGCGACTGACCTACTCTCAGAGCCGATATTCCGCAGCGATTGAGACCATCTAGCAAGTTATCAACAGCCATGTTCGTAAATCCACTGACCAAGATAGGCACGTTTATTTTGAAATGTCGTTTGAGGAGGGAAATGGCATTGACAATTGTCCACGTCTTTCCAGTGCCTGGCGGTCCTTGAATCAGAGAAAATCGATTCCGCAGCATGGTTGCCACAGCTTTAAGTTGTGGTCCATTCAACTGTGTAAGGATTTCGTCTTCCGTCATATCCTCGGGCGGTCTCTCCAACTGCTTCTTACACCAGTCCAGCACATTTTGATTATTTGCAAACAGTCCCGAAGGTACATTTGGATCACACTTTGTGGCGCCGATGAATATATCCCGAAGAGAGCTCCCGCGAAAACTGTGACTGTCCTCGTCTTCAATGTTCTCCGACAGATCCTGATTAATTGGACCTGTCGAGTTGTACGCCGAGACTTTCTTCCCAATTGCCTTCACTGCATTTACCATTCGATTGTATGAAAGAAGACTAATGCTTTGGTCCATCCGCCATACTTTCGATATGTCGACCCGAATGTCGAACGCGACGGTTATTGTCCGATTTGTCTTGCCGGTGACCACTCCTTCTATGTTAGGAGTCTCCTTCAGGGGATCCTCAATAGATAGTCTGACCTGGTCTCCAGTACTAAACCTTCCTGTATAGTAATATGGAGCAGTAAACTCTATCAATACCTTTCCCCACTGCCCCACAACAGGTCTGGCCGACAGATTTAGCTGCATGACACGTTAATCCTCGACAGGTCGAGCTTCCCACAGTCGAACTTACCAGTGTATAACCCTCGTTTACAAGCCTGTCCAAGCTCCATCTTTTTAGTCTGTTCTCAAATTGCTCTACTTCAAATCTCTTTTCCTCCTCAATCAATGGCAAGAAAAAATTCTGATATTGCAGAATATACGGTGTGAGGGGATCAAGAGGATCCAGCTCAGCCTCCTCTGGAATCTGTGCCTTTGTCTTATTTTTCCGCTCCTTGCCAGTATCACCGTCTTGGTTATTCTCTCCTCGTTTTATCCCTTTGTTCGCTTCGCGTAGAGCGCGTCGTTCTTTGCGAGTAAGCCTAGGTGCAGTCGCGGCCGACTCATCCGACGGAGTCTCGTCAATATAGAATAGACTCATATCACCTAACTGTGGCACTCTTGCTATTAAATCTGTGTGACCACTGCATCCAATTGGCACAAGTCAGACTACTATTAAATTCTGGGCGTGCCTAAAAAGATCATTGGCTATCGGACCAGTGATGGAACTGCTGCCGTTACTGCGCACCCTAGTGTTATACAATACGCTAGCACATAATGAGAATCGACCATGCGGATTCCTTAATAATGCGTATGGTATTTGGTTAAGGATGTTTTCTACTTTTCCCCTCGCCGTTGGCAGTGAATGTTGAAATTCTGCGGCTGAATTTCAGGAGTAAATAGGGCTGCCATGCCTTTGTGAGGAGGTATAGCAGCTGAAGTCCCAAGGTTCCGGCCGAGTGTTTCAAAGCAGATTTTGCGGCTAAACTTCCAGGGACCGACGTGCCCATTAACAGTATCCAATCGTCCACTTCCAGTGTTCCTGGCTCGGTAATTTGCAATGGGTCCAAAAAAGGGCGGCCAAGCTGGAGGAAATAAGGCAAAGGTGGGAAAGCAAGAGGCTCAGCAAAATACAGTACATGAAGAGACGGATCAAGACCAGGTTAGTGAATTTTCTTTTTTTTCTTTTTGGCTGATAATCTAGATCTCCAAAAAACGTTGTTATTCATTTGAGTAAATTATATTAAGATATGAAATCGCGCTAATTAATATTTTCAGAGACTGCAGGCAATTGTGCTGAGTGATTCGTATCAGACGAGGTTTCAGCCGTTGACTCTTGAGACTCCTAGAGTGCGTATCTCCCTTTGAGCCGTTTTCAGAGGTCCTAATTTTCCTGCAGTGTCTGCTTCCACTATGCAACACCCCACTGCTTGAATATACGTTCGAGTTTCTTGCGTTGGCCGGAGTGAGCGAAGTTATTGTCGTCTGCTGTGCCCATGCCGATCAGATTCAGGAATACATTGCGTGAGCTATTTCCATTACTTACCCATACGGCCATAGTGTTAATGAGACGCTAGAAATTCTCGATGGAGTAACCCTTCTTCTCCTTTTACGATCGAAACTGTCCTGAGTCCCGAATCAGTATCGGTTGGAGATGCGATGCGAGATCTCGACGCAAAGGGTTTGATTACTTCCGACTTCTTGCTTGTCAGCGGGGATATCGTTTGTAATGTGCCATTTGATAAGGTATTGGCAGAGCACAGGCGACGACGTGCGAAAGATAAGAATGCGATCATGACTATGGTTCTGCGCGAAGCTAGCCCCTTACATCGAACGAGGTAATGACTGGAATACGCCATTGCTGCCGTAGCTTCTAACATACTTAATCCAGAGCCAGAGCCGAATCTGCTATTTTTGTTTTAGACGAGCAGACAAACCAATGCGTGCACTACGAGGATATCAAGACCCGGAAACATCAGATCACCCTCGACCCTGAAATATTCAATAAACACACTGACCTCTCCATACGCAATGACTTCATCGACTGCCACATTGACATTTGCTCACCTGATGTTCCAGCGTTATTTACTGAGAATTTCGACTACAACCATATTCGAAAGGATTTTGTGCACGGCATTCTAACGTCCGACTTACTTGGCAAGACGATTTTCGCGCACATTGTGACGGATAACTACGCTGCTCGTGTCCGAAGCTTACAGACGTACGACGCCGTGAGCAAAGACGTTATTTCGCGGTGGACCTATCCAATTACTCCAGACAGTAACCTTCTCGCCGATCAGACGTTTCAGTACCAAAGAGGGCATATATACAAGGAAGACGACATCGTACTTGCACGATCTTGCCGAATCAACAGCTGCACTGTCATCGGCGCTGGCACGGTCGTACATGATGGTACAGTCATAACAGGCAGTGTCATTGGACGCCGGTGCAAGATTGGAAAGAATGTGTTGATCCAAAGCGCTTATATATGGGATGAGGTCACGATTGAAGATGATGCGATAATCGAGAGCGCTATAATAGCCAAAGGAGCTATAATTGGAGCTTCAAGTCATGTCGCACCGGGTGCAATTGTATCTTACAACGTTAAAATTGGCGAGAATATTGTTGTTGACGGAAATAAGCGACTGACGAAGTACCCAGCGGGGGAGGAAAGGAACATAAACACGCAGGCAGTTGGAGAAGATGGTGATGGTTACGTTTACGAAGATGACTCAGAAGCCGAGGAGGATGATGATTACGAGGAGATAGTCAATTCCTCCGGTTTAGTGTACAACATGGCCTCCTTGAACGGGTCGGATACGTCTTTTTCGACGACTTCTACGGATCAGGCCCACCGCAAGCCCAGACGAAGGAGATTCAGTACGGCGAGTAGCAACACTATCGCTTCCGAGGAATCTGATGAAGACAGTTTTCTGCGTGAGGCGCAAGCGAGTGTCGAGCGCGCCATCGCAGAGAATCACGATCTTGATATTGCAGCTCTCGAACTTAGTACGCTCAGAATGGCCAAGAACGCGCAATTCCACGAAGTGCGCGCTGCAACGATCACGGCGCTAATAGGCAGGATCTCACACTTGATTAATAGCAACACACTGAAAGCTCGCGCGGCCGTAGAGTCTGTGTTGAACCGATGGGGTCCATTGTTTCGCCGACAGGTGTTTGATCAGGCAGATCAGATTGACTTTCTACTGCTTATTCAGAGAGATTGCACTCGCAGAATGCAGGGATCTAGTATTTTACTGCACGCCATTAACTGTTTGTACGACCAGGATATCCTTGAGGAAGAGGCTATTTTGAAATGGTGGCATAAAGAGCCACAAAGAACAGAAGATGCAGATATGGTCAAGGTCGGAGAACTAGTACCGAGATGGTTGGAATGGCTCACTACTGCCGAAGAGGAGAGTGAATCAGAATAGAATAAATATCAACCGAAGAGCCGTTGTATATTAGATGCCTGGATTGATGTATAATTGAGATGTCTAATTACGCGACAAATTGAGTAACAGAAGCCGATTCTATACCACAACCCTACACGGTACACATGGGCTAAATCGCGTTGGAAGATATTAAATGCACTTCTAATCTGGAGAAGTTAACACACAACCGTCGATTCCGGTCAAGCACATTCAAGATAAAACATAGGGAAGGACCAATTTTGTGAAACAAAACTTAAATTAAATAACTACTATGAGAATGTATCGTATACACAGTAATGCCGATCTCTGAGAAGACGACGTCGCCAAAGGGCACGCGTATCAACTATTGATCAACCCAACGCACAATTTCAAGCTGCGAATACCTTTATATCGTTAAAATCAAGCAGCATTATTAGCTCATATGTACAGAATCAAATCCAGACGCCGTGACCAAAGACCTAGCCAAACGTGTTCAGATTAAATGCCTCCCCCCGATCGCTCGACGGAGACTTCACGGACCCTCCCATTCATGGTAGTATTAATACCCTTGTTATTCGATGATGAGGCGTTGGGATAGTCTGAGTATCTCATGTAGTGGGGCTTTGGGCCGGACGAATTCTTTGGTCCGACGTAGACGAAGCTCTGCCTTTTGGGCTGATTCTTAGACCAGATGTAATAAGCGGTACCGCCGACCATCAAGAGGGACATTGCCATCATGAAACGATTGTTTGATCGTCTGGAGAAGATCCGTTAGCAGATTTGCCACATCACATACATGTCCATCATAAGCCATAAAATGTGCACACCTGACCGCATTGCGGGAAGGGCGAGCGCCCATGCTTGGCATTGTCAATTCAGGCTCCATTTCGAATGTGATTTAGTCGCACTTGTTAATTTCCGATTTTGCAGAACTGTTGTATGCACAGAAGTATGTAGCATAGAATGCGAAGAAACTGGAGATCAGCGAGCGCGCGCCGGGGTATTTATCTCAAGCATGACGCACGCGACTGCGCTCTTCCCCACGCTTAAGCGATCGGTGGACTGGCTGGCGCTTATTACAGAAGTAGCAAGAACCGCGAAGTCCGCAGTAAAGTATCTCTATCGCCTGAAGGTCACCTGGTACGCCAGGTTAGTGGGAAGCAGGCACGTTATTGTCCAGGGTACCACTACCGATCGATCTGAGCTAGCGCTGCACCAGAACCCTCGCTTAACCTTGAGCGCGTCCGCGCACGGCAGTCGTCTGACAGTAGTCACGTCGCAAGATATGGGTACGGGTTGATCGATGCTTGTGGTAGTAATAATATTGAGCGCCCACGCGGAACATCGTTGAGGGAGCGTAGTTGGGAGCGGGGAAGCGGTCATGACGTCACCAACATAAACCCTAAACCCGTCCCCTGACTGCGATGTGTCGGAGATGAGTAAACACGGACGAATGGATTGTCCCTATCGCATTGTTCAGATAATCTATATATGCCAAATTCAAACATACTATAATATATACAAATCCTACGCACTGCATCTAACCAATCGCAAACCCTCGCATTGGTATTCACCATAATACCAAAAATGCTCTTCTTCATTCGACTGGAAAGTGATATCTATATCTCGCTGATCGTCCCCCACGTTCAAATATAGTCACATCTAACCCACGCAACTCAAGCCACATGAATTGTGGCATGCTGCTGCGTCGCCAGCCATGCCTACGCGTTATTGTCAGTGTGCTGAATAAAACCGGTTGCCTCTCGCACGTAAGCTGCCAGGTCATCGACTTGTCAGCTTGAGATCTATTTGACACCACCCGGAATAGAATTTGGTACCAGTCGGGGTGATTTTCTGCTCCAAAGCGCCGGTCCAAACTCCACGTCCGCAAAAAAAGGATGTGCCTTGATCTGGTCGATCGTCAGTCTCTTCGATGGATCAGTGAGAAGTAGATGTGACACCAGATCGCGGGCGACAGGTGGGAACATGGCAGGAAACGAGTACTCTAGTTTGATAATCTTTTGGAACGTCTGATACTCGTTGCTAGCCTTGAACGGCGGCTTGCCGCACAGAAGCTGATACAGAATACAACCAATCGCCCAAATATCTGAACTTTTTCCCGCCGCCTTATCTGTCAGCAATTCCGGAGAAACATACTCCGCCGTGCCAACAAATGAATTTGAGCGGTCATCTTCTATTGGGATGCCGGCAATATTGTCAGACGACGCACCAGTGGTTCCGTTGGCCGGTTTCTGCATGCTTAGCAATTTTGCCGTGCCAAAGTCTGTCACTTTGATTCGCATATTCTCGTCCAGAAGGATGCTCCCGTCGTTAATTAATGTCTCCGCCATAAATAAAAAAATCCGATTGCTTACTTCTCTGGTTTAAGATCTCTATGTATAACGCCGTGATCATGCATATAGCCAACGGCGTCCAACAATTGGGCACAATAGTATTGTGTGCACTCCATATTCAACGTTCCAAGCTAAGACATCAGGATGCCATATCCCCAAATTTAAGCGAATAACGATCATACCTTTTTCAGTACTGAAAACAACTCGCCATTCGGGGCTAAATCCAGCACGAAATACAAACTCCGTTCATCCTGAAACGTGTAATATAATCGGATTATGCCAGAGTGATCTCCCAATCTATTTAAGGTGTTCTTTTCAATATTCACGTACTTTACTTTCTTCTCTTTAATAATATGTCGCTTATCCAGTATTTTGATCGCATACTCCCTCAGTGTCTGGCGGTCGGTAGCAGCAACGACAGTGGAAAATGAACCTTCTCCCAAAATTCTACCAAAAGTAAAGTCCTTCACGCCCTTCTTAATCGTCTTAGTCTGCACATTTCCATTCGCATCAGCCTCCCTCTGAACATGAACAGCTGCACCTCGTTCCGCCCAATCGTCGGATGTAGATCGCGCTCGCGCCTGGTAAGGCGAACGTGGGAGAAGGGGCGACTTCGGCTGCTGTTGTTGATGCTCTTGTATGAGTTGGTGCTGCTGATACGTTGGTAATGATGATAGTGGTGGCAAGCCCGCCACAGTCTTCGTTTCAAGTTGATACGGAATTCTGCGAGATGCAATGGTTGAATGCTGTTGCGGGAGTTGATGTGCTTGCTGTTGTGACGACGGTTGTGTTGATGGAAGAGGTTGCTGCTGTATTGGTGGAGCGGCAGGTGCTGGCTGTGGTTGCACTTGTGATAACTGAGGAATTGAGCCCGAGCCCCATGGGACTCCGCTAACACTACTAGCCTCCGAGGACGACATCACAGACGAATTGTCCGAGACAGACGTTCGTGACGCACTGGCTGGAGGGATGACTACATTCGACGACTCGCTGATGGCGTTACCGAGCACAGATGACGAGGACGGTGGACTAACCAAGATTGGTGAATTCAACGCTGGTTCCTGAGGCGAGACTTGCATCCGTCGCGATGACTGCGACAACGATGATGAACTTTGAGACAACGGCGGTCTATGGGACTTGCCACTTTTCAACTTACTGCGGCCCTTCGACGGAGACGACGAGTCACTTTCACTGCGTGATTTGGATGAGAGGCGCAGCTTACCGAGTAGATTTGAGATCTTGTCGCCGGCCATTTGTAATGTGCGCGCTACAGCGCTGAGAATAAACGATGTGATTTTCCTGGTGTCGGAGAGTGCTCGGTCGAGCCTGGATTTCCGGGGAGACGTTCACACAAGCCACGACGGCCAAATGCACTTGCAGCTGTCGGGAAGTTACAGCAGCTGGGGCAGCATGGAGAGGCTGACACGACGTCCGACGTTGGTTGGCAGAGTGGGAAGGGCAGACCCTAGGAGAACGGTTCTTCAGTGGATGCAAATCAGGGCGGACCAATGGTCAATTAGCCGATTGATCCGAACATACGCAAATGTCGGGACGGAAAGACAAGAGTGATGTAACTGGCATGGCACGGGGAGGATACAATCGGGGTTCTTTCCACAATGCTGTGGGAAGATGGGTCCCGGGATGTTGTGACAGCGCGCAAGCGACTCGCCCTACGAGTCCCGCGGGACTCACACATTGGCCGCCGGCCACGGCGCGTTTAATGGAGCATCAGAATTGAAAGCTCCTCGTAGGCACCTTTATATCACCCACATGAAGCTTGACTTGACAAATGTTACGAACGAGCAACTTTGCGGAGGGTCGAATTTTTCAGTAGTTACGGGTTCCCATTGCAAGTTTGACGTTTTGGCTATTTCCTATAATCGATTTATTTTAGCAAGACTATAATAAAGATAAATTTATGCACTCATTCTAATGATAAGAATTATTCATTAGCCTAGATACGGTTGTTCTGTCCGCAACTTAGCACCAGGTGGACATTTAGCATCACGCACGTCTATGCCTTGTCTGGCCTCAGATTTGCTCTACGACAATTGTAGATGTAGTACGTATCGGCGATATTCTAAGATTCGAGTTGGCCATTTGACGTATGTATCTTCTGCATCCAACATCGGAACATCTGACGTACTCAACGACCCAAAAATTCCATCGGCGAATACTCATTAGTCTTGAACTCGAGAGACGCTTTGGCGGAGTTTCGTTAGATTCGAAGAGAGTATACATCAACTCTGCGACCGAGGCGATCTTGGCAGGCGAACTGTGAGAAAATGGAGTGGAATGTAGTGACGCATCGTATGAACGGCGTTCAACGTCGGTTAGATATAATAATAGTTCGCGTGCATGGTGCAATGATTACTCTTTTTTGCATGATTTAATTGGATGCGAAAAAAATTGGATATGACAAGTATTTGTGTAACGACTCATTAGAATGTGTAGTACAGATTGTGAGATGCGTCGTTGGCCATCATCGAATAAAGGTAGAAAGAAAACGCTGAGGTGACACGAGCCCAGCAGTACAAAAATCACTCGCAAAAACCTGGCACTAGGCAAGCACTCATCTCATCTAAATATAAATATCCCCCTTCTGTCCCCTGCCTCTGCTGCCATTCGCCGCTGAACGGCCACTATATACACATCTCCCCTGCTGGCACCACTACTGTCTTTTTTCTGACAGCTTGACAGGGAAACCGCTTGCGGAATGGGTAAGTTGAAGTATCCGGACCACTGATTTAGCATTCAAATAACTTACTTGCTGTATAGATAAGCCTCAAGCTCCTCCTTGCCCTTGCATTGCAGTCGGCGAACAGAATACACCAAATATGAAAATTGTTCCCAAGCCATTTTGGAATGAAGATTCCGCTCGAATCAGTCGCACACTGTGGCTACCTTCTCTTAATCTGATCGAACGCGAATGGACTGGCGAACTCGTAACTGAAGGCTGGGGAACCTGTGTAAGACAGTCTGCATCCGACCAGCCAATCACTGATTGTCTATTGGCATCAACTGCGGAATGCGCGACAGAATAAGAAAGAAAGAGCAGCAAAACGAAGAAAGAGAGAGGAAGAACAAACAGGGAAAGAACAAGCAGAGAAGGCCAGACGTTTCAGGCTATATCCAACCACAGAGCAGAAAGCGATCCTTCGAAACTAATTCGGCACCATACGCTGGACATACAACCGATGTTTGGATGCCGTGGAAAAGAAGGAGGTTGCAAAAAACGAGAAAACCTAAGAGCGGCGTTACTTAATAAGGATGCAATTGACAACATGGGCAAGCAGTGGGTGTTGGAAACCCCATACGACATTAGGAAAGCCGCCATGCGAGACCTTCTCAAGGCATATGATTCCGCACATGCCAGGTACACAAATGACAATAAGGTGTTCAAGATTAAGCACCGATCTCGCTGAAAGTCTCGCCAGGAGAGCATTGTGATACATCATCAGCACTGGTCCAGAGTGAGGGGGAAGTACGCGTTTCTTCGCAAAATGAAAAGCGCTGAACCTCTCCCAGACGACCTGAATTACGACAGCAGGCTTGTCTACCAATGGACTACCGGTCACTACTACCTTTGCGTACCAATACCTTTGCGGCTTCTCGACGGGCCGTCTTCTAGTCGATTAATATCCCTGGACCCGGACGTGCGAACATTCTTGACAGGCTATAGCCCAGACGGCGAAGCGATCGAGCTCGGAAAAATGACATTGGCCATATCTATAGGCTTTGTCACTGGCTGGACGAGCTGCACAGCAAATATTCCGTGAAAGACATTACCCGCGCAAAGAGGTGGCGCATGAAAAAAGCTGCAGGGAAACTAAGACGTCGGATACAAAACTTGGTCAGCGATATACACTGTCGCATTGCAAAGTATTTGTGCACAACATTCAACCTTGTCATCCTACCAAGCTTCCCAGTTAAACAAATGGTGATGCGCAAGGGTGGACAGCGGCGGATCAGGTCAAAGACGGCACGAGCTATGGCCACTTGGTCGCATTACAGATTCCAACAACGGCTTCTCGACAAAGCGCGAGAATATAAATCGTGCAAAGTCGTTTTGGTCTCTGAAGAATACACCAGTAAGACATGCGGAAGATGCGGAAAACACAACGACGTTGGGGGTAGTAAAAAGTACTCTTGCAAAGAATGTCGCTTCGAGTGCGACCGCGATGTCAATGGTGCGCGGAATATTCTGGTGCGTTGCATGACAGTAGATCGGACAGTAGACAAATATCTACACAGAAACGACGATCGTGTGGATGGTCCACATCCTGTGCAGCAACCTGCACTTTAAGAGCCGCCACACATTTACTTCGTAATTGCTGTGGCGCGCGTTGAGGCTCGCTCCTTCTCGGTCTCCCGAGTTGCATGACTCTTGTCAAAAACGAGTGAACGACCACTTCATTAATTAAAAATAGCTGTTGCACATTAGAAATTTAGAATGTAATTATTACCATTATCATTCCAGCAGCATTCCCGGGTAATTCAGGATGTAACTGCTACTGTTCGCTGGCGGACTACATGTGTTTGTTAGCGACTGTGCCACTAAGCGGCCGGCCGGATTCAAAGCTTCACCTTCGCAGCAGAAATATGAGAAGAAATCTCTCTAACCTCACCAGTCGCCGAATACCATTCCCAGAAATTAATAGCCAACCATGTTTCAATCACCTGCTACGAGAATTGTCATCAATCCGCGTGAATACCAATCGCTTCCTCGCACCCGGCCCGTGGCATATCGTACCAACCTCAGTGCTCCGGACCCATTTATCAATCCTTCCTACGCATCAACCAAAGATCCCATCGCGATTCCTCCTCTTCCGCTATATCATCCTGATGGAACAGTCAACCACATAAATCACTATTATTACTACCATCATCTTTCGCATTTTGACAGACTCGATGGGGCCCACCGTGATTTGTACGACTCCGATGGGGCGGAAATTCCTCATTTCCATCATCCCGTTTCATCTGTCAATCTCGAAGTGATCAGTGATTTTGGGCGACACGGTATTACAACTAGACGCAATAAGGGGTTTAGATCGGTTGCACGACGGTCGGTCAAGGCAGCCGGAAAGGCTCGCATGGTGACACCCACTCCCAGAACGGCACCGAGGGAAGCAGAAATTTTGGATCCGAAACGAATGCGCGCTCGGCCTGCAACTACCGAGCACGCCGAGACTTCCGAGTCGGCGAAGGATGGGACTCACGACGGTTTTAAGAGATATTTCAGTTTCAACTGGCGTATGATGTTGCCCAAGAACCGCAAGGCGTCTCAAGATGTACCGGAGACGAAAGAAACTATTGGAAAGGCCACACTGATGCCTTCGGCAAGCCCAATTACATATCGCGACTTGGATGACGACTTGCAGAGGGACTTTCCAACAATGACATCCACTATGATGGATAGACTTCTCGGAAGTAACCTTAACGAACACAATTTTTCTGCCGAAGGGTTGCAGCCTAGAAACGTGCGAAATGCTACCCCTAACTCTACCAATTTGATTTCGGTGCCTGAGCCAGCCCTGGTGATCAACAGTCCTGTTGCTGTTCGACGTCTATTCTCCGAAACAATTTTGGAGGAGGATTCGTCGCCTCAATGCTAGATACGTCTCTGTCATTCTGAATTTATACTGCTACTAACTGTTGGAGGATTCTACGCGAAATGATGATTACTGCAAGGATCTGATTTGAGTAGTACTTCAATTCCCATAACTCACTTGTTACCCAAAACTAGAACAAAATTAGGTAGCTGTAATAAATAATAATTATGATCGCAACGGCAAGCCGACCTACAAGAGACGAGCCGATATTAGAAACGTGAGGCATGCAATAATGAATCGAGCCTCGGTGATACATACCGCCTCATAAGCCATATCCACTGCCTTCATATTTTCAACACTATCCTCGCTGGAGAATAGCGGAACAGCTATAATGCTATTAATATGACTTCATTGATTCGAATGACGCATACATACTCTTCCCGCCTTTCACAGAATCAGCGAAAGCCTCCAATTGGAACGCGTACGTGCTCCACGTCTCTTTGCCCTCCTCAAAACAGCTCTGGTTTTCCACCTTGCCGGTCGCAATGTCCCTGACAGAAATGTTGTGGTAGACATGCGGCCACAGCGGCATGGTGTAGACTAAATCCTTTTTGTTGGACGTAATTATCATCTTCGGGATGAATCCAATTCTCCACAATGTTGACAATGGCGTTCGCAGTCCGCAATGTACTATGGCTTTCTTCTTCTCACTAGAAGCAAAGGAGTATTCCACACTGGCAAATCCATCAATCTTCGCGTCTTTCGGATATACCTCAAGTTCCAGAGATTTGACTGCCGCAGGGTTCTCGCCTAGATAATATCGCATCCACGAGATCGGATAGCAACCCATATCCATCAAGCTGCCTCCAGCCAGGGCAAAATCAAATCGGATATCATCGTCATTAAAGAAATGACTCACGCAAAGCGAACCCTCGAATTTCTCCACTTCTCCAAATTCCTCCTTATTACTGACGATCTCTTTGACGAGCTTAGCCGCGGGGTGAAACCACCAGTGAAATGCCTCCACAACCAAGACGCCTTTTTCTTTCGCGATTTCAAACAATTTCTCCGCCTGTGCAGCATTAGACGTGGCAGGCTTCTCCAAAAGGACCGGCTTGCCGTGCTCAATACATTTTAATGTCCATTCGTAGTGTAAGCCGTTTGGAAGCGGGATATATACTGCTTCAACCTCGGGATCGGCAATTAGGTCTTCGTACGAGTCGTGGATCTGGGGAATAGCGTACTTCTTCGCGAACTCTTTTGCTCGAGCAGGGTCTCTGGCAGCGACGGAATATATCTGCACTTTGTCGGGCATTAATTTCGCAGGGTTGATAATCGCCCGCGGCGCAATTGCAGCGGCACTCAAGATACCAAGTTTGAGCGGAGCGACAAGGCGCTCGGCCGCATCGCTTGCTGTGGGCCTGGGGTGCTTGGCAATGATTAGATTGTACAAGCGGACAGGGGAGAGCGACATTCTGGGAATATTGCAAGTGAGACCTTCGTCAATGTCAGAAAGAAGGAGTTGAAGAACAGGAGGGAGGTGTCGGGATTTAAGCAGCTACCGACTCCGACGATCAATTGGGACTTTCAAGTTGGGAGTTCCGCCACTCCGCTCGTGCAATTAAGAACAGTGGGAAAGGATTGTTGTCAAAATTATTGCCTTACAAATAGAATAACGTTGCTTTGCAAGCGTGTATTACAATGCCAGCCCGCCTGCTTCTGGTATCTGTATTTAGTTAACCTCAACCTGCAAAGCTGAATCCTGGCCTGTTGCTACGCCGCTACAGCCAGTTCAACCTCGGTGGGCACCCCGCTAAACGCTAACCTTAAATCAGCTTAGCTGTGCCTTCATCCGGAATGCGACATTCCTCTTCACGTTAGCGGCTCACGTGCCAGCCACCGTTCACAGAAAAATTTTCGAATAATATTTACACGTTTGTCCGTCGCTGCGTTCGTCTCCTCTTCTCTCTCTCTCTCTCAACCCCCAAGTTGTCTGGGTAAGAGCAGAGAAGAAGAAATACTGTTAGCATAATAATATGTATGCTTTGTGTTTCAGGTTGGTGATTTTTTTCGGCAAATGACTCACAAGGGCTTTAGTTCGACTTCTCTACCAATGCCGACCCAGCTTCCTCCTTCGCCAGTTCTTAAGGCTTTTCAGCCTGGATCTGCTCCTTCCAACGGCATCGCGATCGCTTCGCCAAATCGCAGATACTCTTCAACTTCCTTCTCGCCAGTGTCATCCTCTCCTATCAATGTTCAGGGCTATTTCCAAGATGGCGTCTCGGAATCGATTGACGACCACATGGCATACATTACCCCTCCTGTTACCGAAGGAGACAGCGAGAAGCTGGTCACGCTTGAGCTTAAGGATGGTACCTATGTTCAAGGTTATTCTTTTGGTGCTCACAAGTCTGTCTCCGGCGAATTCGTATTCCAGACAGGTAAGAACCGTGGATGAAGCAAAATATGGCGCGTGACTGCTGCTAAACGGGGTTCGAACAGGTATGGTTGGGTACCCCGAGTCCCTCACCGATCCGTCATACCAGGGTCAGATCCTCGTATGCACATTTCCCCTTGTGGGTAATTATGGCGTTCCGTCCCGTGACGCTGAGGATGCATTTGGTCTCCCAAAGTACTTCGAATCCAATCGTATCCATATATCTGGTCTCGTTGTTGGTGATTACACCGAGGACTATTCTCACCATCTTGCGACTTCATCGCTCGGTGTCTGGCTTAAGGAGCAAGGAATTCCTGCGGTGTACGGTGTAGACACTCGCGCCTTGACTAAGACTATCCGCGAGAAAGGTAGTATGCTCGGCAAGATCTTGTTCAGAAATGGAAACGAACCTTCAACTCCTGGAAACTGGCGGTCTGCATTTCACTCGATTGACTGGGTCGATCCTAATGCGAAGAATTTGGTAGCTGAAGGTACGATGGAATTCTGGCACTGTGTATCGCAGCAAATTAGTTAACGACTTAAACAGTCTCGATTACGGAACCGAAGACTTACTCCCCAGATCCTAAGATTGCAATCAAAAGGCGCGATGGAAAGACACTGAAAATCTTGTGTATCGATGTCGGAATGGCAGGTGAAATCGTGGAATACTTCTGATTCTGCATTGCTAACCCTGTCTACGCAGAAATACAACCAGGTCCGTTGTTTTGTCAACCGCGGTGTCGATCTAAAGGTTGTCCCGTGGGACTACGATATTCTCAGTGAGGAGGATTATGACGGTCTCTTCGTCAGGTATGATCTTAATTAATGCAAGGAAGAACAGGACACGTCATGATCTAACACTATACAGTAATGGTCCTGGTGATCCAGCTACTATGAAAGCAACGGTTGAGAATTTGTCTCAGGCTCTGAAAGAAGCCAAGACCCCGATTTTCGGTATTTGCTTAGGTCATCAGCTCCTTGCCCGAGCAGCCGGTGCCCAAACTATCAAGTTGAAGTTTGGTAATCGTGGTCACAATATTCCATGCACGAATTTGATTAACGGTCGTTGCTACATCACTTCGCAGAACCACGGTTATGCAGTCGACGTCGAGAGTCTTCCTGCGGAATGGAAGGAGCTTTTTGTTAACGCCAACGATGGCTCCAACGAGGGTATCTACAATACTCAGCTTCCCTTCTTCTCGGTTCAGTTCCATCCCGAGTCTACTCCTGGACCGAGAGACACAGAATGGCTTTTCGACACCTTTATAGAGTCTGTGAGAAAGTCCAACGAGGTTGGTCAGCTTGTCCAGGTTGTAGTACCTGGAGGCACCAAGGAAGAGAACGAGCGAAAGTCTCCTCGGGTCGATGTTAAGAAGGTCCTCGTCCTGGGCAGTGGTGGTCTCAGTATCGGACAAGCCGGTGAGTTCGATTACTCGGGCAGTCAAGCAATCAAGGCTTTGAAAGAGGAGGGTATTTACACTATCCTAATCAATCCCAATATCGCCACTATTCAAACGTCGAAGGGGCTAGCTGACAAGGTTTACTTCCTTCCTGTCACCCCCGAATTCGTTCGCAAGGTCATTAAGCACGAACACCCCGATGCTATTTTTGTTACTTTCGGAGGTCAGACCGCTCTTAATGTTGGTATCCAGCTTAAGGATGAATTTGAATCCCTTGGCGTGAAAGTTTTGGGTACTCCGATCGATACCATTATCACTACGGAAGATCGTGAACTGTTTGCTCGCAGCATGGAGGAGATTGGCGAGAAGTGCGCTAAGTCTGCGTCGGCCTCCACTATGGATGAAGCATTGAAGGCCGTAGAAGACATCGGCTTCCCTGTTATAGTGCGTGCGGCATATGCTCTCGGTGGTCTCGGATCTGGTTTCGCTGAGAACAAGGAGCAGCTTATAGCTCTCTGCAACAAGGCCTTTGCCGCCAGTCCTCAGGTATTAATTGAGCGCAGCATGAAGGGTTGGAAGGAAATTGAGTATGAGGTCGTCCGTGATTGCAGGGACAACTGCATTACTGTATGTAACATGGAAAACTTCGATCCTCTCGGAATTCATACCGGTGACTCTATTGTCATTGCTCCCTCTCAGACGCTTTCCGATGAGGATTACAATATGCTCCGAACCACTGCCGTGAATGTCATTCGTCACCTCGGCGTCGTTGGTGAGTGTAACATTCAGTACGCTCTCAACCCGTTCTCCAAGGAGTATTGCATTATCGAAGTTAATGCCAGATTGTCGCGTTCATCTGCTCTTGCCTCTAAGGCGACTGGATATCCGTTGGCTTTCGTCGCTGCCAAACTGGGCCTCAATATTCCGCTCAACGAGATCAAAAACTCTGTTACCAAGGTCACATGCGCCTGCTTTGAGCCATCTCTCGACTACGTTGTCGTCAAGATTCCTCGATGGGACCTTAAGAAGTTCACTCGCGTTAGCACTGTATTGAGCTCTTCCATGAAGAGTGTCGGCGAAGTCATGAGCATTGGTCGTACATTTGAGGAAGCAATCCAAAAAGCTATACGCGCAATAGACTATCACAATCTCGGATTCAATGCTACCGAGGCTCTAATGTCTATTGATATTGATACTGAGCTGCAGACACCGTCTGACCAGCGATTGTTTGCTCTTGCCAACGCACTGGATTCAGGTTACTCGGTCGAGAAGATATGGGAGTTGACTAAAATCGATCGATGGTTTCTGCACAAGTTGGAGAGATTGATTAAATTTGGCAAGGACATTACCCAGTTCAACACGAACAGCATTGCACCAGAACATGTGCGTCAAGCCAAGCAGCTTGGCTTTGATGATCGTCAGTTGGCGAAGTTTTTGGGTTCGAACGAACTCGCTGTTCGGCAGCGTCGTGTTGAGTTGGGTATTACTCCGTTTGTTAAGCAGATCGATACCGGTAAGTTACTTTTATTTGAGATAAGATGGGATGCCAACTGTTTGATTTCTAGTGGCTGCGGAGTTCCCTTGTTTCACCAATTACTTGTACCTCACGTACAATGCATCCGAACATGATATTCGATTCGATGATCATGGTGTTATGGTACTTGGTTCGGGCGTTTACCGTATTGGATCGTCCGTCGAATTCGATTGGTGCGCAGTTCGAGCTGTTCGCACATTGCGTGAGCGCAAGGTGAAGACTATCATGGTCAATTACAATCCGGAGACCGTTAGCACCGACTACGACGAGGCTGACAGACTCTACTTCGAGAGCATTAACTTAGAGAGAGTTCTCGATATTTATCAGCTTGAACGCTCGACTGGAGTCATAGTATCGATGGGTGGTCAGACCTCAAACAACATCGCGCTCCCGCTCCACCGCCAGAACGTTAAGATTCTTGGCACATCACCTGAGATGATCGATTCCGCTGAGAACAGGTACAAGTTCTCTCGTATGCTTGACAGAATTGGCGTTGATCAACCAGCTTGGAAGGAGCTCACCAGTATTGAGGAGGCTGCTGAGTTCTGCGAAAAGGTGTCTTATCCTGTACTTGTCCGACCTTCGTACGTGTTGTCCGGTGCCGCGATGAACACAGTGTATTCGAAGGATGACCTAGCGAGCTATCTTCAGCAGGCGGTCGAGGTTTCTCGTGAATTCCCTGTAGTTATTAGCAAGTACATCGAGAACGCGAAGGAAATCGAGATGGACGCCGTTGCTAAGGATGGGAAGATGCTCATGCACGTCATTTCCGAGCACGTCGAGAATGCTGGTGTTCACTCTGGTGATGCCACGCTGATTGTTCCTCCTCAGGACCTAGATCCGGAAACTGTCCGACGCATCGAAAAGGCCACTCAGAAGATAGGATATGCTCTTAATGTCACTGGTCCTTTCAACATCCAGTTCATTGCCAAAGACAATGAAATCAAGGTTATTGAGTGCAATGTTCGCGCATCCCGATCCTTCCCGTTCGTCTCTAAGGCTCTCGGAGTTGACCTCATTGAACTTGCCACCAAAGCCATCATCGGCTTACCAGTCAAGCCCTATCCTCCTGTGCTGGAGCCTATTCCTAAAGATTATGTCGCCGTCAAGGTTCCTCAGTTCTCTTTCTCGCGCTTGTCTGGTGCTGATCCTGTTCTTGGCGTCGAAATGGCCTCGACTGGTGAAGTCGCTGCCCTCGGACACAATAAATACGAGGCTTACCTGAAGGCCCTGATTTCCACTGGCTTCAAATTGCCAAAGAAGAATATATTGCTCTCCATTGGATCATACAAGGAGAAGGCTGAGATGCTGCCTTCAGTCACGAAGTTGCATGAGCTTGGGTACAATTTGTTCGCTACTGCAGGAACTGCGGATTTCATTCAGGAACATGGTATCCCTGTTCAGTATCTCGAGGTACTGAGCGACGAGTCCAACCAGAAATCAGAGTACTCTTTGACCCAGCATTTAGCCAACAACTTGATTGACCTGTACATCAACCTCCCATCTGCGAACAGGTTCCGTCGTCCTGCATCGTATATGAGTAAAGGTTACCAATCGCGTCGTATGGCTGTCGATTATTCTATTCCCCTCGTCACCAACGTCAAGAACGCGAAACTCCTTGTTGAGGCACTTGCTCGCAACTTTTCTCTCAGTGTTTCAAAAATCGATTCCATGTCCAGTCACCGTACTGTTGTCCTCCCTGGCTTGATTAACATCGCGGCCTTCATTCCCGCTTTGGCTGTCCAAGGTAGCACCGATTTCGAGAAAGTTTCAAAAGCGTCTATCGCTTCTGGATTCTCGATGATTAGAGTCATGCCTATCGGCGAAGAGAGCTCGCTGACTGACGCGCGGGCTCTGGTTGTTGCCCAGAGCAATACCCAGGAGAGTGCTCACTGTGACTATAACTTTTCTGTCGCTGCGACGGCTACGAACTCTCAGCAGTTGAGCCAGGTCACTCTGAAGGTCGGATCGCTCTTCATTCCATTTCACCATCTCTCGGGCAACATCAACAAGGTTGCTGCCGTCACCGAACACTTCAAGGTTTGGCCTGCCCTGAAGCCTATTATCACCGACGCTCGCACTACCGATCTTGCTTCCATTTTGCTATTGGCTAGTCTCCACAACCGTCCAGTTCATATTACTAGTGTCACAGCCAAGGACGACATCAGCTTGATAGCTCTAAGCAAGGAGAAAGGACTGAACGTCACTTGCGATGTTGCAGTCTACAGCCTGTTCTTGTCGCAGGAGGACTACCCTGAGTGCAGCAGCTTGCCTACCAAGGAAGATCAGGAGGCTTTGTGGGAGCATATGTCAGTTATCGACTGCTTCTCGGTGGGCTCGCTTCCGTCGCAACTTTCACATGACTTGGGTCAGAAGCTTGTTCCGGGAATTGGTATTGAGGATACTCTTCCATTGCTATTTACAGCCGCGAATGCTGGCCGTTTGACTCTTGAGGATATTGTTGCGCGCCTCCACATCAATCCGAAGGCGATCTTTGAGCTTCACGATCAACCCGACACGTCCGTTGAGATTGAGATCGACCGCCAATACACCCGAAAAGAGTCGGCCATTTGGTCTCCATTTGTTGGCAAGAAACTGACCGGCACTATCCTGAGAGTCACCTTGAACGGTCAGACAGCCTGTCTCGATGGGCATGTACTTTCTAGCGGCACTGTTGGAAATGATATGTCTGCTTCGGGCGCCAGCAAATTCGAACGCCATCGCTCGACTACCGCCAGTGGCGTCATCATGCCCGGTACTGTTCCTCCTTCGCCGATTGTCTCGAAGGCTACCTTCGAAGACGCAGACCGACTTGTTGCGCCGCAGCCGCACCCTGTGGAGGCTGCTCTGGCTCCAGATACAGTGATCGCACGCGAGTTGTCTCCTCCTTCATCTTCACTTGCTCAGGTTTTGAGGGTCAACAATCCTTTCCTGCGCCAACATATTTTGTCTGTTCGCCAGTTCGCTCGTAGTGACTTGCACCTTTTGTTCAGTGTCGCGCAGGAAATGCGTCTTGCTGTTGAGCGTCAAGGGGTACTCAGCATTTTGAGCAACAGAGTCCTCTGCACATTGTTTTACGAGCCATCTACTCGTACTGCATCGTCATTCGATGCTGCAATGCAGAGATTGGGAGGTCGCGTTGTCTCGGTCATCGCTGGTACCTCGAGCGTTGTGAAGGGTGAGACTCTGCAGGACACGATCCGTACGTTGGCATCTTATGGTGATGCTATTGCTATTCGGCATCCGCTAGAAGAGAGTGCTGCCATTGCTGCGAAGTATAGTCCGATCCCGGTTCTTAATGCTGGTAAGTAGTCACTATTGGGTACTGGCACTGAATTTCTGCTGATTATTGTCTAGGCAATGGCTCACTTGAACACCCTACTCAGGCTCTTCTTGACTTGTTCACTATCCGGGAGGAGCTTGGCACCGTTAATGGAATTACCGTCACGTTCATGGGTGATTTGAAGTTTGGCCGTACAGTGCACTCACTGTGCACGCTACTCCAACACTATCAGGTTCGCATCCAGCTCGTCTCTCCTCCTCAGCTAGCGCTCCCTACCGAGTACCGCGACGAGCTCGAACGCGCTGGCATGCTTATCTTGGAGACTGAGGAGTTCACGCCGGAAATTGTGGCCGCCACTGATGTTTTGTACTGCACTCGAGTTCAGAAGGAGCGGTTCCAGGATCTCGGCGAGTTTGAGCGTTTGAAAGATACATACATTGTGGACAATGGATCGTTGAAGCATGCGAAACAACACATGTGCGTCTTACATCCACTCCCTCGTAACAACGAGATTAGTGAGGAGATCGATTTTGATCAGCGTGCGGCGTACTTCAGACAGGTTCGGGACCAACGTGAATCTGACCAAGATTGCAGTAGGCTAACTTATTTTATAGATGAAATATGGTCTTTATGTTCGCATGGCTCTGCTTGCTCTCGTTATGGGCCCCGATATTTAATCGCGACCTTGATATGTCGGGTGATTTCAGTCTAGTTGCACTTGTAACTATTTTCAGCATTTGTTAACATAAAAATGGGGGATTATGGATCATAAAAAGGTATATTGGTACAGTCTGCTGCGGAACGTTAATTTAGAAGCGATATTGTGATATGATAGGTTTCTTTGACATCTCATTTTGGTTATATGTTGTGGAGAAGATGACTGTGATGTATAACGAAACGTCATGTCTACCGTTTGGAATTTGTCAGAATCGAATCGTAGGATTTAGACATAAACGAGTATTCAAACAGGGATCGTACGTTTTTGATTTTGTACATAATGTGTCGTTTGGATGGGTTATTACTTCAATATTGTTCCAATTATCTTATTATCATATGGTATGGTTATTTTGTTTAAAAGTATTTAATTGTGAGGCTGGCTAGGTATGGGTTATATAAAAGTTTTTCGATTGTATTTATGGGTAATAAAAGCTTGATTCGGTGATTTTATTATTCGTCGAGACCTCGAGGAAGACTACCACGTATTCGCCTGGTCCTGATCGCTGACGTAAAGGTCAAGTTTTAACGTATTTCACGGGAGAACCGGTCAAACGGGCGAACCGGTCACAATCCAAAACACGCTAATGGGTAAAATTTCACCGCAAAACGCTATTCTGGGTCCTGTCCTTCAACACACCAGCATCCAAAATGCCTTCTGCTTACAATCAGACGCTGTCGTTAAAATAGCTATCAATTTGAACTGCTAGATTGACCAATTTAATTCTGTTGCAGTTGATTTTGATATGAAATCTTCAATTTTGACGGTGTGGTGGTGAATTTTGACCGGTTCGCCCGTGAAATACGTTAGCCGCACGGGCACATGTAATACTAGCCGTTGGAACACTGTGCGGGGGGGAATCGAGTGTCGTACGCGAACGCAACTCCAGCTCCGTTTGACCATTATGTTACTCCGACGTCAACGTAAGAGCTGATGCCGGAGCCACGCACCGATTTTATTGTAAGTTGCATAGATTCCAGCACACCGATTTTGATTATTGAGTTTTCTAATTGTCCATAGGCCGGCTACGTATCCGGCGCGGTCGGCATCGCGATTGGAAACCCTCTTGATATCATCAAAGTTCAGCTTCAAAATTCTTTTGCTGGCGCACATTCAGTCCGATCTCGGAGTTCATCTGGATCTGGCGAGCTATTACTTCCGGCGTCACCATCCGTGGAATCTGTCCCGTCCACATCTCGACTACAAACTGAAAGGAGATTACTTGATTTTCGGTACTTGCAATCGTTGTTGCACGGTATCGCGGCACCCATTCTGGGGTACGGCGCATTAAATGCGTTATTGTTTGCTTCTTATTCAGTATCTTTGCGTGCACTCGATGAAATTGCACCATCGGTGCCGGATATCGCTAAGATATTCACGGCAGGCACGATCGCAGGATTAAGTACTTTCGTTATCTCCGCGCCGACAGAAATCATCAAATGCCGTGCGCAAGTTACCCATGGTAGTGTCAGTCCAGGGAGTGCGGCGCGTGAGAGGGTCGGAAAATCATCGTGGGCAGTGTGTAAGGAGATTATCAAGCACGATGGCGTTCTAGGATTCTTTAGGGGCGGACTTGTGACTGGATTTCGAGATGGATTCGGATATGGCGTTTAGTAAGTTATGGTATACCATGAATGAAGGAGATTTCTGACTGTCCGAATTAGTTTCTGGGCTTATGGTGCGGCTAAGAACTGGAAAGTCGTGGACGAAGAAACGAAGTTGCAGCACGTTATTCATTTGTTGCTTGCTGGTGGGATTGCAGGATGCATGTCTTGGGCATCGATATTTCCTCTTGGTGAGTTGCACTGTGGGTTTGATGGCGACGACTGCTGATTGGAGTAGATGTCGTCAAGACCAGATATCAGGCGCAGCCCGCGCATGACGAGTCACTCCAACCCTGGGAGCGATATACAAGCTCATGGGACTGCGCGCGAAAGACCTACGCGGAAGGCGGGGTCAGGGTGTTTTTTAGAGGGATGAATGTGACCATGATTAGAGCGTTTCTAGTTAACGCTATACAGTTTGGAACGTACGAATGGATGGTTAAGATCATAGAGGGAGCAGGATAGCTTGTAATTTAGAACAGTAGATTACTTTTGTTCGCAGATCTGTGTTTGTTCAAACATATCGCGAACCCTGAATTGACTATGTAGACCAGCGAGGTTACCGCCGCCTCTCACCGACAGCAGAAGAGTATCAATCAATGCAATGTAAACTTCATTTATTATGTATATGCTACGTATCCAATTAACGCCATCGCCAGTCAAACATGACTGGTGAACAAAAACAACCGTAAACTCCAAGTTCGTAATCCAAACCCAAACGCGAAACATCAAGCAGCAGAATGTCATTCTCACGTCTCTTGTTCCGATTTGCAAGGATTAATCTCCGCCTCACTGTATTGCGAAGACGTTGAGACCGAATTCGACGAATCAGACTCACTGTCCGAGGCTGAATTCCAGTACTCTTGGAGACGCTTCTTAACGCGACGTCTGTGGTAATGATAGGGACGGGGCCGTTCGTCCCGCAATTGCCAATATCTAGACTTGAAACCCGGCGCAGACGAGTTCATCCAAAGTGAGTAGATATTGCGCCGCGTAATGTCGACGTATTTTTCATGCGGGATAGTTTGGACAGGAATGCTCACGGCGTTAGAGGAGATCTTGACCGACGAGCTCTCTAGTGCCTCCCCGAGCGACAGGAGCACGGCCCGGACACATCTGAGGACAATGAGCCCAATAACAGCGAGCGTAACGAGCCCAATTATAAAAACCGACGGCGCAATAATCTTGTGAATTAGTGACTCTCGCTCTGGCAGAGGAACTTTGAGAGGAGCAGCATTTGCGACCGCGTCTGCCACGTTGGCTAATCGCTGGGCTGCGTCGCTGTTTGCTAGCCGCTCTAGAGCGCCTGCTGCTTTGTCTTGATTGTGGAAAAGCATAATCGGTGTGCTATACTTGCGGTTCGATGACCATAATTAGAGAGAATAGAGGACGGGCTCTTGAGGAGATAATGTACATATATTTATATGCAAATCCCCGGCTGTGGCTCAAAATTGTCGGATATTGGCTGACGCAATGCAACTGCCACGCCACCGGCGTCGATCAATGACGTATCTGCAAATATACGCTAAACAGGACTTCATTATGACATATACAGCGTAATCGCAGCAGTTGTGGACTCAGCCTCACGAGACCCTGCGGGCGTCAATGCGACATTTACTGTAACTGCAAGAGCCAAGCTTGTATCGTGCCCTAAAGCTCGTGCGCCGCGTCGTGTCGGATCTCGGCAGACACGGCCTTGCCTGTCATCAATTCGACTTCTACTACAATCCTAGTCATGCGCACCTCAGCAAGCCAGCCGACTGTGGCACTGCACGTCCGTAGAAGTTGCAGTTTACAGTAGAACCCCGTTAAGCCGATGTAATAATGTTTACAACCACTTCATAGTGTACCAGTGAAGGTAAGGTTTGTACTATTTCAGTCGCAACGGATCACGTGCCAACGTTATTGGTGTATCCCTTGCGAGCCTTAATATACAGCCAAATTAAACAAATATTGCAGCCAACTCCGATACAACGCTCTCATGATACTGATACAGAACTGGCATACAAAACGATTTAAATGTGCAATACCCTAATTGTCCATGATCAAGTGAATAATGCTATCATAACGAGTTGCCCGATAATAATCCTTTGCGTACAGCGCACTACTTTCAATGCCCAACACTAGAATACAATAACAACACATCATCAACAAATTTTAGTAAAATATTTTACACGAAAATGAGTAATTTAATCCTCATTACCGAAAAGATTCGCCAAACCACCCTCTTCTAGGACGTTATCAACTGCTGCTTCTTGTTCTGCTACTTTCCGCGCCACAGCCCAACTATGTTTATTCTTACGCTCTTTTTCCCGCTCCTTTTTCACCCTAGCAATGCGTCTGGAAACCTCTCCTTCCGGTCCATCGGGAACCGCCCTCAATACCGCTAAAAACTCAAGCATGACGCCTCGCTGCTGACGCAGAGTCTTCACACTAGCCAGCTCTCGTTCTAGAGCAATAATGTCATCCGGCGTGGCTCCTCTCAATACTTCCTGCATTTTGCGGAACGGACGATCGTACTCTCCACGGAGAACTGTGTAAATCATTGTGAGTACATACGAGGCCTCGCCAGCAACGTCGGCAAAATAAACATCGGCCAGAATCGTCAAACATGACGGTATGACTACGTCGCATAAATAGTCATCTACTTCTGTATACCGACCGATCATAAACGGAATGATCTGCCGCAACATGAGCGCACAAGAGTAGCTGCAGCGGGTGTCTCGCACCGTAAAAAGTCTTGTACATAGCGTGAGAAACGGGCCCAGGACGACCGGGTGAGTCAGAACGTATGTACGAAGATCTATTTTAGACTTATCGAGTGCTGTATCATCACCGTTGACTTCTACTGTCCCAGTACCAGTAACAGTCAGCGGTCCGACGAGATCAATAAGGAGCCTATCAACCACACTGGAGAATTGTCGCAAGAGATACTCATCCATCATCTCTTCAGATAAAGCATCGTCTTCTTCCACCTGCCCGATCAGCCCTCGTCTAGTGAGATCTTCCCATCGAGAACCAACAACGCTCTCAAGTTGCGTCAACACTGCAGGTAAAAAGTCAGGAAAGAAAGCTTCCCGAAGTTCGGGTGGACAATTCTTGACAACCGGTCGAACCACAAACGCAACAAGATGCTTCCAAGCATGCAACGTGATACCCTGCGGCTGCCCAGCGAGAGCTGCCCACAGAGTTGCTCCAATTCCTGGAATTTCGTACATTGTTGATTCGAGCTGCGTAATCGATCCAAGGGCCAAAAATGCGTATTCGCGCGTATATCTCAGCATGTGCCCCAGTGAATCCGCAAAATCGCGCAACGTCTGCGCTGCCTTAACGTTTTCTTCAACAAACTCATCACGGCTTTGAAGGGAGATCCCGACTTGCCAAAACCTTTCCACACACGAATCCTTGACAAACGAGCGTACTTCCAAAGGAAGATTGTCCCAATTTTCTGGGTTGTTGTATGCTTCGATCTGCGATAGCAGCTGTAGAATATGAGGAAGGATCGGCTGAACTCGAGGCTTCCACAGCGCCAGCAATCGTTGGAAGTCTTGAGATGAATGGTCCAGCTTTTCAATAGTATACTGAATGAATATACGCGTAGCTCGAATAGGAAACAATTTTGCCCACTGGTCTTTCAACCTGGTCTTTAGTTGACGTCCAGCATCATCCATCGGCGTCGCCAATAGATCCGTCTTGGCATCGACACCACGACCACGGAAATAGTTTGCAATCTCAACGATTCCGACCCGCTCCATAAACCACGGGAGCTGCGATAAACCCGTCATTGTAGCCTCATCCGTCCAGGAATTCAGTACTGGGTCGACAATCTTCGCGAAGCATTCAGCTTTGTTTGGTGTATCAGACCGCTGGGACACAACGAGGAGAAACGATAGAAAGGACACTATCTCATGATCCGACAATTTGTTAGATGCGATAATTTCGTTTATAATTCGTTCTAGGTCGGAGTAGATCCCCATCAGCGCATTCGGCATCAAATAAGCCAATCGGTTCAGTTCCGTGCTGCATTTATTTCGTAGATCACGAATCAATTCCATGTCCTCATCCGAAATATTAGGCGGGTACTCAAATGTACAAGCTTGCAACACCCGTTCCAGAACCCGGAACATTGTCTGTGATACATCCTTCATCAACGGCGCGAACTGCACTAAAGTCTGAATCTGTTTGCGTAACAGAACAGGATCTGTAACATTCATTGAAAGCATCCTATCGCAAAATCGCTCGATTATTGGATTCAACGATACTAAAACAGTCTTCTTGTCTGGCTCCTGATACCAGCTTTTCCATCGACTAATACCTCTAAGAGCCGCGTCAACCATTGAGAACTGCGCGTACGCCACCAGAAATTGAGGATCTTTCTGTAGGGCCGCAGGAGCTAGATACGTTAGACAATGCCCACCATCAAGCATATAGCGATACTTACAACCCTCCGAATGCCATCCATGCCAGGACGAAAAGAACTTGTCTAGCCGCATATCCAGCCATAGCAACGAGTTGATAGGCATTCGACAAACGACCAGTCGCGCAATATCGTCAATGAATCGTCTGTAATTCCCCAAAAATGCATGCACCTCCGGCATCGAATCAAAATCTATATCAAGAAACTTTTTGGTTGCAGTTGGCTCCTCCACTCGTTCATATCGGATAATCCGCTCCGCTGTCAATTCAAGGAGGCGAGGAAGTAAGGCACCGACTTCTGGTCGACTCGCTAGCTCCTCAACGCGCAAAAGCGAGCACCAAAACTGTAGTGAGAGACCGGAAATAATAAGACTCTCATGTTGTGTCGTCGCAAAAACTAGCTCAAGATAGCCATTCAGATCTATTTCTGGCGGGAGACAGTTTTTGTTGGTTTCCGATAAGCTCAAATATTCACCCAAGCCGACTATCATTTCAACCATTTTTTTCAGCAGGATATACGAATCTTCATCCAAGTCACCAATTTCTAATTTGATCGACGCATATACTTGGGACAATGTAGCAATTCCAGCAGGTAAAAATACCGCTCCAATAACAGCTTTGAAGTCCTCGCTATCGGAAAATGTTCTAGTGAAGAGAATGTGTAAACAATCCGTAGCCCATGTCCGCACTTTGACGTTGTTGATCGTAAGAGCTTGACTTATCCGATTCAAGAGATCAGCCTCACGAATCGCGCTTGGAAACGCCCAGAGAAGGCACGTCTTTAGGCATTGCAGAACCTTTATGGCAAATCCTTCTGTTTCTGAGTCATCTGCTCCTCGATCCAAACATTCGCCTAGGAGGCGAGACCACCTAATCAGCCAGCCTTCACGTCCAAATCGTAGGCTTCGAATCGCTTGATCACGCGTCTGATACGTCTGCTGCAAAATGGCGTCATCTGTCAAGATCTCGATACATTGAGCAGACAACACCCCAGATCGTTTTCCAGCCAGGGGATCATCGAGAATGAAAACATCCTCGAACAAAGTCCTGAAAATTGTTATTGATAACTCTCTTGCCGCAGGATTTAGGTTCCACAGTCCGACCAGCACCTCATCCATATCACTCCATTCATCCTGCTCAGCTCCCCACGACCGTTTGGCGACGGCAACCCATAGAGACGCTAGCTTTTCTTTGATATAATAGGCGTCGTTTGGGCGGATGGCAGTCACCAATTCGATGACCCAATTGCGCAGAGCAAGCTGTCTCGTGAAATCGTACGCTGCGTAGTGCTGCAGTATAGCGTGATCAAGTAGCGAGAGCCCAAAATGCCGGACCTGGTCTGGTCGTGGTGGATCATGTATAGCGAGATGATAGCCCCATAGTGGCGCGTCGTCCTCTTTTCTGACCGCGTCTAAAAACTTTCCAACTTATTAGCAGCCAATGTAACATAGAACAAACAGGTCTCCTCAAGCAACCCTGGGGAGACAATCTGCTTCGCGAATATCGGGACTAAGCTCACCTCTTGTGCTTGCCGGCGTGCGCCGTTAGAGACTTGCGGATTGTGAATCGTGAGAAGCGCATCAGAAATGCGTTCCAACGCCGCGCTCTCCATTTACTCGAAAGCTCCGATAACCTTCAGCTTGAAGCACTGGCTATTTGAATAAAACTGTGTAGCGGCCAATTCCTCCAAGGTTGAGAACGAGTGTCGAGCAACAGGATACGTCGTCGTGCGCGACACATTCGAGGCCGCCGATGTCCAACTAAGTCAAAGCTGCGTGATCTCGTACTTGTATAGGTCTTGTTACCAAAAAATTACCGACGCGGGGTCCAATACAAATTAGAGTATACGGACGAAACTCGTCGCAGCTTTGCAAATTGAGAAAGTTGTTTGAGGTATTCCTCTAGGTTGGTGACCCGGCCCATCGTCGCGCACGTCGTTTGTACAACGCGCGGGATCGCTCATTTGCATCGGGTGGACGACTGAAGAATGTCCCCACTTTAGCGAGCAAGGCGTAGATTTCCTCTTCCTACCGATGCAAGTGCTGAATCCCCTCGTCGGAAACCCACTCCGTAACGGTCAGTGTATTTATAGATTGAATGAAGCGGTTAAAAAATCCAATCTTAAACGATAAGTCTAGTATGGATGCATTGATTTGGCAATCTAGTACAATGCTATTCCAGCGAAAGATGGCTAAGATTACATCAATTATGGTATGGCACAGAACGCTAAACTTGATCCCATTTACTCCATACAGTATCGCGATCCTCAATCATCCAACTTGAACCGCTTCGGTAGTTTTATTGGCGACAGTCCTGCATAGTCATTTTCCTACAAGTGAAGGTGTTAGAAAGCGAACGCAGCTCCTGTTAAATCGATTATTCCTACCGTGTTACTTTCTCTCGCTCTTTTCAACGTTGAAGGCTGTCCTGGTACGCTACTTTCTATTGAGCTAAGCTTTATCGGTGACAATTCTACAGTAGGACTGCTTAATTGTAACAGAGGTCTTGGTGGAGGCGTTCGTCCAAACCGTGAAATGCCCGCCCTTCTATGTGCCGGAGTAACTCCAGCGTCTTTAATTATTTGGCGGACGGCGGGAGTTAGATGGTCTCCAGAATAGTCATCTTCATCCTGGTTTTCGTTTCGGTCGTCATTGTCACCCTGTGATATCTCATGCTGAGCTATTGAATCCGTTCCCAGACGATTTTGAGAGGCGTCGCTAGCTAGCTTTGAAGCTGCAAGTGGCCGATGTATGACTGGACTTGTTACTGCATCCAGCTCAGCTGCTGTCGCCGCTAATGTCTCGTCCTTAGCTCTCGAGGGAGAAGGAAGCGCATGCATGAGAGCCGGTTTGTCCAACGCAACTGGTGTAACCACTTCGCAGTGCCATCTGTCTTGCTGATCAGCTAAGCTTGAACGACTGGCTTTTTTGTTCGTAATTTCCGAAAGCATATTCCAAGGATAGCTAGTTGCAAGCTCCGACGTAGACTTCACATCTTTGGCTCTCAAAGACGGAATCCTGGATATCGTGGGAATTCGTGACGGTAAAGCTGAAGTTTCTGATGCTTTAGTTGGAGCCTTTGATATGTTTTCTTTATCTTGTATAACGGACACTTTGTTGCTTCGGTCGGGAGCTTTATTGCCAGCGTTGGCTAGTATCACGTCTCCGTTCCACGATGACTGCGGATCCACATGGTGAGCTTGTTCCGTATCCTTTTGTTGAATCTTGCTATCAATAATGTACGATTCTTCTTTATCAGCTACACTTTGCAGGTGCGTCACGTTGCGTGTCGGGACTATTCCCTCCATGTATTGATTCCATTCATCCATAGTCTCGATAGCGTCTTTCCAATTACTGGTCATACTATCAAGCTGCTTCTTCAATCTCTCTATCTCTTGCTCACGATGATGTACCTCCTCAATGGATACGTACTTTGGCTCGTGAAGAATCTCTCGCAGGGCCTCCAAGCTGTTGTTAATTTCAATTGACAGCTCAGTGAAAGAGGACGGCATATACTGCAGCACGCTATCAAAGTCTTCGTCATTTACAGATTTCTCTCCGGTAAAAACATTGAGAGTAAGCGCGGTCTCCCGGATCAGCGAAATCAAACGCGCGTTCTCCTCTGTCAGTTCTTGTATCACGTCAGGGATAATGGTCGCAGTTTGTTCCCAGAACAACGAGCCAGAATCTGGGTGTTCGCTAAAAGACTTTCGTATGCTCTGAGAGGCACTCATATATCTTTCGGATGACCACGACGAGTTGTTAAGTTTTCCTGTGGCGGAAGATGTCGACTTCGTTCGGCGTATCTCAAAGCCAGCTTTCTCTTTCATTCTGAGGATATGTTGATCGCGCTTTCGTCGCTCATTCTTCCGACAACATATGTGTCAGTGTTACAGTCCAGAAATTTTTTAGGCAATATGGACCTACCGCATCTTGCGCACGAATTTGTTGGAGCATACTTTTCTGTCGTGCAATATCTTCCTGGAGGTTTCGATTCTGGACTTCTAGTGTTTTAACGCTCGTGCTGAAGTTACTGGAAATCTCGTCAGTAATAATATCTCAAGGACGAAATAACGTACTCTCGTTGAACTCCGACTGCAGAGAGTTGTCGTTCGAAATGGTCACATTTTGACTCCAGCTGGGTCTTCGGTCGATTTAGCGACGCTCTAGCAACTGAGACATACAACGCAGCCGATCCTTACTATTATCTTCTTCAATCTAATCTCTGATGCAGTTTGTTCATGAATTGTATTCACAAGTTTCTCCTTCAACATTGTGTCTTTCTAGGAATAGTGTAAGCCCCCGTTTACGATAATACTAATAATACGTACATCTCGTCGTTGAATAATCTCGTATATAAAGTTGATTATTTTCCTAGCGTCCGATCCTTCGTAAAAATTCAACTTGTTGGACTGATCCAGATAGCCTTTGGATATTAGCGCCGCGTTTAATCTGCGCGACGCACTGTTGAGATCAGTCTCTGCGTCCATCCCGATCCAGCGAAAGTATGATCGATAAAATTAATCTACCAAGTAGTCTCAAGAGTACACTAACTAGAGGTAGCAAGCCAAGTCATAGAATGGCTAGTTGTTAAACAAAGCCGCAGCGACTATTAGCGGCTTGTGTTTATTTACCAAAACCGGGTAATCTCAATGGATGCTGCCTAGGCAACGAAAATTTCAATGTAGTATGGTTCATGCACGTTAGTCCCGCAACCGTACCTCTTAACACATGAATACATAATAACGTCACCACATTTGCGTTTATCAATCTGAATTCAGAATAGCATGTTACTCAAAAGCTCCACTAATACTGCGCTATTTTTGTGCTGTTATTTTGCAACTTGACAAATTTGTACTATAATAAAGGTCTGGGGTACGTTGTACCTTAACTATGGGAAAACGAAATTATAGCCGATAGTAATTACCCTACCTTCCCAGTCAGGTTAGAAATTTACGTTTTAGGAATAAATTTACTACCTTAAGAGGAGAAATCTTGCAGCGCGTCGCATCAAAACTGGACGCGACATCGACCGACGATAAGTAAACAGAACGTGTCATCTCACAGACCAAGGACCACTTTTGCAATTTGGTCATGGCTGGTCCGAGTAAGATAGGGCTGGACACGAATACAATTCCTCTATTCGTATTCGCAATTGGTAGCCGAACGTCGAATACGAATAAACTGCGAACAAAATTTCATCGAATACGAATTACGAATATATTCGTAATATTACCCCGAACCCTAAGCAGATTACTGACTTTAAAATAGTTAATTAGTAGCATTCTAGCGCGTATATATCGATGACAGTTCGGATGACTTATGCAAACGACCTCAGCGTTCTCAAAGAATTGATTATCTGATCCTCAATGATGGAAGTGACGACGAGGCAGCTCCGGAAGACCGGATTTCGAAGAAGCATCGCCTGAACACAAGTTTATAGTAGCGAACTAATTACTCCAGATGATTCAGCAAGTCAATTAACTCAAGACGGAGGAAATGTTCCTACAGAACATCCTCAGGAACAAGCTTGGTCTGTTGACGATGATGAGCCAGCGACTTCTCGATTTTCAAGTCAGTCCTCAACTCCTGCTGATAGGAGCAAGAACCTTTGGCTATGGTCACATTTCAGCATCTTTCCTCTTCCTGGAAAGTTATGGTGACCGAAGCGAGGTAGAAAAGGACCATTAGAGGATAGAGAGATACAATGCAAAAGGTACAACTGGAAGAAAACCGATTGACGAGACCAACATCAACAACCAACATGAAACCCACCTCGACAAACATGGCATATTGCACAGTATTGTTGATGGTGGCCGTGGATAGGACCGGGAAAGGATAAGGCAACAGTCCATTCTTACGATGTTCACGAAAAAGACAGACGTTGACGGAGCGAAGCCCTAGAGCAGAATTTGGTGCGTTGGACGGTCTTGGATGATATGGCCCTCACAGCAATTGAATCACCGGCATTCCGGCAGATATTCAAGGACCTACCATATCTCACTTCCGTTTAGCAGCTGCAGAACGATGGCTTGTCGAATTGACACAGAGTTCATCCGGCGTCGAGCTAATTGGTTGACAGGCTGGCCCGAATCTGTCAAACCATTGCACTGTCCTTGGCTGTTTGGACCAGAATGAACTCTAAAATCCATATTGGGAGTAATCGGACATTGGTTGAATCAGGATTTTCAATATCAGGAACAAGTTCTAGAGTTCACAGAAATCTATGGAATTCACAGTGGAGAAAATATGGCAGAGCTGCTACATGAGACGCTTGCAGAGCTCCAATTCGAGTGCAAAATTCTTACAATCATGGCAGACAATGCTGCAAATAACGAGACTCTAATGCCTGAACTATACTTTAATCTCTCTGAGCGCTTTGCAACTGTACAGGCAGCCGCCTTGGTTACCGAGCACTTACACTTTCAAGGTGTTGACAGATATATCCGTGTCTGGTACATGTGCTGAAACTTATCGTCAGCGATATCCTTTCTGCATTGAAATCTGGCGATCATAAGACAGCAGTTACAGCCTGTGATCTCATGCACGCAAACAAAGATATTGGATCGCATTCGGTATTGTCTCGACTCTAGATTATGGCTCTCTGGATAGCAAGAACGCACCACAGCGAAAACAACAGTGGAAGCTTGTGTTCCAGGTGATAGACTGAAAGAAATTCGTTGAGTATGATGTAGACACTCGTTGGACCTCGACCTATGGGCCGGGTCCGGGGTTTGAGGTACCCAGTGGTATTTTGGCAATTTCAAAAAGTTTCAGTGGTATTTCAGACATTTGCCCTATATATATTTACATGACTGCGACCGGGCCGAGAATGTAGGAAAGGCCTAGATCCGCAAGGATACGAAGCTAAAATAAAGTTCGTAACTTACTGTAAATTTTTCGAAAATTATGGTTGCTAGGGTTAGGGTTATTCCAACTGTCTGGCCTAACGTATGATACATCTTGCGTAGTGGCGACAGGGTATGCTGACTATAATTACGGCAATTCCGCGGAATCTTTACATACAGACAACTAGTCTCTAATATACATAACTGCAATGGCCGGAAAGAAGAGTCCAAGTTTTTTCAAGCGTGGTATCATCGGCGCTATGCTCTCTGATGATGTGTGGCCTCTCACGAAGAACATTCTCCTATTCGGGGTAAGTATCTGTAGCTTTATGAGCTAATACATTCGCTATTCGCACGCTCGATTGTATTAATGTTGCATTATTCTTAACTGCGAAAAGCTTGATGTCCTGTGTTGCTTCTGCTGGCTAACTTACCTGATAGTCTGCGGTGACCACGCTGCGTCTTCTTGACTACAACAAAGTTTTTTCCTGAATGGTATAGACTTGAGCAGAGGCAAGAGCGACATTCGAGACCACTGCACCAAAACTGGATAACCATTACTTGAGATAATTGCAGCCTTGAATCAGTTTACTACTTGACTATGGGCATCAAGAGTGACTGCACGTCGCAGGAATGGTCTGCCACGTATGAGGTCTTCTTTTATGTAACATATCATTCAATTAAATTAGTAAGCGCAACGTTTATGATGCGGAGCTAACTCCTAGTATCAATTTTGTGCAACTCAAACTGTATGACAAAACCTGACAGCAACACAACGTGCGGTCTATGAGTTCTTCAGGAATTAGCATGCACAACTATATCTTCCACTTCAGCTAACTCTATATTTGCATCCATTCCAACCTCGTCCTTGTTGAACGTGTCCAAGTCTTTCATCTTTTCATCAGCAGAAGTATGGCATTCTTCAGGAATGTGTCCTGACAATGTAGCTGTCGGCCTCTCCAAACTAAGCTTATGTTCCAATGCTTTCTGCCTTAGCTCTGCGTCATGCCTTCGTTCTACCTCTAATGTAATAGCACTTAAATAGCTGCGAGACGAACTTGAGAAACTGTATTGCATTGCCGTCCAGCCGAGGAGATTGGAACTTTTGTAGTCCGCCCCTCTCTCAATCAACGTCTTCATCACTTTTTTGTGTCCAAATTCCGATGCAAAATGTATAGCCCTGCTACCCTCACTATCAGATTTGTCGATCTCTGCCCCGAAATCGAGCAAAATATTCACGCTTGCATCGTTACCCTCCTTTGATGCGAGAATCAGGGGTGTATACCCAACGGTTTTTGAAGATGATGTTGGCATGTCAAGCGTGTGAGGAAACTTTTGCGCCAAAAAGTGAGTCGTCTGTTCATGGTTCTTCAGGGCACTGAGGTGAAGTGGTGTGTATCCAAGAGTGTCAAGAGATATTTCGTCCGCGTCATGGCCCAATAAAGTCAGATATACCTGTAGATTATGCTCGTTAACAATATCATTACAGGAACAATCAGAACAAGTGTTCGCATACACATATTTCAAAATGACCATGATATGCAGCGTAATGGAGCGACGTCCAGCCATTTGTCATGTCTGTATTCAGGAGCAAATCAGGGAATCTTCGAATTAGGCGTTCCACTATTGTATGGCTATTACTGATGATCGCACGTCGAAGACGAGACGACGGCGTCTGCATTCTATTTGCGCAAATGCAATAGCATGCCAATTCAGACGCGATACATGTTCAAATTCTTCGTGGCATTGATAATAGGCATGGTCTTGTCGTAGAGCGTCGCTTGTTCAGATATATAACTGACACGAACCGCGTGCCTGCGGCTTATGGTTGATTATTTTCCCCCATTAGTTCGGGGACGACGTCCTACATGTGCACCGAACTTTTGTGGTTTGTTAAGCTGGCCTAACCCTAACCCTCAAGAGAGCAGTAAAAGGTCGCCGGCGTAACCTATGATTCGTGACCGAGGGGTCGCGGCCAGTCTTGCGGGTGCATTAGATCAAAACGAGCAAATAGGACCACACAAGTGCTATCGGGATAACATGGATTTATAGACGATGAGAATCTAAGAGTAGTTACTTGTTCAACAACTTACATATGTTCACGTTTACACCACTACTGGGGGCATCCACCTCGGCGTCCGTGTCGCTAGCATCGCAGTCTTTGCTCACGTTCGACCAGAATGTTCGAGTCCTGATTGACGTGGGCTGGAATGACAAGTTTGACCTGAAGCTGCTATCAGAATTGGAGCGGTAAGCTATAATACTTTTCATACGATTTGCGTCTTCTTAGGGCTTATAAATTCTACTCGACACAGGCTTACTCCTACTATTGATCTGATCCTGTTGACACATGCTACGATCTCTCACCTTGGGGCATATGTCTATGCGTGCAAGCGATTTCCTGGATTCGATGCCATCCCCGTGTATGCGACTCTACCAGTTATTAATATGGGCCGCGTGGCCACAATTGATGCCTATTCAACTGCCTGGTTCACAGCGCCGGGTCCTTCATCTACTCAAGAACCAATCCAGCCATCAGATATTGACGCCATATTCGACAAAATTCACGCATTGAAGTATTCACAACAATTGACGCTTACTGCCAAACTCAGCTCTTTAAGGCTTACAGCGCACAATGCTGGTCATACGCTTGGTGGCACACTATGGAGATTACATTATGGCCAAGAAGATGTCATATATGCGGTAGACTGGAACCATGCTGTCGAGCGACATTTAAATTCCTCAGCGCTACTCACAGCACCGGAACAACTTTCCCGGCCCACGGCTTTGATTTGCGGGGCTCGAACTGGCACAGGTATTCGGCGACGCGAAGATTTGCTTCTGTCAGCGATACTGCGGGGTGTTGAGAGAGGCGGCAGTGTGTTCATGCCGACTTCAACCAGTGCACGCGCGTTAGAATTGTGTCATTTGCTGGATTCGATATGGGTCGAGCGCAAATACACTATTCCACTTGTGTTTGTGTCGCGTGCGGGTTCGCGAACACTTGCATATGCGCGATCTATGCTGGAGTGGATGTCCCCTGCAATTGTTCGCGAGTGGGAAGAGAAAGGAACGTCACCTTTCGTATTTAAATCTCTGAAGGTCGCCACATCGGAGGATGACGTCCGTGAAATACGAGGTCCAAAGGTGGTATTAGCGAGCGGACAAGGACTAGAATGGGGTGTGGGTCGAGAAATATTTGCACTAATGTCAGATGATCCGGAAAATATTGCAATATTTACCCAAGATGCCGATTCTGAATCACTCGCGGGCGAGATTTTGAAGTTGTGGAAAGCGGCCACGGAAGGAATGATGGACGATGATGACGGCAGTAGCGGACCGAAATTTGCGCGGATTGACTTGCAACAGCAGTTGGAAATACGTAAGTGCGTGCCATTACAAGGGGATGAGCTTGAAACCTACCTGGCTGAAGAGAGGGCGCGAAAAAATCTTGCGGATCGACAAACTGCAATGGATTTAAAAAACAGAAATATTCTTGACCAACCAGACTCCGAAAGTGAAAGCTCCGAGTCAGAAGAGGAAGAGGAATCTGAAGAAGATATGGAAGTAGAAAAGTCAGATCTGGGAATATTTTCTCTTACCCAGGATAACGACGTGTATGATTCTGATATTCGTGGAGCCAAATTGATGAAGAACAAGATGTTTCCATATATTCCACGAAGAATAAGACGGGATACATATGGAGAGATAATTAGAGTCGAAGATTATGTCCGTGCAGAGGAGCGTGATGAGGGTGTTACCAACGATTCTACTGAGAATGGTCAAGGAGCAACTGGCAACATAGGCAAAAAGCGCAAATGGACGGATGACCGAGAAGAGGAGAAGAGTACGATTATTCCCAGTAAGGCAGTACTTGAATATGTCAACATTGTTGTTCGCTGTGAGATTACTTTTATTGAGTATGAAGGGCTCGCGGACGCTCGCTCGATGCAGATGATCATTCCTCAAGTTCAGGCTAGGAAGCTGATACTAATCGCCGATTATATTGAACAGGCCGACGCTTTAGCGAAAGCATTGCGTGATACTGGGATACAGGACATATACGTTCCTTCGTCAGGAAAGTCCGTAAATGCCAGCATGGACGCGAATGCCTACGTGGTTACATTGACATACGACCTTGCCCATTGGCTCAATTGGCAAAACACAGCGTCAGGCGAGTATACAGTCGCCCAGCTGAAAGGCAAGCTGGTAGTGAATGATGGGCTGAGCTCCGATGCACCCTCACAAGGACAAGAACTGATATATTCACCGCAGTCTCATTTGAAGGAGGTAACTCTTGGTCGGCTGGCAACCCGCCGGGATCTCGCGGTTGCGTCAACGAAGACAAAACCCCTCTTTGTCGGTGATATCCGGCTGGCTGAGTTAAGGCGTCGATTAATGACTGAAGGACACCATGCGGAATTTAGGGGTGAAGGCATTTTGCTGTGTGACGGGCATATTTTGGTGCGAAAACTAGAGGACAGCAATGTGCTTATAGAGGGAGGAGTCGGTACTGAGTTCTACGAGATACGGAAGATTGTGGATTCGTTTTTGGCTCGTATTTTATAAATTATTGCCACAGACTTAATTAAATAAGTTTAATTGAAACATATGAGACAAGCAGAATACGCCATCTGTCGTGACGAGTAGACAGTGAATATTACGGGGCAAGACTAAGAGACGGCAAAAACAAGATCCCTTTTTTGTTCCAGCTAATGATTAACCCGATTACCTCTTCAAGACGCTTCTGAAGAGCTCGGATGGCGGATTGGCCCTATGAAATTCACGAACTAGATCTTCACAGTTAGTGAGATGTCTAGTTCGGTTCTGGGTAGCCGGTCCACATGATAAGATATTCAACACCGTGACCAATCCGTCGGGTTTAGCGAATTCATTGCAGGGACGAGTAGTTGGTGAAGTTCCTTTTGACAAATGAATCCGAGAGCTTGTGTGCATTGGCGTGCTACGAGTATGGTGCCTGCCCGTACCGAATTTGAGTCCATAGTTCCCTATGTAGAGGGACCATTCTTTCATGATACTTTTTTGGCCAACCGTGCCGAAACCATTCGTGGTGCTTCTACTGAGGCGTGGGAATCCGTACACAGCATAGAACACGGAGACGGTTGTGGTAGCTGACGTGAATTGTCTGTCAAGAAAGTGAACTCGGCTAACGATAGTAACGCCGGCCAGTCACTTTGTCACTCTGTTCGTAACCCACATATACTCGTAGGTAGGTCTCTAGTACCGCGTTCACTCGTTCGATTTGTCCATCCGACAGGGATGAAATGTAAGTACTCAGATTGCGCTGGTACTAGCGGCAGACACAAATCTGTCCACCAAGCAGAAACGAATGTTAGCTCTTGATCCGATACTCGGTCATCGGTGGAGTTTCCAGATGTTCGCTAAGAAGAATGACGCCTGATCTGCCGCAGTGGCTCGCTCAGAGGTTGAGACAAAGTACGAAATTTACACGAGCACAAGAAATTGACTCGACCTTCGCCCTCAGGGCGGGAGGAAACAAGGTTGGTTGCCAGCTCCCGACGAACGACGTCATCGTCCTCGAAGAAAGACACGAAATCCTCGGATTGACAATCATTTGATAGACCGAAGATCGCCCAAGGCACCAATATATAAGACGTTGTGGACCTCTCCAAAAGTGAAAAGTTAATATCTGAACGATAAATGATAGAGCCGGGCGTAATAATACTTCCTTGTCATGAGGTCTTGAACGCTCGTGGTGAGCTTCCACACCTGATTCGTCAAGTGGCGTTATCTTATACTATCGAGAGCGCCTGAGGTTGTAAGTGCATGTCCACGTCGCACTTAGCGCTTCGTTGGTCGTCAACGCGAGACTGGCTGCCTGTCAACGAGGTTGGAGCACACCGGTAGCTTTTTCATACACAGATCGTTTTTAGTATTAACATTATTTCTATTTCTATCCTTGATTTGCACAATATGGCCTCTGTCCCTCAACCCACAGTCACGAGAGAGCAGCACCAATCGTCTTCCCTAGCTGATACGATTCGCAACACCATCCGAAGGCTGTCGTTCGATCTCACGAGTGGTAGTCAGATCCACGCCCAGAATTACAACCGCATACCGCATCATCACCATGACTTCCACGACCTCGGAAGCGAAGATGTGTACGAGAATGCTATCGATGATGACGAGCATGAATCTCGTAGCATTACACATTCGGCCACGGTCCCTGTAACTCCGGTAACCAACGAGGTTACTGACACTGCACAGAGACATGGTTTTTACCAAGCACCACACGCCGCGACCACATCGCAGCTGTTTGCTGCACCACCATTGACGCCTCTTACTCTAGTTGGTTATGGAGAGCGAACAAAAAATCGGCTTCTATCACCAGCACTGGCAGAGGAGATCCGTCATCTGCTACCATTGCGTCTCCAGTTATACGACACCTGGCGGTTATGCTACAGCTTGGAGCAGCATGGCGTCTCGTTAACGACCCTGTATTCGCTTTCTGTGCCGCCACGGACCGCGTCACGGCCAGGATACGTACTCATAATTGAAGATAACTTGGGAGGCATTTTCGGAGCGTATTTAAACGAGTATCCACACCCAACTAAGAACGGACGGTACTATGGCAATGGCGAGTGCTTCCTGTGGAAGAGCCGGGTTATCACTAGAACGCCTAATGCATCGACGGCATCATTAGCGCTGGCTGGCAGTGATTCGGACTCTGCTTCTATACGATCCGTAAATATTCAATTCAGAGCATTTCCTTACACTGGTATCAACGATTACATGATTCTCTGTGAGCCAGGATTTTTGTCAGTTGGTGGAGGGTAAGGCATTTATACGTCTGTCTTGGAGGGGAAAATATGCTAAAGCTGATCTTAGAGACGGTAAATACGGTCTGTACTTGGACGACCGATTCGAGAAAGGAATTTCGAACAGTTGCCCGGCATTCGGCAACGAGCCGCTCAGTGAATGCGGAGCAAAATTTGGCATTGTCGGTGTCGAAATTTGGCGGATTTCAAGTGTTTAAAACAATCTCTTGGAAGTACTGCATTGGTAAAATACAGGAGTTGGGTTGATATAGTTGTTGGTCGCGTCGTAGGCAACTGATAGTACATATTTTTGGGATATTTTCTATAACTATGTTGGTCTTGCATGACGGTCACGGTCTATTGCTATATACATAGCTATGTACGAAGTATATATATATTCGTAGGGTTGGAATTTTACAGTGATTTTTGGATATTGTTGGTTTTGGAACATAAGGGCATATGTTTTGGATTGATATTTCATTATACTGGTGTATCTATTGTATTTTGATAAGGCCCTTTAAGTGGTCAGTGTGTGGCATTCGAAGAATGTTAAACCGGGGTGGCCTGAAACAGCTAAATGTATTTTGTTGGTGATATAATATAGTTTGCAGATTAGATAGTTAGCAGGTAGGGCCTCCTGGTTTTCTAAGAAGGACGGCTTGCAGAGTTCTCAGTTACAGTAACTACCTCTTATTCTTATTGTATCCAATGTGAAGTTGATCAATTCAGGGGTTAGCCGTGGGAGCCTGCTGGTCAACAATCGCGGGTAGACAAAACCTGCACAAATTCAACTCCGGATCATCGCAGCCACCACTAACCGAAAGCCAATTGTACACTATACAGCGCCCATGAGTAGACCCATTGTTTCTCGAATACCGAGTACGAAACTTCTATACTGTCCGCGCCAATTCCGATGGAGTCAGCGACTCGTCTACTTCAAGCATGCATCCGGACGATATAGTAGCTCTAAGTCGCCAGTACCGTTACCTGTCCTAGCCCCACTGCCGCCGACATTGAAGCAGAAGGCAGCTGAGGTGGTGTATTCAGATTTGCCATCTGGCACAACCGTGACAGTGAATGGGTGGATCCGGACGATTCGCAAGCACAAGAAATACGCATTTGTTAACATCTTAGACGGTTCTCATGATAAAGTGCTGCAACTAGTATTTAACGATCCAGATCGAGTGAACGAGTAAGATTTTTTGGAGTTTTTTTTAAGGTGAACTGCGTGCTAAGTTTTTGAGTCTTCGTGTCGGTGTCTCGCTCACTGTGACCGGTACAATCCAACGCAGACAAATTCCGGCCGACCCATACGAAATTCTGGTCGAGAGCTACAATGTCCTAGGCAGTGTTCCCGAAGACGAACCATACCCACTTCAAAACAAGTATTTATCACAAGATTATCTCCGTCGCGAGCTGCCCACGATTAGATTCAGATCACTTTCTTCCGGCGTGGCAATGCGGTTCCGGTCTCGTGCCGTGTCAGAACTAGCGCGCTATTTTGATGAAAACGAGTTTATCCAGACGCATCCGCCTTTGATTACGTCCTCGGACTGTGAAGGCGCCGGCGAGGTGTTTACTGTGGTGTCGGAAAGCTCAGAGACGCCATTTTTCGGGAAGCAAGGATACCTGACGGTTTCGACTCAATTGCACCTCGAGGCGCTAATGATGGGGCTATCTCGTGTTTGGACACTTTCGCCTGCGTTTCGGGCAGAAAAATCGATTACGAGCAGGCATTTGAGTGAGTTTTGGATGCTGGAGGCGGAAGTAGCTTTTGCGGATCGACTGGAACATATCATGAGCTTGGTTGAAGGCCTTTTAAGGACAGCTTTGACGCGACTAAAAGAGAGCGGTGCATTAGAGAGCGTGCTGTCAGTTAAAACATATTTGGAGGGTCAAAAGTCTCAGGATGGGCACGGTGAAGATAAAGATCAGGAAATTACACGTGCACAAGTTCTTCAGCGGTGGGATGGAATGCTACAGAATGCTCCCTGGAAGAGGATCACATATAAGCGTGCAGTTGAAGTTCTGAAACAGGCTGAAAAGGAGGGCAAAGCAAGGTTTGAGTCCTCGGCAGAGTATGGCGATAACTTGAAGTCAGAGCATGAGAAGTGGCTCGCATCACAGTATGCACAAGGCCCGATGTTCGTTACACAGTATCCGTCGCAATTGAAGCCTTTCTACATGCTTCCAACCCCGGGATCCTGTGGCGGGACGGTTGAATGTTTCGATCTGCTAGTTCCGGATTTGGGTGAACTCGTTGGTGGAAGTTTGAGAGAATTCGATTACACCAGGCTGAAAGCGTCAATCGAGAGGACCGGGGTGGATGCTGGAGACTTAGAATGGTATGCTGAACTGCGTAAATGGGGTTCCGTGCCTCATGGTGGCTTCGGAATGGGTTTTGAGCGACTCATCTGTTATTTGGTCGGTATATACAATATTAGAGACGTGATTGCATTCCCACGGTGGGTAGATCATTGTGTATGCTAGGTTCGCATCGGATAAATTATAAGGTCAGATATTGTCACGACAATGTAAATATACTAAATATATGACCCAACCGATATACTACTAGTCTACATTATACCAAACTTCCGACCATTAAATACGTCCCATCGACAAAACTATAGTAACATTAAGCCAAATAATATGCGTCCGCAAGCAAGTAGTACGATAATATTATTCGGCTAGTTCAATTCCCTTATTCAACTTTTTCCACTTATATCGACACTGAATTCGAGATCGAATCCCGCCCATCTTTTCTGACACCGCAGTCCAATTTATCTCTCCAGTTGGGTCCGTGAACCGAATGCTATTGACCACCTCAATAAGCTTGTTTTCTTCATCTGTGCTCCACTTATTCTGGCCACGGTTTGTGCCGCACTTGACATAATTCCTCCAACGATCTCTGCAGTCCTCCGGCATACGGCCAATAAGACGGCCAATAGTCTTCCACTGCGCACCATGCATTTCAACCATTCGTCTCAATGTGGCATCATCTTCTGGCGACCATTTACCACGTTGTTCGTACGGATGGTATTTTCTTCGCACGTGCTTATACACACTGGCGCGCGTTCTGTGTGGTAGCGCACCGGCGACAGCGTCCCAAAAATTGTCTTTCTTCCGCTCGTTCGCCCACACACGTCTGCATAACGCCGCGTAGTCAAGCCCGTGCTCAGTCTGGTACTGAGTCATGAATTGCTCCAAAGCATTGATTTCGTCCGTCGTAAATGATCCACCGTTGCTGATGGGTATGGACGGTAGCGTTTGCAGAAGTTGATTATCGGGAATCTGACCTGATGCAACCGCTTCAACCGCCGCAGCTGCCTCATCGCTAACATCCTGCCCCGTTAGACCGTTTTTTCCAGGGGCAGGCCGACTGCGCCGTCCCGGCGCCACTGAACCGCTCTCATTAACCGGGCCGGTCGCCGGAGTAGCGGTCGAATTTTGACGTGCACTAACTGCAGCAATTGCGGCAGCGGCCGCAGCAGAGGCGGCAGCCGCTGCTACTTCAGCCTCCTCACGCGTTAATGTAACGCCCTGTTCGCCTGACGCGGCGGCCGCGAGAGCAAGAGACATAGCGTTGGTATCTCCACTACGGTATCCCGCGGCTAATTGCTCAAGCATAAGTCCTGACATTCCCGTAATTCCCTGCAATATGCTATTCTGCAACTGCTGTGCCTGTTCCTGAGACTGAACTTGAGTCGCTTGCTGTATTTGTTCCTGCGCGGTTTGTCGCTTTCCGGCCGCTACCGGGGCTGCAGAAGTTTCTTTATTAAGATTTGCCAATACGGGATCGAGAACATCTCCAGAGGGAGCATATGTCACGAATTGCTGTGTGGAGAAATCCTGTGGACCTGCAGCAGCCTGAGACTCATTAGGACCTGTGGCAATCGCCGAGAGGTTACGGCGACGCCAACGCCGTTTGGATGAGCGAATGTCTGATTCCCGCGTCGTGTTTGATTCGGTGTTGAACGCCGAGGCGGCGTTGAAATTTCCGACCTTGTCCATTATATGTCGCGGTTCCGGTTCGGGATTATCTGATCAAAAAAACACGCGACTGGATCTATAAACAATTGACGGCTCGCGTTAGAACGTCGTTCTCGGAGGGGTTCGATTCATTCACTTTCGCCACCCAAAACGAACGACTAAATTGAATCGCGCTGTGGATACTTTACTTCACTTGAACGAATTATCACCGGATGTCGCCAGAGTTCAGATACCGATCTTCTGCTCTGAGCAGATGAAGCGATGAGATGAGGTCGGGTAAACTCCCTGATGCAGTTCGATGATTGTGGGGTGTGCCGGGTGAGTGAGGAAAACAGAAAAGGCCGGGTGATGCTTCGTGGATTGCATGTCTGTGCAAACAGCATCAATGTGTTTATGACATAACTAACCCTGGGTTTGGGCTAAAAAACACTCGAGGTGAAACCGTGAAAGCTTCGCTCTCGGGAGCTTACTTGCAAATGAACTTGTCGGGATACCTAACATGCGTATATGCAGCAGTTGCGTCACTGCAGCTTCGCGTATAGGGCAACTTGGCGGCGCACACAAGTTCCATACATAATGATCACTGTAACAGAGATCCAGTACTCGTGGAATTGTGGTACGTGGCTGACGCCAGGATCACCAGTATCAGGATCTATACGTCCACCGTCGCTGATGGTGATTCATACAGAACGAATCAGTGAGGCATCACAAGTAAGCACGGCGAGACTGCGCATTCTGCAATGCACGACGGTGCGGACAACGTACCCACTTGGTAGAGTCTGCATAAATATCACGGTGATCTAGCTCGAATCGTACTTCCAAATACATTTGGAACAGGGGTCGCGCTTCTAATATTAGTCTTCTGGCAGTGCAGTAGATTCTAATTCAGCGGCTGTTGTCAGTTCAGTTTTTTTCGAAGCAATGCTGGCAGCGCAACTGCTTCAATTGTATATCTGCTAGGCAACACAGTAAGCCAAGTCGGGGAGCCTACTCTAGTCCTACTTCATCTCTCACAATGCGACATTTGTCGTGTTCATGTGATACCATAAGCTTCCCCATGCATCATTTATCCGCAGCCAACTAAAAAGTGTGCTGAGCACCGAACACACATACTACGGTCACAAGCATATCGCACACCTAGAATAGCGCCATCATATTGGCAACATTGTGGACAGCAACGAATATGTTCCTTGTCGTTATATCATACAATTTATCCAACCCAATCAGCATGACAATATTGCCGAACATTGTATAACTAGCAAAGACTAACCTGATATCCTATCCCTAACCATAAGTAGAAACAGCAGACCCATTCGAACCCAAGAAACACCCGGCAGAATACGTACACGCGAGCAAGGAATAACAAATTACAATAAGAGCGCGGAGGCAAGTAGCAAGGAACCACTGTATATACAAAAAGAATCGTAGCATAAACGCCGATTTGCAATCCGTCTAGATATCACAAGGTTCAAATGATGAAAGTCTTGTTAAGTTCCTTAATTGCTCGAACATCTTCACCCCATGAGACCTTGTCGAATGGAATATCCTGTACTTCCAAACTATCGCGGGACATCCCATCGGCTCGAAGAGATGCAGCAGAAAACGGACGTTCACCAGTTTGCATGTGCCGCGGAATCTGCTGGTGCGGCAACAGCGGCTGATGAGGTTGCTGCGGAAGTGTGTGCAGAGCCGGAAGACCGCTCTCGAGAGACTTGGCTACGAGCGACGGAGCAGGCGAGTTCAATGTCATCTGCTGCGGCTGATGCTGTGGTCTCGACTGAGACTGCGCCTGCGCCATGGCTGACATCGAGTGTAGACTGTAGTTCGGCGGTGTGGACGCAGGTGACGGCGGCCATCCATACTGCTGATGAGCCAGCGGTTGGACGATCTGTTGAGGAGCCGGCTGCTGTGGAGTCTGCGGAGCGCGGGAAAGGATTGATGGCAATTGTGACACCGGCGGCGGCTGCTGTGGGACATGCAGCGATTGAGGCGGCGGTGGCGGCACTTGGTGCATTGGTGCATGAGGAAGTGGAGGCTGGTGATGCACTGGCAGTTGCAGCTGTGAGGCATACTGATGTTGCTGTTGCTGTTGCATCGCATATGCTTGTTGATGGTGAGGTATCGGACTCATGTGCGGAGGTCCGAGAGGCTGCTGATATGCCATGCTGGGATGCTGGTGGTGTGTAAAGAGCGGAGTCGGCTGTGGTTGCGGGGTTATCGACATCGACATTGCTTCCGCCTCGCCTGAAGTCGCGTCAGGATACATTCCCTTTGGTATCCGAATGAACTTGAGCGCAGGATCGTGTGATGGCTGCATGAGATCCTGACCGTGATGGACTTGCGAACGAGAATAGTACGAAATAAGATGTAGCTTCAGGTGCGAGGAGGTCTGGATCGAGAAAGATTGCTTCATGAGGCCATCTGGTTTGTATCGGTATCCATCCGGACCGTCGTCACCTCGGTCGGAGTCTGATCGTTCTTCGTCGTCGTTATCGCCACGCCGAGAAGGCGAGGGAACCAGCGGGCCGCCGTACGTGCCGCCACCGCGCTTGCCCTCCATTTCGCGGTAGGTGAGGAACGAACCAGAAACTCGGGACGCTGACCAGGATTTGCCGTCGGTCCATCGCCGCATGCCGGCTTCTCGCTCGTCCCAAACGAAGACTGAGCCAGATCGAATGGCCATGCGCTCTTTCTCTGACAGACGTCGCTGGACCCGCGGGAGGATACCGAGTCTGCACGCCTCAAAAAGAATGATCGCGTCGAACGGTGTTCGAACATGACCGTAATACGTTTCCATGGTCGTCATCGTGCCCGTGTGAAGAAACCGCGATGTCGAATTAGATGAAACGTGTGAAAATGGGCTATGATGGGGAGTGTGAAAAAAAAAACCAGAAGAAGAGAGGAGGGCGGGCTCAGAGTTGAAAAGCCTTTGAGAAGGATTCGCGGAAGCAAGTTGGGGCCAAGTAACATTAATTCATATCATAGTAAGCGTCAGGAAAGGGTACGCGCGATTTAAGCTGGCCCGGCGATTACAGAGGGCTACAACTGTCTGCACCAACACAATCAACCATCGACGCACGCCAAGCCGCTAACCTCGGCTTGCTGGGTTTAGAGTTGCGTCCCCCGTGACCGGCGCTCCGGTGCCTAAATTTACCCTGCGTACCCAGCCTCACGTTACCGTACCGAATGTACCCGGTGGCTTACGACTGCTTGCTCACTTCCAGAAAAACAAGCATTCTACTGCATCACAAGTATAATTCAGCATGTGTATTTTGTGAGTTCGTCAGATTTCGTTACCTTTGATAAATCGTCTAGTCTTGGCTCGGCAACCTTGATCATCGCCATGAGTGCGCTGCTCATATCCTTGCTCTCCCAAGGGCGCCCATTAAGCTGGTGCTTGTCATTGCCTGCCGATACAGTCGGACCGGCCATGGAACGTTAGTGCACAAATTGCGACGAGCACGATGAGCTATTTTATGCTTCATCGCTTACGTCCGTGTACAGACCTCACTTATCTCCGGCTCATCTGCATTGACAGACACATCTAAGAAGTCGCTCATGAATAACCAGGAGTTACGTCGCAGCCGACTCCGCTCTAAACTTTATTATGCCTTCTGCATTTACATAACCGTGGTTTAACGATGCAAAGGGGTTAATGTAAAGACTATGCTAGTTCCATAGCGACAGCGCCTACCCCTGCCACTCGGCATTAAAGCGAAACCAACGTCATGGTAGAGTCATTTACCGTTAGTGTATAAGAATAATGTATACCAGTTATTGAATGGTTCCCAACATGCTCAGGTAATTTGGGTTTGACCTCTCACACATAGCGTTTCTACTTAGGTTGAGTTACATATGATCAAATACCTCACGCAGGGGCCATCGCTGGCGGGTAACTTTGCTTAACGGCGGCAAGCACATTTAGTTTAAAGTTGTGAATAACCGTAACGCGACTAAAGTTATCCTCTCTCGCACATTTTGACGTGTGACACAAACTGCGTTTCGAGTCGTGTCGAACTGGTTTCATGTTCAACAGTCCTACTCTGCTCCATCTATAAAGAAAATGCTTGATATGATGATATCGTTCTGATCACGGTAGATGGGTTCTAGATCTATCGCCACTTGAGGCTTGCTGTTTTGCCTCATTCGTCCCAATGAGATCAGGTCCTCTTGGCGCTAGATATCTCTATATATATCATTTTGCCACATTTAATCGACTGGTTCTAATCTGGCTCCTACTTGCACGTGTTTCCCTCAATTTTGCATGTGTGCTGGGCGAGGCCGTGACCTGCAATCCAGCGCGAAGATCACAACGCACAAGATCATCAGCCTATGCTTTGATCGACAGATCCAACACATGCCAGCCTCACAACCGATGTGTAGTCTTTCTAGACGGAAACACGTTAAGTATTCTCAATTGAACCGAATAGACAACGTGCCGATGGGCCAATCACGCTGATCAATTCTTCGTGACATTTTGAACCGATACTGTGCGTGGATCCTTGCAGCTGTAGGGCAAACTATTTATCTACTACAGTTGTCCGGAGATGACGTTGCTATTAACAAACTCCAAGTATTTGAGCAGTTGCAATGCCGTAGTGGTTGGTGGCTCACGTTTCTGCTTTAGAGAAGTGTTTTCGCTTGCGAGAGGTAACAATCTCTTAGAAATTGACCTCACTATTTCTTGATTATTCTAGCTTAAAATGACCTTACTGCTGTGGACGGCGCAAACGTGCCAGTTCGCAGGAGTAGGGATGATCGCTAAGTTCGAGTTTTCACTGGCGTCCGACTCAGATGAAGCCAGTCCCGCTAACGGATTGCACTCTACGAAACAAGCGGCAAGTTCAGATAAAGGTTGTGGCGTCTTAGGACCTCCGCCACTCATCCGAAAATGTTTGATCATTTTATTTCCGAGAGCGTGCTGAGTGAATTATCCAACATCAAACTTAAAAGGCAATGAGTGTATTATTCGCATGTGCCACAAGCTGGTCGAGATCACGGACGAAGCCACTGCGGTCTTGACCTGCGCTCTACTGCGCCTTATCTGCCCTGTCCACATGCGCTAGCATTAAAGTTAGCGAGACTATATCGCATACTATCATGGGACTTCTAGGCCGACGTGTCCATATTGCCATACATACTCGAGACGGTGTCCCTTGAGAGTCATATTAGCAGCATGATAATTTGCGCAGGCGGCTTCTGGATTCATATCTTGCTACATTAAATGACGCATGGTGTCGAATAAAAGAAGTACACTCCGACCAAAAATAACTCTTCGTAAGCATTCCGTTGTCTGCGCGAGATACCCTATCAGCCCAGGAGTTGCGCTCAACCATATATTGTGGAATAGCGCTATGTAAATTAATCTTCCAAAAGCTTGACGATGTTTTATTTTGTTAACCGCATTCCGGAGTTTAAGGTTAGGGGATATTCGTGATCGTTCCGGCTCCTTGTTCGGACGGGGTCGGAGGTAAGTCTGACCGACCGACCATGGGTTGCCCATACAACGAACTGCAGTCATTTGTTTGTTCTCTTACGTTCCAACCAACCTTGTGAGTAAGTACGATAGGACAAAGGTTCCGGAAGAGCCGGTAGGGTAAAAAGCTTGTGACATGCTATTCTGCCCGCCGCAAGTGATGTGGCAAGTGGTACAGTCCTATACCGATACTCGATCTCCGAATAGCGATAAACTCTGGTGCCGTAATTCTAGAATTGGTGAAAACTAGTTCGTTATAACGATTGCCTTCCTCAACAAGTTTAGTACCTCGGTATTGCGATCAAAAATTGATGCTGGATTACATCGGCTTAACGACATTTGGCTGTCTGTAGCTGCGGCCGACTCAAATAAGTTTGGCTAAGTATTATTGAGTTTTGTCCATGGTTAGGTTGTGTAGGGCAAAGTTTTGACAGGGTAACTATATAGGTACTATGGAGTTTCAGCTCCTGCGCTGATTGTAACAAGATTCTGAGAGGCCCTAACCCTATGGAAGTAATCATTTCCAGTCAAACTGACTTTGGCTTGAACTCCCAGCTGAATTCTATACTGCTGATGGAAACCGTGGATCCTGACGAAAGCAGTGCACGTCAACCCTTCTGGCATCGGAGCAAATATATGAATGGAAGTCTATCTATACATAGGTATTGGAGGTGTATGTATGTATTTATTATGCACTTCTGGTCGCACGCCCATGGTACCGAACGACAAGAAAGGTGGATTGACCGCACAATTTTACCGGCAACTTTCGGACGATAACACTTGTGTGGCTGAACTTACAAAAGGACGCATAACATTGACAGGCAGAAAGATAGTATGTAATATATTGTGTAGGTCGGATTGGCAATATATATTCTGTGCTGGCAAACAGAAATTCTCGGAAAACGTCGGAAATGGCCATCTTAGTACTCGGGCCTGATAGACTGGCCATACTCTCTGGACTCCTAACCTGATTCGTCCCAGTCAAGTGAGTTCTCCTTTACGTTGAGTTAATCTTTCGGAGTTACCGCATGTCCAAATATAAGGTTAATTAGCCAAGATGTGCATGGACCACTGTGGGCCAACCACCGTGACTCGAAATCCACTTCACCAGCAAGAGTGCTGCTGCTCGAACTATGAGACCTGTACTGGCATGGCGTGGCTTTGCATGGCATGGCAGTGAAGTTGTCCCAAGGCGAGTGGAGCTAACAGAAATTGACAAGATCAAGACCAGCGGTACTCCTGCTCAGCAGAGTATCAAACAAGCACTAAGTTTTTAAAGGTCGGCGTCGCCACCACAACTCCCATACCGTATTTGCAGTAGGTTGTGGCTGCAAATAAATTGCCCGGACTGCAACGATCCGGAAAAGTGCGTTCTATCTGCCCCATCATCGGAAATGCATTTCTTAGTCCGACCTCAGCACATCAAAACAAATTTCCGTCCACGCCTTAAGCAGAGTCATGGATTAGCCGCAATTGTCAATGAGTGTAGACTACTCGTGCGATGAATGGTTCTACCGGCATCGACTTCCATATCAACTGGAATATTAATTACTGCGCAGGGAAAATAGCATCATAATCAAGATATATTCCCAGACAAGAAGCTCAAGAATTATGTCCCCTTATCTCATCTTGTAAGAAGTCGATATATGCGAGATTATTGCCCGCGTTGCCGTCGCGAACCTTGTCAGCGGTTATCTCCGATAGAGTCTGGAACTAGTTCTGCAACCTGCTGTGAAACCCGGGCTCAGTGTTGGGCCCTCGGCTGCCTATAGCTGTAATATTTTCCACGTAGACGGACGACATTATTTAATAACGGCTTGAAAATCCTGCGTGCAAAGCAGTCCAAATGATTCAGCGTCGTCGGCAGCTTTGCCAATCTGCAGTCTTGCAGCCGGAGGGGCAAGTTTCTCAACAAGGGAACTAACACAGCTTGACTCACAGAATCACAAGTCACTGAACTTCGTGTTAGAGCAACGACGGTGTGGCGCGTGTGCATGGCTGCTGATAGACGAAAGCGACGGGGCCCACTCTGCGCCTTTCCCTGAAAGGGGCTACTACTTGCGTCAGTTCATACAACTAGTCGGTCTAGCCGAGATTTCAGTGGAGGTAGGGGTATTTGATGTTACTGACTGCTATTCGTACCTCTCGTACCACCGAATTTCGGCCCTGACATCTCGAATAAACATGCCAAGCTTTTCATGCCTCGTTGAAGCTGCATCTGCATGAATTGCAGGCAAAGCCTAAATTAAATCCGCGCTGATTAAATGCGTGACGCGTATCATAGCATAAATTATACTCGCGCTCTTCTTATGACACGAATCGGATTGAGCGCGCTATTTCTCATGTAAAGTATGTATTTCAGTCATACGATTCGGATACAGTTGCCGGATGTTTCGCGTCCTGTCGGCGTTCGATTTACTGAGACGCAGCCAAGTCTCCGGGCCCAGCATTGCTCCATCAGGAAACTGGAGGTAACGTAGACAAGCTGGCCCGACTTGGGGACTGCGACTCCTCGTATTTTAGATATGACGCCAATGCGGCTGGCGCTGACTGTCCGCTGATCGATAATTGTGACTGTGAAATTATGCGACGTGAGCGGCGGCGATGCGTAAGAAATTGACTGCTTTACGCGTACCCGTTGCATCCGAGATCACATTCTGGCCCTGCAGCTAGGCTTCTGACAGTTAGCCCCGGGGCAATTATTGCCGCCTTGACCGGCATCAAGTTCGCAAAACTGACCCGCATCTGACTCTCTTGCAAACCCTAACTCAGATTACAGGGCCGCACTACTGCACGTTTTGCATCCAGGAGGAGGTTTGTTCGTGCGGAAGGAAATGTCAGCCCTCATTCGCTAATAATATCTCCTCCATTGAGGTCCCCTGCTTTTTTACATGCATTTTGGCAGCCCAACGGTCCACGTCACAACGTATACAGGACACTGTGAACATCGATTCTATATAGCGCTCTTCACTGTCAATTTAGTGTTGCTAGCAGCACAGTTGCCATATCAGCATTCTTGCTGTGACTTAGGTAGCTGCAATGCGAGCCTATTTTAGCAAGCCTCTAGTCTTATCAAATTCTTGGTCCCGTTAAATGTGGCCCGCCACATAACCGCACATGCAAGTTTCGTTCTAAAGTTATTCATCGAGCAGGCCAGAGGAACTGGGAATGTTTGGGCGACTATGATACTGTGCCTGACGGAGAGTCTGGATCGTTGGCCAAGCTTCTATTACGAACTTAAGGTCTATTCTTAATTTGGCATCGATCCAGGCTGCTCAGGGTTAGATGTCCAGCAGACTACTGCTATTCCACCCTTCCGGCATTCCAAATAGAACAAAAAATAAGCGAGAGATACTTCGTGTATCCAATTTTTGAATATATATAGTAGAAGGTACAGGCTACATGTGGGACCGACTTTTGGCAGCTGGAGGTCCACCTTAAGCTCATAAGCTTATTTGCCAGTCTGCTGCTGTGAATGAAATGAATGATTCTAAGGCATTTCCACAGATAATCTGGAAAATTACCCTGCTTTTTCCACATTTAGGCTCCTGCTTGCCGAACTGAACCTCCATAGACCCTTGCCCTTCAGAGATTCTCATTTGTAGCCTTGGTATTGATAGCGCCGGTGCCGACATGAGTGTTTTAATAATGGGACGTTTTGTCAGACTTGTGAGAACAGTCTCTATTGTCGATCGTGCACCTGATGGAGTTAACGTCTGAGACATGTCACCATTCTCCAATTGGTAGTTCTTTGCTGCGCATATTCCAGCTTGTACCTCGACGAGCAGTTTAGCCTCCTTATATCTGAACCATAGCGGCAATACCTGTGATTGCGTGCCGCGGTGTGATAGGCACAACCGGACAGCCAGTAGACGGGAGCACCATGACCATGGATTACTGCCAATTATATGATCTATCTACAGTTCAGGGACTCCACTGCAGTCCACTCATATTGTCAGTTGCTCTTTTATCAGTATAGCATGTGCTAGATCGGATTCGTTGAGCACGCGCTAAAAGGCCAATTGGCTGACTACGAAAACACTACTATCACTAGGCCCGAAGCTTGGAGTTCAGGGAGGCCTAGGATAGGTACTCTCTACTAAATTTCAGCTAAGCCGGCCTTGAGTGGGTATCTTTCGATTACATGCTTAGTTGGCGGCATGATTGCGAACCTTATTCTTTACGTGCTTGGCATCCGCCAAGCCTTGATTTTGAATGGCGGCGCATCGCGCCAGCAAAACAAGAAGCTGGCGTCTCTCAATTATTAATACGATCCGCCATTGTGTTCGGATACATGCCGAGAATGACCCAACTCGTGAGTACGCATTTTCAGCTCGCTATGACGTCATCGTGCTGACCTTGCAACAATTTATGGACGAAAACTGTCGGAGGTTTTCAAAGAATATTCTGATGATAGGTTGATGACGAGCGGGCCCAGAATGGCGTTGGGCAGATTGGCAACCGTCGATTGTGGAGTTATCACTCCAGGCCGAAGCCATTCCGCTAGCCTGTGAGCGTGATTCGCACCTGGAGTCTGTTGCAATTTTGGAATCGACTCGCATAGGGAATCCCAGCCACTCTCGATATCCTCGATAGCGTGGACAGCCCACTGGCTGGCGGCATCATCTTTGACGAATGAGAGGATGCGGCTGAAATATGGCTCATCCAGGGTCATGGCCCCAGACCCAAACAACAGCAGCTTCCTGGCAGCCGGCATTGCCATAGTTAATGTGGCTCTGGTTTGAGTTATCAGGCTTGCGCTCTTGTGGCAAAGTTGAGTACCATAGGTTTCACCTCGAAATGTAGTGCGACGCTCCCAGGTGAAGATACAAGACGTCATGGTGAGCTTTTAGAAGTTATCAAGGAACATCTCGGAGAAACCATAACGTGTTTCGCCATCGCGATGACAGACTCAGGCAATCTGTCCGGTCCACCAGGAATGGATGCAGGTGTCTTGCCAATCTACGATGCGGACTTTAGTAAAAACACCCCTGTAAGACCGGAGTTTCGTCGCGTCAGCCTGACTTTTTGGCCACAACGGGGAGAATCCTTTATGGCAGGGGTCTAAAATGCCCTTGAAATAAGCAGTCGACCTTCGGGCGAGCTAGTCGCCCTTCTATCAGAAGGGGCTGTGCGCTGAGCCTTGTCTCCTTGTCATCTGGCCTTGCCAGATTTCATGCAGGATGGAGCCACCCGATCTCGGCATTTGTTCGTAATGTTCAAAATCCGGGGTTTGGTGGCCGTTTAATACAAGTGCTATTTGTTCGGCTGGGCAAATCACGGATATCCTAGATTCTAACGCTCGCGGTTCTAGGGCAACGCCACCAATCCACCACCGCTATAATAAGACACCAAAGTTTCAGCTTCTACTAAATAATCCAAAAATAACTAGACAGTAGATTTTCGATATGCACCACAAGCGCAGGAAGCAGCTGGGTTGTTCAAGACACCAATCTGGGTCTAGTGTGTCTGTGTTAGGCTTAGATACCCATACCCTACGTTAATGATTTCAAAGTGTTGCTTCCCCTCCTCTGTAAGCTCCCATATCGGCCTCGCTTAGAAGATAAACTCAAGCCTGGACCTCCTACTGAGTGGTTGGATGGTCAACAGCTTGATCAGCCTCTTGATATCACAGATGATGAAATGTTGAGAGGTCTCCTAAAAAAGTATGGTGGCAAGATACCTCTATACACCGAAATTGTATGTGAACCATTGAGGATATATCGTCTTGATGTCTGACATATTACTCTAGGTTACGCGTATCCATGCTCAAGCAGCACTTCAAGTTGCCCCGTCAGCCCCATCTGGCAGCCATCAGGTTGCCACTCTTATTGATTCTTACCTCAAAGGCTCAGTTCCACTTACCATTTAATCTCTTGTCACAGTTACAGTTCTCGGTACGTTTACCCATGGCACAACAGGATCGCGTATGGACCTTTCTGGATGACACTGGCTCGGATTACCCATCTATCTATCACAATGACCTTCAATTGTTGATCGCAGATGGTGGTGTTATTCTAAATCCAGCCCACCCTCAATGTTATGACTGCCAATGGAATCACGACATTCATGACAGTCGAAATTCTTATTACCCTAGTTAATCAGTTTCCAGGAGTCACAAACCCAATAGTGCGGACGAAAGCCTTGATACACCCTGGATCGTATTACCACGGAAGTTCCCCATTGCGTATGTCAGGAATGTGGTTAAGGAGATTGTTCTACACTGGTACTGTCCCAGACGGTAATGGAACCCTCTTGATCGCTAACAATAAGTCCGGTATCACAAGGCATATGCCTGCAGTTCAATTACGTGGTCCTCCCTATCGATTCATGATTTAACTCCCGGGTTACAACTCCCTCCGTGCCTTGATTGCTTCTATCCGTTTCTTGCCGACCCATATGGCAGCTTCGATAATGGATATACATAGGTGCAGACATTGTTCACTGCTTCAGGATAGGGATTTCCAACTAGATAATGATAGGTGCTATGGAGACAAACAGGAAGCGGGGAATTTTTTTTTTTTTTTTTTTTTTTTCAAATAGAACTTATGTGAGGACGGTTATTCAATATATCAATGAAGTATCTTATGAGCCACCACATTATTTATGGACGAAAACTGTGGGAGGTTAGGTTTTTCGTCTATGTACTTTAGTGAACTAACTCTCACCCCGCTCATCCCTCCAATTTACCACCATTCGCTGACTTCAGATGAAAACCTTAACTTCAATTTTACACTACATTTAAGGTTAGCTTTGGCATTAAAATGATCCCACTAACAGTTAGTTTGGCTGGCAGATCCTTCCGCGGAGAATAGTGTATCGTTGGCCCTCTATTTTTCTCCCTGTCGTCCTTCCTTTTTGGCAATTGATAATGCGTGGAGCCAATTGATGGTGCAAGGAGAAACGCGCGGCAAGTGTAAACAGAAGTCACGCGTTCGACATGGCCAAGAGCTTCGCATGAATCGCCACACTTAATTCTCGCTACTTGTCTGCACGAAGAACAATCTGCTAGATCCAGCAAGATGGACGCTGATAGCAACATCCCTACAAAGGAGTCTTAAATCGTGCTATGTTGAGATAGCTGATATTCCACGTAATCAAACACTTGCATTCTTGCTCAAGGAGACACAAGCCCCGACGTCAAGGTGTAGTATGTTGTCAAGGCGTCGTTTGACGTCTTCGCCCCTCTCAGTCTGGCCAGTATCGATACCAAATTCCCCCAATCCTAGGACTTTGTCTATATGGTCAATCGAACCACGAGAACCGAGGACTTTGGAATACTCTGCAGCATCAAGCCCAGTGTCATGCATCATGTCGTTGAGATGACCGCGGATTTCAGTTCCAGGCCCATGATTGGCTTCGATATCCTCCGTTTGATCAAATTTGGAAGTGCTATCCTGCTCTGCCACTCCCCGCAAGGCCATTCCGGGCAGGCCTAATATCGAGTCTAGCTTGTTCTTCTTCTCTACCCAAGTCTTTCTATTCCCTTGGTCGTCATTGTGACCGCCAACGTCATCGTCATTAGGTCCGAAAGCTAACTCATAGTCACGAAGCTCTTGTAGCTTTGAACTGAGTTTCCGTCGTTTTGTGTCGTGACATGATGGCTGGGAAGCGACGTCAACACGACAGTTCTCGAACCGTTCAAGAATCTCCGCATATGGTCGTCCAGGAAACAGAACTTCAGCTAGCCGTCGTTGGACGTCATTATTTTCGCCTGCTAGTTGGGCATTCCCGGCAACGAAGCGCTCGAAAACCTTTAGCGAGGATATTTCCTCCGAAGTCCATTCTTGTCTGTGATGGACAATTTTCACTTGCTTTCGATAATTTCGTTGTTTGCCAGTCTGCTTATCCAAACTTGTAGAGCTCGCAGTGTCAGATCTGGGCAACGGCAACACCGTCATCGTCGTTCTGGAGGCCAAAGTCGATGCTTGAAACGAGCTAGGTGTCCAACGCTTTAGACCCGCACCTTCAAATATTTGCAGCTCGCGAGCATTGTTGCGCTTTGTGGGCATGATAATCTCTTTCGTAGCCATGTAGTTGGGCGGTGACGCTTGTTTGTCGATATCGCAGAGGTTTGCGGTCTGCAGCGAATTATTTAACCCTTACCCAACCGTTCAATGCGGATTACCACACAACCTCTTCGAATTCACAGTTACGATATTACAAACAGGTGTCCTGAGGTTTACTCGTCAATTGTCGGCAGATATTTTGATTAGATTTGCAGTGAAGAGATTAGTGTGTATACAGCTGGTCTGCTGTTCGAGTTCAAGATGAGAAATAAATAGAGATCTTATAGATCTTCTGAATTAGGCAAGACGCGTTTAGTCTTCGGCCGTAATCATATACAGGTGTAAGTAAAAAGGTATGTAGCTATATATACAAGTATCCAGGTCCTTATGATATCCAGAAAGTTGGCGGGCAGGAGAACAATTACGTGGCAGATTACCTCGGCACGTCTTTGCTCACTCTCGTCGTTTTTGCGAACACAATGCAATTGGTGTTCATCGCTTAACAAACTTATTCCGAAGCTCCTCCCTTGAAGCTGCTTCACGGACTGCTAAGTCATCATATGCCTGCTGTGTTTGATAACGTTGCATCGCGTCAATTTGTAGATTCCGTTCTCTTCGCTGAATGAAATAATCAACCTACACCCAGTTTAGCTCCTCATCTCGTTATCGTTCACCAATGCCATTAATAAAGTCTTACACACCCAGCTTTGCCGGCAGGTACTGTCGACGGCGCTCCTCTCGCTCGCACACATGGATGCATCTTGCGTCGCGACATTCATAATTCTATTCTTGTCTAGACAAGCGAAGTACTTGTCCCGTGCGATCCAGCACTTCTCCCGTTCTGAGCGCGTGACGACTTGTGCGTCTTCTCGTTCTGATGAATGTATTTTCGACATTGTGCGGGAACGTTGTCAACCGGTTGAAAGAGATTGCAATAAAGATGCGTGGATAATTCAGGGGTTCAAAAGCGCGAGAAAACGCAAGCGATCAGAGTTTTTGCGTGCAACAGTTGAAGCTTCCCGGCAAGGTTACTGGATATTTTCAACGGCAACGTAATCTATTGAAGACATTATAAGCCTCTCGGCTTTCCTTACACAACGGCTGTCCTGCGAGACAAAGTTTATACAAAGGCACAGATCTAACTCTGCCATTATAAACTACCGTCCTTAACACGTGAAAAATCAAGTGTAATAAGTACAATACAGCACCACAATACATGCATCATTCATCAAATTACAAAGACAAATAATTTAATTATCGTCATAAATATTCTACATAATGAGACAATCCTGGTCTTTTGTCGGCCTCGGAATTCCCATCTCTTCGAAAGTTTTGGGGCCGGGCCGTTTGGATACCTCAAGCGGTTGGAACACCGACTTTAAAGTCTCCTCAGCTTTAGGATCACTTGTCCTTCGTTCTGGCTCTTTGGCTGGAACGATTATCGGATCCGATGCCGGTGCAGGTGATATATTTAATGGTGATACCGAGCGGCGGTTGGAGCTACGTCCAGCTGACTGTGAATATGCAGGCCGTGGCGATTGACGCTGTTCGGATTCAATTAGACATTCTGGCGACATCCGGTGGAATGACTGTCGCTTTTGTCCCTGCGGTACACCATATACAACCTGTTGTTGCGGGCCACCGGCGATTGCAGCTGGCGAGGAAAGCCCCTGCGCTGTAGCAATTAATGGAGAAGTAGAAGTGGAGCTCTGTCTTCGACGCCGTCTCGCATCAACCGGCAATTGTGGATTTAATCGGTCCATCGTATCGGGATGCAGAATTGCTGATGCCCGACGGTCATCAGGGTATTGCGAAACTGACCGCCGATGAAACTCACTAGAACTAGGTCGATGTTGTGAATTTGGAGACTTTGGAGATTCATGGAAACCAGAACCCGGAGTCCGTAATAGGCTCACCGGCGACAATGGATCCGCCGTTTGGCGACCATCGCCAGGAATATCAACAGCTGAAGGCATTGGTATAGATGGATGTTGGGTTGCCGGAAACTTATTGAAATCCCCAGTTAGGCGTTCGGCCATTTCACCGACCTGCTCATTTCCAGACTGTCTCCTTGAACCAGGACTTGACCCTCGCTGACCTGCGGGTAAATCTTTAGACCTGCTCCGGCGTCCGGCAGGTATGTTCGTATATGCTCGTTCTACGTCATCAATAGTGGGTGCTGGCTGAAGACTATCACCTTTCCAAACCTTTTCCTTCTGCTTGCGACTTATGGTCATCGAACGCTGATTATTTCGACGACTGGATACCTGCTTCTGATGTTCGTTCTTCGAAAACTCCTTTTGTCTAGAGTTGAGTCGTTCTATTGCTTCCGGGTTGTCCAATGCTGCAGCCTAAAACTTTGGTCAATGCCTAATCGTAAAGCATGATGCCAAATCAAGTAGAACCTCACCTTCATATAATACCTCCTAGCTTCTTCAGAGTCCTCTCTAACATAAATCCCAACCTCGTAATAGTACCCCAATGCGAAGAAACCTCTTGGATTACCTAAATCCGCAGCAGCCTTGGCGTAGTCAAACGCGCGCTTCTCGTCCTTCTCAAAGACGTCTTCGTCGCCTATGACGAACCACGAGCTTAGTCCAACATATGCATCGGAGTCGCCGGTGCGACTGGCAACGGCATAATAGTGCAGTGAAATTGCAGGATAGTAGTCGCAGCCGAGACCTTTTGTCTGATAGGCAATACCCATTCGAACTTGCGCAGCCTACACATCATTAGAGTATGTATGAAATAGAAACTGATGTCAAGGACATACCGCACATCCGAGATACGCAGCACGCTCAATGAATTGACGTCCAAGAGCTATATCTTGATTGACTAGCGAGACACTCCAATCCGAGTCTTCACCGACGAGAATCTGTCCGTAGACGTAGGCAGGTGTAGGAACGTCTTCGTCTGAATGTTCAGCCGCAACACGGAGGTGTTCCAATGATAACTCTTGATTAGGCTCCTGTCCGTCAAGACCTTTGAGGTAAATGACCCCGAGAGCCTAGCAATTGTGAGAAGAGCAACAATATGAGTGTATGGAGCGTGGCCTCTTACATAACAGCAACCTGCATCATTTTCCTCAATGCCTTGCTTAAAAGCATCTACAGCGTAATTGTAGTTCTTCTGAGTCTCGTGCTATATAATGATTAGCTTATTGGGATCCCAGTTTCCACTTAGAAATGATTACTGTACAATTATGCCCATCCTATACCAAGCTCGCGTGTATCCACCTTCGGCAGCTCGCTCATAGAACCCGTACGCACGGTAGGGATCTTGTTCCATGTCCATTTCGCCCTTTTCAGACCACATTCCGAGATAATAGAGCAGCTTCGGAACATCGAATTGCTTAAGATGAAGGATAACATTATCCGCCGTGCTTATCATCAGCTGGTTGTCTCTATCGAACAGATTTTCGCACGTTTTTCGCAAATCTACTACGCTCAGTGCCCAGTCCAGTTGTTGACTTTGATCTTCACAGACCAAAACTCGATCCATTTTGGCTCGCAGCTGACGCACGCGCATTTGGAATGACGGTGGAATCGTATGCGGCGCATCTTCGATATTCGGAAAACCGTGTTCTGGAATAAAATCGACTTTTAAGGGAGACTTTGAGCGAGAAGTTTGAACCTGCGGTGATTCTAGGGTACTTGATGTGCGTCGGTCGGATGGCGTGGGTCTTGATGTCGTGTGTACAGCTTCCTCAAATTCGTCAACTTTCAAGCTGGGCGGTCTCGGTGATGGTGACTTCCGCGGGAATTCAGGTGATGCAATAGCTTCAGAACTAACCCCAGAGTCGAGACCTTGGTACGGCTTCCGCAGTCGATCATGCTCGAGCGCATGTTCGGTCGTGGACGCTAGTGATAATGACACTTGCGGTACTTTAGCCTCCTTCTGATTTTCATCATTTTTGGGCGGCGATTGTTGCACTTCTTGTTGTTCGTTGTGTTTCGGTGGCGTAGACTCATGGTATTGCTGATATTCCCGATTTGGAGTGGCTAGCATCTGCTCAATTTGCTGCTGCGGATGTTTCGCTTGGTGTCCATCGCTATTGTTTTGCTGAGACTCAGGTAGATCCGCCGATCCGTAAGTCTGCTGACCATAATCGACAAATTGTGGAGTATAATTCTGGGAATAAAAGTGATCCTGGTAAGAGGTATCCGTCGCCGGCTGCTGCTGTTGTTGCTGCGGCTGATGGCGGTAGTGGTGGTAATTGTCCTGTTCGTGGTCGTACTGTTGATACTGAGGGCGACTGTTCTGCTGATCATACGGGGACAGAGGTACAAACGGTGACGCCGACGCAGATGGATACTCTTCTGGTATGTACTGCTGCTCCGGCCCATGAAATCCGGGATTTTGATGTGTTGGCAGAGGGAGAGGTTGCCGATATCGCTCAGGAATATGACTATTTGGAGCTTGTGATTGATTCTGCCCTTCGATCGGTGTATACGGAGGAACTGGAGGCGGCTGGTGCTGGTGGTATGACTGACCGTAACTGTCATATGGTGAGATATACTACAAGTCTTTTAGTTAGCATCCGTCAGACATACGCTGAGTCAACTGCAGTTTACCTTCGAAGCAGGGGGATTCTGGTACGGCTCGCCATACCCATTATGATTGCTCTCTTCAAAATGATAACTGCTATATTGACTCTGGTCATTCAAGTTGAAGTTTCCAAAGTCGTTTGCCAATTGGTCAGAGGATACTGCCATATCAGGAGATTGTACGCCAAGAGTTGCATCGACTTCCGCAGCGCTATTAAACCCAGGGGGACTAATAGTGTATCGTTAACGAGATTTCTGCGCCCCAAAGAATATATCCTACTACACACTGTTGTGGTTTGGGGGCCATAATATCCGGTAGTAAGTAGCCATCCTGGACAGGATGGAATGTCGCTGATAAGCCTAAATGGCTAATATCGCTCAAGTTTGTCACACCAAACGCTGCAACCATTTTATTAGCACCGATGACACCACTACAAAACGCTGCCGAGTTCGTAAATGTTTCAAGCAACCGAACGCAAAATTGTCGTACCTGCTGGATTGGGTTCCGAAATAATTGCAACATTGGCAAGCGGGTTCTTCGACTTCCGTGACGAATTGCCCACGAGATCAGTGTACATCTCGGGGCCGATGAAAATAGAAGAACTGTTGAAAACAATAGCCGTATCGCTACATATCGAACACGTTAGTCACCACAAAGTAAGGAGAACTCGATCCTGTTGTCCCATTCGTGTTCTGTCAGGTCACTTGCCTTGAAACATAGAATTTATAAATCAGCCCAAAATCACATGCAAGCCTTGTAGATGTCCAATCGCGACGGCTCACACGAATATCAATTTGTTGCTCACCAGCGACTAAGCAGAATTTCAAGCGGGAGCGCTGGCCCGACCGTAGGTTAGTCTTCAGCGTACGTTTTGGTTCCTGACAGCGACTTGGATCCCTGCTATTCCCCTGCGAGACAATAATACGAGTCAAAGCAGAGAAAATACACTAATAATGGGTTGATACCTCAGAGCGAACTCGCGTAATAAGTATAAATAGCGGGTGTGGAGCAGTTATCGCGGTCACTCGACAACATGGTCTCAGTCAACACAGCCTTGGTGTGATGGCTGTGGCCAGTTGAGTTAAAACGTACTCTCACACTCACTGTTCGGAAGCTGCAGTGTATCAACCAAGGTTTCTCGGGGACGCATGGTGAATCGAACTGCCAGTAAGGTTTCTACTAGGATACGGTTAATGCAGACAACGTGGCTGACCGAGGGCCCCAGCGTGGGTGTGCGGCTGAGCAAGGTATGGCATCTAACGCTCTGGTCATCGCTTCGCTTTTTGACTGAAGAATGTGCTACCGTGATCTAAGTTTGGTAATATTCTAGTGATGGATTCATTTTTTGTGCGGGACTACACTAGACAAGAAATGGTATTCGAATTACGAGTACGAAAATTTTGCTTGAGTTGCTAGATACGAATGCGAATACGCGTGACGTCGCGAGAATATTTGTGCTCTAAACTATGAGGGCGTTTGAATAAGCCAACGGACAAATCATCCATCCCACGGATAAAAGCGAAATTATAATTACTATCAGACAAAATTCTATAGGACATTGTTATTGAGGCATATCCTCTTTAATGACGACATTAGTCGTGTGAACACATGAGCGTGGGAATGCGTACGATTTCCAGGTTTAAAGTAGTTTGGCTTTTTAACTAGTTCGAAAGTGGTATTCGACAACTGTCATTGCGAATAAAAGTTCATCCTGCGAATTACAAATTGTGAATACGAAGAGGGAAAATTATATTAGTTTTCTGTCGTCTGACGTGTATAGGAATCAGAGCAAGTGTCAATCTGACGTTACGTCGCTTAAACTGTGCGAGTGTCATCGCATTACTAAGTTCCACGAAACGGCAATAGTTATGTACAATACACGCGATAGTGCAGTAATCTTTGATCAAATCATTCATTGTTTGCCAATTGAATTGTGCCACAAGCAGTGCATACTTGGAGGGAATGCTATCTGCATTATCGGTGTCGAAGATGGACCAAATGATTTGAAGCCTATTCTCTTGATGTGCTGTTGGAAAGAGCGGACGTTGAGCAATAAGTGAATCGTACATTGTCAAGTTGAATATGGAATGCGTTCCCTCATTGCCGGTGGTTACCGTGAACCAGAAAAGGATTCCGGGGCCAACCATTCCACTGAAATAGGAGACGCAACACTCTGAATTCACGGTTGGCTCCAATTTAGGAACTTAAGGATCATTTATGCTTTCCTCAGCTTGCGCCAAGTAGAAAACTTATATAGGAGCTAGCTGGGTCCAGCTATTGCGTCAAGTATCAATACGTCGCAGTCGTTTTCGGTTCATTTCATAGGGCAGAAACACTGATAGTCGTAATTTACTTGATTCATTACCGTAACATATAATACAAGACTCCGGAAAACCAAATGTCGTACATATCCATTACGTCCTCGACAATTTTCGCCACTTTTGTAGAGTCAGTCCCTCACGCAAAAACGAATTAACCCACAAACTGAAGCATAACAACACAACTGAACATATTCAAGAACCATGCCCTGCCAAAAGCACCACGTAATAACTAACCACCATTAAACAACGATCAGCAATTCTGATCCGACTCTGAACCTCCCAAGTCTGATGACGTCACCTATTTAACATGCCCGTAAACTTGATGCTATATAACTGTAATTGTAGTGTCGCAAGTTCTAACTCTACTCTGCTTAGAACTTCCAAACCCAAAAGAACAACAACATGACGAAAAAGAAGAAACCCGCCCAAGCACGCCAACCAACCCCTGATCGTTCAGCCATGCGCATCATACGATTGTATGTGCCCTTTAGTCGCACTCGTGTACTGTCAAATCCACTTTCCTGGTAGAACTGTAAGTAAATTTGCCCGCGCAAGGCCCGCAACGGCCGGCCAAAGCAGTTTGAATAGCAAATCAGCACATACCAGATTTCCCATGAACTTCGTCGAATCTCGGACTTCTTCTCCAATCTTCATTGTAATCTAACCAAAACCAGTAAATACACGTCCACCGCCACTGCAGCATCAATGTAACGTACATCTTTCAATAACCTGACTCGCGCAGTCAGCCCCTCCATCTCGTTCTCATTTTGGGACTCCAATCCTGACATCACCGCGTCCGAATACTGCCCCCGAGTATTTGGCGTCGCTGCCCGGAACCCAGATGGAGTGCCATTGCTACTATTTCCGAGCGATGGTGATGATGAGCGTGAAGCGTCATATCCGTCAAAAAGCTGCGTTCGTGCGTCTCGTTGATGAAGCGTACTCGTGAACCTGTGCTATAGTTAGAATCGAAGAAATATTTGAACGAATAAAGACGATGCACCTTGATGAGCTCATTGTGACAGATTATTCTATAATATCAATTGGCGGGTGTAACTATATGATTTGACGACACGTTTCAGAGACGAAGGCCAGCTTTAAACCTTATCCAAGCTCCCCTTGTAAGTACGATACAGTCAATTTCGTGTCTAACCAGTCCGGCCCACTAACTATGGATGGGGAATTGCGAAATTTTGTTTTTGAAGAGCGTACAGTCCGATAAGGAATATCCCTTATTGCAAATATTGACGAGTATCTAAATAGAAGGCGAGCGTGGACAATCAGGCTGCGCCGCAGAGGCGAATGATCAGTGGCCGGGTAAATGACCATGAAAGTACGAGTGCCTCAATGCTTACAGCAGATAGATTAGTTTGGCTTGTACCTAAAAATGTTACAACATTCCCATAGCTAAACCATAGCTAACTTTCTTTATGTGATTTAGTCGACTTACATGAAGTTTAATATATGGGCCCTGGGTCAATCGGGCATTGAATGTGTTAATTGTGTATGTTATTTCACCAATGTTGAAACTCCTATTTAATTCAATGAAGTCTTGGCCGTCAGCCTCATGACTCTCTTCCACTCTATTACAATCCGTCTTAGAGCAATCGAATTTTCCGGTGATTGTTTCTGCTTCGAGAAGTGATGGGCTCGGTAGTCGCATGAGGGATGGCCGAAGTTTGGCTCCAGGGGCAACCGTGCCGCGAGTACTGACCCAGTCAGTGTTGAGAAAACTGATACTAGTTTACTGCCATTGCTTGTAGCGCTTTGGCTCATGATAACAAGCGTAATGACAACGGCGAGCAGTATTATAAAACATACGGTGTCGTGTAACATTACATTGGAAGATGTCATGAACCCTGCAAGGAACAGGAGGAATTGTCGGGCATGATACTTGTGACTATGCTGGGGGCAGTATTCTTCTATTCTATTCATCGCTCTGTTTGTTCTTTTGCCAAATCAACTGAGCGCCAACGCCTTCACAACGCACTGGCTATTGCGGAGCAAAACGTCCCTGGCGAGGAGACGGCGGTTGTGCGAATATCGAGAATGCCTCCCAGCTTTGGAAGTGAAAACGAGCGCGAGGAAGTGTGATTGTGTATTCCACTGATAATTGCGTCGACCTATCTAGCGCTAAGGGATATACATATGATATGACGTATCTCTAGGTGGATCATCTAGTGTGGTATAGATCATAGAGCATTTTGGAAAAAATTGAATAGAACTGAATGACGTGTACTGGTATCCTGTCGCGGGAGGAGTATCGCACTCTTAGTCGTCCGGGTGTCCCCGACGCGGCGATGAGATAGCCCTGATGTTAACATTGTTGGACAAACTTTAGCGTACTGCTCTTGGGGTGGTAGTCACTTCGACGGTTGTGCAATGGCAACTGGATTCAGTAAATTCCTGAATTTCGGAATATCCTATTCGTTTGTTACGGAGAGTTACACTATACGTATGTTATCAGCCGCTTAGGTGGAGAGAGAGATAAAGCTAAACGCATCACGAGGGTTCTCGCTAACAAAGCGGCTCAACTGCAGCAATGAGACTCTCACTTTCAGGGCTCAGCAACGGTGCCGCAAACTAGGCACATGCGATTTTTGACTGATGCTTGCAAACGAAAGGGAGAGTGAAGTTAAGGCGCGCCAGCAACAAAAGATTGCCAGCAGTGGTATATACACCGCCCGTGAGTGGCAATTGCTATTTTTGAGCGGCGTGTGATATCGATGCAGCTCATTCGTCATGCTCGCGAAATTCCAACGAACGCCAAGCTATGCGCTACCCGCCATTGTGGCCGTCCCTTGGCAATGGCGGGTACTTCATTAACTACTGTGGATATCTAAATGCAGTTCGTGTACCAAATAATAGATCTTGTTGTCGCATATTTCTGTTATTTATTTGATTCTTCGGTACTACAGCATGTAAATTTTAGATAGCGCAGCAGGCATGGCAGTGGGCTGGTAAACAATAAACTATCCAAGACTGCGGGCTGAGTGAAGATCGGCGGGGCACTGTGTTTCAGTTTTTGTCCGACAAGCAGATAGATCATTTGGCATATGTGCCCTTGCTCCGTTATATATAACAAGGATAAGCACCCTGTGACCTGTCGCTGACCTTAATCTGTGTTTTTCGGTGCATATATCTATCCCCCGCCCCAGCCGATGAGCAAGCCCCGACATCCAATCTCCACTGTCCTCGCATCCCGCCAGAATACTAAAGACATCTTGAAGCAGAAGTGTATGTCTGTACCTAAGTTCACCGCCGAGATCTGGCTTCGCATAGTCCAAGCCGTTCTCTCGTTACTAGTACTTGCACTATCGGCAAATACATTAACGTGGGCATTCGCAAGCGCGCCAGCGTATCTATTGTTCGTTAGCATATGGACGTTCCTGGCATTAGGATACATAGTGTTCGTCCCAATCTATGCGGCCAAGTTAGTGTTCTGGAAGTACGCTATATTTGTGGTCGAAGTCCTGACCAATTTCTTTTGGTTTACTGGATTCATCGCAGAGGGTTCGTCGGTGTCGTCTTAAAACTGGCAATAGTGCTAATATCTGATAGCCGTCGTGCTTGGATCCCTCCATTGCGGCGAATACGAAAGCGAATACCGAAGCGCGTGTCACACTGGCAAAGCGGTCATCCCATTTGCCGCTATCGCATGGTGTACGTTTATTGCAACTTCAACACTCATGGGAATTAGTATCTTCGGAAGACCAGGGTCAGGACGGAAACGTGATGTTGAACGAGGAGTCGAAAATGCAGACAGTCGTAGGCAGAGTAATCCACCGTCGCCATAACGTGCCTGATCCAGTTTAAAGCGGGTTTAGTTGACTTATATCATCACAAGGTTGATTGCGTAACGAGTTGCTGGAAATCATCCATTCATTGCTCTTGCAATCCAAGCGAGGCTGTTGATCTTCATGTTGCAAACCTTGTCTGTGCATTACATGCCGTGGCAGTATCCAATAATGCAATCACGCTTTAGCTTGCGGTAGGCCTAGAATGCGGCCAGATGGAGATTAGAGTGGAGGAACCGCAAAGGTTCTTCCGCTATTTGCGGGTCCATGCCACCTGTTCGCTGCTCACCGTGATATCTTAGTACGGAAACGTGCCTATTTGAGCCGTTGCGCGGAGGACCGACAGTCTGAAGTATTTGCAAGATATATCTCTAGATAGTTGTAATAATGTTTGACAAGCAAATACTGCAATAATGCGTAGCAGTGCGTTGGCGACGCGCGCACACTCATTTACCACGAGTTAGCAACACACAAGCGGCTTCTGACTCCGACTAAGACTCGCAGTAGCACCCAAGACGCACTCTGCGACCGCCCAGCGTCATCACGGCATCACCCACGACCAATCATCCCGCCAGACTGCAACTCAAATCTAATCTAACCAAACCTTTCCTCTTCAGTTTACCTCTCGACGTTTTCAATATTTTCCTCGCACCGGGTACTGCGGAACACACTTAACCATATGGGTACTTCCTCCCTTCTCTTTCCCCACCCCCTTTCTTCTGCAGTGATTTATCAGCTGCTCTCTCTGTTTGTCGAGCTCTTCATCTGATTTGAATCTCATTGATTACATTTGTCTCTCTTACAATCAGAGGCCGCACGTCCTCGCGTGATAGAGGATCGGTAGCTAACAAAATTTCCCGATCTACAGAGAATCAGCGTCCATACTATTCAGGCGGATATAGCAGACGAGAGTCATATCGCGGTGGTGTAAGTGTTACTATTTCATTCAATTGATTCACACGCGAATGGATAAAAATTAATCGAGTGATCCGATATAGGCACGAGATAGATCACGCTCTCCACCCGGCAGACGTCCTTACTCGCGCAGTCCGTCTCCAAACGGCGGGTACCACAGACAGCGGTCACCGATCGGCCAGCGAGGTTACGGAGATTATCCACAGCAAGGCGGCGGATACGGGAACAGAGGATTCGGCGGCATGAATGCGAACAGTAATCAGGATAGACGTGTTTACGTCGGGAACTTGCCCTATGATATTAGGTGGATGCAGTTGAAAGACTTCATGCGAAAAGGTGTGGTGTCCCGGGATCAGATGATATAGTTTCGTTAAAACGATGGCTAACAGTGTTTAGCTGGCGAGGTTATCTTTGCGGACGTCTTGACTCTGCCGAATGGAATGTCCAAGGTATGCTTCCATGATCGGACGAGCGACTGTTTGGTCTAACGGCTCAGGGCTGCGGTATTGTCGAATACGCGACACCCGATCAAGCGCAAACCGCTATTGAGACACTCACAAATCAGGAGCTAAACGGCAGAGTGATCTACGTGCGAGAGGTATTTTCAACAATCTTAGATTCACTTGGACGGGTTCTTGTTTGGGATGATGGTTGGGCGATTGGTAGCTGATGGAAGGAATGTGTAGGATCGCGAGGCCGCGACGCATGGACGCGGTGGCCCACCTGGCGGAAGGTTTGGTGGGCGCGATGGCGGATTCGGCGGATACAATAATGCACCAATGCCATATCAGGGCGGCGGTGGCTTCCAGGATGCATCAGGAGGTGCGGGAGTCGGAGCCGGCAATCAGCTCCATGTTGGAAATGTAAATAATTCTCAATTGTCTAAGGGGGTGCCGTTTAGGAGTAGCATATTGTTGTCGGGATTACGTGTGCTAATTCGATGAAGTTGCCTTACTCTGTTGGATGGCAGGAGTTGAAGGATCTTTTTAGGCAGGCTGGCAACGTCGTCAGAGCGGATGTGCTTATGGGTCCGGACGGCAGATCAAAGGGACGTGGAACCATTGTTTTCGAAACTGCTGCCGATGCTCAGAACGCGATCAGTCGCTTCAATGGATACGACTTACAGGGCAGACAGCTTGAAGTTCGCGAGGATAGGTTTGCAGCCGGCGGAGACGGCGGTCACGGTTTTGGAGGAGGTTACGGCGGCCGAGGCGGATTCGGTGGTCCTCCTCGAGGCGGGTTTGGATTCAGGGGCGGTTTCCGCGGAGGCTTCGGCGGTGGCCGGGGTGGGTTCCACGGCGGCGGCGGTGGTGGTGGCGGTGGTAGTTATGAGCGTCCACCTCCACCTCCGCCAAATGAGTTTACCGACGGCGCGACCAGTGGCGGTGTGCCCAGCAATACTATCCACGTCCGAAATGTATGTAATATACCGCGCCCGTGGCCATATCGAGTATCTAATGTGTTTACAGTTACCGTGGTCTACAAGCAATGAAGATTTAGTTGATCTTTTCCAGACTATAGGCAAAGTCGAGCGGGCCGAGATCCAGATCGGTCTTGATGGCCGTCCCAAGGGATCTGGAGTTGTCCAATTTGAGAACAAGGAGTTGGCAGAGATTGCAATCTCGAAATTTACTGGCTACAACTACGGCAACAGGTATGAATTTTTATGGCAAGTTCTAATTATGGACCCCCGAGAAAACTAACAAGGGTAGACCTCTTGGCCTTTCGTATGTGCGCTATGAGAATGGTCCTGTGCAGGACAATGGTGCTCCGCCGACTGCGATTGAACTGACCCATGGCGATCAGTAGTGTGATTGTTGTTTACAGTACTGAATGATGGATGATGTGTAAGGGACATTTACGGATGACCTACCTTTGTACCATACACTTTCCCTTATACTTTACTATTTTTTTTTCCCTATATTATATATTGTTAGTAGTCTACTATGCTTGAGCGAAATATTTTATGTATTGCTGGCGCTTTATTGTCCGCACCTTTCGAGATTGTGGATTAATGATGGCTAGGGCTTGTAAATTATATTAGTTTGCTTTTAATTGAACGGCTTAAATTGTATGTGTAGCAGTAAGAGGAAAACTTTTTTTTTTTGTTAAAAATAATTTTATTTCCAAACCACAAAGCGACTCAAAAGGCTGAAAACAATTTTGGTATTATTATTGTGCTGGTTGCAAGTTTGCTATCCGGATTTTGTCTCAACCAGCCGCTTCCACGATCGGTGATGTCTGAGACCGAACAATCAGGTGGCCCGCCGCCCCGGATCTAAACCTAAACCGGCGAGACAATGATGCACACTGGCCAATCTAGTAAAACATAACAACAACTCCCATCGCGAAACTTTAAACGGACCAGCGCAAGTATGTAGCTTAAGACGCAGCCTTGTTTGACTGGTGCGCTGGTTCAAATGCCAATATTGGCAATATACTCTACGGTACTGGGCACAGTATGGTTCATATTAGCATTATAAATTGATGATAATTATACACACACTACCATATTACACCATTAATATAAGATATATGATTCGCATTACTAATCCCCTCGGGCATATACGGCATAACAAACTGACACAGATTGAATCAAATTAAACAGCGGACATTGCCTCACTTCTCAGAATCGGCGGCCGCGGCGCCGACGGCAGGTGTTTCTGCCGCTGCGCTGTACGCCGGCGCGGCAGGTTGATCTGCGGCCGGAGCAACTTCACTGGCGGCAGGCGGCGCACTTTCACCAACAACAGCCTTCTCGCCCAGGGCGGCATCCGACATGGTCGTATTCTGGCCGGCGCCGTCAGCAGCAGCGGCAGCCTCAACATCGCCACGACCGCCGGCGGCGGGTCTCGGTCTGAACAACGCGATAGCCATGAGGGTGGTCGTGATGACAAAGAGGAGCCAGTTTATGGCCGCGAACGCGATGGCGGCTTTGCTAGTCCCGCACGCAGTCTTGTAGTCAGAGTAATGCCTGTAGTACGTAGTGTAGTAGTAGCCATGGTAGTACTCGTCGTAACCGTCGTAATAATCGCAGGATCCAGGGCCATAGATCGCCGCTGTGGAGGATCAAGTTAGTGCGTGGTCTTGGTTTGTTCCGACACATGCGTGACAGACTTACCCATGACGATGAATCCCGTGAACCAGAAGACGTTTGTCAGAATCTCGACGCCAAACGGCACAAACTTGTGCAGGACAGCGGCGGACCAGTAGAGAGGTGCGAAGACGAGGTAGCCGACGGCTAGGAATGTCCATACCGAGACGAAGACGAGATAGCCGGCATCGTTGTCGTAGTCGACACTGACGGTATAGGCGGCCAGACCGAGACAGAGAATGGCGAGCAGGACTTGCGCGATGCGCAGATAGGTCAGTGCTGCGAGACGGCAGAGTTTGAAGGCCATGACGATGATGGTGGTAAGCAGGGAGATGCACAGAAAGAGCAGATGATGCTAATGACGATGATGACAGGACCAGGCAGGCAGCACTAATTTAAGCCAGCACCACCCTCACTGACTACGCGCGATGTGATGAGCACTGCCATCGGAATCGCACGCGCACGGGCGGAAGCAGAAGCGTGCAGCAGCTTAAGCAGCTGGCGTCGCCCCGACAACAGCAGGCCTCGGTGTCGAACTGCATTTAATGTGCGAGATGACGTCTGGTCTCCACGCACACGACTACTCACGGTGCCGTGTCACGTATTTACTGACCAGCCACCTGCCCAGCATTAACACAGTCCACCACACCGCCCTTGACTTATTTTTAGCAGAGTAGTCAGAGATCCAATAAATCCACGGACTCGCTTGCCGAATGCTTCATTTCAACTGCGGTGGCTTGCGAGACCGTTGATGCATGACTGGGCCTTGCCTGGAGAGCCGCCTAACCGCGTTCACGTGGAAGCCGGGAGTTATCACCACCCACCAGCTCGGGTGGTGCCAGCAGCAGTCGATGTGTGCCGCATCTGTTTTCTCCACCAACCAACCGACGCGCCGCGTGACGCGTGCAGTTCGTGTTTTGTGTCTGACCGCGACTTGGCGATCTCACTCGGACTGCAGTGTACGTGCATTAACGCATGCACGCTTAACGATAGCCGAGCACGAAACTCTGTTTGTTGTCCATTCGCTCGCTGCTTGATCGAACTTGTCGGATTCGCCGACTCCAGCCGAGCCGCTTTGTTCGCAGAACCTTCTAGCAATGCTCGCGGCACTCGACTCGCACATTAATCGGCCTGGCATGACTTTAGGTCCGAGTGCATACAATTCCACTTCATGGCGCGTTGGCTGGCTGCAAGGATGGTCCACGCGGTGACGGTTCCAACAATTAGTGAGTTGGTCTACATTCTGCTGTAACAGCGTTTGCATTCAAAAGATAGCTTAACTGCAGACAACACATTTCTCCCTCTATATTTGCAGAGTTTGTCGCTCGTTTTCGCTTAATTATGAGTCTCTACATTTTGCGCTAGTCCTCGGATGCGAAGAAATGCATGCCCACATGGAAGCACAGTCACACGAGCACTGAGCGACCGCGCAGGCAAATCAGAAATCGGTTTTGTCCGTATATATAACGCAATGTATGGGGAAACCCGGTCACAAAATGCCCCACTACTACTCCGCAGAATACACCTGCCGAATGGCGATTCTCAACGAGTACTAGCGGCTACATTACTATGAGTGGTTACGGAAAGTACTTTGAGCCAGAGTCACGCAAGAAGTCTAAAAATCGGCCACGGTCACTGAGATTATGGATGGCTATTAGCCACATCACGGGCGATATATATATTGCGTATTGTAATTGTTCGCATTTACTTCAACCACTTGATGTTGGCGTCTAGGGGCCATTAAAGAGATATCCTGCCCAAGGCGTGGACCGGTATACTCGGGCTGGTATACAGCGAATAAAACGGGCAGATTGGGTTTACTTTTCAGCGCATTCGTGAAAAACTCTTGCACCTCAGACCATTCAAACTGGGCGGAAAGGAGCTGGTTTGATTCCATCTAGTCCTCGGCGGGTGTTAAATAGCCTTCCAACTTCCAGGCTTTGAGCCGCCATGTACTCCCCAAATCTCAACTAATATTATGGACCTAGACCTCTCTGAAGAGCTCTTCTCCAGATGGAACGGAACTAAAGCACGCAAATATATGTGTTTAGTACAGAGAAAGTGTTGAAAATCGTTGTTCGCGAGCCGGACGAGAAACCTAAGGAAAAACGACCACGTGGGCGGCCAAGTAAACGCCAATTTGAAGAAGTGAAGTAGAAGAAGAGGAGTAAGTAGAGAATAGTTCGATCGAGGGAGTCGGAGTGGATTTGGTCAATTGTGTGGCGCGTAGGACAATGTCAAAATTAGTAGTTTGTATTGAGTGCCCCGGTGAAAATCCTATGATACTGTTGCAGCCAACACGCGACCCGACGCGCTGACAGGTGTGGCGCAACAACCTCATCAAGCTGACGTCAAACCCAGCACAGCCATCGCAGCCGCCCGCGCGTCCTTGCACCGCCACTCAAGCGCCGCTTCCTTGCGGCCCGGACAATCTGTTCACAAAATAACATACAGTCTCCGGCGAAAGAGGCGGAGACGACATCTGTTATCGTCAGCATAATTGATCAGGATTAAGTCATTGAATATTAGCGTTCATTCGCGACGCGCCTAGATCAGGCACGTTAGGTTTAACAACACCCCGCAGGTTTTACGTCCTGCTCCTCGCATTCCCACGATCTGATCATAAGCGAATTTGCAACATCGACAATGGCAGGCGGCAGTTCCAGGCTATCCGGCTGTGCCGGCGCATTCGGCCGGATCCCGGTCATTTTCAGTCTACGAATCGGCCAAACGTTGCTCGACGTTATACTGTTCGGATTAGCCGGCTGGCTCGTGTCGAACTACTACCAGGCCGTTTTCGGCTTCACGATATTCCTCGTACGTAGCGCCTTTGACACTCGGAAATCTTTTATCCACTCCCGCCGGCTAACCCAAAGAAAATTATTGACAGTGCATAGCAACGTTACTCGACATCCTCTACCAAGTCATAACACCCCAACTGCTGAAACGCCTGCACAACAAAACCGCCGTGCTCGTGCTGGAAGGCCTCGTAACGTTGTGGTGGTTCTGCGCCTTCGTGTCGTCGACCGCACTCTACTTTGGCCCGCTGCGGTGCAACGGCCAGTTCCCGGACGGCATCGACGAGGAAAACCCGCCCGAAGGCGCCAAGACGTGCTCGACGATAAATTCATACCAAAAGGCCGTGATTTGGTTTGCTCTGATCCAGTGGTGCGTGTTTATCGTCAGTCTCGTGTTGGTAGTGCGCGTGTTTATCGAGTACCGGCGCGACGCGGCCATTGTCGACAGCGCCGCCGTCCCCGGCGTCCCCGACGGGACGAGGTTTGCCCGGGACGAGGACGATAATCCGTTTAGCGCGACCGACTACGACAGCAGAGTTGACGGCGGCGCAGGATACACGTACCAAGGCACCACGACGAACGGTGCAAAGTACGGCGAGCAGTACGAGATGACCGACTACGCTAGTCCGTACGATGAGGGCTCGTACGAGGCAAGAACTCGCCCCTATTCCGGAGTGTAACATTCATTGCATGCAGCGATGATGATGTCTGAATACGGCGTTTTTTCTTTGTATTATATGACCTAATTAGATACACAAATTAGCCAATCTCATTGCGATGGTAGTTGGCGTGCAAATCTTAGCTGCCTTGAAACCGACCAACAAAAGCGATACCGACAACTCCATCCAGATACAAAGCAAAACTCGCAATCTACAAATACTCACTCCCTGGTCAATGACGCCTATATAACTATGCTTTGCCCAGTCTTTGCCAGCACGAACCGCAGTCCAGCAAGATCGTCCTCGTTTGCCAGCAGCTCCTCTAACTCTGATAATATTATACTTTCCGCCGGACGACTTGCCTGGCTCGAGCCCGGCACTCTGTTCGCGGTCACGAGCTCCTCGTCGTCGGTCAGCCCTTTGATATGCGTGATCACGACCACGAGACCCGACAGCGGTCCCCACACTTGCTGAGGGTGCTGCGCGTTCGGGACTGCGCTTGCTCTCCGCTGGACCTGTTGTGCCATCAGCACAGATTGGTCCTCGTTTGGCAGTGTGTACGGACTTGATCCAGCGCTGCCAGCACTTTCGACGCTGGACGCGGATGTCCGTCTGCTCGACGACGGCGAATATTGCTGCATGTACTTATGTTTGCTGTGATGGTGGTAATGGGGATGGGGATGCAGTCTGTACGGGTGATGGTGTGACTGTTGTAGCTGCTGCTGTTGCTGCTGAAGAAGGACGTGTTGCTTTAACGAGAATGGGAATACGGCCGGAGAGTTCGTCCCTGCAGTGATCGATTCACCAAAAAAAGAGTAGTTGGCAAATCCGCCCGGTCCACCACTAACCGTCGGGAACGACTTGGCGGTTCTCAATGGTACTTCTGCCGGAAGCGGACAGCGCAAAAAGCTAGCGAACATTTTCAGCTCTTGTATCAAATACGGGGGCGACAAATGACCGAACAAGGAGTGTTCAGGCTGTATCGAAGCGTACGAGCATTCGATGAATATGGCCGACAATTTATTCCTCCCGAATTTTTGCGCTGCGGCAATCCACACTGCTCGATTCTGGGGCGCCATGGAGACCGAGTCCGGTTCAACGTCGCCAAACATGAGAATCTCCTTTCCAGAATGCTTGTCCCGAAGAAAATACGCGCTCGATTCGTAAGCTTTCGGCGCCTTCCCAGTATAGTGCACGCATCCATGCGAGACTCGGAAGGCCCGAATATCGAGACCGTTGGCTATGGTCTCGTAGCCATCTTCGTCGTCGAAAGAATCCTCAATGACACCCACCGGTTCGTCATCGTCGTCGTCGCCGGCAGCATGAGACGAATACTTGAATCTGTGCAGTGTGACCATGCCAATTGGATCATCGCCCTCGTTAGACATGTTGGGCCATATAGCGTTATTGAATATATGCTTGAGCACTGCATCAACCACCCATGGCAATCCTGCCAGCTTCTTCGGATTCTCAGCTGTAAAGCAGGCACTGTTTATCACAAAGCCGGCGAGATGATCTAAGTGCGCATGCGTAATGCAAACAGCGGCCACTAGCTCCCTGACAACATATGCCGCATTCGTTAAGGGCGAGACATAGGGCAGTAGTCCCGTTCCAAGCTGCTGTTGGCACGGTGAAATTGCCGAGAGTGATGCTGCTGGACGCATGGCCTGCATTACGCCAGACATGTACGTGCCCGCATCGATCGCGACTAGTGTGTTTTTGGCCCATGGCTCGGTGTTAGATTTGATGAGGTAGCCAGAGACCCCGAATTCGAACGGCCCACCAGAGGCGCCCTGTGTATATATGGTCAGCATGTCAATGATTTCTCCCAAAACTCGGCGACGGCGAAATAAACCCACCAGGACGATCACCTCAAAGGCGGCCGGATCACTTGCATTCGGCGCCAGAGTTATGGAGGTCAATGTTGTGGGGTAGTTGTTTTGTCTGAATCGCCAATCTTATCGACGAATCTGAAGTTATCCGTGGCAAAGCCAAGCAGAAACCTGGATACGGTGACGTCTTCAGAGTGGTGACCGTGAAATTGGAAAGAGCCTGGTTGGAGGGTGCCGATGAATATGAATGATAGATATATATCCTGAGACCTACTCCAATTCCGTCCAATACGACTTAAGTATCTGTCGGTCTATCGCGTCTGGAGATATAATTGTTAGCATTTAAACGGAGAAAGGCTACATATCCAAAAACACACCACTGTGCCGGCTGCTTCCAATTGAATCGAAGAGACAATACTATGTCAGGACTGCTATTTGGCTACCGTGACGCACGATTGAGCTTGCGCTTCGCAGTTTATCGCTAGTTCGCTTAAATAACAATGACACACGGGAAGACGCTCCGATTGCGGAGGTGACTTTCGCTCGTTGTGCCCGTGTTACTGGTTGAAGAATGGTGCCGCTTTTCGCGTGTGGATGCTGTTAGCTGAACAAGTTATGACCCAGAGCGGTGAGCGCCATTGAATGAATGAACGTTTGGCCCCACGACTAAAGTGCGTACGACAGTCAGTGACATTCCCACGGCATTTGGGTCGGAGTCCCGCTCTAACATTTCCGCGTCCACTAGTCCTAATCAGGTATAGCGCACTCGCAGAACACTTCCAGAAGTCCGACGCCGGCTAAGGGCCTTGGGCCTTATTTAGATAGCGCGGAACTTTATTTGATAGACGACAAAGAAGTTTTCGTGCCGTCTGCCGCTTAGCGAGTCTCATTTCGGTTGAGAATAATTCATCGGGACAGAGGCATATTATCCTATTAAAGCCCTACTCATTTGTGTTAGGCCCGTCTGCCCAACGTATGATACAGACGAGGACACATGGACTGTCCACGTCTGTTAGTTACGTCGCAGTATATAGAACAATTAGTTTTGCATGCATTCAAAAAATCAGCTCTATAACACAAAAGTATCTAAAATTTTTAGTAGTGACTTCCATGCCCTCCTCCATATCCGTGTCGATCGGCACCATAGCCCGACGCTTGAGAATTCTCGTGCCCAAGATGATATCCGTCCTTAAACGCAGCACTATCGCCTGGTCGCGCCCTACACCAAAATCGTGCAAACTTGTCATTGGATCCTGTACATAGAATATGCCCCATAGGATGAAACTCCATAGACCATATCGCGCTCTCATGGGCATATGGAACAGATTGTACTGGTTCGAACGATCTGGCGGTTGCAGCAACTGATGCGGTTTGGGCAGATGAACTTCCTCCAGCCGACATGCCTACGGATGACAATGATGCACCCGCACCAGCTTGATAGGTGTCCAGCAAGTAGAAATGTATTGCACCATTAAAGTCGCCTGTCGCCAGCAACGAGTGGTGGATCGGGTGCCAGGCCAGAGTCGTAACATCGCAGCTAGGACCTCTAAGCACAGCAACATCACGCATCATCCTGATATCAAATATTCTAGCAGTCTGATCTCGCGCTGAAGTCGCCAGTAAGTCACCTCTCGTAGGCTGAAACTGTGCTCGAGTGATCGTATTCTTGTGACCGTGTAACGTCGTTAGACACTTTCCCGTCCGAGGATCCCAGAGCTTGACTAAGTTATCTTTTGATCCGCTCACTATCAGGCCCTTTGTTGGATGCCAATTCACACATTTCACATCCCATCCGTGGCCTGTCAAGGTCCGTTCTTCCTGTCCCTCGTTGAAGTTCCAAATTTTCAGGGTGCTGTCATCGCTCGCGGTCACAAACTTCGCGTCCGTAGGTGAAAACGACAAATCTCGGACAGCCTCCCTATGTGCCGCTAGGACCTTGACATTATTCATATTGGGCTGCCAGTACTTTACGATCCCTTCCTGATCTCCAGACAGAAACCAGTCGTCGTTGTGTGACCATTCTCCTGCGCGTATTGCTTGGTCGTGTGCCTGAACTGGATTAGGTCATATTTACGTCTACCATCCTCATAATACACACCTGCATAATGGTCTCAAAGTTAAAACTCATCCCATTCCACAATGTGAACTCTCCACTGCTGCTGGCTCCCAGTAATCGTCTTCCTTCTGGTGTCCACTAAAACGGTCAGCAATTGATTAACCATCGCGAAAAGGCTAGAACATACACGAACTAAGTTGACAGGATGTCGCACTTTATTAACGCTTGAATGCACAAACTTCAGAGTTGTACTGCTTATGGGATTATCACAATACGCAACAGGAGGAAAGAGCTAAGTCACGTCAATCATAGTTTCTCCACACGTATCTTGCTAACTCACATCAATGAGATAATCCTTCCTAGGTCTCACAACACCAGGCTCCTTCGAATAAAGGCACACGACCCTCTTATGCCGCCATCGCGCCACAGCACCGGTATAATCGACTGTCCGTCGGTGTCCCACTTTGCGTTGCTGAGGTTGATGCGACTGTCCTTCTTCGTAATCATAATTCAACTGAATAGATTGTTGGGATCGCTGACTATACCCACTCGGCTGAGAGTAATTATTCCGTTGCCGTTTATGGTAGCTACTCGATCCGTATGCCTCGTCGGTCCGTGTGTAGCTCATCGCGATCTATGACGACAGCGTTCGAACGAAGAATTAAGTTAAATACCAATTACTGCGGATGTTAAATAAATATCAGTGTCTACTGTTTATTTATCTAGATTGAAAACGTTGAGATAAGAGCATATACGAGAGCATTCTTCGTCGGCATTAGATCCAATCAGAGTCTATAAAGGAGAACTCATTCTTCGTCTCAAGCTGCACCAACTGCGAAATACAAAGGGTTTCGTATTCTAGGGTAAGTGAATAAGACTATAAGGGTTTTGTACCAGCTAGTAACTCTAACGAGTCAGTACTTCGAGATTCGAACAGCCATCGGTAGATATTCAATGTTAATACGCGCATAACTTTAGGTGCCATTGTGGGGATATTGAATATCATAGTAGAGCAATAATACATAATTGGATTAATAGCTGGGAAATGTTGTGTCATCCAGACTCGCCCTCAGGTCATCGAATAAGGTTTCGACACTCTCTGAAGCAATTGCAGTCGCGAATCGCGACATCGCTTGCAGCTCTCCACGTTACCCCTGATCACGAAACTTTTCATTCCCGGCCACGAGTACAGCGTGCCCAGCCCATTGCTGTAGTATAGTGACAAGGCTGTTAAGCGGCGCATCAGTCGTCATCTATGGTGCAATCAGATGTATTTCGAGTGCGGGATACGCTATTGTCTTTTCGGAAAGCGTGGCAGGGAGTCCTGATAATGCTGATATGTCGAGACGTGAAGATTAGCATATGAAGTGATTGTGCAGATATACAGCTCCTGCGCCGATTCACGTCGAAAAATAAGTCATGCCATCGCGTGAGCTCACTGGCGACCAGCGAAAAAAACTGCCCGAGGACCGCAATCACACATAAAACGCTTTAGCCTGCCTGGCTCTTGATCTACCACATACCTTTGTTACTTCAACAACAAGTCTCAGAACTGATCACACTATTCATTTCATTGTTAGACCATTGTTAGCATAATGCCTGGTTCTCATTTTGACACGTTGCAGATCCACGCTGGGTTAGTTCGTCTCGATTGCGTTGATTTCGTCGGGTTAACGATTCAACAGTCAGAAGTCTGATCCTGTCACCAATGCCCGTGCAGTGCCCATCTATGCCAGCACCGTACGTAAAATTATTTACTAGGTTTCATTGAGGCTGGCTTAACTGCAATTGCCAACACTGCCGAGTAGTCCTTTGTGTTTAACGATTCCGCCCATGCCGCCCGCCTTTTCGGTCTACAGGAGGCTGGCAATATCTATTCCCGAATCGGAAACCCGACCGTCGACGTTTTTGAGAAGCGAATAGCCGCACTGGAAGGCGGAGTTTCTGCTGTGGCTGCTAGTTCCGGACAGGCGGCCCAATTCATGTGCGTGCACTCCTACCAACCGGCGGCCGGGTGGAGATATCGCTAATATCACATAGGGCTATTGCTGCACTTTGCCATTCTGGAGATAACATTGTTTCGACGTCGTACCTCTACGGCGGTACGTACAATCAGTTCAAGGTCTTCCTGCCCCGATTTGGAATTGAGACGCGGTTCGTGAAGGGTGACAAGCCAGAGGATTTCGAACCTCTCGTCGATGATAAAACAAAGGCTCTTTATGTGGAGAGCATAGGAAATCCTCAGTACAAGTAGGTTCCGTGTGGTCTTATTGATGCGCATTTGTTTATTAACGGTTGTGTAGCATTCCGGACTTTGAGAAGATCGCCGAATTTGCACATAGCAAAGGTATTCCACTCGTCGTCGACAACACTTTCGGCGCGGCTGGATATCTCGTCCGTCCGCTCGAGCACGGAGCGGACATTGTTGTTCACTCCGCTACCAAGTGGATCGGTGGCCATGGTACCACAATCGGCGGTGTCATCGTTGATGGAGGCAAGTTCGACTGGAAAGCCCACGGCGACCGATTCCCACAGTTTGTCCAGCCAAGTGAAGCCTACCACGGCGTAAAGTTCATCGAGATGTTCGGAAACGAGCATGTGTTCGCTGCTCGTGTGCGAGCTGAGGTCTTGAGGGATCTAGGATCTACACTGAACCCATTTGCTGCTTTCCTGTTGATCCAAGGCATTGAAACTCTCTCTCTGCGCGTCGAGCGTCACGTCCACAATGCGCTTGCACTTGCTCGGTATCTCGAAACTTCACCCTACGTCGCTTGGGTCTCATACCCCGGTCTCGAAAGCCATCCATCGCATGAACTGGCAAAGAAATACCTCAAGAACGGTTTCGGCGCAGTCCTCTCGTTCGGTGCAATCGGCGGTCCAAACGTCGGCGCTCAGGTCGTCGACGCGTTGAAACTAGCGTCGAATCTCGCCAATGTCGGCGACTTGAAGACATTAGTCATCGCACCACACTTTACTACCCATCAGCAACTTAGTGATGAGGAGAAGTTGGCATCTGGTGTCACTGTATGTATTTCCTCCGTAGATCTTGCTAGTCCGTTTGAAGTAGTTGCTTGTACTGACGATTTAGCCTGATTCGATTAGGGTTGCTGTCGGCGCGGAGTTTATCGATGATATTATTGCCGACTTCGAGCAGGCCTTCACAGCCGTCAAGAATGCCAGTGCACCGAATGGTGTGCTTAATGGTGAGCAGTAGATACCGTACCAATGCATGGCCAAAAGCGTGTAACTTTCCGTCGATACGAAATATATCTTAATGTGTACCAAGGAGAGGGACTTTTGTGAGCTTTCCGCAGGGCACCTAGTCATCAGGTAGGGTTATTCATTATCCACTGTTGCCGCCAACTGCATCCAAGGAAAGCTGAAGGTTACGGTTCAGGCATGAATTCATATGATGCTTTATTAAAACCCAACATACCCATCTAGACGTTGAAAACTAAAACAAATAACCCAACCTATCACATAACCGAGCTGATCGAACATTACATATAAACCGATTCAGGAGAAATGCAAACCTCAGGCGATTTAAACTAAGAGCACGGCATTAACGCAACCATCTCTATCGGGCTCATTCGTTATCTGGGCATATTTGCCCCAGACAACCTTTCCGCCCGCAGTAACCAAACCCAGTTCACTGACGTTGACCTCAATGATTGTTCCCTTTGTCAATACACCAAGCTGAGTGTATAACGGATTCTGAGGATTCTTCTTGACAGACAAAATTGGGAGATGCACAGTCACTCCAAGTTCAGGATGAGTGACATTGGCCTTCTTCTGCCGTAATGCCGATGGTCTGATGACCCGCTCGAATTTCACCGGCCGTCGAGTGAATCCCTCACCAACGAATGTATGCTTCGTAATCATGCGCTTCCAGCTCTTCCGTTTTGACTTGCCGGTCTTGACAACCTTGAACATCTCCTCCTCGGAGATGCCGCGAACTTTAGGCAGCGGCACCGCAAACTTCGCCGCTTTCTCCATACGTTTCTGCTTAATCGACGTCGACAATGCCTTGGCCTGGTTTGTATTCTGACGATCAAGAAGGTAGGCTGGCAATCCATCTGGATCATCAGGGGTGCTAGTGGTCGTATTGACCGTTGCCTTCTCATGCTGCTTGATCCTATTCAAGTAAATTAGTACGCCAGTTTCCCCTTACTGTAGATAAAAATCGAGCTGTACTTTTTCCTCATTTCAATCTTCTCAGCATGCCTCTTCTTAGCGAACATCTTCGCCCTGAATCCAGTCAACCGCTGAGCATCCTTTGAAATCCGATGCGACTCTCTCGCCTCCCGCTTCCGTCTACAACCATTTTCGTTAGAACCACAACTGTTTTTTCCCATACGATCAGTGTAATAACAACGTACTTCCGTTCTTCATGATCTAACCGCCGGCCATGCTTCTTAATATGTTCTTCAATGTAATCGTTTTGCGGCTATAAAACAGAGTTAGACCTTACATAAATTCATTATTTCATTGACCTACCATTGTGATCTGTCCTTTTTATCACGACTGGCCAAATCACTCCGAGAATATCTATAGCTCGGATGGTGAGAGCAATGAAATACTAGCCCTTGTTGTTTGAGAGATATGATGTAAATTTTTCCAAGTCTTGTTTGGGAGTCCCAAGCATTTGGGACTTGGGCTAGGGTATTCGGCAGGATCAGACAATTCACAGCTCGGATGTTCTGCAGTTAAGGCATAACCTGGCATTTTCACTGCAAAACCCTAATCCGATTGCGCGTTATGGCAATCGTGCCAGGTCTTGCAGATTCATCTCAGCGCCCTCCGATATCATGTAAGTAAAGGTAACATATGCTGATGAATCCGCTCCAGGATCGTCACCTGAAAGATAGAGGACAATGAGAATGCGCTCAGGGCAATTGGCCACCATAGGAATACGGCAAACCCTCTTTAGTTAGTCCGCTTCAAAGTCTTCAAAAGAGTGCACTTTCACACAGGCAGATTTCATCCACAACTACATGGCCATTACGTTGAGCACTGGACAGGTAAATCGAGGCAGCCAGTCTCCAATCATACTGCATTAATGCGGAAGTGTAGAGCTATGACAACCAAGATGACGGCTTCCGCACAATACGATTCTCTGCTATTCATAAAACTGAATGTTGTACAAGTTCACTTTAGATAAACATATGAGTATAGTTACTGCATATTTCAGAAACAGGTCAGACTGCCATGTCGTTCTCTAGAATCGCATCGGGCCCACGAATATTCATCATGAACTCGGGCTGCCTGGATAGTCTTGTATTCGTCGAGTCTTCGCCTGCTTAGACAAGACGTAGGAACAGTACGTCTCAAACACATCCTATATTGCATGAGCGGCGCTATTCTAGACGGAGCCTGAATTGAACCTACCTTCAGAAGTAACACCAGACAGCCACCGATAAGGCTCCGAACCAGCCGATCTTGTATCCGTTTAGACAACTTTGGAAAAACCTTGGCCAATAAACTATTCGATAGTTAGCAACCGCGCACATGGCTCACAAGGCGTAAAGACATACTCTCCCATCAGTCCACTTAGTGCTGGGTATACCAACGCACCAATGACACTCGACGTAATATTCTGATTGTTTACAATAACACCCAAATTGCCTCTTCTCAAATTCCCATTCAATTCCACCACCAGATTTGGCTGTACCTCCCCATCAACCTGAACTTGCTCCGGGCCATCGGCATCTTCGACAGGATGCGGGTGTACATCATCGACAGGCTCGGGTTCCATCAAAGCTGTGCTCGTTGTCTGTGCTTCTCGCTCCCATTTTAGGCGTTGGGGGATAATGTATCGCCTATATAATGCGCCATGCAATATTCGCAAAACTGGAAACGCGTAGATGATCGTATCTGCAATGTTTAGCCCGGGGCCAACTTTTCGCCGTAGCGAGAGGGCCAATGCTGTGTTTACCACCGCGTTCGTCGGGACGGAGTTTCTTCTCGACATGACTAGCATGATCGGGATTGCAGCTACTAGTGATGGCCCTATGGATACCGTTAGTATCGGTGAGGTTCGAGATTTGTGAACGGCACATACGGTGAAACCACCATCCGGATAATATGCCTTGCACGGCGTTCGCAAAGGTAATTTTGCGATCCTCATAAGCCAGCAACTTCGAATATATCACCTCCTCCAGCGAACCAGACTCCCTTGACCATCCCATGACCCTTAGGCTGTCCTCCAACGAGCATACGCAAAACACAGACACCATGCCATGGACATACAACGCAGTATACGTTGCGGACGTGGCACCTGCCAAAATCGTGACAATGAAAGCCGAGTTCGCAGTTCTCGTTGCCAGACTCTCGAGCACACGCCGCAGTCGTAGCGATAGGCTCCGAGACTGTACGACCCGGATCATGGTGCCGCATTGCGGACACGGAAGTTCGTCTTTTGATGCCGTGATCCAGTCCAGAAGGCATGATTCGTGTGCTGTCAAGTTGCATTTGCACGGGTGTCGCCAATTTGGAGCCGTGCCGCCTGGTGGTGGGTCATTAGATGTGCCCAGACAGATCCAGCATGTTCGGACGTCGGGTTGTTGTTGTGGAGCGACTTCGGACATGGCGCGTGCTGACAACTCGGTGCAGCTTATACACAGATTCGTGTGCCAAATTAAAATCAGAGTACCTCGCTATCTAGTTAATCTTGGGTAGAAACGAAATCGGCAATAATTTTACTAAAGACCTTGAACGGTGGCTGAAATTTGAGCGTATTGTCCCTGTTGTTGCGGGGAGTGGCAGAATGCTAAGATACTAGGCGAAGCTCATCGCCAAACTTTGATGGCTTCGGCGGTGAAGTCAACGGGTTAATTTGGAGGGTATGCTAGCCACGCCAACATCACATGCGCGGCAAAATGATTATGCGGAATACAGTTGCGGAATAGTTGGATCAATTGTTAGAGAAGCATGTCGACTATCTGGGGACGATTTAATTGGTTTGCGACTACTTAAATCGAGAAGTTGAACACAATGGACGATGCGACACCAGTACCAATCTCGCAACTACCTGATCCCAAGCAGCCCAACACCACATCGACGCAGATCCCACCACAGCCCGGACAGGCCGTCAAACGTGGTCGTGGACGACCTCGGAAACATCCACTTCCACCTGACTACGTTCCGCCTGTACGCACGCCAAAACCACCCCGCGAGAGCTCGGCCCAACGAACGCCCCTACCTGCCGAGTCTGAAGAAGTTGTCACGACATCATCAGGACGACCTGCGCGGTCATCGAGACGGAATGTCGATTATGCGAAATTGGAAAGCATTGAGATTCTGCCAGATGGCGAAGATGATGCCGGCGTAAGCACAAATGAAACCCCTGCTAGTGGCCAGCCCAAACGGCGTCGCGGGCGGCCGCCGAAGGATCCGAGTAAAGGTCCTATGCCGCGGCCAAAGCCGAAAAACAACGTCGTGTACATTGAGGATGAAGGCGACGATGAAGCTGTGGAGGAAGTTGACGACGAGGACGACGAGTATGTGGGTGGTGAAGAGCAACCAGACGAGGAGGACGATTTGGATGCGAATGATGTAGTAGAAGAAGAGGATGACGAACCTGAGTCGGATTTCGAAGAACAGGATGAGACTTCGAAGCGCGGGAAATCGGGCCCGGGCAAGATTGCACAGAAGAAGTTGAAAATGGCGCCGGGAACGAGTTCAACTGTGCAGGGGAGCAAGACTAGGAAAACAAAGGATTCCGTCGAAGGACGAATGGCGTTGTTTTACGGAAATAGGAATGCACCGTTGATGGAGGGTATTGAGTACAGGAATAAGTGGATCAATGAATTGACTGCAATACGACAAGAACTGCTCGAAGATCCCATATTTCCTCCGCCAGACGACCACAAGATAGATTTGTCTCTTCAGAGCTTAGTGACGGCGGAAGAAGAAAAAGTGCCGCTGTTCTTACCACCAAGAGAACAGGAGCTCACGTTTGAAGTCGGAATGAATGAGCCGTTCAAGGAATATTCCATCAAAGCGAATGAGTCGGCGAGTTTGCACGACCTCACGGACGGCAGACGCGAAGGTTTCGTGATTCACACGGGCGGCTACGTGACAGGATGCCAATGGGCACCATTGATGGATTCAAGTATGGTTAATGCATTTTTGCAGCTCGCTACGAGTGCTAATCACGGCGGTAGATGTACAATACCTTGTGGTGTCGATAGTTTCCAAAGTGGACGAGTTTGCTGTGTCGATGTTTGACCGCGCCACTTACGATTCAGTAATACAGATTTGGAACATGAATCCTGATCAGCCGGGATCGTCGCGCGCTCGACTGGCCCTGTGTTTATTGCATTCCTGGGGAACACCGTGGAGTTTGAGATTTTGCCCCGAGGCCAAGTCGAAGAATGACAGTACGGTTGGCTGTCTTGCTGCCGCGTTTCAAGATGGCAAGGTGAGAGTTATTTCTGTGCCGGCTGTCGACTCGCAAAATACGGAGTACTGTAAGTGATTTGTATTGCCATCGTACGAAAAAAATACTGACGACGTAGTAATGGTCGAAACACCGGCAAAGGAGATATCGCTTCCCGGAATGTCAATAACATGCGTGACATGGACGACGCGACACGTCATCGCCGTAGGCTGCACCAACGGCTTTGTCGCGACTTTCGACCTCGCAATTGCAGACGAACCTGACGACGACGACGACGAAGCACGACCGCTGAATGGCCACACGGCTCCAATCATCTGCACGCCCGTTCATCAGAGCGCTATACTCACACTAGAATCCGCATCTCCAGATTACCCCCATGTCCTAACAACGACCTCGGCAGATGGGTACACCCGCACGCTAGACACCCGTGACCCACGGTCTTGTCGCGCATCAGCATACCGGACGAAAGGATACTCTGCCGCCGCAACCTACGTGCCGTCTTTGAACGCGGTTATTTCGGTCGAAGATTCGATTCTCACCAAAATTACGCCGATCCTAAACCTACCGACAGACGTGATTTTCACAAGACACGAAGCCAGTGTGATGTGCATTGCATCCGGCAAATGCCATCCGTTCACTGCAACCGGCGGCGCCGACGGCGCTGTGACGGTCGCGAATCCGGTCGCGCGGGCTTTGGTCGGCAAGAAGATCACGTACAAGGACTGGCCGCAAACCCGACTTTTCAAGCTCGAGTACAGCGAGCGGCAGGGCAAGTTTCGGTTCGTGGAAGGATACAAAGTTGATGTTATCGGATTCGCTGCAGGTAGCCGCGGCAAAGGCGGTTACCTGATTTATCCCGAGACTGTCTGCGTGACAAGTTTGGGTTGGAACTGGCGAAGGCAGACGGGCGGATGGATCGCTGCCGGGTTTGCCAACGGTCTCGTGCGGATCGAGAATTTCAGTATGTAGCATTTCTTTGGTGCGGCGTGTCTTTGTGTATGTTAGTTGTATATTAGTTTGTACGCGGGACATTTGGCAGACCGAAGTCGAACCATTTTCTCGTCGTGGAAAGCTATACATCGCAACTTGCTATGCACCAATTTGAAGGAGAATTGAGAATAATCGTAAATTGAGTGTGATCTTCCCCACCTTTCTCTCGGTACGGGAATCGTCTAATCTCAAGGGACCAGATTATTCCTCTATGAGAAACGATTTCGTTCCCCTGTCCTTGCATAATCCATCCTGCACCTAACCATAGCGTCTCGCTTTCATTCATGCAAGTTAAATTACCATCCGGGACCCGCCACAGATAAAAACGACTTTGTCTGTGGCCGCTTTCGTTCGACGCCGCACGCCTGGGAAAATTCTACAAAAAAATCACGCCCGCATTTGGCTATCCTCTCCGGCAGTCACCAGCTTTTTCCGGAACGGACCCAGTTTGCGTTTCCGCACTAGTCCCCAACTGGCGCCGTGTGCAAGCGCACGATGGCCATGTCTCGCTACGCTGTTCTAGTCCGGGTCCCGTTCGATTTAGGGCCGTGCGGCGATGATCGGATGAAGAGCTATCCATTTCTTCATGTAGGGATTACACGCGTGCCAAAAGCTAAAGTTATCTTGTACAGTTTGGTGCAATCCAGGTCTACTCGAAACGCAGATGGGGTCGAGCAGGTCTTGGTATCACACGCACTTGGGTGATCGTTCATCACACCCAACCGGTCATCAGACACTCCTGATGACCCCTAGCCTGGCAAGACGCAGATATCAGATGGCTAAAAAATGTCGAATCCAATTCAATAACAAACTTAAACCAGAGAGGTGTGCCACCGGTCCCGTCGTCGTCACCAAAGAGTCAGTCCGCTTTTGTATCTCGGTTTTATAACAGGCAACGGCAATCCACTTGTAAACCCAACCCCCCAAACTTTAAACCAGCAACGATACCGATGTCCCACCAACGTTCCGGCAATCAGCCAATCAATCTCACGTTCCGTTCCGGATTAGGCGATAGTATCGCATCGACAATGAACTTTATTTTCAATTTGCAAGGTTTAGGCCGAGGCGAAAACTGGAACATGCATCGATATGCCGGGCGAGATCGGAGTGATGCAAACCATGCTGTATCTAATTAAGGCGGATGGAAAGATAGTTTGATTTGATGACAACCCAAAACAAAAAGAAACAAAACCCGATTCCCATAACTAAAATAAACTGATGATATAATGCAAAAACCCGATCCAAAAACAAGTCAGTCCAAAAGAGCAAAAAATTGTATCCAAATCTAAACTGGTGGTCCCCGGTATCCACAAAAAACCTATTTACAACTAGAAAGATTAAAGCCCAAACCTAGCGCTTTGCTCACGATTAAATTTCCAACTAAAAAACCGAGTCAAAATAGCTTGACGCACAAACAATTATGTTCGTCATCGACAATCGGCGCCGCCGCCGTCGTCGTTGCTGTTGTAGTTGTTGTCGGCGGCACGTAAATGTTCTCCTCTCGCAGTCCGTCGAGTCCGTAGTAATCCGAGGTCGGCATCGCGTTCGGTATCATCCGGCGTCGCGCGCCAGCGACTTTTGCTGCTTTGGCCGGTAACGCGCGGAGCATCATTGCCTTCTTGGCCGCCGACGACATTGATAATCGGCGCGGTGGTGGTGGTGTTGGTGGGGTCTTGGATAATGGCTGTTGCGGCACTTGTTGCAGGGTGGGTGGGACCTGGTACGTGACTGGGTCAAAGAATGCGGATTCCATTAATGAGGACGACGATTTGCGGTCGAGGAAGTCGCAGGCGTCGTACACGCTTTGCGAGATCGTGTTCATGTCCCAGTCAGTGAAAGGCTCGGCTAAGCGCTGCTGGTTGGCAAACTGTTCGAAATAGTATGCATCCGCCGACGACCGCGGTGACGACGAGACAGACGATGCTGGTGTGGATACGCCTGATGTGTGTGATGTCAATGACGATGTCGACGCGGTCGAAGTCGGCCGGGCGCCCCAGAGCGCCTGCTGTAGTCTCTCTGATGCCGCGATGGCATTTGTTGGCACCGTAATACCCAGCCCGTCTCTCTTCTCACGTGGCAGCTTGATATCGGCCTCGGTGAACGGCGACGGCGAGTCTTTGCAGACATACGCGTGACGCCTCCGGAACGGGTTGTTGCTACTGCGCGGCGTTTCCGGCCGCGACGTAGTTCGGCCGGCGCCGTTGGGCGTCACCGGCGGTGTCATGGTGCCGGTCTGAGTGTCGACAATCGTTCTTGCAGGCGTGGTCTGGTACACGTTGCGCGAGGTCTGGTATTGGCCGATCCGGCGCTGATGGTCTTCGGCCGACACGGTCAGCCGCGGACAGCTCTTGACAGCGTGATAGAGTTCTTCGAGGGTTATTCGAGTCTGCGGGTTTGTGTCGAACATTCGATTGAGAATCTGGTTGAGTTCAGGTGACACGGGAAGGATGCGCTGGAGATAGTTGGGCGAGCGAAGGTATGCCCGGAACGAGTCGTCGGTCAGGGTCGCCGTCTTCCATGGGTTGCGGCCGCATGTCAGGTTGATTAGAATCACGGCCAGCGACCAGACGTCGTTTGCCGCTGCGTCATAACCGTATTGGTTGGCGTCAGAGTGGCACTCTGGTTTTTTTTTCTTGTTAGTTCGAAACCGAGAGTTAAACAGGCTGCCATAACGTACCAGGAGAAACATAGAAACTCGACCCACAGCCGTGTTCGTAGGAGACGCGGTCGACGGTAGCAAGGCCGAAGTCGGACAGCAGTATCCGGGCGCCGTCGTCGGCTACGAGCACGTTTTCTGGCTTCAAGTCGCGATGATATACGCCGACGGAATGGCAGTAGTAAACCGCATCGACGAGCTGCAAAAAGACGGACCGGGCAAGTTCGTCGTCGCCGACGTACCGCTTTTTCTCTGTGATGTTGAGGAACAGGTCGCCCTCGGCGCAGTATTCCATGACGACGTAGAGACCGTCGTCGCGGTTGATGACGTCTGCGACAGAGACGATATTCGGGTGGAGGTGAACTCTTGTCAGCAGGCTTATTTCCCGCAGCAGGACTTCGTTTTGAGTATTTGCCAGCGGTTCGCCGGTGGCAGAGTCTCGCAGGAGCGCTTTTACTGCGTAGCGCACTTTGGTGGTGGTGTCGAGGGCCGCGTAGACGACGCCGTAGGCACCGATTCCGAGCACGTCGACGAGCTTGATGCGAGCGGCCAGCAGCGTGCCGAGCCGTGTTCTGGCGACCTTTGCGAGGACAGACGAGCTGGACGAGTGCATGGTGGTGGTCGTCGTCGTCGTCGTCGTCGTCGTCGTCGTCGTCGTTCGTGCTGCTGGATGTGAGAATGGTTGCGAAGAGCACGGCGCAGGGCGTATATTTTAAATTAGTGAGTGCAGAGTTAGGCAGTGATCCTTTTTAAAACGACGCTAACTAATAAGTTGGGCCAACCCGACGCACGCACTAATGTGCAACGCCTTCGACGCTAGTTAGCCACCCAAAGTTCATGCGTACCTTGCCGCGGATTTTGTGTGGGAGATACCAGCCGCAGTTGGGCTGACTGCTGGCCGGCCAAACCGGCGCAGTGCCCTAACCCATAGGATCTCGAGGGGGCGTGGTGATCTGCAGGCGCGGGTCTTCGTAACGGGGCAAACCAACGCGCACGCAACTCACACTTACTTCCAACCGTGCACCACACACGTGCTGTGCCTGCGGTGCTGAAAATGCAACTGTTGACGCTCCTACACGCCATGTGCAAACGAAGAGCAGCGTTCTGGTGGACCACAGCAAGAAAGTTCACAAGGTTTTTGACAGGTCGAAGTAGCCTGCGGGGGAAGTGGGGTGACTGACTAGCTGTGGAGTGACAACTAATATTGAGTGCTGTAAGTTAATTTCACATTCCCTGCACAGCGGGGCATAGAGGCAAAAGCAAAAACGCTGCGGACCTGATCGCGGCAAGAATAATAATAGTAATAATAATAATAATCATCTTGACATATATCGCTGATGATGTCACTGCTGATCCTGCTACAGCCACACTCGCACACACTCACTCTCAACAGTAGTAAATATCTACCTGCCACTAGTCCACTAGTGCACCCTGCGGTCCGTGAACAAATACATCTGCACACGCCGACGCGCCCCGATTCTGGTCATCAACCTAAGCCCAGGCTACTATATTCGGCATCACTCGTGCCCTCCCCAGTGTCCACTCCACCGCCGCACATATCGCGGCTCCACACGCTGCGCCAAGCCCCTTACGTGACGTCGCAGGCGTCGGACTATCAACGGAAACCACAGCAGCAGTTAATATCTTGCGTCATTTCGTGCTCCTGAATGTACGATACAAGTACCGGCCAATCCGATCGGCATTTGTCGTGTCTTAGTGATCTCACTGCCGAGCTTCTACGTCCGCGCTAACCGGTACGATAACCGGTATAGATCGGTCGACGGTCCCGGCAGTATCGGAGCCAAGGATACTCAGGACATGCCGGAGTCATGGCCGCTATTACTGTTACTGCGATTGCCGGTCTGTCGGTCGCATTAGGCCGGCATCTGAGCATGTTGATTAATTCTTTCGATCCGACGGGATCTGCGATTTCTGAATACGTCAGCCATCGGCGACGGACGGAATCGACGATGCGGTACACGAGCTGGACAATGATCTACTCGTCACCACTAGCATTTGATATCTTCGTACTATCAAATTATCATCATCGTACGTGTCTTAATGATGGCAACCGAGCACTACTCTGATCGACAGAATTCCGAATTTCGGCCATAGTCCGCGCCTGCACTAGCTTAGACCGAGTCGAATAACAAGCAGTTATCGCTCATATCCAGTCTATGCAGTAGTGAACCTGACTATAAGTAACTAAACCGGCACAAAAAAGTCCGGACCTTAAAGCATACAACGGATGAATGAACAATGAAAAATGGCTGTGCCTAGTGAAAGTTCAAGCTAGCCCAAAGTAAGGATAGTTAATTGCCTAAAGCGGCCTACGACTATTAGCGTAATGAATGTTCACACTGCGGCAAATAATCCTAACCCTAGGCTGCGGGGTCAAAGGTCGGATGGATACAAAGCTTTGTTTGATGCAATGACACTCAACGGCAATTAATGGCCGGCAGCAGAGCTATAGGTCGAGATGTCCATTTTTACCTCTTTTCAGAGCCGGATAATTCGCTGGGGGGAATGATATTGAACCCATCCGTAACTGAGAAAGGCTTTCTCTCCATGCTGAACATCCTCATTGTACACTGTGCAGCACCGGAGTCGACCTGATGCCAACAGATGATGCTCTCAAGCCAGGCCATTATGACATAAGGCCTTATTCTCGCAAAGGTTATAATATATTTGTTTATACGTCCATGTATATGCAGCTACTTAGGTTCACGCAGACGCAATATCCATCACAGACGAACCCTGGATTGCCCGAATCCTTTCCAAAACTGTCACGGGCAGGGACGACTTCTTTCGAGCTCGGGTCCGTGAGAGAGATGGGAAGTGCGTAATAACTGGCGTGGTCAACGCTGGGGCTTATAGGAATGATTGGGTCGGGTTTGAGACCGCCCGCATCTTCCCACTTTCTAGTGAAGAGTATTGGGTACAGAGCGGATATTCTACGTGGATCACGAAGAGAGAGGGAGAGCGTGATACAATAAACTCACCTCAGAACGGGCTACTTTGCAGTCCCATATCCATCAGAAATTTGATTCTTTCAGTTTCTCCATCAACCCAGATGATGGCTATAAGATAACATGCTTTGATGAAGATTCTTTCCGGATAGACGGGAAGATACTCGACCCTATTTGTCGCGAATCTAGCGGTGAAGCGGGCGCAAGAGATAATCTCCTGCGATGGCATTTTCGTCAAGCGGTGTTGGCCAATAATAATATGAGGGGTGCCGGAGAAGCAGTTTTTGAGATGGACTTCCCACCTGGAACCGATATGATGGGGGACATTCTCGGTGGACCAGAAGCAGGTAAAAGGATGGAGGCCGAGCTTTTCTCAAGGTTGAATGGGCAATTTTTGGTGTAACTGACTGAGCCAAACCGTCTATGTGCCCCAATTTCTGTTAGGGAGCAGACCACTATGATAATCACTTCTGTGCCCTCGCGTGATTGACAATATCTTGGAGACAATCGGACACTGGGTCGGAGAGTTTATGACTGAGCATATCTACATCCTACTTCAATCAAAGCCCCTTTTGCTCGCGAATAATCTTCACGCGTCCTAGGAGCGCAGTTTAACTGTAGACTGATTAGAGTGCACAATTGTGTTCGATTGCTACATCGACATAACTCCTCGTTGTTGATCGACACATTAAGAACGATCCAGCTTAGAGTACCGGCAAGTGCTGGTGCCGTCAAAAACAATGCTAGCAACTGGCCCCAGTGTGGTTGCGCCGTTGCGAATCTCGTCAGTTTGAAGGTTCTCCCAGATGCCGAAGACAATAATAGTCCAGTCCGGTAAAACTGCAAGAACATTGCGTCATCGTTCACTAATTAAAAACGCCATCTTTGACTCCGTCTCCTCTGCCTGACTGGCAAATCACTGCGAATTTCAATCCCGGCTGCTGCAAGAGTTCCAGAAAGCTAAGCGCTAGTCGGGTTTTGCTCGGTTGCTGTACGCAAGACAGAGTTGAGTAGGAATTTCGAAGCAACCAAAGGTTTGCGCAATGATATCCTATAGAGTCGAGTCCCCATGGATCTCCATGAACAATGAAATATTCGGTGTCTAAATTAGTTTGCCAAAAAATTTAAGATTTAATAACTGCAAACGGTCTCCTGCCGGCTGGCACGCAGACAAACAACTGCACTCTGCCAAACCAGTGGCAGACCGCCAAGTTCATGCATTCTTTGTGCGGCCGTCGCCTCCACCACCCCGAGTCACGGGAGGGGCTACAGTACAGTAGAACCCCGTCAAGCCGATGGTAAGTTACAGCCATTTCATATCGGTTTACCGACTACTGAAATGGATTAATAGCCATGAGGGGAATTTTTAGAAAATACCATCGGTTTAACGGGGTTATCGGCTTACAGCGAATCGGCTTAACGCGGTTCTACTGTAACTAAGCGAGGCCGACATCCGACAAGTTAGACGATGGCGCCCTACGAACAAGCGGCTGTTCTGAGTCACCCATACGGCATTTTGTTGCCGGCTCGGGTAAGTTGGGATTCTGCTGCTGGCTAGTTCCGTCTTGATCAGACGGCAGTCTTTCCATCCAGAACAAAACAAGCAGACAATGGCCACAACGGCCCTCTTTCTAGAGAATGTTCAATCACTGACATAGTAAATACCGTCAATAATGGGTCTGGCTAATAGTCTCTGACAATCAGCAATTGATTGAGTTTACGGCTTATGAAAGGCTCATGACAAGGCGCTGTCACGCCGCCGGTGTGCCTGCAATTTTAAAGTCCAGACCCGTGCGTTCTCTTAAAACTCGACTTGTGTCAAATCACATATTTAGGTCACAACTAGCCCACGCTGATTACCCCCGCGACATCGTCCCCACAACAACGGACAAACACGACGACGACGACTGAGCCGCAGTCTTCATGAAAATTTTGCAGGATTGACGGCAAAATAGAACAACAATATAGACTACAAGCACGGCGCGACGACATGGCGTCGCACAAGAAATACGTGGTCGAGCATATGGAAGACGGCATTTCGCCCTGGGTTCTGCTCGAATACCTCGCGATCTCGCACGACGTCGGCGGCGGCGCAAAGTTCTACTTGACGTCGCTTCTGCCGTCGCTCAGATCGTGCCTGCCGCGACAGCTTGCGGATCCGCAGGTTGCGACGACGACCAGTGCTGACGTGATTGAGCTGCCTGGCGTCAGGGACCTGGCGGACCAGGGCCGGGTGTGTTTGCTCGATCCCAGTGCAACTGAAGATTTGGCGCCCGAGGATGCAGCCAGGTTTGATTGGTTTGTGTTTGGCGGCATACTGGGAGACCATCCACCAAGAGGTGAGAAAAAGAGTGGCAGCCATACTCGTTTGTTCCAGACACTGACCGACTGGGTAGATCGGACAGGCGAGCTGCGCAAGTACGGGTTTGAAGGCCGAAGATTGGGACCGAACCAGATGACGACCGACACGGCTATCCGGGTCGTGAAGATGGTTGTTGAGGATCAGAGTATGTTGTCACGCCGTCATTGCCATGACACTACACCGAATAACACTAACAACCACCCCAGAACCGCTCAACCAGATCGAGTACGTGGACTTTCCCGAGTTGCGGTGGAACAAATATGAGAGCACAGAGATGCCGTTCCGGTATGTGAAGGACAGCCAGACGGGCGAGCCGATAATGCCGGAAGGCATGCGGGAGCTGATTCGACAGGACGCGAACAGAGGGTTCGAGGATTTTGAGTGAGGATGAGATAGTGAATGATTAAATGTATATACTGGAATAGTTAAACTATAACTTAAGTAATGAGTTTGCACGCGCGCAATTGTTCATTATGAGATCTGCAGCCGATCTGCAGGCTCACAAAGCTTTCCGGAGAAGCCGCGTGATCGCCGAAAGTTAGTGTGGGATAATTTGGCCTGACAAGCGACGTGACTCAGGTGTCTACAACAGATCGGCACTAGCGCGGGGCCAAATCCGAGCAATCCCGCGCAGTGGCGCCGCCCCGGCTCTTCGCGCATCGGCACCCACAACACGACAAAGTTCATGCCTCGATTAAGTGGCCGCGCAACCCCCCCCACCGATATACACATTCTCACTCCCTCCATCACTCGGCCTTCAACAACGGCCGTTCACTCTTTCCGCACCTCTGCTCCCTCTTCATCACAAAAGCAGCAGCAGCAGCTATAGCAGAATAGACACTAACAGCACTAGCACGCTACGACGTTGCTCTAATTATCACAGCAAAGGGAATGCCGCTGGCGCCGTGCGCTTGCGTTAACACAAAGGCATCGCCACTCCCGCTTTCATTGTTGCTCTCGCCGCCTTCAGATGCCGCCAGGAACAATATGCAACAGCTGGACGAGCCGTACTGGTCGGCGCTGAGCGCCGGCCGCGCGATGCTGCCCACTCCGCCCGACGAGATCACTTGCCCCAGTCGCCACACGCGGACCCGGCGGAGCAGCAGCTACTCGGCTGCCAGCTGCTGTCCCTACGACGACGACGCGGTCCTGGCCACTGCCGCCGCAGTCGCGCTCGAGCTTCTCCCTGCTATCAACTCGCTCGAAGAATCCTTCCGGCTGCTGTCCTTTTCCACCTCCGGCTCCGCTGGCACGTTTGCCCACCGCATCCGTGACCTGTGCCTCAAAAAGCACCCAGAACGACCGGTCTATCTGAACCTCACCCACGCCGTTCCTCTGCCAATGTTGCAGAACTACATGTCGGTCTTGTCGCCTGCCGCGTCCGCGTACTTGTCCGGAGGATCGTCCGCATTATCGGCGCTGTCGTCGTCCTCTGTCTTCTCGTCCCCATCGTCCGTCTCGTCCCAGTCTTCAACCGGATCGCAGCAAGGATATTTCTCGTCCACACTCTTCGAGTCCTACGTCGTCGCCCGGCCAGGCGCAGTTGTCCCGCCACTCTCGATCCACTACGCATTCTCGATATCGCTCTTGCCAACACATAGACTGCCCGATTTCACCCTCTTCACGCAATCCCGACTGTCCGAACTGCTTCCTGCCGGTGTTTTGATCCTCGTGCATCCGACATCGATAGAGTTCTACTACGACACGCTACTGTCGGTCTTGGATCCGCTACTACACACTCTCCTCGCGCTCAACAAGCTGTCCACAGCCGTGTGCCAGCGCCTGTCCGAGCCGCCCGCGCCTGTGCCTGATTTCGACTGCCAGAAGAAGATTCTGCAAGAAGCCGGCGGCGAGATTCTATACTCTGAAGAACGAGTCATGTCGGTCGACGACTGGGGCGTGCGGTGGCTCACTGACGAGGAGCGCTGGATATCCGAAACCATGGGCGTCGAAGGCAGCGTGTCGCTGTCGCCAGATATCGGGCCTAGCTCCGGCAGTGCGCGGAGAGGGAGCGATGTCATTGATGGCCTTTACCGCGAGTCCGCGGACGTCCACGGCACATCCAGAGTCGGCATATACGTCGTTCGCAAGCGATGATTGATAAAATCTCCTGTTTGGTTTTTGGTTGGTTTGACGCTTTTGTAAATCCATGATATTATCATTTGTTACGGTTACGAATTTGGTTTGGGTATATGTTTTGGCTGGGCTGGCATTTTTGATTTTTTCAAAAGGGAACGGGTTGGTTCGGTTTGGATTTAGCTTTGCACAACGTTACGGCACGGTTTGCTACATTCTAGTCATGTATTATAAACAATGAACCCCTGATACACTCAAACCGCAACGCATCATCATTTCTTCTTTTTCTTCTTGCGCAAAACCGCCAAATCCTCATTCGCCTCCTCGCTCTTCAGCCCCGTCATGCCCCCAAACGGCTTCTCTCGATGCCGACCACTCGCGGTCACGGTCCCGCCACTGATCCCATCATCCCGATGGTGACCAAACGGCAGCGCCTCGCGATCGCTCCAAAACGCCGCGATCTCATCCCGCTCACCAGCCTTGCCGCCGCCGCCGCCGCCGGGGCCGGTGCCGCCGGTGCCGACTCGTTTCCGCTTCTTTGCCCCGTTCTCGACGACCGCGCTCGGCACAATTTCCCCACGCCGCCGCAAGTTCTTGCGCCGCTCGCCGACACTGCCCATCATGCCGCTGCCGCCCGACGACGGCGAGCCGGGCGCGGTCTGGTACCCGGAAACGTTCAGCAGCAACGAATGATCGTTCGCAATGTCCAACAACTCTTTATCCTCCCGCAGCCGGCGCCGCTGCGACTCCAGTCTGGCCAGCAGCCGCTCCCGGACCGACTTGGCCTTGGCAGCATACTCCTCCTCCGCGGCCGCCACGTCGCGCTCGTACTCGCGGTCGGCCCGGGCGACAAGGAATTGTTCGTTCAAGTACAGCGCGACGAGCTCGGCGTCGCGCTGCTCCTCGACGTCAGTCAGCCGGTCGACAAACGCCGGGTCCGTGCCGGCGTGCAGGGCCGCCAGCCGTGTCTGCAGGTCGGCAAGCGTGTCCCGGTATATCGCATCCTTCTGGCTCGCGAACGCGTTCGTCAGGTGCGTGTACCGCTCCACCAGATTGTGTCGTCGTTTATCCCGTTTCGATGCTGTCGTCGTCGTCGCCGCCGTCGTCATTGTTGTTGTGTGCTGGTGCGTGTGGGTTTGTGGTGGTGACGGGGTTGACGTCGGCGATGGCGCGTCCATAGTGTTTTCTCTGTATCTCTCTTTTTCTCGCCCCGGTGAAACAATGATAAGAGTGCCTATTGGTGGCGAGCGACAAGATAAGTTGTCCGGTGATAACCTGCTCTAAGGACAAAGGGGGCCCGATATGACTGGCAAAACCAAGATCGTGCTCGTCGTGAGATCAAATTGACCGAACAAAGCGGCGCCGCAACACCCGAACCCGAACTTTATTTGGTGGAATAGGGTTACCCTGCATGCGTCCTGCGGCCTTCGCTGACAGTGCTTGAACAATAGGAGGTCATGCACACTCATCTTGCGTTTAAGGAAGAGTGCCGTACGAGACGGCATATATTTGATAATGCTTCAGTATAAACCGCAGATATTTAGCTGGAAAAGCCGCGCGCCGTACCTACATCGGGAGACATGATGGCACTGTCAAAGGGAAATGATTCTGCAAAACAGTTCTATTGCATGATTCGTAATCTAATAATACTTTCTCACATATCCTTCCGCGTCCTCTCTCCTCGGGGGTTCGGTCGGCTCATGCTCCATCTTCATCTCCCTCCTGAGGCGTATCCTATCCAACGCCAGCATCCGTCTCGCTAGCTCCTCCTCCGAAACACTGGGAAACGCATGCATGATTCTATTCGGCGGCTTCACCAGAGCACGCGAGGGCAACGGATCCATGCGTCGTGGGTGCAGTTGCGTGAGCAATACCCAATGCGCCCGGCTCCATCCTGGATCGGGATTCGGGTTTGGGATCCTCTCGCGCAGCGTGTCCGAAGCGGACAGTGGTGGTAATTCTGTTGTTGTCAGGATCGACGAAGTTATTGATGGAACTGGAGAGGGCTCTTTCGTTAACGTGCGGCACGGCGGTGATGTAGCTTCTGAGGATTGCAATTGCGATAGCAGAACCGGTGACTGTGGCGGGGGAGGGAGGCAAATCGGTTTGAGCGGTGAGCTCGCTCGGTTCCTATTTAGTTAGTCCTGGTATCTCTAAACACAGTCGAGTAGAAAATACCTCAATGATTTGGCACTGGTCGTCTTCTTTGACTGATGTGGGACATTCAGTGACGACGCAGTCCGCTCAACAAAGGTTTGGTGCTCGACCACTGGACTTGATAGAAGCAACGGTGGCGATCGATCGGGTTCGTCTTCGTAGACATGTATAGGTGCAACTGATGATTCCTGATGGATTGCCGTTCTACTAACAGATGGCGAAGACAGTAATTCCGATTGGTTGGCCGCCCGCAATTCCTCCACAGGTTCCCGCATGTGCTCACTAGGTGTCTCAATTGTAGTTTCCTTTTCTCCCGCTTGTGTCTGTCCAGAACTACCCTGATTGCCGACGGACTTGTCGTGCAACTCGCTGTCGACCTCGATCTTATTCTTCCGTGGCGATCTCTTCCTCACCGCCCTACGCTTTACGGTACTACCAACAACGCCCGGAGTGCTTCCAGCATTCGCAACTCGGTTTAATTCCTTTTCTCTCACCGGCGTGCCAAGCATAGCCGGCGACCTGATGACCTGCACCCACGCAACTGGACTGTCGCCTGTAGCCTGATAAGAAGACGCGCCTGGAGTTTGCGCACCGTCCAATTCTTCGATATTTCTCTTACCCCCTGCGCTGGCTTGACTCTGCGGCAGAATACGATCCGTTCCGGCGATCGTGACGTTTACGCTCCAATTTGGCGTGGACGGCTGCTGCACAGACGTCTCATCCGACTCTTCTTTGCGTCTCCTCGTCCTTGCATAACTCGTCGTGCCATCCGTCGAAGAAGACGATATGTCACTGCCGGCCTTCCCTAGAATCTCTCTTTTGGCAAGCTTTAGTGGCGACACGAATGGCAGGATGTCGAGTGGATCTGGCGAAAGCGAGCCGTCATGTTGTTGCAATTTGTGGGTACTTCGCGTTCTTCGACTTGACCGGGGCGGAATCGTGGATTTCAAGGGGGTCGAGAAGCTTGTTGGGATCGTGGTCGTCGTCGTTGTTGTTGCAGTCGCTCGTGATCGTGGTGGCATTGTTGGCTACGAATTCGAATCACAGCATTGACGGATAATTAGTACAGTATAATCCTCAATATGACCTTACAATCCGGTGGACTTAAGGTGATCGTGATATTGTGCGTTTTGGTTGTGCGTTTGGACGATACTGCTGCGCCGCTGAGTTTGATGTGTTGACAACTTACACAATTACCATTGCCGGGGCAACGCCAGCCTTCTGCGGTTAGGGTTTACCCATAAATGCAACCAGCCTAACTCCCAATTAAATACATCTTTTCAGCCTTAGGAACGTGCCTTTTGAATGGCACGCCCTACATGGTGTAGCGACCACCGGGCATGCAGGGCGCGCATGACCTACATGGCGACTGCAGGAAACACCAGGTTGGCGCCTAGAGAATTTGAACAGCCGTGTTCGACCACGAAGCTGCCGTGCGAAGGGCTGACCAAGGGGAGCCTCGGAGGCGGGAGCAAATGTTCGGGTTTCAAGGTCATGATTACCGTTGCCGTATCGTCCAAAAAAGTCCTCCGTAACCGTAATTGAATTCAACATTGCGAACCGTGCGATACGGGCGCACTGTCTCTTCGCTGTGTGCCTACCCAAGTTTCCGTGTGGAGTCCACACCCCGAATGTGGAGCTGGACCAACCGAGCTGCCTGATTGGTCACCGTATCAATAAGCTGAACGCAACGATTACATTGATGATCCGATCCGACAATGTCTAGGGGCAGCATTCGGACGGCTAGTGCGTGACAACGTAATGCCCTCGGTCGCAATGGGGCGGCTTACTGGCGCCCTAACTCGAAGTTCGGGCATGCTATTTAACGTCGTCGAGATAGAAACAAACGACTGGCGCGTGAGACCATTTTCTGCGCTCAGATCTGAACAAATCACACGAAAATGGGATACTGTTTGCTAATATGTCCCCGAAGAAAATCATTAATTTTAATTTATTGAACCGCTAGAAACTCCGTATCCCGTAACGCTATTGCAACAAACCGGAAAGGAAACGAACAAAACGACCAAGCCGAAACCGTTCGCGACTGGTCAAAAACTTTTGCTAGGGCAATATGATCCTCTCATAAGATCACATTGCATTGTTCAACGGCCAAAATATCTCAGTTCCAAAGGTCTAAGCGCCAAATACGCGACCAATGCAAATCCGAACGACAGCTCAAATCCAACATCACCAGGAATCAGTGCCGCAATAGGCCCAGTCCACCAGACCTGGAACATGCCCAAAACTGCACCGGCAACGCCGCAGCAGAACGCAAAGCAAGCGGACAAGCCAACGGGAAGTTTCGACGGGCTGTCGTAGTCGTCGACGTTGTATCCACTGAAACCGCGTTTGAAGAGAAAGTGCTCGGGAAGAGAGATTGCTTCGTAAATGGCGAGCCAGTAGCCGATGATATTCATGAAGTTGTCCATAAACGATTCGAAAGAGTAGTACGCAGGGATTGAGATAGCGAGGAACACACCGGTGGCTATCAACGTCCAGACGATACGCGGGATTTTGGCAAGGTTGCTGTCGATGGTTTGGACAGACAGAACGACCGAGTACATATTGGGGCAGTTGTTGGCGACTGTCGAGAGCGCCATGACAACGAGACAGAACTGGCCAAAGCCGTGAAGCGAGTCCGGAACGAGGATAGCGTACAAGAGACCTCCGATTCCGTTTTCAATGTAATTATCCGCGTAGGATGTACTAGTCAAAGTACCGGTCATGCAAGCTGCGCCGAGGATTTCACAGAATAGAAGTGGGAAGCCGAGACCACCAAATATAGCAGCGAAGATCTTGACGCGAGACGTCTGCTTTGGCTGATAAACGACGTAATCGGATGCAAAGGAGGCCCAGCCAGTAGCGAAACCAAAGATGGCAGCGCCGAAGGAGAGGACATTTCCTGCCTCGATATGTCCAGTTTCAAGCGTGCCGAAGGTGAAGGTTCCGGACATTTTGAATCGCGCAATGACAATCAAAAAGATAATGGACGTTGGAATCCACGCCCACTTCTCATAAATGTGGACAGCCTTGTATCCAAACAGGGTAATTGCAAATGTGCCGAACGAGACAACAATGACACCTCCCCAAGGCGGTAGGCTTCCGTTATTGACTGTGTGCAATAGCTGAGCGGCGACAACCGTGTTGACAGCCGCCCAGCCGACACACGCGATACAGTTGAGAAAAGCGAAAATCTTCACCCCGTGGAAACCGAACCAGAACCGAGAAAGGATCATTTGCCGAAGTCCGAAGCGGGGACCGAAGGTCGAATAAAACGCGACAGGAATGATGCCGAGGATGTTGAAGAAGATAATCGTTAGGACAGAGTCCCAAAACGCCATTCCGAAAATGCTAATTCCAAGTGTGCCGAGTGAAAAGGTAGAAATAACCATATTGGCCGCGAACCTGTGTTACGTCAGTAAACTATGACAGAATACGTTATCGCAATGTGCCGTACCACATGGAAGCAGCGTTCCAGATCGAGTTCTCGGTCTGCTCTTCTTCAGGAACACGCTCGATGCCACGAATTTCCATCTGGAAGCGTGCGCCAAGACGCTGCGCCTTGGCAAAGAGAGAACTGCCCTTGGGGAACTCCACATCCTGGATGACTCCGACGTCCTTGTCCCCGTTGGAATAAGAGTTGTCCGCAGTCGGCACATCGGCGGCCTTTTCCATAAACGACAGTGACCTATCGGTTGACATGGCGATGACAAAACTAGGTGCTTAGAGAACCAGCCAAGAAATCAGCAAGCAGTGAGTCAGAGAACTAAGGCGGGCGGTGATTTTATAGCAAGCAGGGGTCAGAAGTGCTTGGTGAGGCCGGCAAGGGCTAAACTCACATTGGCAGAGTCCAGCTACGCCAGCGCCTAAATGGTCTGATAACCGGGCACGATAAGCAGAGACATTGATAAGTGCGAGAGGCTTCACATGTTGCTAAAATGAGCGGGAGCAGTGACTGAGAGTCAAAGCTTGTCAGACAGAGTGGGGCTCGCGGCGATGAGGAGAGGGTCGAGATATTCGCGTATCGCATATGGCCGCCCAGACTGCCCAGTCCTCGGAATAATGGGCCCTGATTCCGGCAACCGGCAGCCAAGCCTGTGCTTCTCGACGCCGCCAAACTGTCGCCTCTGCGCTTCCGTGTCAAGACTCTGAACAACCACTAGAGCGGACCAATCATCTTTCATGCACTCGGATTTGTTAATTACTGGAAATGAGCGTTGAGAAACCTACGGAACAAGGTTTAAAGTCCGAAAGTCCAGTGCCGTTGGTCAGCGCGCGGCGTCGCAACCAAGCCCTCGCCCAGACCCCCTTGCTCTCAGACAGTAATCATACTTTATCAGAGCAAGCAGCATTGCAAGTCTTTCTGTCCGGATACCCTGCGTCGGCGTCGGCTTGGTTTTCTTCGCGCAGGCTGCCTCGAGGTGCCTGTCTGGTGTCTGCCGACAAGGTCGACTTTCTTCCGAGAAGCGCCATCGATGGCGCCACCGACGTCTTTTGGACGCCCGCTCCGTCAGCCACCGCCTAGCGTTCACGCCACATGACTACAGTTAGCCGGAGGAGACCGACAGCCATTCTTGCACGAGGACATCGAACGAATGCGCCGTAATCTTTCTATAATTGAACCGCTAAATAAAACATCGCAAGTGTAAAACTGAGCGATTAAAGTCATGCCCATGAGAACGCGTCCTCAAAGTAATCCACTCGCCCTTGGCCGGCACCCACATTCTCAGCAGTCGCAGTCCTGCAAGCGTCCATCAGGTTACCAGGACCACAGGTGACGACCGCGACGCTGCCTTCCGCACACTTCACCGTGCTCGCAATGACCGACGACAGGTCTGGTCGTTGATTATACTTGATTTCGTATTTTGGTTCATCTGAGTAATGTAATTTTTCGGAGAATTTGCTAGCAGACTGCGTCGATGACACTTCCGAGTAAGATGCTTTGTCTGGCCCGGACTCCCCGGTCACAAAGACGTTAATCTCAATTAGTCCGCTCTGGGAAATTTCTTGCAGCTGCTCTTGGACCCAACCAAAGACTCGCAGTTTCGCACCATCCAGTACAGGATAGCATGCTGATCGGTCTCTCTCCTCTTTAAATCTAGGGCATACGACATGATAGCGGTGATACCAATACCACCCGCAATCAACAGCACAGTCTCATACCGCGCAATAGGGAACGAATCGCCATATGGCCCTTCAATCCACACGCGCACATTACCGCTCTTGCTATTCTTGCCCGAAACACTCTTATGTAGTTTCCTCGTCAGCCCTGAATGCGCTTTTGCCACAAACACGTAATGGCCGTTACAGGTCTCGACGATACTGAAAGGGTGGGATTCCCAGAAATTGTGGCGCAAGACGTAGATGAACGCGTATTGGCCTGGCTTGGCGCTCCATCCGTGCGCGGGCTTAATGGTTACGTATGTTGCCTCGCCGTTCACAGTCACTTGGGCATTGTTGAGCGGGTTCGCCGCAATGATGCGGCATAGCCGGATAAAGCGGTCAAAGCACCAGATGGCGAGAGCAGTATAGAAATACTCCATATATCCATGCTCGTGAACATGGTGCCACGCGATGCCGAAAAATACTGCGACCAGAGAAATATGAAGCAGCAAGAAGAACTCGTACCAGTGGCGCCTGACAACGTACACAGACGTAATAAAAATCATACCGAGCATCACCAGCGCGACAATGCCGAGATAGTTCTCACGAACGTCTAGAATGGTGGTCTTCCAATAGTTGTATGCGCCAGCCCCCGTGTAATTGCCAATATTGCGGTACACATGCGTGAACGTCCACCCGTGAATTGACATGTTCATCAATATGATGCGGCCGAGCCACTTGTGAAAGACGTTGAAGGTGTCGAAAGACCAGCCGGTGTAAAACATCAAGATGTTATTACGGCCGCCGAAAAGGAAGAGCACTGGCAGTTGCGAGAGAGTGAGTATGGCTGCACGATCGCCGATGTTGCGCGCCGTCATGATATCGTTTGTGTAGTACACTGTATTAGGCGTGTCCGTCACCCACATGTCGACAAACAGGAAGATGACGTCTAACGAAAACAAGACGAACACGGCCACAAACTGCCATCGGATAGGAACTGACGCAATCCCGACATTTCTCCACTTAATCGACGTAATGTGCTTTCCGCCGAATGCCGCAGGAAGAGTGACGTACTTGCGAAACGTATTTAGCCAGCTGAATGCTTTTACACCACTTCTAGGGTACGTTTTTAGAGCCACATGACGTCCAAAGGATATGACTATCAAGAAAGCCCAGTACGCGTTGATGATATTCCTATGCCTGTCAGCCTCTGACACAACATAACCAAACCACTTCCACATACCCATAATATTCTGCCCAAAGGATATTATGATTCTTCTCTCCACGTGCTGCCAAGTTATTCAATGTAAGCTGTCTCGTAGGCTTCACCGCCTTCGTAGCAACAGCCTGAGTGACATCCGTCTGATCGACGTAATCGGCGTATCCGTTTCTCAGATACAACTCGTACGTGCCATCCAAAGGTTCCCCCGCTGTCTGACAACTCTGAGAGAACGACTTCCAAGCTGTTGCATGCTCAGATTCTTTGCAAAGGTCAATGCACATGGCGTAGGATTCCGGGTATATCACATTCGTGCACATGCATTCGTAATAACTCACACCGCATGGCGGGTCAGTCTTGAAGGCTGATAGGTATGTTGTGCATATCTTTTCACACGCCGACACAATTGTGCGAGCTTCGACACTGGCAATCAAGCCTACAAGAAGGGGTAGGGCGGGAATCTTCATACTTACAGCCAAGACGAGGCGAAGCCGGCGCTGGGCAGGCTCGTCTCATATATAAGTACTTGAAATAAGTGCGATCATGCGTTCCAGGCGCTATTCCTCCCAGACGGACTTTGCCAATGGCAATGCAACTCAAAAGCCTTGGCAAGCCCGAGTAAGAGTACGGGAAATGTGCAGCACCCAAACTAGCCAAGATTTGGTCTGGGCTCAGACAGTCCGAAGCGAGACAGGTACGCCAAACTTCGCCTCACAGTCTCCAACATGTAGTGACAATTCATGGTCTTAAACTTATCTCTCAAAATCTGAGAACATCTGCTACCATGGGGTTGAACGGGTTAATGCATCCGATCAAGTTGCGATTGGAGATCTCGGCGAGCCGCTGTCTTCGTTCTGGCGAAGTATTGACACAGTACGGGCTAACAGGGAGCATCAGATAACAGAACAATACCAATGACCAGAAATCAGATAACTATATCTGATACACCTGCAGGCAACAGTTAGAGTTAATTTGATTACGTCGCGCGTGCATGCAGGTTCGGAGTGCCAAGGACCCGCCGGCGCGTGCATCCAATGCATAATCGACACTAGACAAAAACGTGGTTGACATTATCGGTCCCCTTTCACTTAAGCCGTCGGAGATGGTCTAGTACTCGTTCGGCTAGGGACTAGACTCCACGGAAATCATAATTGGAATAGCAAAGAATGCTAAATTATGGCAACATGATGCGCTAATTCCCCTTGTTAGAGACCGAACGTCATCGCTCTGCACAGTCATTGGCAGAGTCACAACAGTTGCACTTATGCTTTGAAGACTGGAGTTGTGAACCTTGTTCATCAGCAGCCTCCAACAAAACGCGCTCGTTCCTCTGCCGCTTGTCGTTCTCTCAAGAAGCCTTGCTCATCCCTGACGTCAGCAACTTATGTCGAAATCTAGGGTGTAAACGAATAAAATTTTCCTTATTCGTATTCGCAGAATTTCCGTTTATTCGCAACGAATAAGATTGGGAGCGTCGAATACGAATAACGAATATTAGTCGCAATTTTGCCAAGACACTAGCGCAGTCGTCAAACTTGAATTTAGCCAATCATGACGCGTCAATAACGCGTCAATGAATAACTGAACGACCCGTCTTATTCTACCAATTTTTCAATCCCTTGGGGGGTAATCCAATATACTCTCTTACAACAAGATGTCTGACAGCAAGGGTGAGTGTCGAGAAGATGAGAAAGTTGATGTTGTTGTGGGCAGTTTATGGGGCGGGCCAGGGAGGCGCGATTTCACATTGTTGTTGTCGTGAAAATCACGAATATTACGAATAAGTTAGGAATAGAAGTGAGCAAGAAATCTTCAGTTATTCGTGGACACCCCTATCGAAATCTCGCTGCATTTCCCGCTAAAACTCTGGAATTTCCTTGCCGATAGTTTTTAGCTGCTGCATCAATGTACATCTGAACAGCGCGAACGCCATCGTCTTCCATAAGTCTCGTGCCAATTCGTGCCAATTCGTGCCAATTATGCCAAAATGCTTTATTTTTTCCACTCCCCAATTTCATGGCCATGGCCAACGTAAACGTCACTAGCAATCAAACTGCATTAGCACTATAACCGTTACGACTAATAAGGTATTATAGCCACTGCAGTGGAATGTAAAAGTGAAAATTTGCCGGCTGGGCTCAGGACAGCAAGGTGTGACTAAGGGACAGCCTAATGATAAGCGGTGTTCTTGGCGATCAGATTAGCCTCATTCGTGCCGTTTAGGTTGCATCGCCGGCTGTTTCATCCTGCGGACAGCCTAAGGTTAGAGTTTGAGGAGGCTCTAGATCTTGTTCCTATCGTAATGAATCCGCACTGGTTGGAAATATACCGTAAGGGCCCAGTCGGGACATCCACCACATACTCATTGCCGTCGGAGGCCGAGGTGAAGACTTTATTCGGTGAACTGCCCACAATAATGAACCTCCAAACAACTAGCCAGTCTACCTAAACCGTAAAAACCGCCAACCGAAAAAATGGGTCAATGCTCGGCTAACCGTGGCATAAATACGAATCGGTTAAATATATGCCATATCTAATTTACTAGATGCTGCAATCGTTTTGCTGCTGTCCCATAGTATTCCCCAAAACAAGTAGCCATTAAACCGATTGCTTAACTTACCTAGTATCTAACATTTTTACGACTATTCAATGAATTTTGGTAGACAAGTAGCAGAGGCTGCAGAGCTACAATATACAGAGCCAACACATGATTAGAACTCGGTTTTGGATGCTGAAGATGTTTGGCACCGATGTCGTGACGCTGTGCGTTCATGCTACCCACCACACCTGTTATATGTCACCCATCAATTTATCATAAGAACGCATGTGTATTACGCCGTCACGCCACTCGCCGTTGCCTGCTACTGCTGCGATCAACAAGGAAGTGTATTGGTCATTGTCACCGGAGCCAGCATATACCCTGACGATATGGTTCGTCGACGAGCGGTCACAGCGCCTTCGATACTCTAATTGAGACGGCTGAGAGAAAGGGGACATCGTTTCACGCATATTGAAGTCTCCCACACATCGTCGAGCGGCACAATGAGAGATATGCTATTGCGATACGAAATCGAGCAAGAGGGGTATCGACTTATGTCCAATGATAGCGGACTAAGCACGCTCAAAACTGCCCGGAACTAGCCACGTTTCGGAATTCGGACGAACCCCTGCTTGACAGCTTGAGATTCAAATCCTTAAAATGCCTTGTGCCATCATCCCCCAATATGAAAGAGGGAGAACTGAGCATGAAAGAGTGGTTGTGACGCGTGTCTGGCAGGTGTGGCTTGTCCCTTTACGTCACGCTTACGTGTTTGCTCCCGGATCGTACATGCCCGGTTTCTTCCCTCTATCTCGACAGTCACGATCCGTTTGATACTATATGAGAGAATCAAGTGGAATTGTACCTTCAAAATAATCGAGAATGTGTATTATGATAGGGGTCGTAAAAACCTGAACATTCAAAATTTCGACCAGAGACCGAACTCAACTTGGACAATGATCACACCTCGTTTGCACCCTCTGGCTTTATTATCTCGCTTCCACCCCCCTGCTGCGTAGCATTCGCTATCGCAAAATGCAAAACTGAATTGCCAAAATAGAGACATACACTCCTTTAATTAACAAGGGCGAGAAATAGCGCAATGAGGCGCTTGTGGTGCTCATTGCCGCAAGTGTATAAACTTAGAAGTTGGTTACCGCGCGTCATGGTCGATCGGTGATTAGCGCACCTGACGTTGCCTGCATCTGCCTCCATCTGCCTCATGTATCTTCTCGCATTAGAATGACGGTAAAAGGACCCTGTGGCCTGCAATGGCCAGCTGTATATTCTCTGGCCAGCAGCTTCGCCATGTCCTCAGCAATCGCACATCACAGCCGTTCACAAAAATTGGCAGCCCAAGCGCTTCAGCTTGATACTAGTTCCCGGGCTCTGTTGTCAGCTCTTTTTATCTCCTGTGTCATTCCGTTTCCAGCTGCATTTGCGTCCAGATTTGCATCCAACCATGGCTATCTCTCGGCCTTCGACCTGATAGCAAACGGAACTAGTTCTGAAACGATAGGGTATCTCGCATTGCAAGAAACTTCCATCCTCGGTCTAATACTCCTCCTATTTCTTGTCCGAAGGCGACTGAGGCTGTTACTTCTACTGACGACATTAATTGCCTTAGCCATCTACTTTACAGGCAAGTACCATCGTCCTGAACTACTATTCCAGGACTTTGTCATAAACGGTTGCAAGGGTGGCTCCAGCGAAGATCCAGGTCACTCGAACTATTTCTGCGGTCAGAAAGAGATCGACCTCCTCCGCATATCTCGAATCACCGCGTTCGCGATGGCCCTGGATGCTGAGGCTACCATATTTCCCAAGTATCTATGGCTGGTATGTCAGGCTGCGGCGTTAGCTGTGTTGTTGGAATGGATTCTATTGGAGCTGATGATCTGGCGGACGTGTTATTGGCAGCGCCGCACACTGGCGAGGGCTCGACGTGGCCTGTCTCACCGGGGAATCGATAATTTGGAGAAGGATGAGCCCACTGTAGTCGAAGATCAGCCTGTCGATTACAGTGATGCAGATGAGAAAGTTCCTTTATTAGCCAAAAACGATCTGGCCCCAGAAAGTATGCTGGAAGCAGAGGTCGAATCGCGGTACAGGGAGCTATGATGTCGATGACGTTTATATGTATGGCTTAGACTTTTGTGTATGATGCGGTTGAAGTTCGGCATTACTTTGCTAAACTGGTGATTTAGTAGGGTTAGTAGGTCTTTTGGGATATTGATGCACGTTCAATAGGAACTTCTCACGACCAAAACAAATCCTGGTACTATTTAAGTATCATTTGACTTAGAGCGCACGCAAATTTATACTAATATATTCCATCAATTACGTTGTAACAGGTAGACTCCTGATTGCCGAAGTCCTCAATAAATCGCTCGAGTAAAGTTACGTAGACTATATATTTCTCAATATAATGAAACTTTGTATCAAAGCAATTTTACCTGAGACTAAGCAGATGGAAATGAACCATTCCATTTTAGGACTAGTATATTTGTGTTACTGGGTCTCCTAAAGCAACAGTCCGACTGATACTAAGGTCAATCATTTGGTCAGAATGAAACCTCAAAGTTGTGACGCGTTCTATATATTACAATTAAGCTCAACTCAGACTCCTTGAAAATGGAATTACCACTGCCTGAGATTGTCTATCAAGCCAAAAAGGCCTATAGAAGATATTAGAACAAATTCCATGGCCTACTTTTCCTCGCTTTACACGAGAGGACAAGAGAGGATTGAAGTGTTCACCGGGCCGAATTCTGCCGCTTCCCGAATATTTTAAACTTACGACCGTCAAATAATTCAAGCTATCCGGTATCGTACCCGAAGAGTTTGTATGCTTTGGTTGCAATGTGACATGTTCCTATTAGGTGCACGATTTCGCGAGTATCAGACGGGTGCTGCTGGGTGCATGGACGATGTGGTTCGCGTTTAGGCAAACGAGTGAGTTGGATATGACTAACACGATCATCCCATTGCATGTGCATTTAATGCATAGCGGGGACAAATACTTCGATGAAGATGGGACAACCTGGCCCAACACACGCTGTTTCAACCCGGGTTAGTCCTAAATTATGTGTAATAGACAACAAAAAGTAACTTACTATGACTATTGCAGGTTAATGCAGGACGTCGCTTACAGCAACTATTATATTGATCATAGAGGTCGGTTTGAGCATAAACGACGCCCATAAAACTAGTTGCGCCCGAAATTGACCAATCCAAGCTCGGTAATACGGCTATCACCAGTTAACACTCGCCAGCTTTCGTACATGCTGGCTGGCCCAGGTGCTCCGTATCAAAAGCAGATCTATCGTCTGCCTTGGGAATCCGATGTTGGCATGCGGTTGACTTGATCTTTGCTCTTGAGTGACAGTCTTCAAAAAGCAAGGCTACGCTTGGCCTACCTCCACGGTGACTAATTTATTGGTTGGTACGCTCCCACACTTATACGATCTTAGTACCTATGTTATCTTGCTGGTAATTTGACTTTCGCAAAATTCATGTGGCGGAATTGTCGACTACTCGCGTCCTTGTACTGTAATAATCGAGGTTCAATTTTCTTCTACGCGCTATGCCTGGACAGCCTGCCAAAGAATTTTAACGCGTGGAGTAATCATAGATTTATCAATTGTAATGCGACATCCAAAGCAGGGATTTCAGATCTTCTGGTATGCGTAACACGACAAGACCTATGGCAGATACAGTATCATAGGGCTCACCCCTTAATTATTAACCGAAATGCGGCGCAGGCTAAACCTTGATACTGGCCGCAACAGTGGCAGTGCTTGACAGCCGCGTTGCACGACGCTCCTTGTTGGCTACGGCCTGTACCGAATTCGGTATCGCACCAAGCTGCCACCAATGTTTAGAAATGACAGAATAATGTTCATGACTCTTTCCAACAAAGTAAGTTTAATTCCCGTCGAAGTTATTGGCCTGATTGTGAAAGTATACGGGTCTGTCTCAGGCTATTGAAGGTACAACCCGAGGAGACAAGAGCGAGACCTTATCTAACCCTACTGAGCGGCCGACCGTACTATTAATTCTGGTCGATTCATGTATTTTTCCAAGGTGACGGAGATGCTGGCTGACTGAAATTGTTGCGATCAATTGCACTGTCTGGGCTCGTGGAATTCATAAAGGCGCTGGATTCGCGTCTTTGATCTCTGGTCCAATTAAACGGAAATGTCGTCCCCGTATTGTCCGGGTCCAATATGGGACGGATTAGATTTTAATCCGTGCTTCAACGAAGTGTCAGTCCCCTTTGTCCAGTGAGAATATTGCCGCCTAATCAAACACAGGTACATCCAGAGCTTATTACCCTTGTCTCTTCTCGCAATATCAATTGCTCTACTTTTTCAACCGATCTTTGGGTTTGTCCGACGCCTTGTCAAACGATCGCGACAGTTCAACATCTTACTTCATGGCGACGACACGTTGACCATCGTTCCGTCTCGAACGTCTTCAATCGCTGATGACGAGCACCTGTATCGACTCAACACAACTGAATCGTCTGCAGAATACTCTGAAGGAGTAACACCTACAGAATTAGCCAGTCCAGAAGTCGGTGCGGTTCAAGACAATGATGTCGATATTGTTTTTCTACGTCCTCGGAATGTGAGACTTCGTGCAGCGTTGGAGCATATTTTCTTGCTTGGTCTCATCGCCGTCCATACTGTCGCAATTGCAATTTCGATTTTCTATCATCCGGGGGATGATAGATTCCACCTCAGTACGGCTCATTTAATCTCAATTGGATTTTGGACATACGCTCTTGTCCTTGCTGTAGGGAAGAACTCCAGGTTCATAATGGACGTCCCCCCTGCATTTTGGAGTCACTCTTCAATTCTGTATTTCACGCAGTGGCTAGTGTCAATTATACAGATTCACTCAATTTTTGTTGTTCAACATGACAGCCTCTACAAAGTCGTTGCTTTCTTTGACTTTGTTTTTTGTTTGTCTCTATGGACCGTTAGTCTGACCACGCCTCAAGGCCGTATCCCCGGATATGTCGAAACACGGATAGGAACTCAACCTAATCCTGAGCCCTATGCGTCCTTATATGAGATACTTACTCTTGCTTGGATGTATTCGTTATTATTCAAGGGGCTGAAACGGACGTTGACAATGGATGACGTTTGGGATCTGTCTCCTCGATTTCGAGTTAAATCGATTCTCACTGACTATCGGGCGGTTGAGTAAGGTCATTTCATTGGTGTTCTATCAGTCACATTGACATATTTAGAAAATCATCCTTTCCCATGCGTTTATTCGGGTATTGCCGTCGTGACCTCTTTTATAGCGGTTTGTGGACAGTCGTCCAGGCATTCCTTTCATTCGGTCCCACGCTACTGATTCGAGCGATTTTGGGGTATTTGGAGGACCCCTCCTCTGAGCCTCGGCATATGGCTTGGGTCTATGTGGGCCTTCTGTCCGTCGCACCATTGATAAATGCAGTCTGCAGTGTTCAGTCACAATGGGGTTTCCGCGGAATTGCGATTCGACTACGTGAGCTCATTGTTGGGGAGCTTTACGCCAAATCGCTACTGCGGAATGCAGCCTCCCTGTCTAGGGATGAGGATCACGAGTCAAAGGACAAGAAGGCTAAGAAGGAGAATGAGCATGACGAGACGGCACCTCTGACGACAGGCTCGATCATAAACTTAATGGCTGTTGATTCTTTTGTCATTTCTGATGCGTGTACTCAAGTGCAGCAGCTGATCACAGTTGTTGTAATGCTTGTAATATCTTTTGCATTACTATTTGACACGCTCGGCATCAGTGCTATTGCCGCTATTATCTCCATGTTCGCTCTTGTTCCTGGAAATTATTGGACCGCTCGACAGTTCGGTAAGACTATGCGGGAAATGATGACTTTAACGGATCAGAGGATTCAAAAGACCAATGAAGTTTTGCAGAGTATTAAAATCATCAAATATTTCGGTACGCATTTTCATACTGTGGTTGTCATCTGCAGTGCTAAACAAGTTGTAGCTTGGGAGCCTAGTTTTTACGATGTGTTGCATGGCATTAGGAAGAAGGAGACCGAGAAACTCCGAAAGAGGTATATTCTTTGGTCGACGGCAGGTAAGCGATATCGATATTCTATGTTTTGTTCATGTCTCGGGTAGGGCTAATAATTGCAGGCTTCTTATGGTACGGCTTTACGCCTACGGTGACGTTCTTCACTTTCGGATTTTACACGCTTGTAGCCAAAGAGGAGCTTACTGCGACTATCGCATTTACGTCGATCGCATTGTTTTCGCTGATGCGCACGCCGATGGAAATTCTTGTCGACGTATTCTCCTCTATAGTTGAAGCTAGCGTATCTATGAAACGTATCGATCGGTTCTTATCTGAGGAAGGCACGACCAAATACGAGCAACTGTCAATACAGCCGGACGCAAACTCGCCGTACATTGGCTTTCAAGGTGCGTCCTTCTCGTGGGGCAATGGAATTAAGGAACGTGAGTTTAAGCTTCAGAACATTTCCATCGACTTCCCAGTTGGCAAGCTCACCGTTGTTGTGGGACCAACCGGCTCTGGAAAGACGTCCCTCCTTATGGCCTTACTTGGTGAAATGAAGCTGCTCAAAGGTGAAGTCTTTCTGCCGTCACGACGGGACGGCAATCCACCGAAACCAGACCCAGAGACCGGAATGACCGATGCCGTGGCATACTGCGCTCAGCAGCCGTGGCTGTTAAATGACTCTATTCGGAATAACATCACTTTCGGATCGAGATACATCGAAAGCCGTTATAAAAAATGCGTTCATGCTTGCGCTTTGCTTAGAGATTTCGACATCCTGGAGTATGGTGATCAGACTCAGATCGGCGAGAAAGGTATTGCATTATCGGGTGGTCAGAAGCAGCGAATATCTCTTGCTCGAGCACTGTACTCGTCTGCGAAGCATCTCCTTCTTGATGACTGCTTGAGTGCTGTTGACTCACACAGCGCCCACTGGATCTACGAAAAGTGCATTCTCGGACCAATGATGAAGGGGCGCACTTGTATTCTTGTGTCTCATAATGTTTCGTTGACTTTGGTTGGTGCTGATCATGTTGTTGCTATCGATAATGGAAAGATTAAAGTCCAAGGCACCGCGGCAGAAGTGTACGGGTCAGGGGCGTTAGGAGAAGATGACGGTATTCAGAACTCGGTATCTCAAAATTCTTCAAGAATTCCATCGCGCGCAACTTCGTCCCTCAGCTTGGCTCCAAAGTTGAAATCGACCGTTCAAGTTGACGAAGTCAATGAGAACGATGAGCCGGAAGACTTAGAGACCGAGATCCTTTTGAAATCTCGTGAGAATCCCCAACAGATCGAGGACTCAGAACAAGGACGTGTCAGCTGGGACGTGTACCTGACTTACCTGCGCTCCATGGGATCATATTCCTTCTGGGCGTTGATCACGACCATATATATTTCTCAGCAGCTGGTACAGCTCGCACAGACGGTCTGGCTACGGGAGTGGACCAATGATCTTCCGGACGAGGGCATACAACAAGTCAACGCGAATGCATCGTCACATCGTTCGTCAAGCTACTATCTTTGGGTTTACGGTTTGGCATCGATTGCGTACATTGTTATATCGATTTTGCGGATTTTTGTCATAATGATGGGTGTTGTCAGGGCATCGAAGCGACTTTTCAAGTTATTGCTGCAGTCAGTTTTGCGAGCTACTCCGAGATTCTTCGACACTACTCCTGTAGGCAGAATTTTGAACAGGTTTTCCAAAGATATTGAGACAATTGATATGAACGTTGGCCCAGATGTCTACTCCATTGGACATACTACACTTCTGCTGTTGTTTGTTGTGATTACAATCTCGTTTGTATTCCCAGCTTTTTTGATTGCGGGAGCTGTAATCGGTATTATCTATGCAGGATTTACGGCATGCTATCTCTCATCTGCTCGAGATCTTCGTCGAATCAACTCCGTTACTCGAAGTCCTATTTATCAGCACTTTGGAGAAACTCTGGCAGGTCTCAGCACCATTCGCGCGTATGGGTGCGAAAAACGTTTCGTGGAGGGTAACATCGAGCGACTGGAATACAACACGCGACCGTACTGGACATTCTGGGGTCTTATGTGTTGGCTCATGCTTCGTGCTGAGCTGATCGGAGGCGCGGTTTTAGCTGTTACAAGTGGGTTTTTGGTTAGCAGTGTCGACAAGATTGATGCTGGACTAGCGGGATTATGCTTAACCTACGCCATCACGTTTGGCCAGACAACAATGTGGTTTGTTACGTCATACACTAATATAGAGATGAATATGAATTCGGTCGAACGTGTGAAGGAGTATATGAATCTTGAATCTGAGGCACCTGATGTTATTGACGAATCCCGGCCTCCCGCGGATTGGCCGGATAAGGGTGCCATTAGCGTTGAGCATTTAACTTTACGATACGCACCTGAGTTGCCAAAGGTTATCGATGACATTAGTTTCGACGTTAAACCGAGATGGAAGGTCGGCATTGTCGGGCGGACCGGAGCCGGGAAATCGACTATTGCGGGAGCGTTTTTCCGGTTTTTGGAGGCAGAGACAGGAAGCATCTCAATCGATGGGATTGATATTGCCAAGATTGGATTGAGAGACTTGAGAACTGGTTTGGCCATTATTCCTCAAGGTATGCCGCAGTGTTACTCGCACGAACCCGATTTAACGACAGTTAGATCCTACGTTGTTCACAGGAACTATTCGGTCGAACCTAGATCCATTCGATATGTATGCCGACATTGACATATTCCAAGCCCTTCGTCGGGTCAAGCTCATTGACACCACTCCACTGCCAGCAGGCGAGTTGACCGAAGAGCAGAAATCAAACGTATTCTACAATCTCGGCAGTCCGGTGACGGAAGGCGGGGGCAATCTCTCCCAGGGCCAGCGCCAACTCGTCTGTCTCGCTCGTTCACTCCTCAAGTCCCCTCGAGTCATCATCCTTGACGAGGCAACAGCGTCGATTGACTATGAGACAGACGCACAGATTCAGCTCACAATTCGTCAGGAATTCTCTCAATCTACGATTTTGACTATCGCCCATCGGTTGCGGTCGATTATCGATTATGACATGATTCTGGTACTTGATTCTGGTCGAGTGAAGGAGTACAACAAGCCTCATTTGTTGTTGCAAGATGCGGATTCGATATTCAGGTCGATGTGCGAGAGCAGTGGCGAGCTAGACGCACTGGAGCAATTGGCCGCCGAGGCGTATGCCCTGCAGACTTCCTGATAAATGTGTGATTAGTAAAACATGATCTTTCTGATTACTTTGATAGAAATTCGTTATATAGATTCTGTGATAATAGAAATTATTTGGCATTTGCAAGTGATGCATACCAGACTAATTCGCGATATTGCTCCTCCACTGGACCCTTATCTCGATTTCTTACGACGTTGGCGGATATGATAGTTCTGCTCCGAGACTTTCAAGTGATTGGGATTACAGGGCATGTCGTGATCCATCCGCTGTGATGACAATCCCGCGATTATTTTTAGCTACTGCTACATACTGACTTCCGCAATCATTTGCAATTGCGTGATTATATGGTTGGGGCATGAAGTTATTTTGTCGACATAGATTTTCTAGTGTTATGTTACGTAGATAATGAGTAGAAGCCGAAAAGGGTTAGACTATGACACTACCATTGGATAGATTTAACTTCTCAATTGCTCGATTAGGGGATGTGAGGCTTTTGCCGACCCGAAAGCGGGCGTGCAGCGTGCAAACAGGCAACATCTATCGGCCGAACCAGTCTGATGGGCCGACTCGGAATTGTCTGGGCCGTCTTTAGAGCACCAAACTTCGGTCTAGGCTAACGGTGTGGCGTCAGTCGGGATTTACGGCCGTTTGGGTTCTCTGCTTGTACAATGTCTCCCTAACAAGATGCTGCTGAAGATCGACGTTGGGATATGCAGTCCTCCGGGTTAAACAAATTTGAGTTCATCATCCGCTGGTCTGTGGAATTTGGGGGGCCCTGCATATCGGAATCTTCCGCCCGATATGGATGCGTCTGAAATTACGGTGTTTCCAATTGGGCCCCGATAGCAAATCGAAAGCATTTACCGCCATCAGGAGTCCAATGTAGTGGAAAAGAAAATTTCAATCTTGCAGTGCCATCGGAATGGCGTAGGAAAGTTGGGATTCTTCTCTCCGCAAATTGTACACTACCACGCTACCATAGACGCCAGCTATGGTACTTATCACTGCGGAATTTGCAATTTCCGCTAGCCCGGTTCGAATTCGTGCAGGACTGCACGGCGAATATTTAGAATTTCTTCTTTTCGACGTCCTATAAACTTTTTTTCATGTTTTGTGGCCGATGGCCGACACCGTCGCTATTTCAGCTGGGTAGGCTAAGTAAGATGCCGTCTTCGGCGAAAGTAGAAAGGTTCTAACAGAGAAATGACACTTAAACTATGGATAAGTAAATAGTTAGGGGTGGGTACGATTACGGTACCGTCAACTTTGGAGATTATTCGTAATGTTAATCGTAAAAATTAAGGTTTAGTCGTAAAGTAATCGTATAGTATAGTTTGAAATCGTATAGTAATCGTATAGTAATCGTCTTCCTAATTAGGAAGGTAGGGTTATAACCCCTGCCGGGAACCCCTTTTGCCTCTTGTCCTCTGAAATATTATCAACAATTAGAGGAAGTTACTATTCATTACTGCATTGGCGCCTTCGACATGGAGCCTTCTACACGTTCTCGTCGCCAGCTGGCTATAGATTACGTGCTATTGAATGATGGGTACGAAGGAGAGGAGCCGATGGAGAACGTCTCGCTCGCCAGCGGCCTACAGTCACCAATTGAGAGCTCCTTTGAGCTAGGGCCGGAGGATTGTATTAGCCAGATTGTCGATCGACCATTGTCGAGGAACTTGACTGAGGAAGCGCAAGGGATCTCACCAGTCATCACGGACGATGTGATTTCTTCTCAACCTACACGTGGGACTGCGAATCACTGGCTCTGGGAGCAGTTTGAAGTTACAACTCTAAGCCAACAGTGGAAGGCTAAGCGATCCAAAAAGCTTAGGAACGATCAGCTGATAACTTGCAAGCACTGTCGGAATTGGTCTATCAAGGACTCTGCTAGATCGAAATCTACAACTAACATGTCCTATCACGAACTCGTTGGAATCGGGGACTATGAGGACACTCACATTACTGGCAGATCAATACGCGAAGGAATCGGACATGTAATTAGGCATTTGTACTTCATTCTTCTTTAAACCTTATTAAGCCTTAGGTCACGTGCCTGACTATACGATTTTTTGCGAGCGACTCAGGTGATTGCTCGTATAGTTAATCGTAAACTTTTACAGCCAATCGTATAGTAATCGTATAGACTATACGATTGCGTGTTACGAGTTGCTCGCAAATCGTACCCACTTCTATAAATAGTATGAGGACAAGAAGATAATTTAGGATGCAAACACCTTCGTCGATTTGTCCGACCCAGTAAATGCGTACGGGCCACAAACTACAAAATCCGCCGTTTACGACAATTCCAGAACTGGGAAGCCGAAGCAAACCGAACCGAAAATCCGCGACGCGAAGGTCGCGGTCAGCCTGGAAGCTCGAGGCAGCGAATTAGGTTTAGATCTGTCTTACAATTTCAGCGGTTTGGAACAGGCTCAACGAGTCTAGCGTCGGATTAGACGAGCGACGAACCCTAAACCCTCATGAAAGACATGCTAGAATTACACAAGGTTAAATAGAACGGGGTTATTAACTTGATCGCTTACGGTGTCATCCCTGCATATTGGCAGCAGCAACAAATATTGCCATGCTAGAAATCGCTCAGGAAACTGATGGAACGCGGACGACGACAATCGGCAGCAGTGCGACGTCAGTGGCGTCTGTAATGCCACCGTAGCAGCCACAGTCGACATTCGCACAAACGAGACTACAACGGCAAGTAAGAAATTCTTCTATGATCAAGATCGACCGAGTGAGACAGTGGCGACGTAGTATTGGTTGATGATAGGCCATCGGCAAATTGGCGCTGGGTGAACTGGCACTCACCCATGATGATAGACTCTCTCCGCAGGTCCGAATGCGGGGAAGCCGAGTTTCGACACGGCCTGTCAGAACTCAGCCAGCCCGTTGAGTTACCGTTGAAGGTACTTTCCATAGCACTTCCAGCAATTGGGAAGTGTGGTGCGAAAACTGGTAAGAGATCTTATTCTGAGTGCAGATTAAGTCCTCTACGATAGATGTGTAGTGTGTAGTCAGGGGTTACTTCCCTTGCAGCGATCTCCAGGGCGAAAGCAGGCAGCGACTGCGGTGCTACAATAGTTAGCTGGCTCTCAAGTCCGCTACAAAGCCAGTCCCGCAATTTGTTACGAAGGATTTAGTTCGCATCTACTTCTCCGGCTCTTTGGGACGATCATCAGCGGCCGCACCCACATGACATCATTCATTGGTCGATTGCATGCACTTTGCCGTCGCGTTTCGGCAAAGTGTGCGGCCTCGGTGCACATCGACCGCCGCACTGCGGGAAAACTGGTAAATACAAAAGTAGATGACTACATGGATCTACAACGAAAATGGGGGTCGACGGCAATTTCCGGGTAAGGCTCAATCGATTGATACCCAAGAAAAAATAAAGCCGTCGACGCGAGCGTTCGCTAAACGAAGCTGACCGACGTTGAAGTTCCCCCGGCCGTGTGGTATTGCGATCCGCTGATCAAGGTCGAGAGACACATCAGCTGGTTTTCCCCGCATCGTCCCGATCCACAATAATTCTCCGCTTCTTCGGGTTCGCACTTTTTCGCTAGGCTGTGTATTTTTGCATCTGTGTACTCGCGCATCTTGTTCCGCCAAAGGCTCTTCGCGCATTGGGAGGGCGGGAGCGCTGATCCGCACGTGATTCTCTTTGACAGCCAGACAATTTACCCGGCCGTCTTCCTGAGCGGGGTCCATTTAGCCGTGCCGTTCGGTTTAGGGGATCGACTGTTTGCTGAGAGTGGTCTACTGCGCCAGAAACATACGTGCGGTCTGAATGACGCCATTAGCTGGCTATGAAGTAGTAATCTTAGTTCTCCTCATTCTCCGGCAGTATCGTACGGCAGGCTGGAGCTGGAATTGCAATCTCTATCCAAACTAATACATATACGGAGTGCGAGATTTATATGTGAGGTATATCGAAATCAATGTTAACAGATTATTTGGGCCGCGATAGCAGGATATTCATGAACGTATGACTTTTACGACGCGGAGTGTCGTTAGACTTCGCGCGTGCAAATGAGGGGGAACCACAGCCGTCCCATCGCTCGCTACACATACACGCGATCAATCCTTGACTCATACATGTTCTCTACATACATGCAGCGGGTACGGCGCAGAGACATTGTACATAATAACTCGCAGAAAGATTAAAAAAATTGATAGAAAGTTCTAACTTCTGACCATGACGTAACTTGGATTTATCTATCCCAAGCTGGTTGCCATTACCGTCAGATGATTCTTGCTTGTAGTTGTCGGGAGAATTTGACGTGAATGCCGGGGGCAACCTTTGTCAGCCGATTCATCCAGTGTCCTTGGCGAATGTTATTCAATTCCGCTCGATCTTAAGGCAGAATAGTGTTGAAGGATACCGACGTCTTAGCAAACCCACGGATGGGCCAACGAGCCGTCCTGTCCGTTAATAACTACGCAACGGATTTTAAAGACCAGTAGGATCGGCCATTCTAAGTGAGTTCATACTGACAAAGAGCTGCTGTAGGCAGCTGGTCAAAGCGGACATCCAAAGGAACAATACAGTCAACCACGCACGCGACCAGCTTTCAACGGCTCATCCGACAAACCTGCAATAAAATAATTAAAAATAGAATCAAGCACTGCCCGCCAACACGAACGGCTATCAATTGGCACATGATATTTTGCCTCTGACTTGGCCTCGGCATGGAGTGCGTTTGTTGTCTGTTTGGGTGCGATTCATATCGCCCATACCCTCGCATGGCGAACTCTCGTCGATCTTGGACGAACAACGTGCCGCGATCAACACGGCGCTGGATGACTGACGTACTCGGTTCGGGTATTCCGCGCTCGAGTATCAGAATGGAGTTGTAAGTTTGTGAACGATTGGAGAGATTAGATCGACGACGAAAATGCGTTCGGGTTGGAGACGAGTCGACGGGCAAGTTCGAGACTACGTACCGAACGAATTTTTTAAGCGAGTGAGCCATCGCAATACCACAGTCATACAATATTATGGCGGCCGGTCAGCAAAGGAGGGATATTTGTGAAAGTGTGTCGACACCATAGCGATCGGAGCCGGTCAAGACCTCGAATCCCAGTATGGTCATCTTCACGAACTAATATGTCAATCGCACTAGTCATTTTCCCAGCAAGTCAAAGTATTTTTGCAGGCGCCGCAAAGTAGTTGTTGCTCGTCATCTTTCCCCGTACCTGTCAACAAGTTCTACCATAGTTCAAGCAGCCCTTGCCCTGTTCGACCCGGTTATCGTCGAGTGGCATCTGCCGTTCTAGATTGATCATGCAAAGCTGATGTATTCAATATTCAATTTAAATTGATTCTAAGATACGCCCTTTTTATTGGGAACCAAAAAAATAAAGTTGTACGCAACCGTACGGTTCAATGAGGCCCATTCGGCCAAAAACGTGGGGCAGGTAATATGTGACAACAATACCTCGGGTTTCGTACTGCAGGGGTTAGGGCGTTGGGCTGACGCAAACTCGCTGGCTGCGTTTGGGACAAAAGATATCTTGCGACGAAACAGCCAAGAACTGTTCTGATCTCGTCCCTGAATTGCCCCCCCCCCCCATTGTTAATATATTTGCATGCAGATTTCAGGGCTGCCTGGAGTCCAAGAGTGGCATTTTTATTTCTCTGTTGTAGACGCATAGATAGAAATTGGTAGAATTGCATATTTTTGGGACAGGTGGGATTCAAAAGAAAAAAAATGGGCGCAACTAGAGAACGGTAAGACTTTTGTCGCGTATGGTGGGGAAATGCTAGTGCTAATTATGACGCGAACAGTCCGGCAATTCGGGCCTGCATATTTGACATGGACGGCCTACTTATCAACTCGGAAGACATCTACTCTGAAGTGACAAACAGCGTGCTCAAGGAGCACGGCAAGCCGAGTCTGCCGTGGTCAGTCAAGGCCGATTTGCAAGGTCGTCCCGGCACGGAAGCCACCGCCCGGCTTCTAGAATGGTCGCAGCTGCCGTATTCGCCGGACGAACTGTACGCTATTTTTGCCCAGCGGCAGCAGACACGGTGGAAAGACACAGTGCCCATGCCGGGCGCAGTTGAGTTGCTGCAAAAATTGAAGGCGGCTCAGGTTCCTATCGCACTGGCCACGTCTTCGCATCGGGGCAATTACTTGCTCAAGACCGCGCATCTAGGCCATTTGTTCGGTCTGTTCGACGACGACAACATGGTACTGGGTGATGATCCGCGAATTCCAAAGGGCAGAGGCAAGCCAGCGCCGGATATTTGGCTAGTGGCGCTTGCAACTCTTAATGCGAAGCTGCCGGATCATGTTGAACTGATCAAGCCTGAGGAGTGCTTGATTTTCGAGGACGGCATTCCTGGCGTGATGGGCGCCAAGGCGGCGGGATGCCAGGTAGTGTGGGTGCCTCATCCCATGATTCTAAAGGAGTTTGAGGACACGAAGCACGAAATTGTGGGCGAATGGGGCGAGGTCCTGCCCAGCCTCGCTGTCCTTGAGTTTGAAAAGTATGGGCTGTAGTTATTTGACGCTCAGAGCCATGTACTGTATATATTTGACGACATAATAAGCATTGGGTTATATATAGCTAGGTATAGCTCTCTTGTGTGTATGTGGCGGGCCTACGTTGTTGTAACGACACATGCACGTCCACACTACATTGTGGCAGAACACGGTAACAGATAGTATATTAGTTAGCATATCCACACTCTAAAACCACAAAACTGAGGCATCCCTAAAACTCCACTATACAAAAACTTAATAATTGCACAAAGAGCCAAAATAAACTCCAAAGATCCGGTAACAATAATACACTATTTTACGATCAAAACCAAATATCACACGACGATGACCAATACCATTACAACGTCCGGAATGCTGTCATCTTGTTAGCATGGTACTTCGTACGATGGTAAATCGTAAACAACGGAACACTCACTGTCAGCAGAGAAATAGTCGGGAGAGAGCAGCCCTTGCGCGTATAAGGGATCGGCCGTAGGCATGCCAAAGTATGTACCACCGCACTGCTCAGAAATGTCGGCAAGTAAAGGTGCGTTCGTGGTTTGGTAGTCGAGCGTGGGGAACGAACCAGAGATCGGTGTCAACAACTCAGGTGAGGACTGTGGAGATATCGAAGAAAAAGTCGAGGCCGCCGAGGTCGAGTACGGAGTATACTGGAGAGACAAGTCCACATCGGCGACACTTGAAGGACCGGGGTAGAAGCCATCTAGCATCGGGGTTGGATCTTGGGCAGACAGACCTTCGAGGTGAAATATTGTAGATGACGTCGATGACGTTGGATAGAGCTCTTCATCATCGTCCACGTCGTCCGCGGCCATTTCTGGGTCAACGAAATGCTGACTAGTCGGAACAGCCTCAGCCTTGGTTCTGGATCGAGTGTGCATTGATCCTGCAGAACGCGCGACCGGAACAAAGCACTCGCGGTGTCGCTGCTTAAACTTCTCGATCCACGTCGCGCTAGCCTTGAACCCGCTCACCAACTCGTCCCGACGGGTGGAGCTCGCCGCAATCAGCAACGCTTGTTCCCGGATCTCATCATCTCGAACAACTTGACCGTCAGCGATACAAGACCGGATCCAGTCCGCCAGCTTAGATTCAATATGTCGAAACTTGCTGCTGGACATGTTGCCGGAACCACTGTGCGGACGCGGGGCACTGTTATTTCGCACCTCCATGGTCTTGTTGAGAGCCTTACAGATCTTGGACACGGTACTTCGCTCGACGCCAAAGACTTTTCCGATTTTCTTCTGCGAGTCGTTGGGATGGTCGCGGGCGTGCTTCCAGATCATGTGCTTCTCGGCGTGAGTGAGGGTCCGCCTTCGAGGAGGTCGAGCCGATGATGCCGGAACGTTATGATAGGACTGGACAGGCATGCCAGACGAAGACGAGGTCGAGGCTGATCGTGCCCGAGGTATCCGTGACGGAGTCGAAGGTAATTCTTGTAAGTCCGTGTAGTGAGCTTCAGCTTCGCCCTGTCTCGGAGAGGAGAAGACAATTGTAGTGGGTGACGACGGCGGATGACCGTTTACGTGGTCGGGTTCGTAGTAGGCAGCGCATGCTGGCGGCCCACAGAAGAATGATCCGGACGACGACGCCGACGAAGACGACGAGGACTCTGACTCGGATCGAACGAGAGCTGAGGCAGCAGGATATGACAATGGTTGGAAAGACACAGGCGCATTCGCTGCGAAGGACGTGAAGTACGGTACCGAGACTGCGATCTGGTGGAAGCCGGACGCCGCTGCAGGCGCAGAGAGCGCCAGAGGCGAGAGCAGCAGAGCGTCGTCCATATGAGCAGGATGCGGCATTGGTGAATTGCACTTCGACCTTGCAGCGGAGTTTGGGAGCAGAGGGGGGAGGGGTTAGGAGGATTCGCGATGGAGCAGCGGGCGAGGGAGGATATACATTTATTATGTGGCCGCAGAAAAATAAATAATGAGATGCGGCCCGGGTACGGCTCGTACGCTAAGAACCCCGCCCCGATCCGTGTGTACCTGCCAGCGAGTTGCCCTAACCCACAGCCAGAAAGGTTAAACGTCCCCGCGACTTTGGCCGTCGTCCGGTGTTTCACGGTACCTCCAGAACCGAACACCGGCCCAATTCGGCTAACGAGAAGTTATGCCATTCGACACAAGACCGAAGAGAACAGCAGCGAATACTCATGCTACTGACCAATTCCTTCGTGGCACAGTACGCGGCGTGATGTATGCAATGGACAATCATATCATGCTGTCCCGAATTTATTCCGTCGAGCTGCTTGCCATTTGGACGGGTCGATCAAATCTGGCAGCGCGCGCGCATGTGACAACAGTCGATATTATCGGTCCTCCATGAGGACGTGCGCTGGTAAAAAAATCTATCAGAATAGACAGCCTTCCGCAGTAATGGAGGGGACGCGCAAAGATGCATTTGTGATCAGTTGTGGTAGGTTCGACATGGCGCAAAAAGCGATTTGAGCGCGACATTACGAGACGAGATGATTGCCAGATTCAGTGTAGAGCCAGGCTGTGGACCAGCCACAACAACCTCAACCTCCACCAACACTAGCATCCACAGACAGTAAAACCAAATCAACCTGCCATTCTGCTTTTCTGCTCAGAGTCAGGCCTAGGACCGACTACAGAGTTGGGGCCGTTGACTTACTCCGACGTCATCCATTTCGTGTGTATTCGACAGCTGAGAGCCCTCTAGCCGACGGAGACGGCCGGTGCTCTTGCTCGGGCCATCGTCTCCCCCCACGTGCACTATGCCATCTACTGGTCTATCTACTACATTCTTACTCTAGCAATCGCGTGGTCTGCTAGATGTGTTGAGGCGGCGCAATCCCCACAGCCCAGTCATGTCGTGCTTTGACAAGGCGCCGTCCAGAGTCGGATTCCCCGACTTACCCGGACGAGTTTCGATATATGACGCTTGCGATCCGGTAGGGGCCGGGTAATTGACGGAACACGCCGATCGCCGCTACTAGTCCATGAGATTTTCGCGTGCTGTACTACTCTCACAAGGCCCACACTAGCCGAGTCGAGTGGCAGTCGACAGAAGTGCGAGATGCTTGGCCGCAGACGGCGCTCAACCAGCCAGCCAGACGCCAGATCTGTTGGCCACGCCCCCCCTCGTCGCCGCTCGCTGCCGATCTCGTCTCGTCGCATGCCCCTGTTGTTACTTTTTTTTTCTTTTTCTTTAGCGCCGCTCTGGAACACATGATCGCCGTTCGACGGCTGGCGAAAAGGTCCGGTCTGCTTCGGTCTGTTAGGCCGTCGGCCTGGGACTTTCGGCGGAGCCATTTCTTCAGGAGAAGCCGCCGACAGAACCATCGAACTCCCATCCTGTCGCAATACAGCGGAGCGCGGTGAGCCGGTCCCACTGCCTGCTTGCCCCTACCCGACTACTCGAAGTCAAGTCTTGCTTCACGTGCCCACATAGGACTCGGATTCGCAGTGCTTCCGGTTCGTAATCTACGCATAAATCTCGTTCATGAATCGCAGATCATTCGGGCGGCCGCCCAAACCGACCGACACGGTCCGTGACTAAGTCGACACTGTCTCGAGCACATGCAAAGAGTTTCGCAAGGAGGCTATGGCCAAACCGTGCAGGATTTGAGAATTTAAGGGCTGTTGTAGAAGTCGATACTAACCGATAACGGTCGATCTTCGTGACAGATTGTGGAACAGTGCTTTCTCACAGACTCAGATATATCGTCTGGCGATGCTGTTGAAGGAGTTATGTTAAGACACTACTTGTCGACGTCGCCGACTGCGACACCCAGACTTTACCCGCTTCAGCGGTTCTGCGTAGCAGATGCCAAGCAGGTCCTAAACTGCTGGCGGTCAGCCGCTCAAATTGCATCTCAACCCCCGCTCACTCACCATGATCCCCTCGCAACGGCTTATAGCGGGATGGGATGAATGAAGGATCCCACTGACCCACATGATTTTTGTGGTTGAAATCGTCAGGCCCTGTAAGCATCAGGACGTCGGGATGGATAGACATAATGACGACACAGGACGCTATTATCAGTAACGTTTTCTGCCCAGTAAAAGCCTGCTTTACTAATACTAGTTGTCACAGCAACAGCAGCGCTTAAACTCACAAACATGGGGCTCTGCTAACCATTTCCGCAGGCTCGCTGGTAAGGGTGTGAAGTAGAACCCCGTTAAGCCGATTCGCTGTAAGCCGATAACCCCATTAAACCGATACTTTTATTTTCCCTAAAAATTCGTCTCATGGCTATTAATCCATTTGAATAAACCCATAACCTCGCTAAACCGATATGAAATGGCTGTAAACATTACATCGGCTTAACGGGGTTCTACTGTAGATAATATTCTGTTGAACAAGCCATTGTCTTTTAACGAGCTCTCAAGCTTATAAGCTCGCGAAAGACTAAACAGTAAAAATGCATACAGCAGTTACTTCTTGCTAGATAGTTTAATTCGACATAAAGTCTGTCCAGATCGATAGTCGATCTTTGACATGCAATAGACCTTTGTCTACCAGCAGCTTACAGCATACGCACAGTGGCTCCGTATTGGTTCGTACTGGCGACAAATTAGCGCATTTAACTAGGTGGACTGCCAGTCGCAATGAACCGAAAGGGGTGCGGCCAAGCGAGACGAGCCGGGTAAGCTTCGAGAAAGCCATGACCGGCCACGACCGTTACGAGCCACACGTGCAAATGGGTGAAATAGATTGCCGCACGAAAATCGTGGAATATGCCTTGCCCCAAAAGAAGCTTTGGATCTAAACCTTCTTTGTTCAGCCCGTTTTCTGTCTTCTCCAGTCAAAACGCATGCAAACCGTCAAAGTGTGTTCCGGGATTCCCCGACTATTTCTTAGCCCATTACAGCAGCTACGGTTTTTGATGCCCAACCTAGACCAATATTAAATTACATTGCGCATTATCATATATATTGATGCCGCAAATAGTCGGACTATTAGGTGTAATTAGCTCTAGTCTATAAGTAATTCTAGCTTGTCGCCCTACGGTTTTTGCCGTGCACGTACGGCAATTTCTTTGACAGGGCACGTTCGCAAAGTCGTACCGCAGAACAAGCAAATTGTGTCAAAACTTTAAAGACTGCTGTAACTGATCTTGTTCATTGTCAAGTAGTACAGTACTTGACAGCGATTTGCTGCCTTAGCGTCAGTGGACCTGCACAAGTCGGTCGCTATCTCCTGCCCCTTATGCCTTGCCCAGCCCTGATCTCGGACTCGACCCGATCGCGCCGACGATTCGTTGACGCACCGTGATAAGGTTCTGGACCGCCGAATGTTGCAATAACCAGTAGTTGCAGCAAAGGCGTTTCCGTTTCAGGACACATCTCGCCTCGGCTTCCGAAGCTTGCCGATAACGACTACAGTCATACAGTAGAACCCCGTTAAGCCGATGTAACGTTTACAGCCATTTCATATCGGTTTAGCGAGGTTATGGGTTTATTCAAATGGATTAATAGCCATGAGACGAATTTTTAGGGAAAATAAAAGTATCGGTTTAATGGGGTTATCGGCTTACAGCGAATCGGCTTAACGGGGTTCTACTGTATGTATGAAGGGGTTTTGCACTTGCTTTCCCGAATCCGGCAGCGCATAATTTGCTCTGTGGCGCACTTGCAAGTTGTCCTAACTTGTGCACGTCTCGGCTTTTTTGTCGCCAAAGGGTTTCGTCGGCCCAAGCCAACCAGTTCCATCCGCAGGGGGTGCTCGTAACGAACCAGCCGACGCAGACGTGTATTAGGAAAACTAGAGACTCGGAAGTCCGTCCCACCTTCACAACTGTGGGTGTCTATTGAGCGGCCTTCTTCACTTTTCGGTGCTTCAGATACGTTGAACGGAACTGTCTGGCTTCATTGATGGGCGTACTAGGATGAGACCGAGCGGTCGAGCAGGGCAACAATGAATCTGTGACTGCCCTTAACTTTCGTCGCCCTGCGGACACTGTCGTCGGTTCGTGATTCTGGAATTCGAGGACTCGGGCTGTGCTTGCCAATATGAGTCGTAGTTTAGACATAATGTCTGGGATCTCGTCATCTACCAGACCATGGCTCGTGCGGGAATCCTCGAATCGTTGACAGGAACTAAAACGTTAATCCCGCATGAATACAGTCCGGACTATTTAAAACTAACACCAAATATTATTGTTCCAATTCATCCGTGCGAACGATAGGGAGGGCCGTGCGACGCTCGCGAAAAGTTACATCGGATAACACAGCTTCAAAATGGACAGAAGGGCTTGCAAGCGAGTCTGTCACTCTGCTTACAAAATCAATACTGGTCCACAAGGGCGCAGGTACGTGACAAACTGGCCTGGCCATGTACTCCGTCGTCAAACTATCACCTGAGCGACAACAGTCACTAATCTGCCGCCATGAATTACAATCCTTCCTTCACGATAAGTCGCTGCTGTAGTGCACGTGGAACCGGCATCTCAAGTACAACTGTTTGACTAAATTGGTTTGAGTGCAGCCTCGGAGCCAAGCCAGGCTGTTTCATCTGACTATCTTTGATTAATTTTAGAGTTATGGTGCGGGACAGCAAGAACCGACCAAATTTTTGACCACACTTCTAGAAACATCACGTCATGGCACCACGTAGATATCCTCCTAGAAACTAAATCAGACGATAGATTGTCCATTTAAAAATACAATTTACTAGTTTATATTTGACGAAAAACAAAACCGACCGAGGTTTGCTACATTTGTACGGCCACTTTACTATGGGAGTGGGAAAAATTGGCGGGATTACGCAATAGATACTACTGTAATTTAGGCATTTATGCCATAAATATGAGAGGTGTTTGTTAGTCACGTGGTTTCACCTGATTCGGAGTCTCGTCGCGAAGACGCGTCAAACAGAGTAAATAACGATTGAGTCAAAGCGTGTAGCTTTCATTAGCGACAACTGCAATGCCAGCAAAATCCAGATTCAGAATGTGCGAAATTATGCGAGGAAAGCATGGAGGTACATTGACTATATTCCCGAGGCTAGGTAGGCAAGGCTGCGGTCTTTGTCGTGAAAAAGGTACAAATGACATCGACGGTCGCCAGAATCTTGATATCCGTGGATATCCATGGATATATCCGCGGATATGACTAATCAATATTACCTTATCCGTATCCGTATCCATATCCGCATATTCTCTATCCGTATCCGTATCCGCGACGGATATCCACGGATATATCCGTTATCCGTGTATCCGTGCCGATCCCTACTTTGGAATTGGAGTGAGCTTAAAATTTCGCATGCTATATAATATATTTCACATAATCGTTTTTATGATTTTCTTGTAAGTTATTTAATATAACGGTGTCCTCCGTTGCTTCTCTGCTGTACTTAGTCGCGCAGTTGATGCATGCTATATATGGAATATACATCAATTACCTGTGCATTTAGGTAAGGGTTAGGGTGATCCAAAATTGGCGGTTTCTAACGCCGTGATCGGTTCTTGCTGTCCCGCATCGTAGCGACTGGGTCAACATCAATCGTTCTTATCGCAGATACTTGGACAGCCTTAACCCTACCAAACCACTCGTCAGGCAGCAAATTGGGAAGGAATTGCTCCCGAAAACTCTATTCCCTACGGAGGTCGCTACGTGCATTCGAAAAATGCTGCATTGTCCAACCACCACAGCGGCGGTACTTTGAATCATAATATAATACATAAAGCATAGGTTCGCACATTTACTGCTGCTTCACCTGCATGTCGTTCATTCCCTCGGCAATACCACCCGGCCCGTAAACACCACCAGGCGCCATCATCATTTGTTGTCTCCGGTACTGTTCATCGTAGCCAGATCCGTCCGGAACGCCATAGCTGCCGACGTTCGGCCTAGATCCGTGCAGCGCGATTGGCGGGACAATCAGTGGACCATACTTCTGCGTGCGTTCAGCAGCTCCATACCGACCTCCTTTCTGAACATAGAGATCCCACGCCATTGTTCCGTCCGGTTCCAGTGCTGCGATAGCGTAGTTTCGACGCCCCATCAACTTGCGGAGATCAAGCTTGTCGCCATCAACGTCGCGTTCAAAAAACTCGAGCATCTCTTCACGCGTGTCAGATTTGTCTTCCTTCCTGCCAATCTCAGGCAAGTAGATCTTATCGCGATTGTGCAACAATCGGATGACTGCTCCAGGCGGGGGCACATTCGAAATAGCGGAACTGATAACTTGGTACATGAGCTGATAATTATCGGGATCGTCCGGATTGAAGAACCGACCCATGCCGCAACAATGAACGTCGCCTGAAACAAACGTGATGCGCGCACTTTTCTCGCGCGCGATTCGTTGCAGGTTTCGAACGAAGAAAGTTCGCTCCAAAGCGTGGTTTTCATGAGTCCAATGGTCAGCAAGGTCATCGAGCAAGTCGATCTCACCGAATCCGGAGACAAGCGATCCCATTACACCACTTTTTCCAAACGCCTTCTTGACACTGTCAAAGCCATCTTTGGTATTCTTTTCTGCGCCGACAACAGATGCTACCTTGCTAGTGGCTTTGCCAATAACGTTCCATGTACCGTTGATAACGCGCTTTGCATGTTTAACGCCAGTCAAAATGTGCTCAACAGTTGTTAGACGCGGATAGACAATGGGAACTGCCAGCATTAGAACAATGTGACGAACGGACGGTGGTAAAGTCTCGAGACGCCGGAATAACTCCCGATGGGTCGCCTCGCCAACGATGCTCTTCATCTGGCGTTCTGCACGAGTGTCTGGACCAAGAACAGCGCATGTGGGACCCAGATATTTCAAGAAATGCCATCCGTTACCGGTAACGGTGAATAAATCAAATGGGTCAGCATTGGTTCGCAAGATATCCTCTGTTGTTTGCTGCTGGAATAACAAGTAGTATTGGAAGGCAATCCGTCCAATGTTCCGGAAGACGTGCGACTCCTGCATATATTCCGGATATGACCCGTAACCGTCAAAGATGTCGTGGTCGTCGATTTGGAACAGGCTTGGAATCTGAGCCAAGCAGTCGCGGATACCGACACGATCAAAGTGATTTGTATAGTAGAAGAAATATGCGAGGTTGATCTCATGTTCAAGACGAGGAGTCCATTCGTAGTTCTTGCGATTTATCTTGCCCTTCGTATGAAGCCAGTCCTGAAGCGACGATATTTCCTTCCACATTCGGTCCGCGTAAATTTGATCACCACCGCCGAGCATTGCATGCAACCCGCCGATCTGGTGGTGCTTATTGAGCACATCCTCCCACAGATAACCGATACCGCCCAGTTCAACACGTTCGTCTTCCTTGACCGACAACGAGAAATCAGCGCACGAGAACGCCATGAACTTCCACTCAGTTTCTTGCGTGCCGGCGACTATAAACTGATACGTCAATGTGTTTCCTTGATGTGTGATGGCGTATGTCCAGAATTGACCCGTATTCCCAGGCAACTGGTTAAGGGCAATGTTGTACCTGAAAAACCGGAAATTCTCGTACTGATAGATTTGATGAGCATCAATAGTCCTGATTTGGCTAATGTCGTTTGTTGGATGAATTTGAAAGTAAGGCGCGAACTTCGATGCAATAACTACCATTACCGATCCGTACCAGGTTCCTGTCTGTAGATCGATATTTCCATAACGAAGATATGGACCGAAGAACATTCCGTTTGAAGGTACCGAGCGATATACAGTGTCAACATCGACAACTCCAAACTTTCCTGGTTGCGAGAAGTCTTCTGTCCTGTTACCCAGTCCCGAGCCGAAGCTGAGGGTCGGAGATAATGGAGCACTGTGATTCGGCGGCTGCATGACTACCTGAGATCCAGACCTCAACGACGCAGTTGAAGCTGGCTGTGCCGACGTTGGATTGATGGGTTGGTACTGGATCGGAGGCCCGCTATGGCTATCGTGATGATCGTAAAATTCACCAGACTGAGTCTTCTCAGCCTGATAATCGCTCGTGGCGTACGACGGCTCAAAATATCTCGGCGGTTCGTGAGCGCCGTCAGAGAATGTCTGGGCCTGTGACGACGGCGGTGCTGGAATGGACTGGGGAGCGCGATTGTCTGGGTACATTGGCATGTCGGGGTTGTAAGGCTGGCCAGATCCAGCGTAGACCCCTTGCTCCTGGTAGAAATTGCCCTGGATGCAGTTAGCCGCGGTCATTCAGACTGAGAACAACACGTACAGGATTTGACTGAGCCATCGTCTGAAGTAAATATCTTTGTAGTTATGGAACTGTTCAATCAGTCGGCTCAAGTGAAAGTCGACCACAAATCGCAGTTGTGTACTAATTGTCTCAATGCGGACGGATCATACCTGGTTTGGGCATACATTACGCAACCGCTGCGGCTGTCGGGGTAGGTGTCAGCCGGTCCACGATGCGGCGCAGTAAAGGCGCAGCTTAAGCTGGGTAACCTTTTTATGGACCCTGGAACCGTTACTGCGCTGTTCCACTTGTCAACTGGTCGAAATTGACCTTGTCCAATAGACACAGGAGTGCCCTTCTGGATACCATACGCGCAGCGCCATTTGTCGAGGAAATTCTTGAGACCGCGCCGGGACCTGAGCCATATTTACACGGTTGCAACAGACCCAAGTCTCAGCAGTGAAATTAGATCTCGCCACGGCAATAATCTAGATGTCTGTCCACACCGTTAAATATGGTTAATGAAGCGAACATATACATGCGCCTCGTCACTTCTTTCTCTCATAGTACTCTACTGTAACAGCAGTTCCCTTCACAACGTTACCAGCAGCCTTCACAATAATATTGTCGCCTTCAAACACATCAAATCCATTGTCATCAAAAGTTTCAAAAGTTGTGCCAGGCACATGCAGGGCTACGCCCTTGACCAGGAAATTTGTGCTCACGGCGACAACAGAATCCTCCGTGACCTCCGCGATAACCTTTCAGGGCAGGATTGAAAGTTAAATACTTCAATGGCTGTGGCCAGTCCGCTGCTCGTGCAATAACGGATATCCGGACGCGTCCAGTAGACGTCCATAAACTGCTGTATGACGATCTGCTGGAACCGATATGTCAGTAAGAAATTGAGTTGGCTGATTGGGCAATAATTTAACATTTTGCTTTGATCCAAAAACTTTCCGTCCCGACAAGACCTCGACAAACTCAACAATCAAAACACCTTGAACAGGTAACAACGACGAATTCACACCCCATACGTCCACAGCGAAACACTGTTTGCCATAAACATGCGCAGTGCCAGTTTCCGCTCCGAGTCTTTTAATATGTTGTCCGTCCTCCGTCGTCTGGTTTCGATAAATGCCTAAGGTCAATGCTGCGGACTCCCTCTTGATCGCATAGTAAGCCAACTTTGGTCGTCGATAAAAATCGCAGACTGACCACGATATTGTAGGCCAGCAATCGTTGATTTGCCAAACTAGAGCGCCAGCAATGTATTCCTTTCCCTTACCTTTCCATTCCCGTCGCCAGCATCTGTATGCGTAAGCGAGACACTCGGCTTGCATCAACTGAGTTGCATAGGTCCGGCTCTCAAGATCCAATGAGTCAATTTTGATATTCTCCATGACATACAATGCCAATCGCCGTTCGAATCCAAACGCTTTGTCGTGCTGATCAAGAACTTCAGACTGTGGATACTGTTGACATATATTGGTCACACAAGATTTAATGGTTTCGATATTTGGGAATGCCAACATGCCGAATTCTGAGATAAAGCGACCACCTATTTGACTCCAGTTCTGGTATTTCTCCTGTGTACCATGCCAGACGTTCCATTGGTGGATATCACCGACAGTAGAGTCACTTGTCGACTTGCCGCCATCATCCCAAGTGGTAGTAAGTACTTGGACTAAATTGCTTGACGGCGGAAGGGATGATTTTTTCGTAATACTCACGTCCGGGGAAGTCTGATTCGGCTACACCATCTTTCCGATCCGGATCCCACTGGATGTTAAGAGACTCGGCCAACTTATAATCTTCATTGTTTCCCGCGTAAATAACAACTGAACAATAATTGCGAAGTCGGCGAACTTGTTGTTCAGCTTCGATTGTGACGCTCTTTGCGAGCTCGGGTGTGCATGGGTAGAGGCCACATTCAAACATAAGGTCCTGCCAGACAAAAATGCCAAACCTATCGCATAACTGATAGAATATATCCAACTCATAAATTCCACCGCCCCAGACACGGAGCTTGTCTTGATTGCCGTCGACCGCTAGCTTAATCCAGTTGTAATAGTCTTGCTTCGTTAGGACTGTATGGAAATTGTGTGCTGGAATCCAGTTTGATCCAGCTGCAAACATCGGAATGTTGTTGATTTCGAAATAGAAACTAGTTCCCGGCTGGTCAACCAGTGGACGCTGTACTACTCGAGCACGGCGCAAGCCAACAGACTTCGACAGCTCAACAAGTTCTCTATCCGAGGCAGTATATGATTTTACTCGGAAGTGGTATAGTGGCTGAGGACCATACTTGTGAGGATACCATAATTCCGGCTCCTTGAGCTTAATTTTCGTCTCCTGTGTTGGGCCAGAGTACAGAACGTATTCCGATTTTGCTACCGATCCGTCCAGTGATAGTACGTCGACCAATGCGTGATGATATTCTCCTCATGTTGACAAGATCACGGTGGCGTAGGCGACATCGAGTGCTTCCGAAATCTCAAAAAGAACCGATAGATCAGTAATAGTGGCGTCATAAGTCTCCAATTTCACTTCTTTATATGGTCCACAGGTAAGGAGGACCGGACCTAGACAACTGTGAGATATGTAATCTGGCTTGTTCAGCTTGAGTATGCGCACCCCAGTCCCAGCCAAAATGATACTGAGCCTTGCGAATATAAAAACGACATGATTCTCCATTCCACAATGGCATTGGCTTATGCGACTCCTCCAATTCTCGAGCTCTGAGAAGTGCCGAGAAGAAATATATTCTCAAGGTATTGTCGCCGTCGTTCAACAAATTCTGGACAGGGATGCGATGCCAATGGAACATATTCTGTGTCTCAAGTATCTTCACATCATTGATAAAAACTGATGCAAACGTGTCCAATCCTTCAAAGACAAGATCTGTGAATTTGGCGCCAGAAGAGTATGTAAACGTCGTCTGATACTCCCAATCGGCCTCTCCGACCCATTGAACTGTCTGCTCGTTGAGATCGACAAAAGGGTCCGCAATCAGTCCGGCGTCGATAAGATCGGGGTGAATCTGAGTTGTTGCACGCGAATGAGAGCATTGCTTCCATTTGTCCGTAACCAGCTCCTTGCGAGTGGATCATTTGGCGCACCTCTAGGACCAGTTTCTAAGCACTGTTGTGTCTGCAGTCGACATGAATGAAATGCTAGAACTCCGATGCAGTGGGCATGGCCAGATCACAACGACTTAAGAGATGACAATATCTTGGTGCGGTTTGCCGTGAGTCCGATAGTTCGAACCGCCCGGAATTTGGGCACTACTCTCATATATTCATACCCTACCTAACAAAGGTAGACTTGCAAGGGAGCCGTGAACCAGCGGCCCGGATCTAGCTTGGGGGAGGGTGTGCCCCTGAATAATATAGCAGAATTCCGATCTCCTTACTCCAGCCTCCATACGGTTTGGTTTTCGTGGATCTATGGACTCAGATGGCGATAAAGCGTTATCAATTTGTTCATGTGCGTTTAGAGCGCAAACGACCGTAGACGACCGTAAACGGACAAAGATCGGGATTGGCGAGTTCATAGGAAACTTCATTCCCCGCAACTAGCTACGAACTCAGAAACTGGCGACAGCCAGGCCATATATATTATTGGTAGCAGTTACCTCATGGAGGTCGACTATAATCCATGGACCAGTCGGTATTCCATGAATTGAACATGGAAGACCACAATGATCTCTCACCAGCTTCGTAGCAATTATTCCATACGAAAACATCCGTGGACTACTCTAATTGAGCCGGACGCAGGAATGCTATGACGTCATATCATGCATTTTGTTTTAGTTTTATATTAGGGATGTCGAAGTAAGAGAAAAGATTGACAAAAACGACAGTGGAAAATCAAAGCTCGCAATAGATGTCAAACAGGAAATGGGTAAAGAAAATCTGCTACTGACTAATTTCGGTCACTATTTATTAGCCTACTAATGTACAATTGATCAGACACAAATTATTAAGTCCTCTCTAGTCACTCAGCGCAGAAGTGTTTTCCAGGGACTGGTGGATTCCAAACCCAAACAGTTGCGAATCAAACCAAAGGGTCGGTCTGGCATGTCACTAAGCTCTGTGCTACCCACTTCAGTCAACGCTGTTCTTTAAAGAAATGCTTTGCAAGCAAAAGTTTCCAATACTTCTACAATGGTTCTATTCTGCAAGTTTATTTGTCTAATTACAATACCCGCTGAGCTACTGCTGTTCCTCCATTTGGCTACTGCAAGGAATTCAACAAATGATTTCGTATCGAACGACAACTCCGACAACTCAGTATCCTACATCCAGGATATTGCTCCTTCTTCGATGCATGCTGTCAACAACTCTGACGATGATGAATTTGACTTTAGCTCATTAGTTCTAGATGGCGAAGAATATCCAAAGTTCTTCATCCGCACTCGCTCCCTCCGGGATCGATACATTATTGTGTTCAAGGCGAACGCAACGGCAGACCAAATTGCATCTCACTACACCTGGATGAGCCACGAACTTTCCATTACCGGACGTAAATTTCATCAACGCATTTTTCGAAGATTTGATAGAGTGCTAAATGCATATGCTGGTCGTTTCATTAGGCCGTTTGCCTACATGATTGCGATGCGCCCCGAGGTTGACTTTGTTGAGTCTGATGTTGTCATGCAGATGACCGAGATACAGTACGATGCGGGCTATAATCTTGCACGATTATCGCATAGGGAAACATTGACCGATGAAACCGATAGCGTATTCATGTATGATGAGAACCCAGGATTAGGTGTCACTGTATACGTGCTCGACACCGGTATTATGGTCGACCACGAAGAATTTCAGCCAGATCGTGCCACCTTCGTCAACTTGGTCTTGCTTTCGTCAAATAGGGATCGTGCTGGTCATGGTACTCACGTCGCAGGCACCGCGGTTGGTAACAGCTACGGTGTGGCCAAAAGTGCCAACGTAGTTGGCGTAAAGGTCCTGAACGATCGAGGCGGTGGTAGCGCGTCCACTATCATATCTGGAATTCAGTACGTCGCGGATCAACATGCTAATAATGGCGGGCCGAGTGTGATTAATATGAGCTTGGTGAGTGGCATCCTTCTTATACGATACTTATATGTCGGCTAACGTCTCCCAAGGGAGGAGCTTTAAGTCAATCGGTTAATAGGGCTGTGAGAAATGCAATCAGTCAAGGTATCCATGTTGTGGCCGCTGCTGGCAATGATCGCGGCGGCAATGCATGCAATATATCACCGGCCAGCGATCCGTCTGTCCTGACCGTCGGTTCTAGTGATGGGCAGGACCGGATAGCAGTATTTTCGAATGTCGGTCCTTGCGTTGATGTCTTTGCGTACGAAATTGACTGAAATGATTTCAATTACTTAGCCTAGCTGACTAGCAACTGATAGACCAGGTGTGAATATTCGGTCCTCATGGAATACCTACAGTGGCTCCTCAAGGGCGATGTCTGGAACGTCAATGTCAGCGCCACTTGTTGCCGGTTTGACCGCATACCTTGTTTCCAAGGACCCAAGCGCGTCTGTTGCTGACATCCAACAGCAGATCAAATATTTAGCGACAAAGAATCTACTTACTGGAATTCCTGCGTATCCTTCTGGTACACCAAATTTGATCGCATTCAATGGATATAATGATACTTCCCATGAGGATGTACAAGAAGACGAATAGAAACGTCGTGAGCTTTTCAGCTGTTATGTTCTGTTTATTCTGCCATCCCTGTCGTCTGCTTATGCGTGGGACTCTGTGTTAGGCGATAATAATGCATTATAGTACAATTTACATGTTTCATCCTTCTCACTATATGTACACCTCCGCCTAATGCTGAACGCTAACTTTTGCAAAACCAATCATAATGGGAACACGCCGTTCAAATGTTATCGCAAAAATGTAACTAGCGACGCAAGAAAATATACAAACGGTTGGTCTAGACGCTGGAATACAACCACACAGCATCTCTGGATATTTCTTCCATTGCTTGTCGTAAATCGTTGTTATACCGTAGGAATGGCGCCACCGATTCCAGAATTGAGTTGAACGTTTCTTCCTTTAGGCGCGTGTGCCTCACGATCGTACCTATACTGGCGGTGGCCGCCTTATATAATTGTGCAGGCCGTGAAAATCTGCCCTCGCGTTCTCGCGGAAGCTCGCACGGAAGAAGCGACCGTATTATCGGCCACGCTTGCTCAATGCGGCTCGACATGAAGTCACCAGAGTAGTTGGAATAGTCGGATATAACAACCAGCGCCGCCACAATGATATGGAACTCGGGATCTGAAAGTCTCTGAACAACCGGTGGCCATGTGTCGTTAATAAGCGGCAGCAGCTCTTTCTCGCTTGTCGCCAGAATTGGCATGCCAGTATGGAGAAGATCGAGAAGCTGATAGCGCAACGACGGCGATTCGTGCGACAAATAATATTTGGTGAGACTAGCAATGCGCCGGATGATCATGTACCATGGCTTCGGAACCGGCGAAGTCCACAGTTCGGCGGGATCGGGTGTATACTCGTCTCGTTCTGCAACTTTCTTTTCGAGTTCGTGTTCTTCAAACCCATTCTCTTCACTCAACTCATGACCTGCATCGTTCTCGACTTTCTCCTCGACCGGCGGGTTCCCTCTCTCGTGAAGAATAAATTCTGGTGCTCTTTGAATTTCTGTCAATAAGCTTTCCAGATCCCATATTCCTGGCCGTTTGCTGCGCGGCTTTTCTTCTATCGACAACGACGACGTCAAATATGCAATCGAGGTTTCTTCAACAACGGCCCTGAGCACCTCGAAAAATCCTTCCACCAATCGAGAATAACCGTGGTAATTGTCCAGTAGCTGAAAAATCGACGCGATTATATCGTCTAGATACGGGATTGATGACGAACCTGCAAGCTTGATCAAGACAGAAAGAATCTTCGGCGTACGTGGAGAGATATCCAGTGTGTTGATCCTGAGAGAAATACTGTCCAAGACATAGTCGACATTGTCGACAAGCAATTCACTCACTGAGCCGTAGTTGGTCGCCATGGCAATATTGTTCAAGGCGACGTAGGCATGCTGCCGAATTTGAATAGAGCTAGATGCTATGAGGTTTAATACCGGATATAAAATATCCATAAGCGAGAGCTTGAAATCTACCCCCATGATATCGGCTGAAAGTGACAAAGCTTCCAAGGATACCAGGACCAAGGAAGTATTTTCTGGCGATATATCATCGTTGTCGAGATAGACCTGAATCAACGCCACTGAAGTGTCGTTCAAATTTTCAGCCGACTGAGACAGAAGCTGCCGTGTGGAGTCATCTTCAAATATCTCAATTGACTTCCGTACGCCTTTGACCATATGAACATACATCCAATAGGCGACTTGTTGACTCTGTAAGCTGTTCTCAGAGTCTGAAGCAATTCGAATGCAGTCATTTAGAATTTTGCGGCCATTTGTCGATATACCGACATTCTCGAGAATCTGCTCTAGATACTCAGTCGCATTGACTCCTACCATTCGTTGAATGTCGAGAGGTGGAAATGCTAATCTACCTTCGTCGAGTCTAGAAATCTCTACCGTCGCCCCACGTTGAAGTGAAACGATGTCGGACGACGTGATAATATCTGAGGCGACAACAACTTTCGGTGACTCGGAGGCAGTCAGCGATATCGCGCCCAAAAAGTTGGATACAAAGGACTCCTGCAAGAACGCCATATCAAGATCCCAATCAATTAGCAGATCTATTCCAACTTTGAGCTCCAACAGCAGACCTGTTTTCCTGGGCTCATCTTGCATTGAAAGAGTACGTTGCAGACCATTTATCCAACCGTAAACGCCTTCCTTCACAAGATCAATGACCTCATCGTTATCGCGGCCAAAATTTCGTACAAAATCAAACGATTCAAAGCTTACATCGTAGTCCGAATCACTGGAAAGAAAAATAAGAGTAATTAGAAATACACTCCTGCAATTTTCCAGTGCCCTGAAGGAAGTTTGCAGTAATCGTGCACAGAAATTTCGGACCTCCATTCGCACCTCAGGACGCTGATATGTGCGCAGTCGTGTAACTGGATCCAGTGCTAACTTCACTTGATGTCTTGTAGCTTCGATCCATGCTTTTGATCTCAGGCCCTTCACGCGGACCCTTCCGCTGCTGCCACTACTACTACTTCCCTCCTCATCGCTGGCATGTCGCGACATTGCCACTGAACTGGATAGCGCAATTGACGAATCCAATATCGCTGATCCAGAATGACTTGAAGCAGGATCACTGCCATCCGATTCAAGCATCTCGCCTAAATCATTGTCCGGGATCGTATGAGCAATGAGCAACGCTAGCAGTTCCACACATTTGGTGAGAACCTTGAAATGTGCCCTCTTAATTGAAGGAGTTATGACTCTACATAGCGTCGACGATATACCAGGCAAAAAGCTAGCTATAATATCTCCGTCACCAATGACCGAAATCAACAAGACGCGCAAACAGTCAGCAGCCGCAAGCTCGCAATCCACATCGTCGCTGTCAAGCACTATTTTCACAGCGACTGCAATAGTATGCGCCAAAGTAGGGATATTATCGCCGTCTCTAAACACGTCACGGAGTCCTCTTGACACAGACGCGGCCCTGAAGAGTTGCAGCAAAGCTCGCGCGCCGGCTCTTTTAGTTTCATCTGAGACTGATTTCGCGGTTCTGGTTGGGTCTGACGCTGTTCCGTCGTCAATGAAGAAAGTGATGAGAATGCACATCTGTTTACCGAGTTCTGGATTCAGATTCTTACCCCACGTGTTGCGTATAAGCAACTCGAGATTCTGCAAAACGAGTTCCGTTGTCCGATCATCTAACTTCTCACCAAGCCGTAGCAAGTGTGACAGAGGAAAAAATACATAGTCCCCTAATTGTGTACTGTATAAGTCTGGCGGAATGGTGCTGAGAGTATGTGCCAAATCCTCGAGACCGTTTACGATCTTGAACCTGTTCTCCGCCTTCGCGTCTCTTGTTAACATCAAAGCCAACTGCGACAACGGTACGCAAATAGCCTTGAGCTACATGATGGTACAGTATTAGCTAGTGTACTTGTTCCACTCTGGTGCCGGACATACCCGCTGGAAGACATCGCTGCGTGCTTTCTCCTCAGGGTCCATACAGGCACGCGCGTCTCCCCCACTGGAGGCCATCTCTATACTCGTCGTAGTTGCGGTCTATACATCCGTCTTGAGGTTAGATAACGAGAGGATCAGACAGATCTGCGATCTCTGCACCGTTCACGCTAGTAGTATCAGGCCGTGACTCGCGAGATCAATGGCGATTCGATCTTCGACTTGCGGACAAGTGCAGACGGACCGGTGCGATCTCGAAATATGCATATACTACACCCTAACCCTATGACCTCCTATTACGATCTTTCACCGTCACTGATCAAGTGACGGCTGGACTCAATAAGATATCAGCCTAAACTGATCCAACGGCTGGATGAATGCCATAGAGTGAAGCTAGGGGAAAGAAGCCATATCTGCCGATTTGCCAGTATTGGTTTAACCAACTCAGCATGGAGCATGTCAAAGTGCTGATCCAGTTTGTGGCGCGATCATTCTACGAGACCCGGTATATAGTTATCCTTGATGCCGTATTACGGCATAATGTGTGAGTGCGCTGTAGTGATTAGCTAAAACGTATGGCTAACATGTGGTAAGTGTATCTGACGACGATTTGCCGCAAATGGTTGGAATTCAAAAGAAAGAGCTGCATAAATTGTGCGCAAAGCTACGAGATGATCGATTATTAAAAATGTAAGAACTCTGCTTCACGAGGCGATTGAGCGGGTACTGACTCTGGTTATCAGTCATACAAGGTCAGAACCGAAAGAGGGCCAACAGCGACCTGTGCACCGGACGTACTATTACATACATTATCGTGAAGCCGTAGACGCGATCAAATGGAGGATACATAAACTTGGCGAAACATTCAATGATAAAATGCGCAATGTAATATGCTTACTAGCGTTTAGTCGGACCGATCTAATTCTCAAATAGGATGTCGACAGACAAGGATATGCGTGCCCACTATGTAAACGGCGGTACAGCGCCATAGATGTGCTCCCACTACAAGCGCCGGATCTGTCAGGCTTTGTTTGCGAGGACTGCGGCAGTATTTTACAGGACGACGACGATAGCGACGAACTTCGTATCAGCCAAGAACGCCTTGCCAGGCTCATGTCTCAAATTCGACGGATTATTGATACTCTGAAGAAGATCGATGATACGTTTATTCCGGAGTACGTGATTGATTGAAGCCGTTTCTTAAGGAGTTGTTACTAATGGATATCATAGTAACGATTTCGATATGTCGCTCAAGGTCGCTATGCCCACGTCAATCGAAGTGGGAGATACACCTGACAAGATTGGATATGCTGCAAGAGGCACGAATAACACGACCCTCTCAATCGAAGTCGACTTATCTGGCGATAAAGTCAACGACATTGTGACACAGACCAAACTCGAGAAGGCACAACAGAATGCTCTCCCGGTGTGGTATCAAAAGAGCACTATTGGAATCGAGAAGTCTGTTAAAGAAGAGCCGACAGATGAGGCAACGGTTCCGAATACGCGCGAAAACGAGCCAGTACTTAAGCGGGAAGGAACAGTCAAGGAAGAGCCGATACCGAGAATTGTGGAGACTAGTAATGGCGATGCAGGCATGAATGAAGCTGCGCCTGAAGATGTAATCGCAGCTTATTACAAGAGTCTACAAAGCGGCGAAGATGAGGACGAAGACGACGATGACGATGACGAAGAAGAAGAAGAGGAAGATGATGAGTTTGGTGAGATGGAAACACTTTGAACTGTACAGTCGGTTTCAAAGTATATATCAAATTGTATATAGGCATTTTGATCTATTGTATCATATATAAATTGCATTATCGATCCCATAGTACAATAATCTAACCGAACAAAGACTTTTCAAAATTGTCTAATACAGATGTCATAGATTTTTCATAGCAATAAAGGCTATAGGTATTTCGGATGATAGTCAGCCCGTCGCTTCCTGTAAAAGAGATACGCCCCCGCTATTCCGCCCTGTATGGCTATAAGGACAAAGACAGCTGCCCAGACACTGGGTCCACCCTTCGTGATAGCCTCATGGATAGTGTCTGGTATTGTACCAACCAGGGAGGATGTATGTTCGCGGATAACATGGTCGACAGCGTCTAATTTCTCTGTTAATCTTGTAATTTCTGCGGCAATGTTCTGCTTTGTACTCTCATGCATGTTTGCCGTCGCCCCATGGAACTGAGCCTCTGTTTTACTCACGGTCGACTCAATTCGGCCAAGTCTCTGGTCCAGACGCTCTAGCAGCGGCTTTAGACTATGCAATGACTCTATCTCTTCGCGCAGAGAGTTAACCTTTTCCACAGTTGATTCGGCTGCCTTCTCAAGGGCTACCAGACGATCAGACTGAAATTAAGGTTAGCCTGAAAATTTATAGTTTGTAGAGACACTCACCAGTTCCTTGACTGTCTCGTCGTTAACAATGTACGGCTGCTGATGTTGATCTGGGCGTTGCTGTCGTGCTGAAGGCTGGTCTTGTCTTATTGTCTGCTTCGAAGTCTGGATCACCGGGGCAACACCAGATCCAGTAGTCTTGAAACTGAAAACCTCGAAACTATCCGGGTTATCGTATGATGCTGCTGATACACCGAGATAGAAATTATGCGGCAAAGCAATCTTATTAGTTTCAAAACACATGCGGCCGTCTACTTCAATCTGTCGGTCCGATCAACATCTAGTTTATCACGTCAACCTCAGACGTCGACGTACCTGCAGTTCACGCGGTCCTACACTGAGCCTCACGGAGACCATCGAACCAGTATTTCTGTACCGCAGCGGACACTGTGCAAATGCCTGGCTCTGTGGCTCCGGCAGCGTGGCGTAGTTAATTGTTCCGTCGTTCAGATGGCCACGGACGTTGCCTTGACCGCCCATCGAATCGATGAAAATGCCTAGTCCGTCCCACAAATCTCTCGATCCGTAGATCGGACCCTGTTCCTTCTGCGCCGTATACCATATTGCCAAACCACCTCCTGGTCGTTCTCCACCAGATGCCCGGAAAGTCAATTCAGTGACCCACGTTGTGTATGAATTGGCGTTGCGTGTCCAAATGGCGCCTGTCTGTCCTTTCTCTCCGGGAGCTGTAAGGAATACTCGATCGACTTCGACTGTAACCGTGCCGAGTTTGTCCCATTCTGTTATTGTCAGTCAACAGTTGCAGCCAACCAGAGAACCAGCAGCTACCTGGAATTGTGCTTTTATCTCGTGATATTGGAGAACCGAGGGAGAGCGTGGGATCCGGCTGATCCACGCAGACAGCGGGCCCGCAGATCCCCAGCAGCCCAATGGCACTGAGAACGCCGTGGTATAGCAGCGAGCCGCGCATTGTGATAACTGGAGTATGTACGTGAGTGTGCAGCCGATGATATGTCTAATGTAGAGGTAAGTCTCAAGTAGGGCAGTGACGTTAACACTTTTCGCACTAAGTCTACGAATGGTTAGCGACAGAACCCTACATCACTGCCCGAGCAAACGCAGCGAAAATGGCTATATCTGTTTCGCGGGGTATGTACGAGAAAATTAGGTATTAATCCACTCCAAAGCAGCACGAGGAGTAAACAACTTCTGGCAAGACCTCTAGCGGAATAGTAACAAAGAAAACCAGCCATTTAGCATTTAATAACAGTTCACAGACCCGCCTCCGCATTAGCGCCTTGATCAATTATCGTCCGTATCGTCACTTCCCGTAACTCTGTCCTATCGAAACATATGACCGATAATACTACGATCTGCATACACGACTTCACTCAAAGTCGAGGCAAGAGGAGACACGCGACTCATGATCTCCGTGCCGAGCAGCCGATGTAGAGTCTGCAAACTGCCAAACCACTCACATGCGTTCCTTTTTGGATTCACATTCGCAGGCGCTTATAGTGGATATGCCGTATTCGTATTTAAGTCAATAAATGGTCTTGCAGAGCGAGCGAACGACAATTGTCAGATCGACTCCGCTTGTAGAGAAACCAGGCACGAGCGCCGTCGGGTCGGCCCCGTTTTAGGGCACATGGCCAGCGCCGCACCGCGGTTGTGCGCCCGCGCCAACAGCTCAACAGTCTGTCTCGGGCGTCGCTAAGTAATCTGGGATCGGCCCGCACAGTTTGCTTCCGTGCCAGTTCTCGCTACCGCAACGTGTAGACTGAACAGTCGTTCGCTGTGTGCCGGCCATATCTTTTGGTCCTAAATATATATATTTACCCTTCCGGCATTTCATGCGTGGTACCTCTGCTATCCGCGGCATTTCCCAATTATTACGTGCACATCTCAAGCCGCTTACGCCGCAGCTGACCCCGTTTCCGATCCCCAGCCTCTCTTACTCGTTTACGATCTCCGCGACATCCTCTGTGTCCGACATGACTTTCAAAACGAAAATGCCTATCCACAAAGTATCAGTCATAGGTTCTGGCAATTGGTGAGTGTCTTTCTTGTCAATTCGATATTGCCGTAATGCTGACTATAGACCGTCTCCATAGGGGCAGTGCTATTGCGAAAATAGTGGCCGAGAATACGGCTGAGAATAGCGAAATATTCGATACCGACGTTCGCATGTGGGTCTTCGAGGAGCTTGTAGGTGGCAAAAAGCTCACCGAAATTATCAACACTCAGCACGAGAACGTCAAGTATCTGCCAGGGATCAAACTTCCATCTAACGTCGTTGCAGTGCCAGATCTTTTGGACGCGGTCAAAGATGCCGACCTTTTGGTCTTCAACGTGCCTCATCAGTTCCTTCCACGGATATGCAGCCAGTTGAAGGGTAAAGTGCCGCCCACCGTCAGAGCTGTCTCTTGTATCAAGGGTGTCGAGGTTTCCGGCGACGGCATCACCATCATCGCGAACTACATCTCTAAGGAACTTGGCATATACTGTGGTGCATTGTCGGGCGCCAACCTTGCTCCTGAGGTTGCTCAGGAGAAATTTTCCGAGACCACTATCGCATACAAAGTTCCCAACCCAAACGACACCATTGATGCGCGCGTCGTAAGAGCGCTGTTCCACAGACCATACTTCCACGTTAATGTCGTCGATGATGTTGCCGGTGTTTCTCTCTGTGGGGCTTTAAAGAACATTGTAGCTTTGGCGTCGGGATTTGTAGACGGTATGGAATGGGGCGACAATGCCAAGGCTGCAATCATTCGACGAGGTTTGCTGGAGATGACCAAATTCGGTCGCGAGTTTTTCCCGGAATGCAAAGCCGCCACTTTTACCGAGGAATCATGTGGTGTTGCTGACGTAATTACTTCTTGCTCTGGTGGACGGAATCACAAGCTTGGCGCGGCAATGATTAAGAGCAATCGACCAATCTTCGAGCTTGAGGATGAGTTGTTAAAGGGGCAGAAGGCTCAGGGAGTGACGACTGCCCAGGAGGTGCACGAGTTTTTGGAACGGCGGGACAAGTTAGAGGACTTCCCTCTCTTCACGGCTGTGCACGATATTATTTTCAAGGGTATGGACAGCTACGCGCTGCCGCAGATTCTTGAAGATGTCGAGCAGAAATTCTAAATCGTGTCAGACAGTTTGTTCCTGTTAGACTATACGTTTTGTAAAATACGTTACTGTTGGAGTGACGATTTGGAGATGTCTATGAATATGCAGACTTTTGTTCTGACTTGTTGTTTAAATGGTCAGGGCTTTTTTGGTGGGCTGTCATGGCATAGAATTAGATGTGTTCCTTCTGAATCAAGCGAAAGCATCATATTGAGCGCAGACCGAACACCGCAAGACTGTCTTCCTCGCGGTATATAAAACTGACGTGATTATATTCTCTGTTGAATGAAACCTCGCAGTGCAGCGAATGGATTTTCCCGAAAGTCCTTTACCGCGATCACCTTTCCAAAGCGATCTATCTCCTGTCTCAGAATCTTCTCATGCGCTCTCTGTGAAACCGGCTTATCCCGTCTTTCGCTAAGCCTCGGATCCTGAGACTTTTGCGCACTGGTTCCCACGTCAATGTTCATAGAATCATTGGCCGCAGAATTCTCCCTGTCGGGGTCACTCGGCAGCGCATCCAATAAGTCGTTCAGCCCATTACCAGCAAGTTTTTCTTTCTTGGCTCTCACAATCCGCCGACGCGCAGACTTTGACACATTCTTAACATCATCCAAACTCCGACTCTTGGGGCCTTCCGCAGTAGAACTCAACCTCGTCACTGCACTCGTAGAAGCAGGAACCATTAAGCCTTTTCTCTTCTTTGAAAACTCCCGGGCCGTGGCGTCGTCCTCTGTACTCGTCGTACCATTCAACCTTTTCAGCAATCCCGCACGTTTCGCAACAGCCTTCGTCTTCTTCGTCGATTTTGTGATACCACCACCAGTCCGTGGCCCAAGGGACCTCGATTTCGACGTATGTAATGTTGATGACGCTATCGTCGCTTCTGCCGCGGCAAGTTTGAGAGCGTTGCTGTGGGCTCGAAGCGCCTGTCGTGCCTCTACGACCGCCGAGGCGGATTTTCGTCTGGGTGCCTGCAGAAGCGTTAGCCGTATGTCATCGTACAATTCTATGGCATGTGTACCATCTCTGTCTATAATCGTTTGAGCAAATCAAAGGGGTGACGGTCGCCCTATGAAATTCGTTGGGTTTGAATTCGTAGGATGATGTGTGAGGCATGAAAATTCACTCGTAAGGTAAGGGTAACCAAAGGTATGAACATCGGTTTAGGGTACAAAACCATGATCTTGCAGCAATACAGTAACTAGTTAACCTTTAGATATTGAGAAAATCGGGTGATCTGATGTAGCCCCTCGCCCCATATGCGTGAGAGATAAGTGTTCAAGGGCTGCGTGGATATTATTGTTTGCAAATACCATAAGTTACACCTCTATAACGTCTAAAGGGGTCATTTAGTTAGAATTTGCTATCATTTGCCATCAGGTCTGTTGCACCAAATATCAATAACATATAATAAAGCAGAGCAAAATTGTGAGGCATGCCTGTCTGTATTCCCAATTGTCAGCTTGTCAAGATTTCCGACCAACACATGCGAGAGAGTTATGACACAATCTGCAAGGTGGTACAATTATGGTGGGAGCGAGAGAAGTCGTATTGCCAAGCTATACACTCATTTGCACATGCCACAAATTCAACTATCGTATCCCTCGGGTGGAAAATTATTCATGCACAGGCTGCGAGCTATGAAGCAGGCTTGATTTATTTGATAATTAGTACATCTTGATGCAAGAATGCAATTCGCAGGCCGGGCACACAGTTTAGCGTCGCAGTAATCTTCTATAATACAAGGCTGACAGAACAGTTACACAAAAGAACCATTCAAATTCAAGAAATTTGTCACGATCGGATGAGAAGTTGCTCCTTGTTACCTCGCCAATGACCGTTGACCTTCCGTACTCTCCTTGCTCGATCGATTGACTCAGTGCTTCCGATGTCTTTGGCTAAATGTAACGCGTCAGAGTTATTCATCAAAAATCTTGAGCTCTTGCCGCGGTGACGATAAAGTGGAGGTGGCGTTCTTATTTTGTCTTGCTGTTGTCCTTTAAGGGCTGCCTTGACTGCCACAACCACACAGATGTAAGTAGTCAAACTGGCCGCAAGTATGGCTACATCGACTACAAGCAAACCCAGAAAAAATGACCAAGTAAGATAAGACCCCCAGGTGTCTCTGCGCAAAAAATCTCTTAATACCGTAACGACAGCTTTGGCACATCTGATAGTTCCTTGGGGGTAATCTTTTGTGGTCTTGAGAACCGAGATCAATGCGTCGCCGAACTGGGTCGTGATGACTCCATGGAGGCCAGCCATTTTGTGGAAATAGAGCGGAAGTATCGTCAGTGATGTAGCTGATGATATGGACTTGGGCGCCTGAAAGGGGCAGTAGTGTAGGTGGATTGTGAAAATAAAACCGTAGTTGGGTTGCGTTGTCGCCAAATTGCAACAATTTGTGTTGACACACAGCACCCGTGGACAACTTACACTATGAACGAGACGACTTATTTCTGATACACTTCCACAATTTCTATCATGTTACATTATTGGCACAGAAAAGACTATTGAAGACAAATACAAGCAAACCTCCGGAACAAAACACTCAACGATTATTTACACAAACCATGAAACACCACTTATTATGCAGTACAATGGCAATTATACCACATTAATAGGTATCACCCACAAATAAGTATATCCTATGAAAATAACTAACACGTACGTAACAAAAATCACCAACTGCCAATGAAACCAGATCAAATTATTGCCTCAGCTGAAATCTACGCCGAGATGATGATTAATTAATTAACCGAAAATGCGGCACTATCATAACTACATGACATCTGACCTACAACACGACTGTCTCAATCCGCATTTGGCTGAAACTTATGTATCAATCGTACCCATAGTAAAGGTCAGTGTGCCGCGTACTCTTGTCGACCGAATCTACCTCCTCTCAACCAAGATGTAATGCATTCCTATATATGCGAACACAATGAATATTGCTATTGACAAAGGTTAGAGTCTGAACCTCGAAAAATCATTACAGAATGCTTACTGAAGAATACGACAAGACCAGTGGCGTCACTTCGGTACGCGGTCGTGTTAAATCCAAATGTGCTCAAAATTGTGGCACCGGGAACCTCTATAGATAGTCCATACTTATATTCAATCAAAGTCAAGTATCGAACCTCGTTAACTGCCATAGCCTCAAATGCATAGTGAAAGATGGAAAGGTTTTGTATCCACAGTGCGCCCTTCGGGATTGAGTCCTTGTTGAGGAAAAGGCCTGCAAAGAGCAAGCTAAAAAGCATGACCAAGCTGCCAATCAAACTCGCCACGCCTATATCCTTAATCATAACGCCGATGCACAAGCATATCGCGGCAGCAGCGAGATTGAACAAAGTCAAAACTAGCAAAAACTTGAGCATTCCGTGGTTCTCAAAGTTCAATCCGACTAGTGGGTAGATAATGAGTCCCAGCATAACGGGAGGGAACACACGAAGAGGAATAATATCGAACGCGACTTTCGAAGCGAAGTAAGAAATCGGAACATAGAAGCCATTTGCCCGTTCTCGAACGAAAATCTGTCGTTCGGATGCAAAAACATGAAGTGATGTCAACGTGCTGAATCCAAAAAGGGCAAGCAAGAAAAAGAAAAGACCAAGTCTGTTCTGGAAACCAGATATATCGTTCGAAATGTCATAATACAAATACCCGCAAAGGACTACACAGTGGATCAGTACAAATCAAGGCTCTGACTTCACAAACATATACGTACCCGCCAGAACTAAAGCCATGATATAATGCGTGAGTAGTAGCATCGGATCTCTGTACAAGTTCTTGAATGTTCGTCCAGAAAGAATGACAAATTGTTCGAAGATGCCAATCTTCTGTCCTCCATATAAGAATGCTGGCAGACGATCTGAATGTGCAGACGCACTTTCCAGAGTCTCTTGGATCTCCGTCTTAATTCGCTCCGCTATTCCAGATTCTTTGTACTTCCTGACTATGTCATCGAGGTCGGACACAAGATCTTCGTGGCTAGAATATTGGGTATGGTTGCCATTTCCCGGGGTCGTCGTAGAATTGTCGTCGGTCGATCTAGTTTCAAGTCGGATCAGTTCACCGTCCTCGTGAGCGACTTCAGCAGTCGAATCCAAGTCCCCTTCAGAATTATCCGCCAGGTGCGTAGAATAGCCATTCGATGGATGCAAGCTCTTGGAGGCTTTCATTGTGAGATCAATCAAAAAATCAGCCAAGTTAAATCCGCTAGGGCATTCGTATCCGATGGAATCAAAGTACTCCTGGCAATTGTCGTGGAGACCAGAATAGACTAGCTGCCCATGAGAAAGCAAAATCAATCTATCGAATAAGGCGACAATATTGGATCTAGGCTGGTGAATAGTGAATATAACTGTCCGTTTGTAGTCTCTAGCCAGCGACTGCAAGCATTCAACGACATTATATGCATTGAATGAATCCAATCCAGACGTGGGCTCATCCAAAAACAGAATAGAAGGGCTAGTAACAAGCTCGCAAGCGATCGCAACGCGTCTCTTTTCACCGCCCGAGATACCACGGTGACCTTCCCAACCAATAACTTGGTCTTTAATTCCCATAATTCCAAGCTCATTCATTGTCTCAAGGACTCGTAGTCGCTTCGCGTTACGAGACATAGCCTTGGGCAGCCGAAGAAGCGCCGAATTCAAGATAGTCTCATACACAGTTAGAGTAGGCATCAAAGCGTCCTCTTGGTCAACAAAGCCCGAGATGCTCTTAAACTGGCTTTCCGAGACCTTGAATCCGTTGACCAAGATATCACCGCCGACGACTCCGCCCTTGTTCTTATGTGCAAGGATGTCCAGGAGTGAGGTTTTGCCGGCTCCAGATGCTCCCATTACCGCCATTATTTCGCCTGGACGAACCACGCCTTGAACGCCATGAAGTACTCGCTTGTTTCCCACAGTGTACGTGACATTGTCGAAGAGCAACGTAGCCGGAGTATGGCTACTCATTAGCTTGTACGATTCATCTTCTGAAGGCAAATTGGCGCCATTCGTCAGGTCCTGCATCTTTCGGACCAAATAAAACAAGCCGAGACTGACCAATACAATGAATATCACTATGCCAATTATGCCTAAAACCAGAACCCTCTTGTTCAAAGACTTCTTCGGAATCTCATAGCCAGGTAGCTCACTATAATGCATACATTCGCCGCTATTGCAAGTGAGCGTAATAGTCTCGTCTCCGAATACCGACTGGATCAAATCATCCATAGCCGGCTCTGAAAACTCGCAAGATCCCCGAGCCGAATCGCAAGAGAATGTTCCTGGCCCAGTGATGGCTTCATTCAGAAAGTCTGTGATATCTGCATATTGTTAGCGCATTGATGAAGGCTAAGGACCAGTCGAACGTACCAATGGAACCATCTTCGCCACACAGCATTCTGTCCGGAAGACAGGCACATTCAATATCTTTGCACTCATAGGAAGTCTTGTTGGTGGTGCCGGTAGATTCTACAAAGTGTCAGGGATAGATAGTATCCGGTCACAAGCGACACTTACCAGCGGTGAAATCGCAATTATTCAAACCGCAATAGAAGCTTTCGATCTCGTCAATCCAAACTATATAGTGATTGTTACTATAAGGCTCACAGAGCCGTACGGTGAAAACCTACATTGGAAATTGCAAGACTCGGACGTCCTGTTACAAGAGAATGTAACTTGAGGGAGTTTCCCTTCGAGAATATCAAGAATCTTCCTGTCTATGTACGATATTAGCTACTACTAAATTCTAGCTAGCATTTGGTACTCGTAGTAACTAATAAGAACTTACTGGTGACGTTGCACATCTGGAAGTTCTCCTTTACGGCCATACCGCCTGTGTAGCAAGCACCACCAGTACCATCAGGCATGAAAGCATTGCAGGCATCGTCGTTCGCACAGACTGTTGCATGGATGTTAACTTGTAATGGCCACAAATACTAATTGACCTAGGCGCATACCGTTGCAATTCAAACCTTCCCAGCCATCGTCACACTCACATGAGTGGCCACTTCTAGGCATTCGGTCTCGGCCACCAGCCAAAGACCCACAAACTAACAACCGATGTAAGCCATTACATTGCCTATACATCTATCAACATCATACCTGGCACGGAACAGTCATCTCCTCCAAAGCCCGGAGGACATTCACAGCGGCCATCATATTGGCGGCAATCCGAGTACTGGGTACAGGTATATGCCGGCAACAAACAGTTGAAACTAGGAAAAGCATTAGAATAACATACTACAACAATGACACCGAGGAATTTGGCCCGTGTTCCGAGATGAAGCAGTCGTACGACAACTTACCAATTATCGGCTGCCGTACTACCCAATAGAGCACCGTTATGGATGGAATCGAGGAAGTTCGACACTGGAACAGACGTGGAGTTCTGCGTTCCCGAGCGCTTGGCATGTACTCCGCTTAGCTGCAAGAAAACCAGGAGAAAGGTGAAGGTGGCCAGCCTCCATTCGCGCAAGTGGAAAGTCATATCTGCGATGCGATTCGGCTACCAGATATGGACGATAAGACCACAGCGATGTCACACGCGCACAGTATAATAAATATCTTAAATCAGTAACGTCTTAAAATGTTTCTCACCATCCACAGTAAACAACACAATTGCAGCCGTTTGTGAGAGGTGAGCTGTGAATGTCGAGACGCAGACTAGTTGCTATCGCGACTTCGAGAAATGAGGGCGGCGCTGCAGTGGAATAGTGAGACTGATCCGGGTCAGTTACGAAGCACCCACCTTAACCCTGGCGCAGTGAATGGGTCAGAACTACCAACCGCATTAGGAGGACTCCCAAATGTACCGAGACTGTTAGCAGGTCCGAGATCGCGATCGAGCTGTTCGGCGTGACCATTGCTCCATAATCTTATTACGACGTGGCAGAAAAGGCTTTATTCGTAATGATGTTTTGAAAGCGGCAAATTGCACTTTCGGAGAACACTCCTGCGGGGCAGTGCGGCGCGCTAAGGGGAGTTGCAGGAACTTGACAGTTGCATATAGCAAGTTAATATCGTCTCTTCATCACAGAAGATTTAATCATAGAATTGATTCGTAAAGACATTATATGAGATGCAGCCGCCACTATTTAATATGAACTCTACAATATCGTCCGGTAGGAGCAAAATCAGAAGACGTAATGATTAACATATATACACGCGATTTAGACTACACGATGCCGCTCTAACACATACTAACCAACTTTAAATGTGACCATACACATACATATCGAACACAATACAATAAACGTTAGCATTTTGTTGTGCTATCTAGTCGTCATCAGCGTCCCAGTTGCCAGGCATGGCTTGTTTGGGCATAGCTGGTCCACCTGCGCGCTTAGCCATAACAATCTGGTCGACCGAGAGAATCGTATTAACTGTGTCAGTGGCAAGTTTAATTGCCCAGCTCTTTGCAGACAGTGCGTCAAAGATGCCGTGCTCCTTTGCATCCAGAACGCCACTTCCGTCATTGTCCTGTAGATACCAGTCAACATAGTTCCCATATTGCAGATATTGTACTTACATCAACATCGACGCCGGTGTTCCACTCATCCTTCTTTCCGTGACAAGCATACAGCCTTCCAAGAACTTCTGTGGCATCAAGGCCTGAATTCTCGGCCAGTATTCTTGGAACAATTTCGAATGCCTCGCCGTATTTTTTGATCGCATGCTGGAGAATTCCAGGAGTCTTCTCACCATGCTGCACAATCCGCTGAACTAGCTCAATTTCTGTAGCACCGGCTCCTGGCACAAGTCTGGGGTCCTTCGTCAGAGCCTTAACAACATTGACGCCGTCATCGATGGCACGTTCTATATCGTCCAAAAGGCCCTGAGTCGCGCCTCGGACAACGATAGTCGATGTACGAGTCGCCTCATTCTCTTGTCGGACAACAGTAACTCTGTCGCCGCCAATCTCAATTGTCTCGACAACGTCAACCTTGCCCATCTCCTCCGGCATTGGGGCACCCAGTCGTGGTAGAGGAGTCGCGCCAACAACCCGGCACAGTCGCCGTAGATCAAACTTGCTAGGAACTCTGAGAACAAGAATACCGTAGCGATTCAAGTAGTTCAGGGCCAATTCGCCGACATTGGCACCAGCAACCAAAACTCTCATACCAGTATCGGCTAGCGCCTTTATGGACTATACTCAGAAATATTAGACCCAATAGTTACTCAAAATGCAAGATATACAACAAAACATACCGATTCCAGATGTGCTTCCTCATCCTTCGAAAAGTTAAGCATCTCCTTCGCATTGTGAAGTAAAACGGTGCCCTTCGTTTCTGTTTGACTTATGTCGATTGGACAAGTGAACACACCCACTCTCGCCTTCGAAGCAATCTTCTTGACGGAACCTTCCGGCTCGCGGTTGAATACCATACCCTTCACTACTCGACTGGCATCCAAACTGCTGCCCATAATCTTAACGACTCGAACATTGTCGACGTTAAAGTTCCTAGGGTTCTTCGGCAGCACAGACAAGACAGCCTCAGCAACGAGTTCCGCCAAAAAGTCCTCATTTCCATACTGCTTAGACGCGATTGATGGTCGAATAGCCTTAAAAAGCTCCGTTTGCGATAGCAAATCTTCTACTTTTTCAACAGAGAGCCCCTTAAGCTCACTCTGGGTAAATTTCTCCGCTAATTCATACCCCTGGATGATATCTGCTGGGTGCAAGCCCATCCTTATCAAAGCTTCCGCTTGATTCAAAAACTCTCCAGCCATTACAATGACAAGATTTGTAGCATCACCCATCTGCAATTAGCAGTTAGATGTCGGTGCAAGACGCTGCAGGATTGTGAATAAGATACGTACTTCAGTCTCCTGCTGTTGACTAGCCATGACCATAAGCTTAGCGGCAGGGTGAATGACATCAAGCTCTCTCAAGATCGTGGCAGCATCGCTGGTCAAGAAAACCTTCTGCAAATCTACAACAGCTATCGTTAATGACTGAACTCTACCAGATCCTCAATTGGTCGGTCCTGCACAACCGGCCACGTCGACAAGCGGCAGCGCCTGTTCTCACACGGATGTGATCACCAGTCAACCTGATGCTTTCTTCTAAACTTTTATCCCACCTAGGCAGTAGCCACTTACGATTAATCACTATCTTGTTTCGTCCACAGGGTCCAATCGAAGTGCGCACAATCGATGCGATCTCGCGACAAGCACTGATGTTTCGAATGATGGCGCCGTCTTCACTCTGATACGTCTGGTATCCTGGCTTGAAAAGCTGAGTACCAGGAGCACTTGGCAACGACAGTCCCGACATTGTGGCAATAAATCAGCGATACTGTTTGCGTCTGACAGATAGATATTCGCAGCTGTTGAATTTGGTGCTAATCGGTACGGCTACAGAATATTTTCAGAAGGCTCGAGACGCGACGCGGTCGCAAGCGGGTAACCCTGTCTAGCTTTTGAGGGCAATACATCACTCTACTGAACATTTTGCTTCCCACTGTGATTACGTTATTACGCCATAATGACAAGACGGTCAAGAAGGAATTACTGAATCCAAACTTTGATATGTTATTGCATCTCCACGCATGAACCTCTATCTATGATATTACACGACATTGCGCACCGTCATCGGCGTAAACGACCAAATCAGCTAATGTAGCGTAGCGGACCGGCCACTAATCGCGACACTGTCACCGCATTTACTTGCCGAAAACGAAATTCTCTTCGGGAATTCTTCCTCTCAAAACTGGTGGCTCAGTCCCTCTGATATAAACGTCCTCGAACAAAAGAGTAGCTGAAGCATCTGGAGGCGGGGAGGCTTCGGCTTCCTTAACCTCCTTATCAACAGAGGTACGGACATCCTTATCAATAGCCTTGACCTCGTCCTCAGTAAGGACACCCCATCCAATAAGACGATCCTTCAAGCCAGTGACAGGGTCCTGGGTAGAGCGCATGCGTTGAATCTCCTCACGAGTCTAGATTGAGTTAGCAAACTCTAGAGCACAGATATCCCAGAAGCGGAACCCAAATCAAGCATACTCTGTAAGTAGTACCAGGATCGGACATGGAGTGCCCGCCATAACGGTAGGTAGAATACTCGAGGACGAGGGGACCGTTGCCCTCGGTGGTGAACTTCTTAGCAAAGGCAGACGCCTGCTTTACAGCGAGGACATCCATACCATCGATCTTAATACCAGGAATGTACTGACCACGCTCGTGGTACTCAGTCAGAGCGGAACTTCTGGCTGCGGACGTACCCATACCATACTTGTTGTTCTCGCAAGCAAAAACGCACGGAAGCTTCCACAACTTGGCCATGTTATAAGCTTCGAAGACTTGACCCTGGTTCGCAGCTCCATCACCGTACAAGGCAAATGTGGTGTGAGGAAGACCCTGATAGTGCTTGGCAAAGGCAAGACCAGCGCCGACTGGAACCTGAGCACCGACAATTCCGTTACCACCGAAGAAATTAGGAGCGAACATGTGCATAGAACCACCTATATGTCATCAGCTCAATGTTGAGCTGCACAATATCGAGTCACATACCCTTTCCGAAGGAAACACCTTCACGGCGACCCATCAATTCAGCGAGAATGGCCTTAATAGAAGCCCCGCGCATGTAGGCGAAGCCGTGGCAACGGTAGGCAGTGATCACTTGGTCATCCCGAGTAATAGCGTGCTCGATACCAACAGCAATTGCCTCTTCACCGATTGACAAATGGCTAGGCTAATTAGATCTGTCTAACCTTCGTACATGAATGCTGCAGGAGTTGTGACTTACCAGCTATTTGGGATTAGCAACCAATTCGCTTATATACAAAAATAAATCTACAACTTACAATCCCCTGATCTTCTTGGCCTTGTACAAAGCATCAGCAGCAGTCTCCAGCCGACTATGGTCCCGCATTAGCCTTACGTCTGTCCGCAAACTACACCGAGGGCCCATGAACGTACCGAACAGTCACCATATCACGGTACAAAGCAATCAGTTCGTTCTTGGTAACCTGCATCTCCAAGTCAGGATTCTCTATTTGGTAAGTCTGAAAAGACTCGGGATGGAGTCTAATCGTGAAAGGAGCGTCGGCATCCTGGAAAAGAACGTTAGACTTGAAATTCCAGCAACCGAACGTGAGTCGACCAATTGTAATTGAATCAATTAATATATTGCTCGCCATGTTAATAGGACAGCGTCAACACTCAACGTCACCATTTAGCGGCAGCGTGATAGACGGCGCTTTTTTCTGATAACTAACCTCTGGCACAGTAGAAATCAAGCTCGAAGCGTCAGTCGCCAGCGAGCGGACAGCAATTGGACGAGTAATAGCTCTCGAACCAGTCGAGGCTAATCGAGTCGACTTGAGCACAGTCGACAGCATGATTGCAAACGGTCTTAGGCTGGGGAGAGAATGTTATTCGCGCGGAGGAAAAGACTAAGGTCGCGCACTCTTGGGCTTCCGTGTTGAAGCAACAGAAGTGGTAGCCGCCCCATCGGTACCTGTTATACGCACGCGTAGCAAGCGGAACGCGGGATGGCACATCCCGTACAATTCCGCTGGGTTTGGGGTCCTGCATAGGCGGAATTTGCAGCCTATCAAGACAATAGAACTTTACCCTTACCCTCATTACTCTCGGTTGTTGACGGCCCTGATCAGGCACAATTGCCGAACCTACTCCCGGGAGGGGGCCACACAGCCTTTTGGGGTTAATCTAGAGTAAACCTTCAGACAGCACTAAACTCCTATATGATACATCTATAGACTTATCGTACAACCACAACTCCATGTGACCTAGAAATTACAATACAGCTAAACCTAGTCTTACAGAGCGATGCACGCTATTCCAATACAAGTCAAGACCATCCTACGACGGACTAGACTTACCAGTCTGGGCAATGAGAATCTGCTTTAGATGGGCGTCATTGTCCGCAACATAAACGCCGCGTCTTGAGGGCCGTAAAATACTATCACTTTTCCATTCCGGTACCTATAACGGGATCAGATAATCGATCAGATGCTAATTGCGAGTTGTCGGACATACAATTAAGAACTCACTGAGATCAGCCGGAAGACACAATCCAACTGGCTCGCCCATGACTGAAACAGCTGTCTCCCATCGGTATTCATCTGCTATCTCAAGGCCCTCAGTAGTAGACGCAATCAACCCAAGCGCAAAGAAGGCAGTCCTGCAGGATCCTGTCAGCCATCTATCATTCTATCGTAGTAGGACGTTAGGACGGTCACGAACCCTTTCAAACTCCAAACTTGCGAGTTATTCGCAATATCTACAATTATCTCAACGATATTCGTCTCCTCCAGAAGCGGCGCACCGAACTCCAACGATCCAATATTGCCCACAGCCCAAATGCACCCTTTCAGTTTTCGCAAAATTGCCGGATCTTGATCTTCCCTCGAATGCCTTTTAATGAAGTCGGCAAAGTCCCGAACGTGATCCTTCTGTCGCAGTAAAGCAATGCCCTCTTTGGTTCTTACCAACTCTTTATAAAAATGAGGAGGAACTGTTGCGGAGTGGTTGACCTGACGTAATTTATCGCCAATCATGAATGTCCGCGCGAGCTCTAGCTCAACCGTCTGTACGTACGCTTCATTACCACGCTAAGGCTGCGTCAGTTATAGAACAATTAATAACCACGTAATATGTACTAACATTAAACCACTCGTCCATCTCACTTTCAATGTAGTTGAGATCTCTCAGGAACCTGAAACCTTCTGACGTTGATAAAAACCTCAACAGTAGAGGTGCCGTCATGTCGGACAAATGCTCCAAATCAGGGAGGCACTTAACGATATAATCTAGCGTCGGACCATCCTCACAAGCGTCACCGAGAACCTTCATCGCTAATTTGCACACATCCGGATCCACGTCGTATAATTGCTCAACCAACAACTCAATGGCCCAATTCCGCATTTTGATATCCTCAAAGTCGATTAATTTTGCCAGGTGTGACGTTGTAAACATCCGGACGTCTTTCTCTCCCGTCGCGAGAACTTTGGCTAGGATGATGCGTGTGTGGCCCTCGAGGTGATAATCCAATGACGACACAAGCGCCATGATCAAGTCTTTTCTGGTATTCAGCTCACTTAAATGGTAAAACATATTGAACATCCTCCATCGCTCAATCATTCTATCTCTCTATTAGCATGCAGATATGGCCGCTCGCATTCCTTTTGAACTTACGTCAATCCATTCGGATCTCCACTCAGAGTTCCCAGTAGAGTAAAATACCCATAACTAAGTGTTGTCTCCAGGCGATACTTCGAGAACAGAGGCTCAGCAGATGTAATTCCACTCATGGGATCCAGTTGAGCCAGGCATTCAGCAACTTGCCTTAATAGCTTGTTTTCCATCAGATACTTCACACCCTCCGGGTTCGCGAGCAAGGTCTTGAACAAAACGCTGCCAGCCTTAACATAACGCTGACTGGCCGACGTCCGTCGGATTTCTGAGAAACGGTATTTAAATGGTCGGTAAAAAGACATAAGTCGTTTCATGAACTTTGTCGCGCGAATAGCTTCGTCTAGTCGTTTCGGGTTGAGAAGGGGACCTTGCATCAGCTCTATTAATGTATCCCAGTTCCATTTGGTGTAGTTCTTGGTACTGAGAACATTCGTTTCCAGTAACAGGCTACGAAAGTACGTGTCATCGAGATGTAGACCTAGCTTCAACTTTTTCATTTCGGACCTCTTTGACTCTCGAGGCGGCTCCCCACTGTCAACAATGCAATCAGTTATATCTCCAAGAACACATAACTTTTTAATATCTTACCGAAACTGTAAAGATAAATCCGGAAGGGAACGATATAGATTCTTCGTGATCTTATCGATTTGAAATATAGCAGACGACGCCGGAAATCGGTCCAGTGTTTCAAATCTCGCCGCAGATGAGAATAGAGGTCCAAGCACTTGTGTTTTTACGGCATATTTTTGTGGCAAGATCTTCGCCGCCAGACTAATTATTTCGCCTAGCAGAAGAGTTGCCTTACGGCAATTTCTCACGTCCATGTTTTCTTCAATAATTCGTGCAAGAAACTAGCAAAATTAGGCAACTTATACGTGATAGATATACAGAAGTGCTTACCCCTAAGAGGTCGGCCTCAACGAAGATTGCTAACAGTAGGGATACATAGTGATCTGTCAAAGTTTTTCTCTTTATCGCGCTTTCGAATATTTTAGGTGGAGCGTCAATACTGTTGGCAACGAATGCTAGTAACTGTCAGCCCGATATAGAACGGTGGCATATTCATAATTCACTTACTCGTTAGTCTCCGTCCAGCCAGGAATGGTGCTGACCATGTAGGCGATTTTATTTGAAAAATATCAAAGAACAGATCCATCATGATATCCTACAGGAATGTGAGTCATGGCCAGCCATGCATATGGCGTAAATTGAATCGCATACCCGCAGGCCTGGGAGCGGCATTTGCAAGCACTCAACAAGCGAGCGTAATGACCTGAAGTTGTACATGCACATGTATAACAGTCCTGCGTAAGAGTTCTCATCAGTTTTTGCTATTCCTTCGACGTAGTAACAGGCCCACCTACCTGACCAAGATTTTAGTAGCACGGACATTACGCGAGCACAGCTCTTCATCTTTGGCTCGTCGATATGATCCTTTTCTTGCAATTCCGTAAAGGCCGAGAGCACCACATCCAAATCCTGCCCAGGCCACACATATTTCCGCGTATCTGGCTTATCGAGTAGATACATGAATGCAGTCACAATGCTATCCGCTAACTCATACGGCCCGTTTACAAGTGTCTGAGCTAATGTTCTGATTCCTCCCGCGGCGGACACTTTGTAGGGGTCAAATAGCACTAAACGAAGCCGTTAATCATCTGGTTCAAACTTTCACATTGATTTGCAGGCTTACATAGTTCGGAGAGCGTTTCTAGTGCGATAACATGTAGACGATCTCCCGCATGTTCTGCTACCGCAACGAGAGCACATACGACGCCGAGTGAGAGTTGAGTAACACCATCGGGGACACTACAATACGCTCTAATGAATTTGATCGCTTGTTCTCTCTCAACATTGAATTTCGAGTCCTTAGCTAATGATCTACATTGTACATTTGTCAGTCGGTCTTTGCGAAGAAGATTATCTGGCTAACGCAACGTACTTTACCACCAATGCATCTGTTCTGAGATTGATAATCGTCTGCAACGATTCAAGATTCGATATTGCGTACCGGGCGGTTCGGTATCCTGCTGCCACAACCTCTTTCGCAGGATGCAATAGCAGCATTTGCACACTAAGCCGATTAATCACTGAGTCCTACAAACAACTTCTATTGTCGTGAGCAGCGACACCTACCGTCGTCCAAAGACCGAGAGAACCAATTCATGCTTTAATAAGGGATTCCGCTGCAGCAATTGCACCAACTCATTTGCCTTCGACACTAAGAACAATGGCGATTTGTCGGGTTCCTCGAGCGATTGTAATATATCTCCTAGCGCCCATGTCGGACTTCCAGCTGCAGGGATTCTTGTTAACCGCTTAAGTTCATGACATGCCTCGCTTGTCGGCTTGAGCACGTACCATCTTCTTCCTCGTCATCCGTGACCACAGATTCGAGGCTCGTATTTATCGGATCGAGTTTAATCATCGCCGAACCCGATCACTCACCTCCTACGTCTCTTCCGACACAAAAATTCCTTGGCCAGCGTGCGAGGCTGCCCAACCGCGAAACGAAGCGAAGAACACGGCCTCGGTGTGATATCGAGCGATCAGGCTGAATATTATAAGTCCTACCCGGTATAGAATCGGAGATTTGATACGATTGTGCGGCTCCTACGTGGCAGGTGTCCTGTCGGTCGACAAAGTTTGAACCTCACAAAGCTCCCAACTTCTCCGGTCATTGCAGCGAATGCAAACCGGCATCCGTGATCAACGCTGCCGATATCCCCATGAATTTCTAATTTAGCTCTGTACTGCTATTGTTATACTAAAATGTCAGCGCAAATTCCGGCAACCCCATCCCATAAGCGGAAAGGTGGGGCGGACGTCATCACCGACGAAAAGCGGCGGGTAGTATTTCGACCTGTTCTCGATAATCCGCACGTAAAGGTTCTATGGTAAGTATAGCGGCGTAATATTCAGTCCTGAATTGTGCATTTGAATCTTCTGGGCGAAGAGTGCAAACAGGTCCCTAATTTGCAAGTAGGCCTACTGTTTCAGCGGACGACGGCAAGCTCTTCGTCGATCTACTTTGCAGGTACGGTGTACTTCCGCTTATCTATACCGCTAAACCTCATCCTAATAATAGATTACATGTATAGCTTGTTACAACCGGTCGGAACATACATCTGCACGAAGTCCAAGATCAAGCAACAAAAAAAGACAGTTACTAGCACAACAAGTTCCTCTCATGCAGCAGAGCAACTACAGAAGCCCACTCGACCAGACGTGCTAAATTACCTCACGCTTGGGTTCAACCCCACAACATTTGCGCTCGAAGCGCAAGTCTCAAGGATATTCGCACAGCAATCATATATAGCTCCGACCAAGTCCACCACCGCGGTTTCGTCAAAGAAGACTTCAAAGCATCCGCTTACTGCGGTTTTTGTCTCTCGATCAGATATCACTCCCGCGGTACTATTATCACATTTCCCAATTCTCTGCGCATCGAGTTCGATACCCGTTAGACTCGTCCAATTACCCAGAGGCTCTCTCGCCCGGCTATCACAGGCTACAAGTATTCCAGGTCTGGGTATACTCGGCATCCGGCCCGATTGTCCCAGCGCGTCTATGCTTTTTAATGCGTTAGAACGAGTAGACCTAGTTGTTGTTCCATGGGCAGAAGCTAGGCTTGGGAGTAGCGTTTATGAGACATTGAAAGTGAAACAGATCATTACGTCCGCGCCAATAATGAGCTCGTCTTCGAAGAAGAATGGCAACGATAATTGATCTCGTTGAGAATTACTCGTGGAATGTATTTATCGTTGGCGGCGCATGGGCATTAAGAGATTCTGGACAATTGAAAATTCCACTGTATTCACGGAATGTACATTTTGAAGGAAATATTGATTATAATCAAACATACTCACGCCTAGCGTGGCAGAGATCGGCATCAGCCGCATATACAAAGTCAAAATTCACAATTATATCAATACAAAATATCGTCCTGGATTACGTAAAATTTGATACCGGAGGCGGTTACAGGTTCCCTTTGACCATATCTCCTGATCCAATCACCCCGTAACACCGGTGCATACACACATTCATAATAGTCTCACTATTCCGAATCAATTTCCGACACTCTTCAACTCCCGCAAGCATGCGTTCAAGCTCCGCGGAATTTCTTGGTTTCGGTGCGTCTTGGGATAATACAGTAACTGTAACACGATCTTACCGATAGGATAAGGCGCAGTTGTCATCCGCTGCACCTTTCTCGATCTGCTCGCGTCAATCTCAGTCGCCCACTCGTTGTAGCATGGGACTTCCAAAATCTTGGATGTACGATAGATCTCCCGCTCAATCTGAGAAAACGAGACATACGATCTGGCGAAAGAACCGTCCGAGCCGAGAATGTTGTCAAGAGCCCGCGGACTGTGTTGGGACACACTTTCGACTTGCGTGCGACGCTTGGGCGAGCTGAAGAGCTTATCGATTGCAAATCTGCTTTCTTTCTTCTTGGGAGATGGCGAACGAGAAACCGGAGTGGCAGGTCGACTAACCTTAGCTTTCAAGGTGAGAATGAACTCAAGGTCCGATCCAACGATCCTATATTCGATTAGCCGAATGCTGTCAGCCATCTAGACAACTTACAGTTCAAATTCCTGATAGATAGGAGCGTTTCTGGTCAAATTCATGTAGGCAGTAGTAACGCAGTGGATACCATTATCAAGAGTCAAAGTGAAGTAGGCAGACGAATCTTTGATAAAGTTAGCATATTGGCAATGACACAGTCAAGGCCTTTCTTACCATCATTCAACGGCAGCTTTAAGTCCTTAAGGGCAAGGACCTTGACAAATAAACGACCTCGGTCGGCAGGATCAATGGTATCATCAACCTCTGAACTGGTTGGCTTAGCAACGACTGGTACTGGATCCCTCTGACCGTTACTACTCGCAAGCGGAAGTGTCGGTTGTGTCTCGCAGGATTGTTTCGAAGGCTTGACAAGGTCGAACTTCCGATCATCCAGGATTGTCGATGATTTTCTCTTATTGACATCCTTCCTTTCGCGTTCTTTTTCTGTCAGAAGCATACTGTTACTTTCGGCTGTGACGTTAGCGGGCGAAGTTTGGTCTTTCGAAGGTAACCGAGGTCCGATCCATGGTTGGTAAGTCTTCGCAGACGTATCGTTGAAATCAAGATCAGCACAGGCGTACACAATCTTCGTGTTTTGCCTCATCATATATCCTCTCTATTGGCTTATTAGCTATCTGATAAAGACCATTACGTTACTTACAAGAAGACGTACTCTTTGAACCTCCATAACCCTATCAAACTCCTTACTCAAACTATCAAACGAGAAATCATCCATGTCCAAATCAAGTAAAAGTGGGTTTTGGCCCCTAGGCTTCGGCAAATCTTCGACAATAGCAGGCAAGTCCAAAAATTTATGTTCGGCCCGTTCCCCGCTTACTTTCCGTCTCGTGGTCGCCATATGGGCGACATCGGCAGGCGTAAGGCTTGGACGAGTTTTCGCTCCTGATGAAGACTTGATGGTCTGGTCTTGCGCTGGAACATGGTGCTGTCGCTGCTGACCAACTGTTGCGGAATTGTCATCAATAAAGGTTGCGGAATTGTCATCAATATCATCCATCCACCCGTTCGCTAGGAATGACGACGAGTTGAGATAGTCGTTTAGGCCCGAGCCAAAATCGTTCTCCGCCTCTTCAAACGATAGCTCTAATTTAAACGATGTTGTCGAGTCGGTCCTTATGTGTGTGGAGCTGAGCGGCATGCCAGTCGAGCTCAGTACTTCCGGATGCCTTCCCTGAGACTGAACTTCCTGGACGCATGAATGGGGAAGTTCTATGGACGCATAGCCGCTTGAAACTCTCTCAGCGACATCGTCAGCGACATCTTGAGTTGACGAAGCCGGTGTCTCGCCATCCCAGAGAGATGACATCTCAGGAGAATGATCCGAAACGCTAGTATTCGCTTTGGTCTGCTGATTATTTTCATGTTTGGAGTCCACGTCTGTGTCCGTGTCCATTTCTTTCTTCACCTCGCTTGTCGGTAGTGTGCCAACTGAAGACTGAGCCACGGTATTATCATCGTTTAGCGACTGCTCAATATACTCTGCAGCGCATTCCGAATCGCATTGAAACGCATCAAGGGCTTGTTCGTTGTCGATGTTGACATCCTCGAATGTATAAGAGTCAACAAGATCCATAGCGTCATATGAAGATGTTTCTGAAACTCTACTCATCAACGAATCCTGACGAGCTAGACTTGTTGCAGATTGACACATATCGGTCGGCTCTGACGATACGTGTTGATGTGTGTCAGAAGGGTTGGATTGCTTGGTAGGAACTGCCGGAAGAGGTCTGCCCTTTGCAATGAACGCATGTGCCGACGGCCTTGGAAGAGATCTACTACCACTAGGCGTACGGTGCAAGTAGACTCCAGAACTGAATGCACTCTCAAACTTCATCAATGGCGATGCTGGCTTAGCAATGACATACTTTGGACCCTCCAGTTCGCCAGGATTCTCGGAAACCTCATCTTCGTCAGAGTCTTCGGACGTAGCGTCGGGCATAAGGGCCGGGTCCTGCGTAGATTCGAATTCTAGGACCTGAGGTGGCGCCATTTCAAACGTAACCTTCTTTGACCGAATAGAACCAGACGACGACAATAGTGAGGATCGCTTTTCCAGCGCGACATGGTGCGGCCTCACAGACATCTCAGCTGCAGGGGACGCTGGTTCTTCTTCCCTTCCCGCCTCAAACGATTCTGCATAGTTCGGCTTCGATGAGTGCAACACAGGCGAAGGCGGCAATTGCCGTTGGAAGGAACCTGTCTGTTGATGGAAAATACTGTTTCGTACACGGCTGTTGATGATTGGACTTTCATCCATTGCAGGTGATCTCGATCGACTCGCATGCTTCGAGGTTTCACGCTCTTTGTCATGCCAAAACGACATCACAGAGTGCGTAGTAGGCGACAACTGAATATTCATCTCAGGTTCCGCACTTTTCGGATCTAATCGCTCGGTAGAACTTTGTTGCGCTTCTTGGTCAAACTTCCTCTGCTGCTGCTGCTGCTGCTGCTGCTGCTGGAGATACCGTTGGTGGTCAGCTGTCGACGGAGAATTCCGTCTGGAGTCATTGGTCGGAACTTCAGACAGCGGACTACCAACTCTCGCTCTCGCAGGTGATCTTTTCGGCGACCTCAATGGCGGGACGGGGGCGGTGTCGGTCGTCGACTCTATCTTCAGAGCTAATATGTTCTCTGATGACTGTGACTGTGCTACTGCGGACATTGTCTATGAGTCACTCGTCTCAATCCCCGGAGATTTGCTAGATTCTTTTACCGAAGAATCGAATATATGTCTGAGAAGAGTAAATCGAAAGGTAACCGGGGCGTCTATGTAGAGCGAGGGAATGATGGATGTGATGTCAAGAGGGTCAACTGGAACAAAGTTCTTTGTTCCCGTCGGTGGGGCAACCTCAGGACCTGGGAGGAACAAGTGCGGCTTTTTGTTTACACATATGTTTATTTCCGTTGCTGCGGCAACAAGCCGTAAGCGAGCGCTCACGTTCTGAACTGACCGGCAAGTGGATCTCTTTTCTTTTTGTCGAATAGCACCATTAGGTGGAGTAGGCCATAGCCCCAAAGGGCCGGGGGAATTCATCCTGAATCAAATTGCAAAACTTACGAATTGATCCTATTATCCTGTCGAAACACGAGTAAACAAATGACGTATTTCATACGATGCCATATGCATATTTACTTGTTGCTCTGCAGATGTGTAGAGCCACCTCTCAAATAACTAGTATATTTTCGCCGAAACTTTCGCTCTTCATCAGCGGCTTATAATCAATCCGAGTAGTATAGTTCAATCGTAAATACTAATTGTCTAACTACAGCTAGACAAAGAATTTTTGAAATCAATGGAAGGGCGGCCCGGTCTGCCAGTCCACTAACAGTGCACGATTGTATTTGACCTGACAACGCGCACTTCATATACCTTGAACTTGATCACAAATGTCATGGTCCATCGTGGGTTTGGGAGGATTTATCTGTCTATTGTCCTTGTGACGTTAGTCGCATTTCGAACGAAGCTTATTTCCCTCAAGCTCAGTAGTGTCCATCACTTTCTACAGGCTGGCAAACAATTCAACTGGATTGACGGATTGATTGAATTGACGTCAATTCAATCAACCCAATCGGGCCGACTTTAGTAAATCAATCAATCAATTCGAAGAGGCCGGTTGATTGATGAAATTGACGGATTGACGGGCCGCCCTCTGGACGCTCGGGCCGGGGCTTGGCCGGCGTGTGGCACACTCTTTGGATCTTCGGCCCACCCAAGCCAAGAAAGAAGAGGTCGAAAATAGCTACAGAATTCAGTGGCAGGTTGCAGTCAACTGTGCCTGGGACCTACTTGATAAGTACTACCAACGGCTAGAAAATTGTCCGGCTTATTACGCTGCCGTTGCCCTCCACCCGAGGTACAGGTGGCGATACTTTGAGACGAAGTGGTCAACGCGGGAATCGTGGATTACTGACGCGAGGGCAGCGGTCCAACGACTATGGGATTCTGGCTACAAGAAGCGACCGATCAGCAATCAACTGACTACCTTCCGGCCGTTGCAGTTGAAAGCTTCATTCGTGAGCCCATTCGATCAATATTCCGATACTGTGGGCCCACCGTTGATGCCGGACCTCGACGAGCCCAAGGACCTCCCCGATGACGAGTACGAGCGTTGGCAGCTTAGGACGGCTACTACGGATATTTATGTGGAGGACCCGTTGGAATACTGGTACAACAAGAGGTCAGAATACCCTCGTCTTTGTCAAATGGCCGTGGATATTTTATCTATCCCTCCCATGTCGGCTGAATGCGAGAGGCTCTTCTCGTCAAGTGGCCTCATGGTGACGCCTTTACGGTCACGGCTTGAAGCAACAACAATCGGGTTAGCACAGACGGTACGGTCGTGGTTGAAGGCCGGGGTCATTCACGATAGTTATGGACGTTCGGGACCTCGACACCAAGGATCATTGTGAAGAAGGGTCAGACCCGGTCAAGGACGACTTCAACGAGGAATCGGGCGACGATACCGGGGCAGTGAGTCCGCCGGAGGACGGCGAGGTGGAGGTTGTTACACTGTTTGACTAAGTGATGTATCAATTGTCAATTCAATTCAATCAATTCAATCGGGGCCCTCGATTAGTCAATCCAACTGGCCATCAATTCAATCAATTCAATCTAGGTCTTCGATTGGTCAATCCAACTGGTCCTCACGGTTGATAACCGTCAATCGATTCAATCGGACCTTCGGGTTGATTGAATTGAATTGTTTGCTAGAAAGTCTTTCTATCTGCAATGACGGATTCATGTCAAGAAATGGGATTATGGCGCAGGCCAATGTTGAGAGACCGCGGGTGATTCCAATCACGGAATCCATATGCTTGGCCGTAAGGGCATGCCAATATAGGGATGCCCAGTGGACCTCGGTAGATACTTGCTCTATCTATATACGGACATTGCCCATTTTGGCAGGTCGACGCTGGCCAAGTTGTTCGGTGGATGAAAAGCCGTTTGTTATCAGTGTTTGTCAAATCCAACGTAAATTGAACGCTACAGCAATAGGAATAGGCTATTACCTCTCCGTCAGTGGTCGACACGCTGGCTACGTTGGGTTCAACCTGCCACACCTCTTAAGACTTCCTCGGTTGATGTACTAGGTAAAATAGAAACTGCCGATCTTGCCCCGCAAATTACCGCAGTCGCGTACTAGTTTGGCGCCAATAAATTAATAATGCTGGCGCTTGTCCGTTATTGATCCGATCTGGGTCGCACAATAACACAGATTCACATTGCCGTATAGTTATCACGTTGGGTGTGTACCCCCAACTCTATGATACTACAAACACACGACCCGACTTATAGCTCGCGGATAATCGGCAGCATGTTCATTTGCGACACCGAGTTGGTCAGCGTTTCAAGGCTTGCATGCTGGAGGCCATAGATAAGTGTAACCAGATTACTTTCCTGGCATCCAAGCTTATAACTCTCCATGGTAACTACCTTTCGAACCCTTTCTGACCCTTGACTTACAGTCATTCGATTGAAACACGAGCGCAATCATGTTTTGCTGTTGAGCCAGCGTGAATTTCAGACATGTTGCAACGTGGTCTCACGCTCTCGTAGTGAATGATGATCAAGATCTAATGCCTTGCACAAATCGGCTACTAAGAACGATATCCTACGTTCACAGGGCAACTACGTTGGCCGCATCGGGAGGGGCTGACACAAGTTTTATCCTATGCATCCCTAAACTGGATGACAAATATCAAGGTCGATGTTAGCTAGCATCTGTCGCAACGCTGAGCGATGGATCGTAAAAGCTTGGGTACAGACCTTGTCCAACAGGTACCCGAGAAAAGGTTATGGCGCATCGCTTCCCGCATAACTGAAACCTTTACGTGGAAGGAGAAAGCCGCCTTTGCCAAGGCACAATCGCGAGGCCTGCCGGACCCAACTCTTCCGAACTACGTTGCGCCAGCAACACTCGATAAAGAAATTTCTTTCCAAGTCTGGAACAAACCGTGCCTTCTCCATTCTGCCGCAATTTTCGTTCGCAACGCGGTACTTTCCCGTTGACAGCCGCGTTCTTCGAGAATTGCTGTCAACTCTATGGCGTCGGTGGTACCATCCATTCCCACACCAACTCCCGGAATCTGCAAGGCAAGGGGGATCCATGGCGGCGGCACGGTAGGAGTCCGATAACCACCATTGCAGAATGGTGGTGTCGCCTTTTTTGCTTCATCGAATATAGGGAATCCAGATTCCCGGAATCCCGTTGCCAGCGGGTCTTCCTAGTCGCGAGACCCACCGGCGATTCGATTTTACATGAGCACCGATGGCGTTGGTTCCTTATTTATCTGTCGCCGACCAAAACGGGCCCGGACACCTCAAACAGCAGTTAACCCCACGACAGTGCCGTTCCAAATTGGATCCAGCTCGTTTATTCGATCGATCCAGGACTTACGGATCTGGTTGTACGCGTGTGTGCGGAGTTGATGTGGCCACACTTCCGGGATGGGAGAGTTGATATGGAGGCCCGAGAGTGAGTTTGTGTCATACTCTATCAATTTGTTTCTGTTCTTACGTGGTACGTGTTAGGACTATGCCTATCTTCGGAAAGGACCGCCGATGCGACTTCTCAGTTTCTTCCGCGCAGCATGCCACAATTCCATAATTCCGCTCGCGAGATGAGTCTCTTTTTAAAGGACAAGCTCTCGATCGTGGCATTGATGTTCACTCAAATGGCAACCTCCATCCCGACATCCAAAACGGCACAGGTTGTCCACTGCATTACGCACGCGTATCTCTTTCTACTTTTCCTGTCCTTTTTGGACATTACAAAAAGGAGTGGCCATTGCCTGGAAAACCTACCGCCGAAAGCAGAAACTCTATGGTATTTGCATGCGCCTTAAAGGAAACAAGCAGGATGTCGTGATGGCCTACGGTGCTGGTCAGCTTGGGTCGACGATGAACAAAAAATGAGCTACTCCGGTTAAGAAGTTGCGCGAGCATCTTCGGCGGTTGTGGTATCAGTCGACGAGCATCGAACGAGTCGAGTCTGATCTAAACACAACGAGGAGCAGACAATGTGCGGAGTGCGGCGTGCGGCGTGCGGCTCGCACTGACCCACGAACCTGTTTGATTTGCGTTGTGAAACCCAAACCCATTTTGGACACGTCAAAGACCCGAGCAAACAGCTGCGTTCTGACCTGGTGTCTGCGGCACTTAGTTTCCAGACAGTGCAGCTGGATAGCGAGAACCCCTTCTTTTGATCACCAAATTCCAGGTTCTGGCGGACGTGTACTTGAAAGACGAGCGACTCCGAGTTCTGATGTGCATGTCCATTCGAGTTGCGGGGATTTTGTTTGGCTTGTTTTGTCGCGGGCTACGCCCGATAGCGACTCGGCTGCGCCTTCGCGGACTACAGTCGTCCGGGCCACGTGACCGTTTGGGGCCATTAGTTTTGTTTCCTTCTTTGTGTCTCTTTCTTTCTTTCTTTTTCTTCTTTTAACGAGTTCTTTTTGTACGTTTTCTACTTGTAGAAATAGAATTTACGCCTTCCACATGTTTTTGCCTTTGTGTCCTTTGTTTTTGCTTGCGTGTTCGTTTTTGGCCTTTGTTTGAAGCAACAGGTGGGTAACTCGAAGAGTTCCCTCATTTTGTGTTTTACTTCTAACGAGTTTGAATTTACTTAGGGACCCAATTCATATCCACGCACAACGCAATGCAAACGGAGACAAAGGACCATCTCTCCATCGTGTACTATTCTGCAACAAGTGTCATACAGTTTGGAACAGAGATGTGAACGCGGCTCGGAATATTGCATAGATATTTTGGTGGACGACACCAGGGTTCCGGAGAAGTATCATCGATGAAGCAGGCTTGCGGTTGTAGAACGCTTTCTGCATCTTTTATTCGGTCCCTGGCCGAAATGGTTTTGAACTCCACGTTCGACCACATCGCGTGGAGCTCTCTACCTTTCGCGGAAACAAGCTCCTGCCGCCCAATTGCTGCCCCTAGCCTTATTGTCTTGTGTTGTGATTGTCTTGTGTTGTGTTTGTTGCGGCTTTCGTGAGATCACATTTTTGGACAGATTGTTCGAGTATGTGTCAGGAATCCTTCCTGAGTGTCTCGTACTTCGAAGGGTGACGTCATGAGCCGCAGACGGCGTCTGACGTCACAACCGCAAAATCTTTGCTCCGTGATCTTTCCGAGGACACGGCAGGATTTCGGCGTTCTTTTGTTTCTTCTTGCAGGATGATGTAAGTGTACATATGAGTTAGTTGTTCGTTAGTTTTCGTGCGCCCGGCTTAGTCCGCGGCTAAAAGTTTTTGCTGTAAATTTAGATGCCGAGAAGTGTATATAAGGAAGGGTTTATACCCACTTCCCGGCATAGTTGATATTCTAAAATATATTGTTGCAAGCCATCCCGCTAGCGTAACGTATAGTACGAACACACCTTGATCCTCACAGTATGCCTCATGTTGAGAATCAACCTTCCAGCTACAGTAGAGGGCGAACATTGACGTGGCGTACGAGGTCGTGGCTACCATGGGTACAAAGTCAGGACGTTCTGGCAGTCCTCGAGGAATGTGATCGTGATGCAGCATCGCATTCCGGATTCGGCAATTTCATTTTATATGGATTGTATGGCTCTGGCATGGGGTGTTGACCCGGTCATCCGACGAAAGGTACTCAGTCCTGTAGTGCTGCATCTGATGAAGGTTGTCACCAGCTATAGCGGTAGTAACCTCCTTGCCTGCGCGCTCGTTAGTACCTATGTACAAAACTTCGACAACGTACAAGGTCGGAGCACGATGCCAATCGTTGTCTTTACGACTCGAGCGGACCACGCGGCTCAGGTTCTGAGCATCCTCCGGAACGTGGCAAAGGATAGGTTCGGGGCCCATGCCGAAAGTCGGGTCAAAGCCGTCTGGGCAGGCATCCAAGGCGACGAGTGGGTGCGTGAGTTCCTTGCCCGACCAAATGCGAAGGTTGACGAGGTGGACGTGCTGGTCACAACGAGTGTGCTTCAGGCTGGCCAGCCTCGACCGGTACTTCCGTATTTCGTTCGACTTTCTCTTTCTTAGCGTAGCTTCAGTTTATATCTCGTTCAGATATCTCGGTAGAAACGACATGGCCGAGTTCAAGTATGGTTGTATCCCGGACAGGAAAGTCGGAGAGGGCAGCGACGGACCCGCTTCGACATAGAGAGCGCGTGGGATGTCGGTGCCGGAGCTGCGTGGGGTCAAGAATATACTCTCGTTAAAGGTGTTGACGAGGAATGGACGAAAGAGCAGACAGCTGCCTATCAATCGAGCATGTCCACCTCGATCAGCAAGTACTGCCTGAAGTACGAGGACTGCACCGACGACGTAACCTCGATCATGGACGAACGTGCGAACCTCGGCGATGTCATGCAGGCCAAGCTTGCGTCCATCTTGTCGACCGTTGAAGACTATGCGAAGCATGGTACCGCCCTGCTAGTCAAACCCTTGTGCGAGGATGGCCGACAGCTTCCTCGGACGCCGGCGAAGGAGGCCAAGGTCATGGGTGAGTACATCTGGCTTGTCGCGACGCTAGATTTTGATCGGTAGCAGGTCTGGCGGAATATATAAAGGAGCGGTTTGTCCTCGCCGCCAGACAAGGGAAAAAGATCTTGTCCTCTTGTTCCCTGTCTTTCTTGTGCATTTACTTTGTAAATACAATCTTGTGTTCCTGCCCAGTTCCTTGCCAGAAGTGTCGTCCAGCCCTGCCCAGTCCAGCCTTGTGACACACCTTGAATAATAATTGCTCCTTTTTCTCTTAAATAACCCTAATCTGAAGCAAGGGTTAGGGCTAGGGATGGCAATCCTTTTGAATTTAATTTCTTTGTTCACACTGCCGCTAACATTGCAACGAGAATATTGCTTATTCGATATATTACGTTACCTATTGTAATTCCACACGTCAACATAAATAGAAAAATATACGTTCATTCCTTAGCCGAGCTACCATTTAAGTATTGCCTGAATAACCATCTGAACAATCAAAAATTTTCAGTGATCATTTCATTTACATGCCAGGTGTGTATACGTCAGCCCGTCATCACCTCCATAAATGTGTCCTCTATAGAAATCTAGGAGGTGGTCGGGAATTCCCAGGACTCCTGACCTGGTTTGAACGAGACGCCGAGCTCCAAAAGCTTGCCAAACGCCTTTGAAAAGTCCTCAAAGAAAGCGTCCTGGCTCTTAGCGTACGTCTCAACGTACTTCTTAAAATTCTTGTCCTTGACTAGGGCCATGTCAGCGGGAAGCATCATCAGGGACTTTGTTTTGTCGTCTTCAAACTGAGCCGGCCCGTTCCACTATGAAGAAGTTAAAATCTGCCGTAAAGCCTCATGCGGCGTCAAGACGGAACTTACCTTTTTCCAGTGCCATTTGTCGTTCAATAAGAGAGTGTAGAAGTCGTTAGTGAGGTAGGTCGGTGCGAAGGTCCAGGGACCATCAAATCCAGATCTATCAGGGTGGCATCGTCCGAGAGCGTGGGCACCAACGAGAGCAACAATTTCTTGATCATTGAATCCTACTCAATTGTCAGGATCTGTCTCTAATTATTACGATCTTCATCCAAACGTACCCATGCGATAGAATATGTCCCGGATATGGTCAGAGCCCTTGGCGCCGTCGGGCAATCGGCCATCGGGAGTGCAAGCAGCTAAACGAATTCCGGATGTCAGCCAACTCTACTACATTGAAGTCAACCCGCATAAATTGATTATCCTGATTTAATCAAATTACGCAACTCGTAAGTCACGTGACTAGATCCTTGCCGCATTGAGACTACGTCGATATCGCAACGGACCATGACTCTCGATTGTTACAAGCACAATTACACCATGGTTCCACAGCCCAAGGACAACGCATACAGATCGCAGAAAGACAAAGCAGTACTTACATGCCTCAGCATCGGCACGACCGGGGCGCCACTTGATGGTTGGGCCTCCCAGCTCTTGAACGGCGCAAACTCCACCGAGAGTCCAGAGGTCACCGTAGGAAATCCACGGGAACTCTGCATGAATAGGCTCCAGAACCTTACGCGCCACATCCTGCAACCCGGTCCGTTAGCGATGAGCGTTTCTTGATGGAGTTGATCTCCAGACTTACCAAACCGTTATTAGCACCCTGCAGCAATGGAAATCATAGGGTCAGTAATAGATACATAACATATTTTCAAGTTCAACTCACATGTCCAGACTCAGGCAAGAATCTAGAGACATCGTTAAATGGAGATCAACAACATTTGAATAGATACATACCTCATAGTGGCACCACTGGATCCACCAGTGTTTGTCTTAGCATCATATGTACCGGAAGCGTGCCAGGCAAGACGAATCAAGACCGGTCCATAGGAACCGTCGTCGTAGTCTCCGGCTTCGAGTGTATCGGCGATTTTGCTGTAAACCTTCTTGTAATCTTCGTACGTGGGGACGAATGGCTTGGGAATAGCCGCAGGCGTTGGCTTAACAGCGTTGGTGGTGTAGTAGTAGTAACCGCCGCCGAGCAGCGCGACACCGACGGCCGCATAGATTAGCGAGTTGTTCTTTGGTGGAGGGGGCGGCGCCGATGAGTTGTATCGGGCGTGGGTGGCATTGCGGAGGGGAGCCTTGACGCGGACGGCTGACGCGAAGACAGATCTGCTGGCTGAGCGAAGGGCAGTGCGAGAGAAGGACATGGTAGTTTCGTTTCACAGCGGATCAAGGGTGGAATGACAGAAGGATGGAATCGGTTCGCAGGAAAGCGGTGGGATTTTAATGGTCTCGCCAGTAGTGTGCGCACAAGGTGGGGTCGTGCTGGCGCATTCACAAATCACGTTCTCCGAACCCTGACCCTGACTAATAGTCGACTGACATGTACACAGAGTCGCCGCCTAAACCTACGTACCTGCAGTGATGGCCGCGCCTTACTATCCGCGGTACGTCATTGGCTGGCATCAGCGACCACTTTCCCACTCACACTCATAGCATCCTGTCTACAATCCTCTCGATTATTCGTTGTCAGACGTAACCGGTCGAGAATAAACCTGAAAATTACCTAGTCGGTGTACTCGTGTTTCGCGCGGATCATGTCACCTACAGAAGAAGGTGGGTGTAAGCCGAAAACACGCTGCAATCGCAGTCCGTAGTGTGCCGTGTAAGATTTCCCCACGAAGCAAGCCTAGTTGAACCGTGAACAACCGTGATGACCAAGCTGGGAAAGTTCTGGATTTTTATCCGCATCAGCCTGCTGCGTGCGGTATGAATAATCAGTTGATGTAGACCTGTTCTAGAACTGCGTAATAATAGGCGTCTTCTCTTGTTGACATCTGCTCCCCTTGTGACTAACTGCCCGTCGGAACAGAGTACGACGTTACATAATACCTCTCGATGGCGGGAATTATTCTTGTCAGGGGAAGACCTTCAACTCTGTCAAGGAATTATGCATATTTATTTGTTTAGCGATGGCGACTTTTTACATGCACAGCGCGGTAGCGATCCAAACTTCTCGCTGCCAGACCCCAAATAACCAACTCGGGATGCGTGGATTAACTGGATTTTTAGAACATGATATTGGGATTCAATCCTTCGTTCTTACCAGCATGTGTATCAGAGTCTGCCACGCTTCAGCAAAAAGGCTTAATAAATCACAGTCACAGCCCTTAACCTGAAGTCTATCTGTCATTCTCATGCATTTAAAATTCTGGCTAGTCTCTCATCGATTAGCCTGGACATATTCTGGTGAACATACAAGGGTTTCTAGTTTCAGTGCAAGGTCGTCCGAAAGTCTGGTCAATCCTCATCGCCTACCTCGAGATTTTGCCAGTTTACCAACACCGCAGTCTCGGCATCGGCTAGTTTGTTTATAGCAAGACCATATCGGCAAAGTAGGATAGTTGACACTTGTCGCCATGATTTCGCGATTTCCATTAATCCAGCCATCTGCAGCGGCGAAAACTTTGAGCACGATCGCATCGGCGTGCACGCAACCAACCGCGCGCCTATCCACTGTCCGATATACATCTTTACCACTGCTTGCCACCTCGCGGACGCTAGTAACGATGCAAAGATGTGTACCCATGACCCAGAGCACCTCAATATTGTCCCGTTTCAGTTGCAATGTCGCTACAAAACTCTCAGTCCGACCTTTCTCATCCACTATCCTGCGCATGAATGCAGAGGCGCAAGATCACAGCGCATTAACCTGGAACGAATTTCTCAAATACAGAACGTACCGCCGTGGCTTCCAAGTCGCGTCAATGGGAGTCAGCGGTTTAGTCGGCCTCGTGGTAGGGTGGGAGTACATCTCGTCCGTTAACATTGATCCGACTCAAATGGTTTTCGGGTTTGATCCGCTACTTGCCATGGGTGCTGGATTATTCATGTTCACCGGATTTTGCGCTTTGCTGGGACCGCTTTTGGGAAATTTTGTCTTCAATTTCTTGGTTCTGAGGAGTAAGCGGCTACCATTCCGATTGGTTAGTTGTCGTCTTCTGCGTAATATTTTCCATCTAAGCAATACACTAACGCGCGTTAATACAGAAGGAGGATTTATTCTTGCAGCATGTTAAGAAGAATCGTGTCGATCCATCTTACCAGTCGTTCGCAAACCCTGTCCCGGATTACTACGGCGAGAAGATCACATCTCTGCACGGCTATCGGCGGTGGCTGCGCAACTGTGCCGCCTACAGAAAGAAACGCGACGAGTTTTTGAAGATGTAGATTGCTAGAGCAAAACCAATAATTAAAGGGTGGGTATATGTTAGTCTGTGCATGGCATGTATTGCACCCACTTCAGTCAAGTTGGTCATAGTTTTGTACTTATCTTCTTTCTGTAAATGTTACTAATCGATTAATTCACGAAGCTCCATGTCACAGATCCACATTTCATTACTAACTAATCATTATCATTTCGCAGCGCACACACAGAGACATGAACCTGACCCAAACTCTGACGACATCATCATCATAATCCCAAATGAGTCGAGTATTAACTCTGCATTAACCGGTGAGAGTCGAACTCCGGAAAGACATCGGGGCCCAACGAGTTAATCATCTCCGTGACCTCCTTCGACAATTCCTCTCTTGTAATCCGCAGCTTCGCAATCGTGCTCATATTATTCGGGTTCAAGCACGCCACAAGTGGCTTCAACGACTTAAAAATATCCATTCCAATTTCTCCTATTCTAAGAGCTGCGTAAGTGATCGCCGGAAACACAATCATAGCCGCAAGCGTCACCAGCCACACCGGTCGCACCTGAGGAACAAGGTCGTATTTCCACGTTGCCCAGGTCGCCAACAAAGCGTAAAACCAATACAGTGTGGGTGCGAGACCGAGTGCGACAAGAATCTTCCAAGTCGCGACTACATCCCTTGCCGCGATCTTCACGGTCGAGGCTTTCAACGCTTCGGCTGCTTTCTTCTTGGAAATCTTCTTGGTGGCAATGAATACTGGCGCAAAAAGAATAGCTCCCGGAAGCGCACCCAATGCCAGAACAAATAGCTTCAGCAACCGGTAGACTAACTTTCCGAAAATCCGTGATATTGACAATGTGGCGTACTCAACCTGATGGTCCAGGATTCCCAAATGTCTCAGCTGCTTGTTATAGTTCGCAACTGCATCCCGGAGATGAATAATCCGTGGATCGTCCTTGTAATGCGTGTAACCTATGACTAACCGCCGATTCATCTCAATAACCAACGATAATGGGATCTTCTTGTGCGCGGGTTCGTATAGTCGTCGGGCCGCTTGAATGACCATCAACGTATCGTAATCCGGAGAAGTGACAGTTACCGCCAATAACGCGCTGTGAATCATTTCCAAGAGCTGTTGTATAGACTCCCTCTTGTTTCCTTCACTGTACATTTTGACAAGTTCCTTGGGCACGCTTAACGGAGGACCGAACTCAATAACAGCTCGTGATCGGAATTTGTGGGGGTGGAAGTAGTTCATACCACAGGGAACAATTTTAATGTCACACTCCGGATTATTATCCAGCGCACCAAGGGCCATAATCGCGACACCCGCTTTTAGTGGCAACAAGTCGGGCCGATCATGTGAACCGCCTTCGGGGAAGATACCGATACAACCACCGTCATTCAGCCTCTCGAATACCTTCTTGTAAACCTGCGATTGATCGACCTTCGGGGCCGTTTTAAATTTGGAAGGGCCGGAAAGTAAGCGCTCGATGGCTTTTTCGTCCTTAAATGACCGGCGCAAAGTCAACTCGACATCGGACGCTATGTTCTCAATCTCCGCATGGCCAAGGGAATCTGGCAAAATTATCAACCCCCCCTGAGCGCAATCCTTCGTAAACTCGGTCCCCTGACCCTTGATAATCAACGGCTTCTCCTTATCGCTAATATAGATCAAACCGGTTCCCGGGGTCGCTAAGTCCTGAGTTCTAGCAACCGGAATGGACGAGACTGATCGAGCCATTGTACCGACGAATTTGAGACGCATTGATTTTTCGGCAGCCAGAAACGATATCCTGCGACCCGCTTCATTTCTGATTTGGCGCATGAGCATAATGGGATCAACGAACTATCATCATGTTAGCTCGGTCGATGCGATTTGACCATTTACGGCCGGATAACTCACCTGATTGGCGTGAGGAGCCGCGACAAAGATAATCGGACCATGTCTCGGGATTCGGTATGCGCCTCTAGGGCGTATTTCACGGAAGAACAAGTCGAACACGACTGCGTAAACAAGTTAAGTATCCCGTCCTCATTCTGTGTGAAAATGAACATTAAACGCACCGGAGAAAGTCCAGATGACCATATCGTAGATCCAATGCTGGAACGTAGGCTCGGTATCAATGGAGCGATTAACATGCGCTCCATTTCCATTAGTATGTTCGACCTGGGCGGACTTGCTGCGAGCCTCCGAGAGTAGGGAAGTGACGGGAGCTTGAGGAACTGGCGAAGACATGTTGCAGATGTGACGTGTAGATTACGCGAGACCAAGATAGTAGGTGATAACTTGACCAAATAATTAGGAAAACTATATAGTCTTTAGCAGTATAACCTACCTTTATCGGAATCAGAATGACGAGAGATCCAAATGTAGCCCTGAAAGCTTCCACGCCCCGCCCGGTCAACAAGGAATAATTATCTCGAGAACAGTCGCGAGACCAAAATCAGTAGTGAATCTCAAGTCGCCAATAATAGCAACCTGCACAAGAACTGTGCACAGTATTACGACCGCAAGAAAGTCGGTTTGAACCTCTCAGTTGCCTTGCTCGACGGAACGATTAGCAGGTTAGTTGACTCGAGTGATTTAAGAAGCGTTGGGGCAAACCAAGTAAGGTTTGCGGTACATCGAAAGATGCTTTCGAGTTCCGTCGGACTGGGTGCACCGTCGTTCGCTCACTTATGCCCTCCGCAGTGGCCATGATCATCGCTTGTCCGAACAAGAGGGTCGATTGCAATAATGCAATTACATCAAATGGGGTCTCTTCAGTTCTTTACCATTCGGTCGATTACCACAGGACACCAAAGAGATGCGTTTGCGACTACGCTACGCGGGGTAACAGCAAAGTTGACAGCGGATATAAGCCACTAGGGTGGACGGTGCCTTGCCATCTTCAGAAACTCCCAGCTGAATAGGGTTTCGAGTTGTCCAGAAGATTTCGTTACAGTTAAACGTTCGATTAACGTTAAACTGAACGTTAGCTTAATGAACTGTCGATTCTGTTTGCTGGATTATACCATTAAACTGAATTGATAGGGAATAAGACTTCTAGAACTCTTGGGCTGGAGCATATTACGATCGAGTGCGTAGCAGCCATTCCAACTTGCGACAGATTGACGTACACGTCTAGCTTCTGTTAAGATTTCTGCCTATATACTGTATCGCAACCGATTTTCCACAAATATTGCTAGTTCGATCAATATGAAGACCTCCTCAATACAGGTGCCCTATTGGTACATTATTTATATGAATGTCTGTTGTAATTTGTTATGGCTTGACTAGTCAGATATCTGAAGAGCGGCGTGGCTACAAAAGAAATCTGAATAGGTTGAATTCTGCACTGTAAATCCAACAATTACTTTTTGCTTTCGGTCGTTGTGGCTATCATCAACCATTAGCATCTCAGGGACGCAACAGGCGTTTGGACTTACCTGCTGTTTCTGAAGCATCTGGTCGCTTTTGTTTCGACCACGGAAGTCCGACATTGCCGCGGGACTCACCATATTTTTCAGCAGTACCGGCGCTTCGTCCTGTTACCTTGTTAGACCATGCTTCTCTGCAGTCTGTTCATGTTGAGCCCTTACCGAACCAGTAGCCCATGCCAGCGACTGTTAGGACAACCGCACCTGCGAGAACGTACAGCTCTGGATCACGGCGAGCGAAGCCGCTGAGTAACTTGAAAGCTTGCTGAGGCTGACTTTGAGCAGGCATGTCGATTGAAATAATAATAGCTGTCTATGTGCTGGTGTCGTTAAATAGCGGCTGACTGTATTAAAATATTGCTAGCAGATTTAAGACCGGTGTGATCTCAACAGGGACACGTCGATAGTTTATATACCGCCAGACGGGCAAAGCTGCTGGATGGATGCTATGCGAATATGCTCCGTCAGCCTGTTTGACGTCACATGGCTTTTTACTTGGTTTGATATCAGCGGCGCGAACATGTCGGAGTGCAAGTCCGTGTCTAGGTACGGTGTTCTCAGGGCCGCACATTAGTATGAGCGGTCCGCGTACAATGGATGGCTGGACAATAAATGTCCACCTGTACGCGATCCCGAGTTAATTGAGACCGTACCTGCCACAACGACGATCGCACCCTCACTCGTGGTCTTCTGCGATCGTCTCGATTGTGGCCAGATGTAGAAGCTAGGCGCAGCGGACGGCTAGCGTTGGAGGAGAACGCGGCTCAGGATGATGTCATGACTTCCCCACTTGTAATCTAACTTTCTCGCCTGTCCGTCGTCGGCAATGACTTCGCTTTCCTATTTCAAGCCTGTAGATAGATTTTGATATACTGTACTGCTTTCCAGGCGACTACCCAAATTTGGCATTCCTGTCAAAAATTATACGTTAGCTCTAGGGCTGCTCCGAATATTCGCATTTGCGAATATTATTCGCAGGATGTCCGCGCAACGAATAAAATTGCGAATATTATTCGCCGAATATTCGTTATTCGCATATTTATTCGCAACCCCTGAAACCTTAAAGTGCTCATAGTTTATTACGGTTCCAACACAAGAAGAAGCAAAGGCATTAAGGCACAAAACGACAAGCAAATGAAGGCGGAGGCATAAACCGCAAAACGAAAGACGCAAACCACAAAACGCAAGACTGACGAACTGTAATATGTACCTTTGGTAAAAGCAACCTCTCACTAGGTCACAGAGAAAGAAAAGTGCGCAGCTCGCTATCAATTTACTCCTTACATCACATTGAGCTGGAAGGCTGTAAGGGGCCATCTTGGCTCTTGAAACTGTGAATTAAATTTATTAGGGGACATCCCCTGAGCACGTGATTAGATGCGAATATTCGTCGAATAATATTCGTTATTCGCCGAATAAATTACGAATATTATTCGCACTGCCCAGGATTTGCGAATAAGATTCTGCTCGCCTTTTCGTAAGCATATTCAGGACCACAGTGCGTACAGTAGTTACATGCATGTCTTCACAGAAATGTTAGCCCGGTAAAGCTATAAACCAACTGGCATGCATACCGTAGTCCTCACTGAAGATTTTCGCGATTTAGCCATATAATCGCCTTGGTATAGGCTGCAAAGCTTCATTATTGCCAGTTTGTGTTCTTCCGTGAAGAAAATGCGACCTCGTGGCGCCGGAGTCTCGGCAACTGACGGGGCCGAAGGGATCGCTCCTGGTGCAGACAAAGGAGTCGATGATGATCCAGGCGTCGACGATGATCCAGGGGTGGAGGATGATCCGGGCGCGGTGCTTGTGGCACGGGCAGCCCCACCAGCTATCTGGACAGCTGTTGGCAGTTCATCTTCATCATAAAGATCGTCATCTGAGTCCTCCAGCAGTGGAGGTACAGCAGACAATGTCGTCTGAGGTTGAAGCGGCGTCGAAGTACGCGACAACTCCTCTTGGAGAGCTGGCGTTGAGAACTGGCTCACGGTCGAACCAGCGACTGTGAGCATTTGGCGATTTTGTGGGGCCATAGATAGGGTGTCCTTGACAGTGAGAGACGGGTGAAGTTAAAGTGTGCTGTACGATTCATTTGTCTATGATACTTCCTACGCCCGGAGTGAACGCGTCGAGTCAAGGACAACAGCATGAAAATAAATATTGAACGCGTTGGTCTCGCGCTGGCATGTGGCTAGGCTTGAATGGAACTCCTGCATCCCAAGCTGGAAGGCTGCTAGTCTCTAAAATGCAACGAAAATTTCATAAATAATTTCGTATCGATAGGAAATTTTTGAAATTTCTTAACGCATTTTCGTCAGGGTTAGGGTGGTTTGCGTGGCGGTGCATACCAAATGGGATTTAGTGCACAAAAAAGATATGAAAAAATCAGTTGCTATGTCTCTAATGACTTCGCGTTCCTATTTCAAGCCTGTAGAGAATAGATTTTGATATACTGTACTGCTTTCCAGGCGACTACCCAAATTTGGCATTCCCGTCAAAAATGATATGTTAGCGCTATTCTGGTGACCGTTTTCCAACTATCTCGTTCGCCTAGTAAAATCCACGTAGGACTTGCACTGTACAGAAGCATTGCTGCTACTGTACAGCGGGGCTAGGACCCCAAGAGACACTGCCACTTGACATCATGCGCTCAGTGAAGTACTTGAGTATGATGGTTTTCGAGGCGTTGAAGTCGCGGTCAAAGACCGAGGTGCATCTCTGGCATTCAAATACCTTTGATCGGCCCAACGTGTGATTCACCCACCCACAACAAGAGCACGTCTTGGACGTCCACTCTTCTTTGACTTCCACCACTTGCGTCTGCTCAAACTGCTCTGCCTTCATGGCAGTTCGATCGAAAAAAGCACAATGGGCAAGGGTGGCCATGCACGCCTTTGACTTCCTGTTGAGCTTCCGGCACGTATGGAAGTTGAGTTTCGGCAGGAATATATTGTCGTAATTGGCACACAGAAACGTCGCCGTTTTCTTGTGCATGTCCTCGACTAGGTGATTGATTCTCTCGCCCAGCCGGAGATAAGCCTTTCGAAGGTTTTGGCGTTTCTTGTGGTTCCGAAGAGCCGCCTGTCGACTTTGTAACTTCCGCCTATGGTGCAGCAGCTTCGACACCCTCACCACCGCACACCTCCCTACCTCAACCACGTTCTCGTTTGAGTCGTAGCACGTTAGAAATGTACGAACACCGGGATCTATTAAAACAAAATCACCCCGTGTTGCACTTTTCGTCTTCGCCTCGCCGTCACTGGGGATGATGAGAAAGTAGCGACCCAACCGCGTCCTCAAGAGCCTTGAATCTCTCGCCAAAATTGAGGGTAATGCTCTGCGGCAGCCATCTTCGACGATGACAAGATGGATGAATAAAAAGTCCCACAGTTCCACTTCTTTTTCAGGACCGAGAGGCTCTGTATTGGAGCCTTTTTGCTTCTGAACTTCAAAGCAAATTTCTTCTTATCTTCCTTATTTTTCTCATATTTTGCCATATTGCTTCTATAATTTTCATGAAGTCCCTAATCGCTTCGTCCTTCAAATCGTACCTGTATTCATCCAACCACTTCTCATTATCGTTTAACGTATTTGTTTCGCTGTTTAGTAGAACAGCACGCAGTTCCTTCTGCGTTGGTTTCATCCCCCCTCGTACCAACGATGCACATTTGTTATATATGTAGCGCTGTGCTCCGAACCACTGCCTCAGAATTTCCTTCTGCGACCTTGTTGGAAAGAGGCGTATTTTCCTGGCGCGCATATTGTTGCCTCCGCCTTCTGTACGCTGCTGCTCGTCAGCCATCGTCTTTTGCGGCGAAGTAATTGACGACAGCAGGAAGGTCTTCTGGGAGTTCGGAGGACGTGTGCGCTTCTGCGGATGGACTTGTATTGAGAACCATGAGTTGGACGGTATGCTTCTCTGAGATCCACTAACACCTGCAGAGACGGTGGTTGTATTCAGCGCCCACTTTTGTGACAGCTCGCGTGTAGATTCTCTCCAGAAGTTTTCGGCTATATCATTTGAGGCCCGAGAGAAGGTCGAAGATAATTTCCGCTTGCGGGAGCCGCGCACGGAGGTCTGCGCGTTGCCTGTCGAGGTTGTTTGTCCCGTGGTTTGAGCTGACATAGCAGAAGATTGTGTAGTGGTCGCGTCTGCAATTTATCCTTCGCAAAGTCGGTCAATGTCGTCTCTGTGATAGTACCTACTGTGTCCTGGTTTAATAAATCTAACTTTTCCTTCGTTTGGCCAGTTGGCAAGTGTGGATGTGGAAACATTGTACTTACTTTCCGATGTCAGAGGCACGAATGTACATTGGCCAATTTATAAGGTAGTGCAGTGTGTGTCATTATAGAGTTGCAAGGATTGTGACGTCTGTGAGATTTGCCAGCCTGCTTGGTTTGCTGTTACGTTCAAATAATTGACATCGTCCGGGTCACTGAGTATTTAAACTACTGCCGCAGCCACAATCATGAACCTGATTAAGGATGGCCCTCGGCGCGACAACGTGACTCTTCTCCACGTTCCAGCCACACCGCTCATCCTAAACCTAACCCGAGGAGCCACTTCCGGCGCGGCGCTGTTCAAGGTCGGATCAGAGTTTAGATCAGCTACAGCACTGCATCTCGGGGTCAAGTCAAGCGATTTGTGAAGCAGAGTGAGTCAACACTCCACCAAGCGAAGCCTACTGTCCCTAGCACATCGACAATGGCTGCATTGGCGACTACTCCTACTAAAAAGGATATCTATACAGAAGATTTGTCGTCAAGTAGGGACAAAGGATCAATTATCGAGCTGCTTGATCTAGACCAATTGCGGACGCGATTATTGACTATGTTGGCTCCGGATTATCCGTGGAAGAACGAAAGCGTGTTACAATCGGCATTGAACTGGCGTCCAACCCCGGATATTATTTTTGGAAGAGCCCACCTCGGGTCTTGATTCTGAAGGTGCAATGTCTATTGTTGCATTCCTGCGCCGACTTGCTCAGGTTGAGAACCTCAGTATAATCTGCACGATACATCAGCCATCCAGTGTATTGTTCAATCAGTTTGACGATGCTACTTTTGACTCAGGCGGGAAGACTGCTTACTTCGGACCGATTGGGGAGAACGGCGCGTCAGTTATACATTGCTTTTCGAGACTAGCGGCTCCTCCGGCAAGGGACGAGAACCCGGCGGAGTACCTTTTGGAGGTCGTTGGTGCGGGAGCTGGATTCCGCTCAGAAGCAGAAGCTGATCAAGGAAATCAGCGGGATGGTTGAGTTAGTTGGAAAGAGACAGCGACCGGAAGAATCTCAAGAGTATGCGACACCGTTAATCAAGCAAATAAAAGTCGTCACTATACGCCTATGGCTGATTTTGCGGAGAACCCCGTCGTTAGGCTATGCGTTACTTTTCAACTCGGTGCTGTCTGCGATCATTTGTGGCGTGTTGTTCTTCCAGTTGAAGAATTCGATCCTTGATACGCAGTCGCGTGCATTCTTGATGTTCTTCGCTGCGACTGTCATCATCCCGATTGTGAACTCGATTGAGGTTCAATTCGTCTTCGCGCGAGATTTGTACGATCTTCGCGAACGTAACTCTAAGATGTACTTCTGGATCGCAGTAGTTAGCGCCTACCTTTTGTGTGTTACGCCATACGCGATTCTTGGATCGGTGACGTTCCTCCCGATTTTCTGGTATATGCTTGGCATGTGCATGAAGGCGCCAATTGCTGGATTCGCATACTTCGTGGTTGTTCTGCTACAGATCTGGCACAGTCATCTTGCCATATGGCTCGGCGCGCTTGTACCTTTGCAGCGGGGGTCATCAACCCGCTCTTCTTCACCATCACTCAAGCCACAGTTGGCGTCATGATTCCATACACTTCGTTGAACGGATTCTACAAGTACTTCATTTACTGGGTCAATCCCATAGGTTGGGCCATACGCCCCCTCGTCTCGACAGCGCTGCATGATGTTCCAGTTATCTGGCAATCAAGCCAAAGTCATGCGACGATCATTTGTACAATTTGGACCAAATTACACTCACAGACATAGCGGTACCAAAATGTAGCGCCTAATCAATTGCATACAGATATACGCGGTTGTAGTGCTCACTATAGAAATAACGGTTTGTTATTCACACTTTCTGATGTCAGGTTTTGTGTGTGCCAAACGCCAAGAAAGTAAATATATAAATAAATAAATGAACAAAGTGAAATACAGCAAGGAATCCCCATACACCGTTTGTATCCAAAATACCGCAAACTTGCACCGTACCATTGATTTTCAAAACCGTTCCGATATCCATAACTGACCAACCAAATACATAGCTCCAAGGTACACATTTTCAACTCAACAAATTTATGCAACTTTCTCGCCGTCACCGCCGCCGGTAATCCAGCCAAGCGCGCTCCACTCCTCCTCCTTCACACTCCGTAGCAACGACGCGGTAGTTTGTTTCCGCGCCTTAGGAGACGCGCCGACAGTGTCGACGGGTATAGAAACTGAGTTTGGCGTTTCAGGGATATCTCCGCAGGCCGTGCCAGCGTCGACTTCGAGGTTCACACTCGGCGGCGCGGACGAATTGGCCGTTTCGCTGCCGGACCCATTATTGCTGAATAAGTCACCCCACCACATATTCCAGTCCCCATTCGTGTCTGCAGAGAGATCACTCAAGGTGCCCGATAATCGGGTCGGATAAGTCATTGATGAGGTGGATGCGTTTGAGGACACGGATGAGACGACTGATTCGGACACAGATAACGCGCGGTTAATTTCGGCGTTGTCAAACACGGATGACCGGGGGCGGACGGTCCCGTGAGGACCGAGGGGCGTGGTATTGCTACCAGCTGATGAATTACTTGAGTCCATCATCGCAAATAAGTTCTCCAGTTCAGCGTCATGATGAGCGGCAGAGACGCCGGCTCCAAGCTGCGAACTAGAGTTGCGATACTGCAACTGCTGGTGCTGCGAGATTGCCCAGTGCAGTACATCAAGATCTGAGGTCATTTGGCCAGTTTGCGGAAATGACGGAGCAACAGGGACAGCGACACCGGAAGGCGGAGACTGTTGTCCGCTACCAGGTAAATGAGGGATTATCATTGACGGTCGACGAATGAAGTCTGTCATGTCAACGGAAGGCGAGTCGGAAGGCGACTCAGAAGTCTCGTTCTCGATCTTCAAGTCCTTGCAGGGCTGGCTGTGCAGCTCCGTCGAAGGGGAGGCAACGGCGGATGTTGTCTCAGCACTAGAACGGGTTCCAATACCTACCAAAGTCCTGCACAATGCTTCGAACACGCGGTACTCTGTGCTTGGCACACCTGCTCGCTGGTACATGCCCTCTAAACACCGCGCCATGATGCGTTTCGCGTCAGTAACAAGAGCCCCATCCTTGGGATAATCCATGGCACCGAATAAAACGATCAATCCAGCGCTGAGAAGGGTCTTGGGTTGGTTCATGCAAATAGTCCACGACAGACTTCGCGAGCGGAGGTAATTATTGATCCAGATAATACACTTTGCGCTGTCAATCATTGTCAATATTGAGGACGATCCCCGTGTCTTTGACTCTTCGGTTGCAATTGCTGGCCTGTGGATCAAGATTCGCGCGTAGTGGTACACCAACAACAAGAAAGGCGCGCGAGAATGAAGAGCGGTGGACGGCCCCCGAGGATTGCCGTTGATCATCTCGAACTTCAAATGAGGTGATAGATCGCGTCGCCATTCCTCTAGCTCGTCCTCCAGCTCAAACAGGACCTTGTACGACCGTGTTCGTGAAGGCGTACATCGATAAAGCGTGTTGAGAAGGTTGGCAAGGACGCGAGCGAATTTTGACAGAGCGATAGCGGCGGACAGCTTCGTGTAGCTGCCCGGGGGTGACCTTAAAATTGCCTTCTCAGTCAAGAACTCGTCGTCGACATCAGACGGAAAAGCACACTCAACGTCGTCATCTCTCAAGATCGTCGGAACTCCAAGGAGCGAGCTCGAGAATGTATCAAGAGTGAACACTGCCCAGAATGTGCGTAACCTCATTTCACCCTCTAGAAAGTTTAAATTGAACTGCTTGTGGGATCGGTTGAGACCTAGCCGCAAAGCCATTCCGGTAGCTTTCATCTTGTACTGGAACATATCGGAGTACTGGCCGGCAGTACACATGTCGATTTGGGCGAGGATAAGAGACTGTAGTGTGGTGAGCGAATTGCGGTGCTCGAGCGTTGATAGCAAGCGTCGCCAATGCCTTTCGTATGTAGTGTGGGACTCTGAATTGGCGATCGAGACCTGTCGCGAGGAAATCGCAAATATAAGATAGAGCTGGACTAAGAACTCCTCCTTTCCCAGCAATGTTGACGCGTTGTAGGCTTTCTCGTAGTCAGTCATGAACGTCGGAGCATGCAAGACCGGGAAGATTGGATGCCAGTCATTGAAAAAAAAGTTGACAAGCTGGTCAGCCAAAACACGAGGTGGCAATGATGGTATCGAACTTGACTGCGACTCGTCGAAATGATAGCGTGGTAATGAGGATGACATGTCAACGGTCTTGAACAAGTTTCCCGCCAGGGAAGAGAGTGACACCGACTTGGCGCCGACTTTCGCCTGGAAAATTTCGGCGAATGCGCGACCGGATGCACTGCCTTCGAAGGTGCCGTCGATATTGAAGTTCTTCAGTTCGTGCAATACAAACATATCATTCTCGTCCGTATCCGAGTCAATTGAGCTGTCGTGTCGCGCCGGCGAAGCCTCACGAGAGCGGTGTCGATGCTGGCGCTTCCGGGAGCCACTGAGCGCAGCACTCCCACCAGGCGACAAGTTTGCGCCCGGAGAAAGTGAGTCAACACGCGACAGCAATTCCATATGATCATCGCGCATGTCGATATGCTCTTTTAACTGTCGGTTCTCGTTTTCGAGCTGACGGATGTGGTCTTCTAGAGATTCTGTGTATCCCCGCGGGAACGCCCGACGTGACAGCTTGTCGGACGTACGGCATTCAAAGCCAACATTCAGGCATTGGGTGCACTACGTAGTCGTGAGCAGTATTCCAAACGGGTTGAAATGATAGCTTACGCTCGGCCGCTTTCCGTCACAGCGGATCTGTCCGCGATTTGTCAGCAAATTTGTCACATCACAATCCGAAGACTCGCATTCGTTGGATAGCCAATAGATACCTTCTTACTGCGACATCTAGAACAAAAGAAGTACGTTAGGAACTATTCTATTCGGCAATTCATAATAATATAAAACTCGACATACCGATCGCAAGCTTGAGCAATTCGACCTATCTGAGTGCCCGGAGGCTTTATCATTTTCCTGGAACGATGGTGGTTAGTAGATGCACCCATTAAAAGGCTGACAGTTAAGGCAGGAACATCGCAGTGACATACCAGGCTTGCGCGCCGTCCGGCATGTTGAATGTTGAGAGTATCGAAAGCAGTCAAGATACTGGGAACGAGCTTGAGGTGGTGGCGATGCTTGGGATGAGTCTTAAGGGTAAGTTAATTACGTTGAGAATGCGGAGTAGTTGTGGGGAAGGCTCGTGTTATATTTAACGGCGCAGGAGCGGAGAAGAAATTGAGCCAACCTCAAGATGAGGGATGGGGCACAAGTGCTGCGGCGGCGAGTGCATGAGTTCCCCACATTCAAACGTAAGTTTGTCGAGATCGGAGCCGCATTTTCTGGGGAGCCCTTGTGCATCCGGCCCTAACCTTGCAATTCCGGTGGGTACTTTTGTCTAAATGCACTCCGCCTGTAGGCATTATTGCGACTAACTCGGCAACGGGGTCGGGTAAGGGCACTGGCCCGTGGTCTGCAGACCAGGACAGCATAACTACGGCTCTGTCGCGTGCCTCGCTAGCTCAATCTCCTGTTTCAACGCCCGGCTCGATTGAGTTCGAAGCTCCCAGTTACTGTGTTCTGCGCAATGCGACTTTGCTGTCGCTCACTTGGAAGCTGCATCCAACGATACTCGTGTCCCTGCGCAGCTGCGATGCGTGTGATATGCAGAGACGCTCCGGGCACGGATGTGTACAGCGACAGAATATATTAAACGGTGAGGTAATAGTCGCCGGCTGCAGGTGTAGTTGTGGATGTTGTAGGGTCTGTGTTGGGCTTGCGTTTGGATTTTCGCGTGGTCGGCGTTCGTCCGGGATTGCTTCCGTTTGTCCGGCCGGTTGTCACAGCCCACCCACGCATCGCCGCGTTCTAGAAGACTTCCTTGTAGGCGAAGGGACCTTTCGTAATCGCAATCCCGTTGCGACCTGCGTGGGACCCGGCATACTTAATTGTATCTGGTAGCTTGGCAACAGGGTGTGACTGTCTGGTTTGCCGCGCCAGCCAATAAATCGCCCCGATTTCCTTCTGCTCTCGTATGAATTGCTTTTAACATATATTACTAGTCCGCGTCTCCCGCACTGTTTAGGTACAAGTGCCTCGATCACCGGGAGTTCGGTCTCCGGCGGCTCGCACAGCTAGACATTTCACCTTTGCCATTATACCGTGCGTCTTCAATATCCTAACGCTCCGGTGGTACTTAGGTGCATCTCTTGAGCCCCACAATTAAGCGACGTGGTCACACTCTCACAACCTCGCATCACAGCTTGTTTTCGCGAAGCGAGACCCATAGTGCGTGGCAATTCTCCCGGTCCACCACCGGGATCTCGCGGTCGCACACAATATCCGGTTAGTCATTCTTCCAATTGTCGCCCTGCACATATGAGACCGAGACGCTGCTAGATCGATGTTTTGCGTGGGTAGTCTCGGACTCGTAGTCTGCTGTCCGATCTCTTTCGAGCAAGGTTGTATTCAGCAGTTTCAACAATGAATATTATATACAGTTATCTATGTACAATTAGCGAAGCTCATCCGCTTCGGTTAGCTCAGGGGTCTGCTCGTCTTCGCCTTCGGGTTCCTCGTTCTGGGCAGCCAGATACGCCATCACAGCTTCTGACTTGGCCAGCTTCTGCTTGCTCTTCTCCAACTCCTGCAATACAAGCAAATAAACTCTCTCCTCGCGCTGCCTAAGCGTCTCAATTACGCCGTCAACCATATCTTTCTCCGTCCCGCCTCCCTTGGTGTCGTCCTCTGCTAACTCAGTTATATGTTGATCCTCCTCGTCAAATTCTCGTATTTCTGCTCTGGCAAGATCCTCCATCCACCCAGACACCCACCGTTCCAGAATCAATACGCGCCTAAGCTCAAGCACGTCCCTCATCTTCCCGTCGTTCCCATACTCCTCCTTCATAGCCTCGACAGCCTCCTGGCCACGCACTCCACTCAACATCCGACCGCGAATCGAAATATCCACATCAGGCGGCCCCTCGACCTGTTGCGCAACACTGACTTCAAACCCATCCTCCTCAGTCACGCACAGCAGCCACAAAAACTCGCATTCCCACGTCACCTCGCCGTCACTAACGACAAACTCCGCCACCGGCGGCCGACCATAAACGAGCTGCAGCACGCCGCCGTCCCTAACCCGCATCTTGACACTCTCGCGCCCTGCGTCCTCGCTGTCTATAAGAAAGCCGTATGTGAACAATATTTCGGATGAGCCTTTACTTGGACCGTACGAAATTAACAATTCATCATCCGGAGCAACTCGACCGGGTAGACTAACCAACTTCACAGCGTCGTCAGTAATCTCGTACTGCGCGTTAATATGGCACGGAGTACTATGGTTTGCGAAGTCAATGAGCGGGATAATACCAATGTTGAGCTCGTCCCCCATCGGTAGCTCCATCAGCCGCGAAGCAACGAGCCAATCTGCTCGTACATACTCCTCAAACGAGATCTCGACATCATTCTCACACGCACCGTCTATCTTCTCGAACACGTCCTGCCATTGTGAGGAGAACTGCTCGAATTCGGAGGATAGAAGACGAACTTTGGCGGCCAGTGGCGAATATAGCGACGTCCCGACAGTTTTGCTGATTTGCCCTGGTGTCCAGAATGTTGGCGGTGGTGGCAGCGAGTCTGAGAGTGATAAGGCTGTAAGCAATTTTTGTGCATCGTCGCTTTGCCGAGATAGCGGCGAAGGCATGAAATCTAGGTAAGCAGCGTAGCAGTTACTGGCCCTCGCAATCTTCTGCAATTTCGGTGCTTCAAACTGATGTAGCGAAAACAAAAGAAACCGCAATATCGTCGCGCGCTGCGATAGAGTTTCCTCCTCGTCTCCGCTCTTTAACAATTCCTGCAATGTTGTCCCATATGATAACGCAAACGTCCGGATATTCTCTGCCGTCAGAATCACTTTCTTTGGAACGCTCATTAGCGTGCTCGGCTCTTCATCTTCGGACGTCACGAGCGGGTCGGAGCCAGAGTAGAAGATCCCGAGGCCGGCCTGTGGTGTTGATTTGATCTGTATCGACTTGTGAATGTCAATGTCCTGCAGCTTTGCCCAGCTGAGAAGAAGCGATGGATCGGAAAGAGCCATCGCGTAGATAATATCAGGTTTATTCAAGCAATCTGCATTACCTATGATGTTTCAGTTCGTTGTCTCAAACGCCAGAATCGAGATGACGTAACTACAAAATATTTCGACTTACTCCGGGTAATGTGCGGCTCATGGGGCAGGGTAAGTAATTGCCTATTGCCGAGCTGCCTTAAGGGGTACGTACCATCGATAATGGGCGATTACTCTGAATGCCCATTACATATTCGTGATGATTTCGCGTCATGTCCGGTTAATTCAGATAGAAGAAGGATAAGTTCGTGTGTTAGGCTGTATTGTGTTAGGTCGCCGTAGCCGATATCCAGTTATTTATATCCGCTTCTCAGATCCTTGCATCATCGTTTCAATCCTGCCTTCAAATTGGCTTGCGACCTTTCATGACTTGCCCCTACTCTATAAATACAGGCTTAGAGGTGATGCCATGGCTGTACTACAACGACAACATCAGTCACTACGATTGGAGAACTGTCCGTTTAGGTATATATCCGTAATACAATGACACACCTAACCTGGCCTAACTAGCATGTATTCAACACGGCACACATGCAGACCACCGTCCGTACCAGCGCGCAATTATTGTCTCTTTTTTTAGAAATGCCTGCATCGTAATGAACAGGCGACATGTCAGGACGGCAAAAGTTATGGCGTGATAGAGATATGGATACGGATTTTGGTCGCGTGCCACGAAATCTAAACTTTCGCAATCGCCCGAAACCTAGTCTGTGCGATTCACCTCCTCCGATATTAATTCACAGCAAAGTTTTTCTCCGTACCGAGATGGATATCCATTATCCAGAAACGCGACGTTGTGACGTGTAAAGGCAATTCGTGTTTAGTATTTCAAAATCTAGCTTAAATGTGTCTCGCATAGCTCCAGGGGGGTGCCAGTGGAGCGACAGAGATGGTCGAAATCGCCGATTCTTACATGGGAACCTGAATCCCCGCTCGCTATATTCCGCAACTCCCTATCTCGGGCCACGGCCCACATTATTTGATCATTTCGCAGCCGCGCAAAGCGGATTGACCTTGTGAGTGAGGCTCTTTCAATTTTCTCTAACCCAGTTTCCTGCCATCTTAGCTCGTCTCTCATTTCTCGATCCTCGAGCGCGATATAATGTAGAGTATCGAGTCGCAATCACACTGCTAAGTTTGATATGGTGGGAAGATTCTAGCCGAGATTGATGATACGGAGTCGGTGTGTATGCTTTTGCTGGCAAGCACTGCCGCGCTAGGAGGAAAGGTGGCGGAATAGGATGTCATGCATGGTTAATGATGGCTCCGAAATCGGAATGCAACTAAATTGGCCGGTCCTCTCCCCGGTCGACAGGACTCAGTTATGCCCGTACAAGCGGGTAAAAGGCTAACTGGCGAGTCCAAGCCACAACTTGTACCACATAACAGATGGCGAGTAGTGATTGTTCGATAGATCAGAGCCGAACACTAACCAATAAGCTGATTATTATGCTCACTCAGTTAGAATACATACGACATGCTGTTTCACTAGTCGTACGAAGATAGTGCAACTTAAATCTCCACTGTCGAAGATTGATACGGATAAGTATAGAGTGCCGGCTGGGCTGGTACTAGGAGAAAGGCCACTAAGCGCCAAACCTTCACCAACACCCATTCCTGTCTTTGCACTCTATAGCAATGCTGATGCAAAAAAGGATGGAGCCTGACTGATATCAGTCACTGAATCGCCAGAATGATTTCTAGACATTTTGTCGCAAAAAAATGACTTGTACAGATAGTGAAAGCTGAGATCTACTGCGGGACAAATAAAGTTAAGAGTGACCCGCAGATGTGGCCCTTGGACATTTACAACTTCATCTGACAAGATGGAAGCCGAACCAACATTATGTCGGCCGCCGCCGTAGAGCGTAACCCTCGATCCTGTCATTCAGCCCGCGAACACGATTGCGGACCAATTCTCGGCCGCAGTGGATCATACTCGGTGTTGTCAGATGCAGAAGATATACACTACTGGGTCAAGACTTCATGCTCGAGAACATTGAGCTGCTGCATTCTCTGATCTAGTCTACGGCAAGGACTAATTGAGGTCACGCGACCGCTATTTTGCATTCTAGTTTCGGCCTAGCAAGGTTCGGTAGTGCATTGTCAAGCATGACAGCGCAAGCTTGGCGCAAAATGTCTCGCATGCCGGGCGGCGTTTCCGAGCTGCCAAAAAATGTACATGATCGGTAAGCAATTACTCGCTCACACCATCTACGTTATTGGCGTTGCTAAGAAAAATACAATTTTCACTGAGGAACTCATACAAAGGTACTAGATTTGCCATGCGAAAAAAAAACCGGGGGAGATCAGACGTTCATTCACATATAGAGCCCTAAATGGAAAGCCACATTCCCGATTTAGCCACGCCCGGTCGCCGTGTAACCGGGACCGCCGTGTACCCGGCAGCCCCATGTCATTATGCTGCACGTTTAAGGTCCTAAGTGCACAGCCATGCAATGTGCACGAGTCGGTGATCTCCAGCACTGGCAGTTCCGCCTGCGGAGATAATCAGATTTCTTCGTCGTCCCCCATCTGACCCCTGAAGATCTCTTTTGACGCCGCTTGAACTGAGAGGGCTTTTGATTATAAAACCTTTCACTCGGGAAGTACAGTTTGGATGAACATTCTTTAGCAATGTCGAATTTACACCACCGTGCTGGGGCTCCCACCGACGTGTACGGCCCCTCCGCGGGTCTCCTCAGCAGCGGATATGATTCGGCATCCTCGTCCACGACTGCACTCGACCATGGCCCTACATTGTCCGAGGCCCAGCTTATGGAGGTACCGGGAAACGAAACTGGTTGGCCGCTACTGGTTCGTTACGAGAAATGGTCGACATTGTTTCGCAGCATGCCGAACATGTTACTCGAGAATAAAGGACCCGTGGCCCGAGACCACTTAGCGAACGAACGAAATTACCTCGCGTGGACGCGTACGAGTCTCAGTTTTGCGACTGTTGGATTGGCGGTCACGGCTTCGTTTAGAGGATATCGGGATGTGGTTCTGATATTCGGAAAGGCTGTAGGAGGTGAGTTGCGTTCGCGTCAAGAAACAAGGTCTCACGTGCATTGCACCATTCGCGACCATTAGAGAATGAAGCAATTGACCAGACATATAGCTCTCTTTATGATCCTTGCTATTGGTTTGATGATCATTGGAACCTACAGATACTACGTCACTGCTATATGGCTACAACGAGGCAAATTCCCTCCTAGCAGAGCGTCCATTCTGAGTGTTACTATCGTGGCTTGCTTGGTAAGCGTTGTCGGTGTGGTGTTTTTTGAGTCTCAGTGTTCACTGTACCGTTCTAACGTCGCTTGACAGTTGATTTCCCTTGCGTTTATTCTGATCCTGATAAATACTTCACGTGGTACCTAACGTCAGCGCAAACAAGCCGTATAATTGCGGCATAACAAAAGGGAGTTATTACAGCATTTACACAGGTGTTTTCTTGGGTTAGTTGGTTGGTTGGCCAGCACACCCCTGGTTGTGCTGGCATCATAATTTTAATAAAAAAATTATGGATGTTTTGACTATTGCATAGGCAGGGCTGTAATGACGAGATTTAATGTAGACAAAAGACTTGGTGCAATTTTAGAATGTTGGACTAATTCAATTTATGCCCATTCTAGTATAGAGAAGGATGCATTGTGATTATTGGTTTATTGCATTCTAATGATAATTCTAGAGTATAGAGTACTGCTTCTTAGTTGTTGGTATTAATGATGTACGGATGGTAATTATTTATGGCTAAATCTGTGCTTTACAATCTTATATTCGTACCTTTTCGAAATTCCTTTATTACAGCAATCGATTCAGTCGAATGGAATTGGTCGCATGCTACCTCCGGGTACACTCCGTAATTCACCAGTGTGGCTAAGTTGACGGGCAGCAATCGCACTGGGCACTTTAATCCCGCAGCAATCGCCCCACACTCCTTCGGAGTGTATGTGGCCCTCATGCTGTGTCAATTTCTTCTCCTCTGTAGTCTCCCTGTCGCTAGGCAACTCTCCTATGGGTAGAATTTTGCCGAACAAGAAATGCTGCATGATGGGAACTTTCCCAAGTACCTCGGCCTTATACATCTTGACCATTCCCTCGCTAACTTTTTCCCACGTCTTCACACCCGAAATGTCATCCAGCATTGGCGAACTCCACCGCAGAGAAGCGGTCTTGACGCTGTTAATAAATGCAATAGCCTCCAGATACATATATTGGTTACTGTACATCTCCAATACATCTGCGTCATGAATACTCCTCGGTCTCAGATACTTGTGCGTCGAAAGCTGCGCGGAGCCGAATAAAAACGGAAGAAAGTGATAATCGTCCAAACCCCAGACGCCATGAGATCCAGCGGGTTCAAGCCAGTACTGCGACTGAACTACCCGCATGAGGGCAATATACCTATTAAACACGCAAAGAACAATAGCCGGATGATCCGACGGCTTTAAAATGCTCAGCCTTGATAAGCATAAAAGGAAACATATGAAATTGAGCTCGTGGCCAGATCCGTAGTCAATTCGGACGCTGTTCCCGAATGACTCGACGAGGTAGGCTTCTAAGTCTACTAATCTGTCTTCTTGCACGTCGGGAAAATGATGCCGGAGAAGATCGGGAAGGCGTACTTCTAAATCATTGTAAAATTCGCGAAACGCGGGGTTGCCGAATCGAGACTTCTCATTGGAGACGGGCGGGTGGAGGCCAGTGAGATTTTGTATTTCATCGAGAAGGCTTATTATGGATTTCGTGGCCTAAGCGAAACTTAGCATTATATGGCATTGTTTGGGCTAGCTATTAACAATAGCTAATATACCTCTGATTTCTCACATCGGAATGAATTTGGACGTCCTGTTGCCGCCGCTCGCAGATCAAGGATGAATTGCATTAAGACATTATAGGTTTCCGATTCTTGAAAGACATCAAGATCTTCTTGAGTAAGAATTCTCGGAACAGGCTTATCTGGGGCCATTGCAATTTCTTCGGCCTGGACGATGATCAAATTCTAGTAAGCAGCGTGAATCGACGAATAATTGGGTTCACGTTCAATGACGGACAAAAGCCAGGGTAATGCGGCGCGGAAAGTCGGTATGCCCGCAGTATCACAGCATGCTCTCCACATCAGCGCGCGTAGTCCCCCGGATCCGCTACACCGACTCTTTGTGAATTTGCCGAACTCCGGCGTTGCAAATAATAGAACTACAAGCTGTTATTTAACAAACGGGCCGCTCTCGCATCTCTAACATCTGTCGAATGTCTTCAACGTCTTCAAGGAGGCTACTTAAAGAGTACGGCGCATTGCAAAAGGAGTGTGTCGTGTCCTCATCCTCGTCAGCAAGTTCAATGCATGGAGTGTCCATTTCTCCGGTTTCACAAGAAGATTTATTTCATTGGACGGGTAGTATAGCTGGAATACCAGATGGGCCATATGAGGGTATAAGCTACAATTCTTTTGCTCTACCTGGCTACGGTATGCTAATACTTCTGTTCAGACGGCGTTTGGAAAATTGATATTCGAATCCCGACCACGTATCCTCTGCATCCTCCGGATATTAAATTTATAACCCCCATATGTCATCCAAATATACACTTCAAGGTAGATTTTAGGACTGTAATGTTTCTGTACTTGGAGTTTATGCTTACAGTGGGATAGACGGGTGAGGTCTGTCTCGACATATTAAAGAACCAATGGACAGCCGCGTGGACATTATTGTCAGCCTGCATTGCGGTGCGTGCTTTACTGACAGATCCGGAGATTAATAGCCCCCTTAACATCGATGCCGGTATGCTATTCAATGCTAATAACTTGTCTGGAAAATTGGTAGGAATAAGTACAATGACTAACTTCACTCACTAGCAAATATACTACGATATGGCGATAAAATGGGATATGACAGTTTAGTGCGATATTTTACGAACAAATATGCTGCCCTGGATCATTCTGCCTTAGATCGGTAACACTAGCTAATAATAGTTGAGCCCAAAAGTGCGTTCACTTAATCCAATTATATTAGACTAAAATTGCCCTATAACATAATAGGATACCTCTACCATTGAGATTGTCAAATATACAGAAAAAGAGCAAGGATCCAGTCAATACAAGGTCATGCCAATTCGATACTCCTGCTAAGTCCTCTAAACACATCAAATTGCTCCATGAGCGGAGAGGCCATTCCTCGCCCTCGAGAGAAGCATATTAAACGATCGCGACCATGTTCAGACAACGTTTATGAAAGTTTTCTCTTCATAGCACGCTGGGCTTTCCTTCTCTTTCTCAGCTTATGCTTCTTGATCTTCAATTTTCGTTTCCGCATGACACTAGTCGCACGAATCAAGGGCCTTCGATGTTTTCTTCTCGACGGTAATGGTCTGAATCCCTCAATCATGCCATCAGGACCGACAACACCTACCAAAACTCTGATCGCACTGTCTCCCTTCTCATCTAACCTCTTCTGCAATTCTCGCATACTCTTGAAATCGACGTCCATAGCGGCAATGCACTTCAAAGTCGAAACAATATCTGCTGCCGACAACATATCAGAATTCTCTCCATCAAGGTCGATACCCTGCGAGAACTTGACTTCGACCATCCTCATAGCCGCTTCGGAGATGCCAGATTCCCGAGATGGCTCAACGCCGGGGGGCGTAGGAGGTCGGTTGCTACGCAGTTGCTCCAGAGCGCTGTACGGCAGAGATTTCATGATCGGGTCCAGAAGTTGACCCGAAGCAGACGTCATGCCGAGAGGGAATGCCAAAGGTTCCATATCAAGACTAACTACAGAATCCTCGTCGCCAGCTTCAATCGCCGCGGGAAGTTCGCTGAAGGGGGATAATGTGGACCAAGATTCTGTAGGGAACTGGTTGCTGCGTGGGCCGTGGTTGAGATGAAGAGGTCGGAAACCAGTGAAGAAAGAATCATAAGCAAGGCCTATTCAGTCTGCTGTTAGAAACGTTCCACACTGTCTAACGTCAACTACTGACAAAATTACATACCTGAAAGACTGACATGGTTAGTAGCCGGCGCCTTCGAAACAAATGCTTTCGACGAGTCTTCATCCACTCCAGCTTGCTTTTTCGCAACTTTCTTCAACTGTTTCCGTCCACGAGATGGCTTAGAGAACTTAGACGAGGCCGAAGACGACGACGAGGAGGAATATCTGCCTGACCTGCTCGAGAAGAATTGTGCTGATGTCGCTGGTGTCGAAAAGGAATGCTCCTGTAAACTTGCAAGTACAGGTCGGATCCGATACCCCGCATTTGTCGCGTTCCGCTTGAATGACTGAAGAATAGCTCTAGTAACCATTTTCCACTCCCCTCTAATCCGTCAGTCTAGATTACTGGACTAAGAGCCGTTCGAATGTCGGAACGGGCAAAGAAACTAGCTAAAGAATCCAACTCCTTATTGATTCTCAAGAGCCTCTTCAGTACCGAAAGTATCCGGCCGATGAACGAAAAGGAATTGTTTTTACGCTCCGTGGAACATAGTCGTAACGCATTCAGAAAGCTCAGCGTCGACGTGGTACGCCAGCCGAGTCTCCGGGTTAGGGTAACCTTAACTCGGTGTACACATACGACGCTCATGTCCAGGCAAATAAAACAGAGACATGTATATACTATCCTACGCGCATGTCCCGTTTTCACAAATTCGTCCAGTTATTGCTCGGAAATCTCGAAAACCTTGAACATCTGCCTTCTGACAACCAAGATAACGATGCCAATACCGGGTGACATCAAACAATATTGACGTCCTCGTCGTAATCTTTAAGAACTGACTCACATAAATTACATATTACAATAATTATCGTACACCAACAAGTCTATCTTGTGCATTTCTCACTTACTCGCAGTTGCTAAATCTTCATAGTCTCCATTCTCGCTGATCCCAACAGCAGTGGTATATGCCTGCCACAGCGCGTTGTACGCAGCACTCAGTTTCTCAACCTTTGCTTGCATATACTCAGAGCCGCTGGATCCATGATTGATGGTAGGTATCTCTTCTCCAGTGTCAACGAAGGCTATAGGTTCCGAACCAATGAGCGCAGTCTCACTGATAGAAAACCTGACGTTGGACTCGTCTGATTCCGGGACAGCAATCCAGACATCGTTCTTGGAAGCATAAGTAGTATTATATGCGAACCCCAGGGATTCTTGTCTTGTATAATGTTCTGAGGGGAGATTTTCTAGTACTTTAACAACATAAACAGGACCTAATGCATAGTGAGTTACAAGGACGTATTAGAATCGATGAAAATTTCCTACCTCTGCCTGGCTTTATGTTTTTCATCACTTGATGTGTTGATACATCCCAAACAATCACTGTTCCATCTTGTGACCCCGAAACTAACAGAGTGCCGTCAAACGATAAGTCCAATGATAGGATCTTGTCCGTATGCTGGGCGAATTTCACAGTCGATTCAGAGGAAACGTCGACAATTCGCTGCAATCCTCCGGCATATTCCAACAACCCAGCTCCTTCACGGGGCTGCCGGTACAGGTCTACGTGATATATGACGCCGTTATCACAGCCAGCATAAATCGCTCGTTCTGCTGGGTCAACAACCACACTCAGTAGAGCCTCTTTGAAAACAAACGTTGTTTGTAGTCGTAGATCAGACGCATTCCACACCTATTCATGCTACTTAGCAATGGATTCCTGATTCTGCGAACGAAGCATGACTCACTCGGCAAGATCCATCTAGGGATATACTATAGAGCCGTGAATCTAGTATCCCGCCGTAACCGCAATACAACCCTGTAACTTCAAGGCTATGCTGATTCGCAGTGGCTAACGGTTGTATATCATTGTAGTTCGAATGGGCGTTGCACAAATCCAGAGTGCGCCATGAGTATATCCTAGCATCGTTACCAGCACTGAACAATACTGAATCATCCTGACTAAACACTAAGCAGTTGATTGACCCATAATGGATTTCCTTGTATATTAAACAAGCACCCGAATCCAGCTAGATATGAATGAGTATTTAAGTCGTCCAACTATTTAGATATTCTTCGAAGTAGTCTTACCTCCCATAATATTAACTTGCCGCTATGTGTTCCTGCAGCCAAATACTTTGATGAATGCGAAGCAGCGATGCACGATAATTTCTCCTGCAAAATGAGTTTCTGCATCGGCGCTTCTTTTTTGATGGAATAAGAGTGAATTACAGGTCGATCCGACTGTGACGACAATATCCGTGAATCTAAAACTGCAATCCGGTTACAGTATGAGCCATTTTGCTTGAATGTCCGAATTGGGGTCGACGTATTGAGTTTACATATCGCAAGCAGACCATCGGCTTTGGATCCAGACGCCGCAGTGCCATAGAGAATATATTCGTCGCTCATTGTACCTAAGTAGTCCGCTAGATCGAGCTATTGCGGGTTGGAGCGTTCAAGAATAAGAGTTCACATTTTCATCTTCGTACGGCTAGAGGCGGTGCGGCTCAGAAACATCTTTCGCTGAAACTCGGAAAGTTCCTCGAACGGCTAACACAAAGGGATTACTCCCGGAATCTGGCGTTCATTCTCCAGTGTTTTTTGTCGACTACTGTATTTATATCATGGTCAATTACGTCGCCACACTAATTTCGAAGACTCCTATATTGGAAGAGCAGCGGCAAGCGTGGCTGAGTCTTCTCGACAGACTGCAAGTTTCAGTTACAGAAAAGAAGAATTTATCCGACAGAGCACAAGACTTCTTTTTCGACCTCCCGGACAGTCTCGGACTCGAATTTCTCAGAGCAGCAGTCAATACAGTTTGCAAGGAAAATGCTATTGATATTGCACTGCAGCCGAACGATCGGTACAGAAGAGGCAAAAGACTGGTAGTTTTTGACATGGATTCGACGCTGATCCAGCAAGAAGTAATCGACATGATTGCCGCCTTCGCCGACGTCGAAGACCAAGTTTCTGTATGCGCATACTCGATTGTATCGGAATGCCAATGTGCTAACTTCATTAAGGCTATAACATCTCTCGCCATGAACGGCCTTATTGACTTCAACGAGTCATTGCGACGGAGAGCCTCCCTACTAGAAGGCATTCCCTCTACAGTCTTCGAATCACTGAAATCACAAATCCTTCTTACTCCAGGGGCGGTAGAACTGTGCAAGGTACTTAAAAAAGAGGGATATCAATTAGCTGTTCTTAGTGGCGGTTTCATCCCATTGGCAAACTGGATCAAGAGCAAGTTGGGACTAGACTACGCTTTCGCCAATCAGGTATGGTCTCTGGACGATTGGGACAAGGCAGTATCAATCGGCTAATGCGTATAAAGCTCGAAGTTTCTGAGGATGGAACCGCGCTGACCGGTAAGGTCTTGGGCGACATAGTGAATGCTGAGCGGAAGGCGCAATTGTTACGGTATATCGCTGAGACTGGGAGCATTGAATTAGGCGAGGTAATCTTAATCTGTTGGATCTAATCTCACGTCGCCGCTAACATAGTGAAAGTGCATGGCTGTCGGTGACGGCGCCAATGATTTAAAGATGATGCATACCGCAGGATATGGTATCGCTTTCAACGCGAAGCCTATAGTTCAAGAGAAGGCACCCGCTCGCCTCAATACCCGTTCTCTGCAAGACGTCTTATATATACTAGGGTACTCATTGGATGAACAGAATTCACTACTAGATGATTAGAATAATAGACCCTATACAGATCTTGAAACACAAACAAAGAGTTGCATTCAAATCTATTATCTAATGTAATTTATGTATCAGTATACGTGTATCAATACAATAACATAACCAATTTACGGAACTAATAGTCGTGCTGCTGTTCGTCTCCGGAAATTCTCGGAAGTCCAACCTTAGCCGTGACTTTTAGCGGCCCAGTATCCTTAATCAAATCAAGCTGCTCGTCGGACTTCGCAAGCAAGAGTCCAACCATTCCAGTAGCGTTAACTGACACTCCCTCGTACATTTCCTGACAACGTGGTGCCAGGAACATCCATTCCTTCGTCATTGCGAAGTTAAAAGATATGCTCCTTTGGTCGTGTTCTCGTAGGGTAGTAAGGGTGCGAGCAAGTAAAGAGGAAAATCGCATTACTAGATCTTCTGTACTAGGACTTTTAGGGACCGGGAGGACAAAGTGCGCAAACGGGACATCCGGATGGCTGGTAGGAAACTGGCCTATAGCATCTACACGGCAGAGTATTATTAGCCCGTAACAAAACAGAGGTCACTCGCGCACGCTATCGTACCTTTACTAACAGGAACTCCATATGCCAACGCAACATCCGGTATAAGTTTTACTTCATGTGGGACGGGAATAAACTGAATATGCTTATGGGCTTGACTCGCCCCTGAAAACTCTCCGCAATTATAAAACGCAAGCAGTCGTGACCCACTTTTGACATTCGCTTGCAAACATTCCCACGTCGCGGTTAAATCCTCTTCCGATAATGGTGCGTTTTGCTGTTCAAATTCTTTGGTAATACATAGAAAATGGTACGGAACGATACTGAACTTGTTCAGAATAAGAGAGTAACGGTCACCGAGATCGCATAAGAAGAGACTGGGTTCCGGATTTAAAAATGGATTGAACTATTGCAGATAAGTATCAATCCATAGTATAAGGCATTTGAGAGGCCTAGATCCCGTCTATACCTTCGGCTTGGGAGTTGCATCATCCTCCACTTTCTTCGGTACTGGCTTCTGTGCTAGACTTGGAGCCACTCGAATGCGGAACTAAGAGATCGATTAGCATCAACCCATATTGCAAATGGCAAAACAACATGCCATAATGTCTCCAGCTGGAACGTCTTCCTCCGTGGATTCAGTGAATGTCAATGATCCACTGTCGACCGCAGAGTTAAACTTGGACCGTATCAGTTCCGGGAATGTTTTCGGCAGAGATGGCAACATGGTGGCAAGCGACCTAAAGCAATTGCCAGCTTCTGGTGGAGTCTGTTTGGCTAAAATTCTAGCAAGCATAGAGCAAATATGATGATGGATGGTAATAAGGTTCCCTTGTTAGACGGCACCATACCCAACGTTTTGACAACGCCGAGATCCGATGGCACGTTGGATGCCAGCAATAGCTGGAAAAGGAGAGACTCAACGCACGCTACTCGCCCGAAGGCTCGCAGCTCGAATGGGTAGAAGGACGATCTCAGTCCACTACAACTCGAATCTGATTTGGTTAGTAGCAGTAGACGAAAGTTTCGTGTGTAGTAAGAATTTGAATTTGGTTAGCGTCATTGCATCAATAACGTCTAACGTTTTGCCGCCTTTGTGGTAAAAGGATCTCAGTCTGTCATAGACTCCCTTCCTGATGGCATGCATTCATCGAGCAGCGAACAAGAAGCATTTTCTTTTAATCTTACTTCAAAGTTGTCTCCGCCATACGGTGTGCAGAAAGCAATATCTACATCAGTTTCCCAAAACTGAGTCTATTCCTTCGACGATGGCTTTTCTAGTTGATCGTCGCCCTATTCTACTATTCCCTAGGGCCGAATAACTACGCTCGTCATTCAGTTATTCAGAAAAGTTAATTCGAAGACTGCAATTTTGACTCACCTCATTCTTCTTGGCGAGCAGAGGACGTACAGAATATTGCGCCGTATAATGCGTGTATCATACGGTCTTCTTCTTTCCAATTTATTGACATGTCGATTGCGAAGCTAATTCGTATTATGTCAGTGACACCGTCTCGCTCAATTATTCATTACGTACAAATTCTCTCGTATTCTCGCCTCTTGACATCAAGAATATATGGTACAATCCCAGAGATGTAGGATATATCGATCCTAGTGCAGCATATATTGCTAACGCAAAGCTGACTGGCGCATATCTTATGGCGGCGATCATTGTGGATGACTTCTGTCGATTCAATATGAGGACGTGCACGAAGCCGAGAGTCGACATGAAATATCCGAGCAAGCTAAGGGACCATATAAACCAGAAAAAGTACCTATTAAATGCCAGGATTAAATGCCAGCTCTTTGTGCAGTTATTGCAACAGTCTGTTCTTACCTATAATTTCGCGCTCCAACGCAATTGTTCAACCACACACAGTGGTGATCCATGAAATCTGAGTCCATTAGCACACGTTACCAATTACACAAGTACAATGGTACCTATGCAGCTATCACAATCCCTACAGTGACTGGCTCGCGCAGGCCTCCATATCTTACAAACTGCGCAATAATTGATTGGCAGGAATATAGGATTATCTTCGTCATACTGGCGACAATTGACAGTGACAGATGAGGATGCAGTGTTCAATGACCCTGGATGGTTTTCTGTGATTGATGTTTCGATGTGAATATTGCGAGGTAGGATCTTGAAAGCGTTGGCTGGAATTATACAATCCCAATATAGGCATTCCACTCACACCAGGATCCGACGTAACAGCTCGAACTAAATTCACGACGCATAGAAGTAGAAGATAGGAGAATACGATAGGGAGAGCTTGAGAGATATTGTTCCATATCCACGGCGCCCTAATATGTCTAGCATTAGTGCTTCTTAGTCGTTCAATGAAATGACACTAGCACACCTACGTAAACCCAAAAAACAAGCCGACTGGTATGGCAATGGCAGCGAAAACTAAGAGCAAATATGATCTATGCCCTGAACTTTGCAAACGGTCATTCAAACAGAAAGTCGCCTTTTCCGGAGAAATTTGATGGATTTGTAAATGGTGACTGGACACAGCAATCGGTAGAAGTTGAACATGACCCGGTGCTGGCTCCTGCGCCTCTGTTGAAGCAGGCATCATAGGTAATTGCAGGACGAAAGCAGACCGAAGTCCCGTTGTAGGTTGGCAGTACTTTAGAACTTAGAACCCGTGTATTTTTTGGTAGCTATAAGTCAAGTCGCTGCAGTTCCATGGCTGATAGAGCTGCCCCTATTATGTCTAACCGATACGCAGCCTGAAACCCTTAGTTGGGGCAAATGCATCAATAGGGGTAGGGTTATTTAACTCGTGAGGCTTTGAAGACCGCAGGCGGCGGCTTGCTTGAGCTTTCATGTACAAGTGACTTTTGCACTGAAGACAAACGACACAACTAAACCAGAAACGACGTGCCTTCCGTTTAATAAAACTCCGCAATCCAAAGCAAAATACTTCCTTCCTACCTTAATTTCCGTACAAGACCTCCTTTACCACTCCCAATCCACGAGTGCGCCCTTCCCTAAATAAAACCTTCTGTCCTGGCCTGATATACTCGGGTCTTAACATGAACCGAAATTTCACAGTCGCGCGGTCACCTGTCCTGATGTACGGTCTATCCAGCTCCACAATCGTACATGTCTGCGCAACCGCACCCACGTGCAGCATCGCCTGATATCGAGTCTTGATGGTGGTGGCGTGTTGCAAAATCAAAACTTCCGCCACAAATTCCCGCACAGACCGCGGAGGCTCGTCACCTTGTGCAAGCACTACCATACCTTTTCGCACATCACGTCGTCTAATTTTCTTCATGGCAAAACTCACTGATTGACCTGCATGTGCCGTATCAACGCCCTGGCGTTTCCTCTCAATGGACCTAATGGCAGTGCTCGTGAACTGACCAAGCGAGTCCGGTCCAATATAGACACTGTCGCCCGTGTGCACTGTGCCGCTCAACACCACTCCAGAAACCACTGTACCTACAAAAGGGACGGAAAATGTATCGTTCACTTCGAATTCGAACGGTGCAGTCTCGTCAAACTGGCCATGGAATGGCAGAAGGTTCAGAAACATTCTCACAAACTCCAGACCTTCTCCTGTCACACTGGAAATTTGAAATATTGGGCATATCCGTTGCGAGACAAAATTCGTAGAAGCCTCTGCGACATCACGATTCGAGCTAATAAAAACTGGCATTTTACGGCAGCCAGGTGATCGAAGAATCTTGCTGACCTGGTTGATGGTCGATTGCAGTACATTCGGAGGGCACTAACAGTGTCAGTATAAATGCCAATATACGAAGCTTACTGTGTTGCATACCATGTCAATCTTAGTCACACAGATAAAAACCGGTACATTCAATGCCAAGGCAACCCCGAGATGCTCTTTAGCCATACCGATCATTCCTGCATTGGCACCAACCATCAACATTACAAAATCTACATGCTAATTAGCCATGTTCGGAGAGCCATACAGGTGAATTTACCAGGAGATCCTCCCATTAGTCCAAAAACCGTGGTTTTGAGATATTTCTCATGCCCTGCGAGATCAATGAAGGTAAGCACCTTCCTGCTACCAGCTACTATCTCCTTCCAGGATGCCTTGCGAGTACCGTCATTTGCACCTACCGTGCGTCCCTTCTCATCAAATCCCATTATCTCCATGCCCACGCTGGACGTACGACCTGTCTCAATCTCATGCTTATGCCTGAACAAATTCACGCGCGCTTTACCTCGCCCATCATCAAGACCACCTTTTGTCAGCACCCCCAATAATGTGGATTTACCAGCATCAACATTTCCGACTACTGCCACTCTAATCTCAAGAAGCTGTGACACCGACACCGCTCGCTCACGTATTAACACTCCACCTATTTTCGTAACTTCAAAGCCATGCTTTTTCTCGCTTTTGTCGCCTTGCTGTTCAGTCGAATAAAGCTCAGTTACGGCGCAATCCAATTCAGCAAGGCTGCACACAGACTTGATGTTTTCCAATGCAAGATCGTACTCTTGCGGCGTTAACCCGATTCTTACATTTGGATCCAAAGGATCATGCGTTAAAGACAAAATGCTTTCTCCTCGTCCATCTTCTACCACCTGCCGTATCAAGGATACTAGTTCAGTTTTGTGCTCTGCGAGGTTAAGTAGGCATTCCTTGAACGCGACCCGTGATTCAGGCGGCGACTGCGCGTCGGTTAGAGTCAACGTCGCGAGAACATCAAGCTCCGACTGAATTGAATGTGGTGGCGTATTATTCGCCAATGTTGGCTTTGTGGAAGACGATTTAGGTCGCTTGCCGCTAGAAGTGGCACTGGCTCTCTTGCCGCTTGCTGCTGATGATGACTTGGAGTGAACGTATGCGGCGAACTCGTTCAATGACGTCATGGACTACTGCTCTTATTTATAATGACACAGCTGAATGCAAAGGTAAATATAAAAAAATGCTGTAGTTGTAAGGAAGATAAGATACCCGAAAAGACAGCATGCCGCGATTAATGACAGTCTGTGGCGTAAAACAAGGAGTAGCAGGAATTATACTAGATTCGCGGGAGCGTGGCATTATAATTGGGAGCGAACCTCATACTAAGTACAAAGGCGAGGAGATGCCGACAATAGGACCCAGGTTAACATGACTTTGAAGACTCATCTAAACGTCGAAGAGTCACTCATGTTCCACTGAATTATGTCCCGGAAGTCTATAATATAATTGTGCAGCATTATTATAACAGTCGTGGGACAATCTTTAACCCACAATAATATACAAATTTTTACAGCTCATACATCATACGATAACCTATTAAACTCGATGTTGACTACGTCACACATCGTAGTCCCAAGCCGATCTAAAATTTTGGCTATTATAATTAGTCGTACGAACGCTGATCCATCCTTCTTTACAGCGTCTCTGTCTCCCACGTTGTAGTCTGTGCGATACTGTCACTCTGAGTCTTTTTATCTCAGTTAGTCTTCAGTCTCTATGACTGCGATGGCGGACTTATAAGAACTACCGCATCGCCTCGGACAAAAAGCATTTCGCTTTGTTTCTTGATCGTCTGACAAAGAAAGTTAGAACTTCCATTGACCTGAAATACGGGAACATCACTCCTCCGTAGCGGCAAATTGTAAGTAATTCAGAGCTGCAATTCTCATACCTTCAAATCTTCATCTTCATCGTCCATGACGAAGACGGTTTCTTCTACATCAGACAAAACCAAATTGCAATGCGAGTCATATGCCTGATATCGAGTCCGTATCAGTCATCGCCAGCAAATAAAATATTAAGCGCTCAACCATACATGTAACCTGCCTCGTATCTCTCGGTCTCCTTTAAGCTTTACGAACACTCGCTCGTTCAATGACAGTCGCACCAGATCCAGAGGTTCCGAAACTATCGTGTCGTCGAGCTGATCGGCACCAACTTCTGCCATCTTCGATTTAGGTGTTTAGTCGGTTTCAATATAATGTGTGTAGGACAAAGGCAATTGCTTGATCTGAATGATACAGCTTGTTAGCTTCTCACTGCAACAATCGAAGATACTGAAGTTGGACGCAACAGTAAACAGAAAACATATTAAAACTAGTCACCTCTTAGAAAGACTGTTGACGATTTGACTGGGCCAGATTAGCTGATGACGTTAACCTGACAATGCAGAATATGCGAATGCTACGGATTCGCGATGTTAGGGCTTCACTCAAGTACAACGATGTCCTGTAGAATGAGCGTTCTAAAACGTGCTCTTCAGGTTTACCCGGCCCTTAATTTTTTTTTTCCGGGCGCCGGTTGCGCTTGGGAGTTGAGCAAGCTCTAGGATTGTTACAACATAGAACGATCCCAAAAATTTGTTAATCAGCGTAATCGTGACAAGCGACTGTTCACTTGAGTTTCATTCGACTACGTCTCCAAGCGGATAGTATAGACGATAAATATTCACTCCGATAGTGAGTTCGGTTGTACAAGCGCGAGCTGTCCGTCGGAATTTTTAGCGACAGTAAACGGCGGGTGACAGACTCAGAGATCGCGAATTGGAAGACGAATAACGATGCCGAAACGACAAGCAGACGAAGAGGAGACAGTTACCTTCCCTGAGAGCGCTCTCAAGAGCGGACAACGTGCGACGACTGTGCAAAATGAGGATAACGAAGTCGAGGGCATCGGAGAATTTGAAGATCCGTACGGAGATGACTTTGAGAGCGAGGGAGAGATTGATGAGCAAGAGGACGAAATTATTGAGTTAAACGACGACGATGAAGACAACGAAGAAGCGGCTATCGAGGGAGATGGCCCAGAAGAGAAGAGCAAGCCTAAAGGTATGTGCGTGCGCATTTTGACTTGATTGCCAGCGTGCTTATGACATTACGAACAGAGACGCCACGACTGTATCTCCCGCATCGATCAGCTCCATTAGGCGCTGACGAGGTATTGGAACCTGATCCAACAGTATATGACATGCTTCATCAGATAAATCTCAACTGGCCCTGTCTTTCATTCGACATTCTTCCCGACAATCTCGGTAACGAGCGACGGGGATACCCGAAGTCAACGTACTTCATTACTGGCACGCAAGCCAAGCGAAAGAGAGAGAACGAAATTACGGTCGTTAAGCTCAGCGATCTCAGTAAGACCTTGCAAAGGGACGACGACTCTGAACCGGACTCTGATAATGACGATAACGATTCCGAGCCCATCTTGGAGTCACGGTCCCTGCCAACGACAGATACTACAAATCGAATTCGGGTGTCTCCACACGCGGCTAAGACAAATGAGTATCTCACTGCATCAATGTCTGAGTCGGGTGATGTTTATATCTGGGATATCACACCACACTTCACGGCTTTTGACACACCCGGAACTACGATTACGAAGGCGATGAACAGACCGGTGCACACAATTCGAGCACATGGTGGAGTCGAAGGCTATGCATTGGACTGGTCTCCTCATGTAACTACAGGACAGCTGCTTACCGGCGACGTTACGGGTAGGATTCATTTGACAACACGAGGCTCTAACTCATGGACGACGGACAAGGTCCCGTATGTTGGTCACGAAAACGGAGCGAGCGTGGAGGAGCTACAGTGGAGTCAATCGGAAAAATCTGTCTTCGCTAGCGGAGGTAGCGATGGATTTATAAGGGTTTGGGATACTCGAAGCAAGAAGCACAAGCCAGCGTTGTCGGTCAGGGCCGCCACTAGTGATGTTAACGTCATGTCATGGAGTAAGAACGTGTCATACTTGCTAGCTAGTGGTCATGACGATGGTTCGTGGAGTATTTGGGACCTGCGGACGTTTAAGGCCAACGCCAATGATGAACCGCCTCTATCAGCCGCTTCATTCAGCTTCAATAAGTCTCCCATTACATCGATTGAGTTCCACCCAACTGAAGAGTCCATCGTCGCAGTCTCGTCCGCAGACAATACTGTCATGTTGTGGGATCTCTCTGTCGAGGCTGACGACGAAGAAATTGCCGCTCAGAAACGAGATGACGCAACCGGAGAACTTGATGATATCCCACCGCAGTTGTTGTTCGTCCACTGGCAGAAGGATGTGAAGGAAGTGCACTGGCACCGCCAAATTCCTGGTATGCTCATGAGTACCGGGGGTGAGGGTATCAGTGTATGGAAGAGTATCAGCGTATAATGCGTGAAGACTTGCCGAGGAAGCATAATGCGTAGAAGATCCCATGTTTGGTCACGCTTGGTCTATGAGATTGCATGTCATGGAGTTCTTGTGCTGTGTGACATATATGTCGTAGCGTAATGAAGTATGAGACTTCGTTATTAATAAATAAGTTGGTTTTGGCCCGATTTGAACGTGGCAATTATTACATCTGCACTCTCAATACTTTGAGCGCAAAAATCTTTAAACCCTAATTGGGAATCTCAGCAGCGCCAGACGCGGTTTAGCATCGATTCGAACTGCTTCGTGGACCAGCGTGCAGCTGACGCCGCCAATTAATCATTTATTAATCTGCGCATCGGTTGTTTGCGCGGCCCACTACGCGTAAAAGACTAGATGACAGCAAGGTAAGACTAACTCCCAACGTGCCGCTTAATGACCCTGTATGTTCGGTGGGATTAATGGGGAGCAAGAGACCATTCCTCTTTGGGATAAACTTTGATTACTGTTATTCAGCTGCCGAGTATTGGTGTTGCTCCAGCGAGGAATGGTCAGGCTATCCCTAAGAATTATTTGCCAAAGTTTAAACCCGGCTTTCTCGCGGTCGCCGTTTCAACCTCCCACACGACCTAGGTTGTTCGTAAGTTTGATTGCACTACGTTTTATATTCGGCAGTTCTTCACAATCCTTAGTTATTGCTTGTCTTCGATTCTGTCACGGATTTTCTTTGGCATTCCGGCCACGGCCCTTGATCTGCCAGGGTTTGAGTTTGTTCGGAGTTGGTGTGTGACATCTCCCTTGAAGACAACTCATGCAAATATTATCGCGACCGCTATTTTCGATATTTCAAGGATTCCTTGCTTCCAAGCGCGCCATATCCGTCCATTACAACGATATCTACTCATTCGCGTCCTGGAATATATGCCAGACAGCGGATCTTCCGGCTCGCTGCGCTCAAAGGTTTTCGTGTAATCCGCACCGCGACTGAAATCGCGGTGCTTTCGGTCTCGTTTCTATCGCGCAATGTCGTCGGATCGATCGTCTGGTGCCCAATCTCCAGCGCTGCTGTCCCTGCCATATATCGTAGACTGGGATGTGGAGGAAGTTGGTAACTGGCTGGAGCGAATAGGCCTGTGGCAGTATCATGAGTCGTTTGCCGAGAACGATATTACAGGAGAAGTTCTGATCCATTTGGACCACGATTTCTTGAAGGACTTGGGCGTTTCTTCGGTTGGCCACCGACTGCAAATCTTGAAAGCTGTGTACAATATTAAAATAGCGCAAGATATTCCTATCGAAGCAGGACAATTTGTGCCAATATGTACTAGCCTTGTATTATTTCATCCTGAATATTTGCTAACATGGACTTTCAGCGCTGAGCGAGCAAGAAGTAGCAGATCATGAGACGGTTGATGTCCAGCGGTTGATGAAAAGCTTAGAGATAAGGGATCGAAAATTGATGCATGCTGAACAAGAAATCAGGCGGCTGATGGAAAATTATCACCGACTGCGCGAAGATCTCTTACCTATATTTAAGATGGTTAAGGAATCGAAGGTATGCAGGGCAGGGACATCGTTTTTATGGTCGCTTCTCTAATACTATAACAGCCTCTTCCAATGCCTGACTATCCTCCGACAAATCGATCTAGTCTTCTTCAGTCATCTTATGCTGTAACCTCTGATCCTCCACCATCAATTCTTTCTTCACGACACTCTATGTTTATCCCTTCGTCACAACCTATATTAGGCGGGCCGTCGGTGAATAACTTTTCACAGCAGTCACAATCGTCGTCGTCACATCAAGGTCTTTCGCGGAAATTATCCACAAAGAAGATTAACACATCAAAAACCAATTCATCCCCTACGCACACACCTGAATGGCTAGAGCAGACTCTAATACCGTCATCATCGTCCGCGAACAACAATGGAGCAAGTTTATCGTCAACTGCTCCGTCGTCAACACCAACATCTGTCGCCGCGCCACTTACTTCGCCGCTCGCCAACATATCATCGCCAAAGGACCTTCATCAACGTAATATGGTAACTAGCCCATCGATTCTGTCGCAGCCATCGCAACACCATGTCTCTTCTACAGTTCCCATCTCCTCAGCTTTCCCATCGTCTCTCACACTTTCAGAAGCGTTTAAGCCGTTTAAACTGAAGCAAGACGATCCGTGCTACAAGGTTCTGCCTGCTGTCTTGAAGGGACATAAGATTAATGACGACTGGCGGCAATACGCATTACTAGTTTGTTTCGGCGATCAAGAGAGGCTCTTAGGCTTAGACGAAAAGCCGTTGCGAGTCTTGAAGGAGCTGCAGGACGCAGGCAAGCAACCAGTTTTTATGCTCCGGCCAATACAGGGCATGAAGCATGAGCAAGGCGCGATTGTTACCGGAACTCCTGGCGGTGTCTTGTAAATTTGTCTATTTTGTTACTATGTATGGTGCGTATTGGAGGGTAAAAGGGACAAACCCGAAGGATAGACAAAGTTTCGTAATCCTGCATGAGTCTGCTTTGTACGGCTACTGGTGTTAATTTGGTTGAATTCTTTAGTTAATATTTGTTTTTGCCTGAGCGCTAATTTAATTGGCGCCGTGTACGAATATGTAGTACTCACAATTTAGTGTCCGTTTGGATTTGTTCTTATTAGTTTGATCATGGCTGCATATTTTCCGCATTTTATATGTAGACACTGTATTGCTGTTATTCCTACACTAGATTCATGTTGGCTTGTGTTGCACCATTGCATGGAACAAGAAGACATATGTAGCCGCTCGATCCATGCAGGAAAATTGAGATTAAAATATTAACGCTATCTATATCAATCGTCTTATTTCTAGCCCGTAAACGAACATCAGAAAATAACTTTTACAAAATATTTAATATCAGTCCGTCAACGAACAGTTCGTGGCTCAACCTCTCATACATTTACCCATACCTCCAAGGTATTTAGACATTGATGCGTGAAACACAAAGAGTGCGTATAATCAAGAAAAGAAGAGCCGAACGACGTCACAACTCGCCAGACATAAATTCTAGCATCTACAACAAGAGTTCAAGCGGGTTCTCGACAATCCGCTTGAACGCCTTGATCCACTCACCACCAACAGCTCCGTCAACAACACGGTGATCGAATGATCCGGTGACGGTAATGACATCCTCAAACTTGATACCACCATCGACGTCCTCGACGGCCTTGCGCTCAGTAGTTCCAACAGCCAAGATAGTGCTATGGGGCGCGTTGATAATCGAAGTGAACGAAGTCACAGCGCTGTTCATACCCATGTTGGAGATGGTGATAGTGCCGCCAATGTACTCATCTGGTTTGAGCTTACCGTCACGAGCCCGCTTGCCAAGATCTTTGACTTCCTTCGAGATTCCGGCTAAGCCCTTAGCATGGGCGTTCTTGACAATCGGTGTAATCAGACCGGTAGGAGTAGAAACAGCAACCGAGACATCGACAACGGAGTACTGTCGGATAACACCCTCAGTCTCGAGCCAAGACGAGTTCGCGATAGGGACCTGCAGAGACGCCAGCGCCATTGCTTTAACCAGGAAGTCGTTGACCGACAATCGGTATCGTCCGTCCGCAGTCGAATTAAGGGCCTCCCGCAGCTTGAGAAGCTTGGTGACAGTAACAGTCGACGACACATAGTAGTGTGGGGCGGTCTGCACCGAGGATGTGAGTCTCGACGCGATGGTCTTGCGCATTGACGAGATCGGGATGTCTTCGAACGTCGCCGCAGCTGTGGTCGAAGGAGCGGGGGTAGGAGCAGCCTTGGTTGCAGGGGGCTTGTACGCATCGACATCGGCCTTGATGATACGACCGCCAGGGCCGGATCCCTTGATGTTCTTCAGCGGAATGCCTTGCTCGAGAGCAATCTTTTTGGCGATTGGCGACGCGAGGATACGATCAGCAGGAGGAGCCTCTGGCTCATCAGCTGGCTCTGCGGAGGGTGTTGCGGCTGGTGCAGAAGCTGGCTCTGTAGCTGCCGGAGCGGCGGTGGGTTCAGTAGTAGAAGCAGGCTTGCCACCCGACGCAGCGATAGCCTCGTCAAGAGTGTAGTCGGCGAAAGCACTAACATCCTCTTCATTGGGAACGTAAACTCCGATGGGCTAGCACTCAAGTTAGCAATCCACCTGGAACGCAATTCGTGACTTCGATGTACTGGGACAGCAATTTATGTCAAGGGTCGAGAGTAATGTGGCATTGGTCAGCCAAAAGGTGTGCGAATATACGCAGACAGTAATCTTGCAATAGTGACAACTAATGTCCCAGCTTCGGTACAAGAAAATGAGCTAATGAGCGAACATACCTTGCCAACAGGAACCTCCTTAGCACCTTCCTCGAGCAAAACCTTGGCCAGGTAACCGTCGTCTTGGAACTCGAAGTCCATCTGTGCTTTGTCGGTCTCTATCTCGACAAGGATCTCGCCTGGAGAAAGAGAATCGCCGACTGCTTTGGCCCACTTGCCAACATTTCCCTGAGTCATAGTTGGCGACAGCGCAGGCATGTCGATGATAGTGTGCGGGGGGTATGCTTGAAGACTAGTCAGAGCCTGCGACAATTGAATTGATTTTTATGCCAAATTGACATGCAAGACACGAGCGATCGACCTTGCGGCGCTACAACGTCCACTACAACTTCCACGACAATTGCACCTTCCACAATGGAATAAACCGCATCGGAAATTAGCAAGTAGTCACTCACATTTTGAGGCGTAGAGCCTAATTAGATTGGGGAGGACCAGCCTCTGATGGAAAGGGGAGGTAGAGCGCACGCAGCTGGAAACCGACGTCAGAACTGTCCGATCCTAGCACGACCATTTCACTCCGGGAAATGACAATTGAAGCAACATACACATTAGCAGCACGGCGAACAGCAGTTGCCGACGCCAGACGGGCGACTATTGTGGCGGACATTGCTGTAGGGAAGTAAGCAGGATGCACGATGACCGAAACGGGGAAACTGGATAGAAAAGAAGAGCGACGACAAAAACGCGGAAGAGCGAGACCCAATGGCTGTTGTGTGGGAGGCCCGCCCTCGCTCGGGTGCCTAGCCTGGCTCCCTTGCCGCCAACCCTAACCCAGACGACCCAAAGGCAACAAACACGGCAAATTTCTCGTCATTCAACATGGCTTATAGTATTTACGCGTGGGGCAGTAGCGAATGCAATTGCCATTTAGTCGCAAGGTAAGGAAATTGGAGATTAGGAAGAAGCCAGAAACTTTTTAAGGCGATGTAAAGCACTGAGCCTAGCCAAGATAATAATGCAGCATATTTATGTCAATGACAATTACCAATTGACAAGCAACACAGTTTTCCTGACGGATGATTCGTCTCAGTTTTTGATGGAGAAACCTATCCTACTAGACGGACCCGTGTAGGCGCCGCGCACAAAAAAATGATGTCCCAGTAATCTAGTAAAGTCGTAGCAGACAATTGATCGTAGTAGACAATTGAATAACTTCCGAAATATTACTCTTCGGTCGTACCAACAAGTGTACGAGATATAGCATGGGTAATGCGAGCTCTTCGGAAATCAGTGAGTGGGATGTGTAGTTGGGGAGCGGTAACCCAGGTAAGCTACCAATTAGCCGCCGCTAACCGTGACTTTCCGACGATATCGCTGGTGCGTAGGCCTACACAGGACGATGTAATTTTCAGAACGGTGGCCCCAACCGGTCCCAAAAAGGGTGACAACAGAAATTACATTGTAAAGTTGCGGGATGCCCGTTATTATGCGTTGCAAGTGTTATCCCGTGTAACTTTGACTATGCACTTTGTTGATACACTTTGATACTGCGCAAACTAGCGTTTTGCAATCAAGCGCATCAACCGGATGTACGATCTGTTGACTTGAGCCTAGAATTTGGGATTGCATCGCAGCGATCGATGTCAGTATGGATTAAATACGTCTCAATCTAATAGAATACCACTGGAGTTAAACCCAAGGCTTATGATACATTTGAAGTCACACCTTTGGTGTTGTTGTGGCATTCGCGTTCGGTGACGCGTTGGACCAACTTGGAAGTTATCCAGCCCATGCAAACCGTGCTGAAAGTAGAAGCATCCCTAACTCAACCTCGTACAGATAGCAACATCCTCAACGCCTCTCTTTCCTTTATCTGTTTCCACGTCAACTCCTATATCGCACCCATTGACTCATGAGCACAGGATTATTTCTCCGGTTATAAAGGATTGGTTGTAAGATTGATTAGGATCGAGATCGGTGAGTTGGATCTAACACCTACCTCGTCGTTATGCTATATTAACCTCTCTGCCCGAATCACAAGACTTTCTACCGATTCTTTCGTTTCAGGTATGTTTTGATCACGGTAGACGTCATTAGCTGGAATCTCTGGAGAGGTCATGCTTAGCCTCTGAAATTTATTTGGAGATGTCGCGACGCTCTTCTCTCTATTTACTTTGGCAATTAGCGAATGAAAGGTCGTTAGTGTTGTAAGTTACTCCGTGCTGAAATTTACGCGACTTGAACCTCACCCCTTGGCATCCCTGGCACGTGAATTCGTATAGCGACCCTGCTAGCTCAATTGGCAGAGCGTGAGACTCTTAAGATTTATTGTTATCTCAAGGTTGGGGGTTCGAGACCCCCGTGGGGTGATTTTTTGTTGATGGTTTTAGTTTTCTATAGGTTTGTTTCTGTTGATGGTTTTAGTTTTCTATAGTTTTCTTAATTTTCCTTTGGACTGTCCCTTAGCTTATTCCGTAGGCGAATATCACGGCAGTAGTATTGGGAAGGTGGCACAGCGCGTGTGTATGCGTTCGATGCTTAGTAGTTGCCTCTTAATGTCGCGGTCGCTTGTCTGTTTGTCAGTTATTTCTTTCAAATAGCTAAACTACATCTAAATCTTCGTCTGATCGTGACCATAGCTACTGCGGCTCTATGCCTTCCAAGCAAACATGCAGAGACTAGTCGACAACATCAACATAGCCATGCAGGAAGTCCACAATAGTGGCGAATCCAGCTCCGGGCTCAATGACTGTGGAAGCAATGGTCTCATCTGCTACGTCTTCCACATAATCTACATATTCCCCAATATCAGGAAGAGAGTCCCCCGTATGACCCGCTTTTTCGCCTTTGAACAGATCGCCGAATTCAGTCGTACTTTGTCTTGACTTGGACTTAATTATTGCTCCTCTATCGGTGTCGGAAAACGAAAGATCCCGAACAAGGGAATATTGTTGCTCGAATCCTGTTTCTGTGATGTCACTATTCTTCTGCCTCCGATGCTTCATGTCTGCAATCAATTGAAAAAGGTCATCAATGTTTAAAGATGTATGTGACGATTCATAGCTGGTCATATGTTCAGCGTCTATGGTGTCGTTCTCAGATTCATCTAAATCTTTATAAGCGTTAGTATATTGAGTGAAGAGGATATATAAAAGCTGACTGGCCACCGGTAGTGTCTTTGCTTTGAATCGTAGAGTGCTCGTTTCGGAAAGACTCGACTGAGGTAGAATGTTAGTATTAATAATGAATCAGACATTACTACTTGTAACCTTTGCCGGCAGCTAAAGAATCTTGATTTGTTAATAAAGGCTGTGGAGTCGGTACGCCAGCATTCGAATCATTAGTCCGTAAATTAGAGTATGTGGAAAGACTTGGCCCGTTGACCAGCGGGGAAAATTTCTGGAATTTCACGGTAGCGTTCTCGCTCTTGTTCAGGAGTGCTTCATTCGCCTGTCTTTTGCTCGCAGTGCTCTGTAGCTTCGTCGATTGGGCTACTACCGCGTCTTGTTTCGCAATAATCGGTTCGTTAAGTTCTCTTTCGTCATCACTATCCAGTGTAATATCATTGCCGGGTTCCAAAGCAGTAGGATATGAACTTGTCATTCTATGATTGTCAATAACTCATAACTTCAACTTTCACTTGATAGGTCACAAACATTCGCAACTTCTCGTCAAGTCGTTCGAAGTCTTCGTCATCTAACAGGCTATCACTCGAGAAACTCAGTGGCTCGTGAAACGGAACAGCCATCTGAGGCGCAACTTTGGTCGCCATGTCCCTGACATGGAACGACTTTCCTGGATCGTTCGTCAGCGAGCAATCACTTGGTTCCTGAATCTCAGTGATCGTCCGATGAGTCAAAGACTGAAGCATTCGGATACTCTCAGGTTGCAACGACAGCGCCAGCTCTTGAACAGTTTGTGTCCCGACCAATTCCTCGCACGAAACCGTGCACCGGCATTTCAGTGTTGTCGTTGGCGGGGTGCGGATCTGCACACCAACCACATAATTATTCCCACTTTTCAATTGATACATGCTATAAGGTGAGGGAGTTAGTAATCCGAGAATACGAATAGTCGAAGAGATTTACATTGCCCGTCGAAAATCAACCAACTCCCCGTTGGATAATTCAACCAAAAATCCGACTGTGAGTAGTTTGCGATTATACATCTTTACCACAGTCTTGTTCATTAACTTCACCGCTACTTGGATCGTAATCTTAACCGACGACGTGTCTGGCGTCTCTCTAAGTTTCTTCAAGCTAACCTCAAATCTGGGCATTTTCTCCACATCTTGTAAATATTTCATACCGCGACCCCTATTCAAAGACAGCGCGCTTTCAATACTGAGACTGTCCATGCCTGCCAGATCTGCAAATGTGCGGACATCTCTGTTGAGAAACTTGCGCAAAGTCGCCGGACCGACACCTTCGAGCTGGAGAAGAATGTTTGAACTGTTGTCCCATATTTCCGCTTGCAGTGACCGTGCAAGTTCTAGAGCGTTACGAACAGACAACGCGTCAAGTGCCTGAATCTTGCAGTCGACAATGCAGCGAATAAGACGTTGCACATGTTGCCATACGATGGCTTTATCAGAATGAAACTGAGTGATATGTTTGCCAGAGCCGTCATACGCAGGAAATTCCGGACGCCCAAGAGTAAACTGCTCCAGATTAATAGTCGCATTCTAATAAAGGGCTAACTAATGTGGATATGATACCTGAATGATTAAGCTCACTTTCTCCCCAGAATCCTTGATGTCTGCTGTCTTCAGCGGATACCGTATCCCAACAGAAGCATTGATCTCTTTATAGAACTTCTTTTCACCTTGTTTGAATCTGATATTCTTAAACTCATTGGATTGCACCAGCATGTTTAACTAAGATTCGTCAACATACATGACTCCATCTACGTATCTACTATACTCACGATATCAGATATACTCATTCCTACTCCAGCATTCATAAAGTTCAACATCGTTTGAAACTGAATATAGAACAATGCCATTGACTTGCCATAAGTCGTAGGCACTAATACATTCCCGTCCGAGGTCTCGACAATTTTGGAGGTTTGCAAGCGCGCTATATTTTCTGTACATAAGTGGTCTAAACTTTCTTCGATAGTCTTTGAAGAACCCGTGGCGCCAATGTTGTAGTGGGCAGGATTCTTCTTCATACGGACATATAGGAACGTGGAGCGCAGCCATCCCTTTGCTGATTCGATGTCATTTATCGTTCTGAGACAAACTTCAGCGTTCTAAAACAAATCAATAATATTCTTGCGCAATTGTTAGAATCCCTACCAGATGCTCTACTAGATGATTATGAAGGCAACTTTCGACTACTTCCTGGCCACAGAGAATCTGCTCATACTTTGACTGCTTATCCCGTGTAGTCATGATGACGGCTGATTAAAGTCAGAAAATTGAATTAGAATAACGACGTGTCACCAGCATATAAATATCTATAAATCTTACCAACCCCCGATGTATCGAATTGAGGTCTTCCGGCACGACCCATCATTTGATGCATATCAAACTCTGTGTATTCCTGCACCTGTCCTTCTATCCATGCCGACGTTCCTCTAATAATAACTAGCTGAGCAGGAAGATTAACCTAATAAGCCTTAGCATCATCGCCAACTTAGCATAGGAACAATGTACGTGCTCCAACTGATAATGTCGACGTGCAGCAAATAATCAGAATCTTTCGCCCAAGAAACATTCTCTCAACCATAACTCTATCTTGCATTGACAACCCTGCATGATGATATGCCACACCCGCTCTCGAAAGTTCATCAAGCTCGTTGTCTTGAAAGTGTCTGCCGGGATCCATTCGACAGGACAAGATGGCTTCGCGTGACTTCATCCATGTCTTGGCAAGGAGTTTCGCCGTTGAGACTGTGCTTTTGCGGGTAGGACAGAAAATTATGATAGGCTTTTGTGCAAAGTGCGCATCTAGAATTTCCGGAAGCCTTTCACCGTTAAATACCAACTAGCGGAAGCAGGAAGGGACTCCACATACTTGCTGTCGTAAAGCTTATCTAGCTGAAACGTATTCGTTGTTCGAGCCGGATATCCATAAACATGAATATCAAGTTGAACGGGCCTAAATTCCTCTCCAAATGCAAATAACTGGGCTGGTACTAGGTTCCGTGAGTACTTCCATTAGACTTGCGCGATATTCAGAACAAACTTACTTGAACGAGAGTTCCACTGTTGACCAAGCCATTCGGCGATGTCTTCAGCGTTGGGTATTGTAGCAGATAAGGCAATAAACCGTGCATGAGGAGCGATGTATTTCATTCTTGACACCACTACTTCCAAAGTCGCGCCGCGAAGATCTTTCAGAATATGAACTTCATCAATCTATATATCGGTTGAGAATTCGACGGACAAAATCACACCACATGCTAAAACAGCATACCAGCACAAGCTTGACTATCGTCATCAACCGATCATAGTCTGTCCATCGCCGAGTCGTCGAATCCCACTTCTCCGGCGTCGTGATAATCACATCAGCCTGCTTTACGGTCGCAATCTCCTCCGCAGACGTATCGCCGGTCAAGAATCCGCATTTCACACCGAGCACAGCAAGTCTCGCAGACCAATCTTGAAATCTCTCGTAGCACAACGACTTTGTTGGCGCAATATATATTATTTTGAAGTTTCCTATATTATTGGCGACCAGCGTTCTCAGCATGGCTAGCTCGAAAAGAACTGTCTTTCCTGAACCAGTGGGTGAAGATATAACCGTGTTAACGTCATCCTGATATAGCGTTGAGAAGCATAGCGATTGCATGTCATTAAATGCCGGGAATTTGAAAATCGAGCGATAACGGTCCGGTAGCACCGCTGTTGAAATTGATTTTAGTCCTGACGTGAGCGGTCGTGCCATCCTCCGGCTGATGACCTCTCGTTATTGGAATGAACGAGGTCACTGTTGATATCCGTTGGACGGGGACACGTAAGTGCGAGAGAGTTATGACATGCACGAAGATAATACTGCAATCCCCGATGGCGAACGAAAGTGAATGGGCGGGACGTAGCGCGTAACAACAGCTCTGACGCGTACGTCAACAAGGTTAAGCCAAACATCGATGTTGTTGCGTCTGCGCCATATTAGAATAAACGTTTATGCTTCACGACTCATCTTATAAGTTTACTCGGTAATATAATTGAACTGTTCCAATATTGAGTTATATTCAAATGATTCATGAGCAATTCTGGACTAGCATCCGCTTCCGCACCTAATCGAAAGAAAATCATAGTTCTTGTCGGCGCACCTCTAGCTGCCGACCTTCCGGTCCTACCTGAGGTTCGCAACAATTCAGCAGTACCTGCCAGAGCAGAAGAGGATGATGAATCTATAATCGAACACGCCAGCCGAAATCTCGATGATTTGGGAGCGGATCTTCCTAGCAAGAAGGCCGGTGAATCCGCTTTGCTAACTAAGAGTGGGTGCGTTCATCAAGATATCAATTTCTCTGTAGCTAATACGAAATAGATGAAACGTCTCATGAAATATCCACGCCAGTGTCTCTCCGCCTTCTTCTCACCCGCAGAATCTCGTACATCTCAAGCATCCCCAGCACTGACCACCTCAAAACGTTTGGCCCACAGTATTTCTGCTTCCTAGCAGTCATTATGTCCATATCGCAGCCGATCCACACGAAATCCGGTCGATTCAACTGGCTCACCATTGTGGATTCGTCCATTCCGTATCGGTCGCTGGTTGTAGACACGCGAGAAGCTGTTAAGCCTTTGCCTATCTCTGTGTGGGACTTGGAAGCGATTAGTCATACGACGGATTCGTGCGGGCGGAAGTGGATGCCGACTATTGGAGATGTGGTGTATCTCTCCGACGTCCTGGTGCAAGAGTATCGCGGGGAAGTGTCTGGTACTACGCGCCGGCATGTCACGAGGATACGATTATTGTTCACTCCAAAGGATATGCGAGATATGAGTACCTTGAGCGGGTGTGAGGAGGAAGTTGCTTTGTCACCCTTTTCGAGGACGATTAGAGAGTTCGTTGTCGAGCTGAAGAAGTGGGTTGAAGTTATTGAGAACAATCGGAGCATGATATCAACCCCCGAAGTGTCCAATGCCGTTGGTGGTCGTGCTTCAGGTACACGATAACGCTCCATCGACTTAACGTGATCGGGAAGCGAGCCGATCGCAAAAACCCACCATCAGCTTTATTTCTCTACATAGCAACCCACAGCGACGATATATAACATTATAATAAATGAAAATTTATTCTGCATCCCGTTTGCATGTACGTGAGGTATGTCCGCTTTGGTTGCAACGGCTACACCGTCTGATAGTACGTGTTTCTTCTACGGCCGTCTTCCCGTTGTCGTCCCGTTGGACCACTTTTCATGATGTGCCTTCTTCTCCAGTCAAAATATTATTAAAAGCAATAAATGATCTAGTAGTTTGGCGCTTTTTCTTTTGGCGTTCTACAGTGCCCTGCATTTGTGTAAGTTGATCAGTTAAAATCGCGGCCTGATATAGTGCTAGTTCCGCGCACTTCTTTATCTGATCAATTGCGACATGCGTTTGACTTGGAGGGCTTACTCTGCTTAAATATTTTTTAATTTTCTCTGATTGACGTTGTAGTTGAATTATAGTCTTCGGCGTGTCAGGTACCCATGTCTCTTGAGATCCTTGTGGCTGACTGCTCTCCGGACTAGGTGTGTGAAACGAAAGTGAAAGTTACCAATACCCTACTTGGATCATACGGAACTAGCCCTGTAGCTCTAAATCCACTCTGAATATTTGAAGCAGATAATGCTTCTCGTCGGGCGATTTGATATAGGCGTAGAAATCCAACTTGTCGATGTGATTTGTACCAGCCCTCGTACTCTGTTCAACTTGGCAACCATACGCTCGCTTTAGAGGCGAAAACAGCCCACATCGAGCGGTTGTAGTAGATGTTGACGAATGAGCTGACATATATAGGGGAATAATGAAATTCTCTGTACAATGCTGATCAAATTCTGATGAAATATGGCTTCCGTGCCCGTCCAAAATTAGTAACCGATATTTTCCCTTTGTACGAGCCCGTGTGCACTTGTCGAAGACTTCCCGAAGCCATTGTAGACCAAGCTGGTTCGTGGTCCAACCGTTATTGCTCACACCAACTGACCAATCGTGTGGAATATCGCTAAACCAAGGTGTTTGGAACACCTTGCCTTGAAAGATAACCATAGGTGGTAAATATCCATCCAGAGGAATTGACCGCTTCAACAACAGTGACCCACTCACGATTCCCTGGCTGCTTCAGAAACGCCCTCCCTTCTCTTTCGGCAGAGGTGACAATCTTTGCAGTTCGATACCCATTTGGAAGCACGTTTCGTCAAAGTTGTAGATATCGTCGTCCACAATCCCATACATCTGAATAGTATTGCGTACGAGATCGAACCATTTCGTAATAATCTCGGGATCCTCTGTTTTTGCCCGTTGATGGTCATATCTTCGGGAGTACTTAGACTTCAACTCAGGATGTCTTCTGATGAAATTTCGCACCCATTTCTCACCGACTTTGTTGAAAGCTTACGAGCGCTTAGTAAGAAGGAGGTCGGCCATTCTTCGAGCGTCCGCCACCCTAGGAGGAAGTCCTCGCTTGTCCATTCAAAGGATCCATTCTAGAAGCACTTCTTCTTATCTTTGAGTGAGTTTTCGCGTCGGTGTGATAGAATCGCGCCGTGATATGCGACCTCTCAGACGATCGTGAAGGGTAGAGTAGGGGACGTCGTCCGACCGCGCCGCGACTTTAATACTTGAAATTTTGCCGTTTTTATATGCTTGAATTGCTAAGAGAATTCTTCCCTCCTTACTTTGATCGTGTTCGGCCATGGTTGCTCCGTTATAAACAACTGAAGTACGTGTCGCGTAAAAAAATGAAGAGGTGATCCGCTTGCTTGGGCTAACCGATCGGTTAGCTTTGCCGATCACGTTAGAGTTTAACAAATCAGAAATGTACTTTGACCCAGAATCATATATAGCGTATCAATGTACAGCACTTAGAAATAAAAGGAGATCCCAAAAATTGAACGCTAACTAGAACGAGAAACCATCCAAGAAAGATTAGAGAAGCAACGACACGGAGGCCACGCTGTCAGTAGTCGCTCTGTCGTCGGCAAATGGTGACCGCGCCGGATTTGGTGGCGATATTACTTCAACGAAGGCAGGATGTATCAGAGCGAAGGACTTTAATCTACAAACGAGATGTGCAATTTCTGTAGTTACACGTAAGGATAGACGTGACCCTGGCGTCATCAAATCTAGCAAGTGGATAGGGTCCCACCATCTGCTTAAACTCCCAGCTTGAAAAAATGCAATTTCACTGCCTGAACATATCGGTTTATTGAGAAATATTTCGTACGGCGGCAAAGCCAACGATAACGCTACAGTTATTAGGGATTCTGGCTCTGGACATAGAGGAATGCCGATAATTTTAATAACGGGCTACCCTTGTTCCGGCAAGACCACCCGTGCCCATGAAATCATCGCCGCTTTCACAGAAATGGCGCCGGACCGCAAACTCCATCTCGTGTCGGACGACACTCTCGATATTGACAAGAGCGTCTACAGAGGTAAGATCAATTTGTCCCTGTATTCCGGGTCACTCCGTCTCCTGAATCGTCGTGAGGATACTAAAACATCAAAGATGCGAAGCAGGAGAAAATGGCGCGTGCAAATATTATGTCCTCGATTAAGCGATACTTATCGCGAGAAGCTATTGTTATCGTGGACGGATTAAACTACATAAAAGGATTTCGGTACCAGATATTTTGCGAGGCAAAGGCAGAGAAGACCACATATGCTGTCGTTCACGTTGGTACTCCCGTTGAGGTTTGCCAAGCCTGGAATGCATCTGTCGACAAGAACCCGTGGGACAAAGATTTGTATGTATTATTGTTTTTAACATTGTCTATACTTGGTCTTCGCTACTGTCAACGCTGTCAATTTTGTGAAAGTGGGTGAATATGGTACTAATGTGATGTCGAGATTCGACGCATTGGTCTTCCGGTATGAAGAACCGAACGGCATGAACAGATGGGACTCCCCACTCTACACGCTTCCTTACTCGGATCCAGCAATTACACCCAACGAAGGCATCTTCCCACCTCTCTTCGACTCTATCATCCACTCAAAAGTCAAACCACCCAACTTCGCAACGATCCTCAAACCAGCAGTTTCAACGGACTACATATACGAGCTCGACAAACAAACGCAAGAAGTCGTAAAACGGATTGTCGAGCTACAGCAGGAAGGTGGTCCGGGCCAGACGGTTGTAGTGTGCACTGAGGGCGCGGTAGTGCTGCCGGTTGAGAATGTTGCGATCGCGCAGTTGCAGCGGTTAAGACGGAATTTTGTCGCGCTGAATAAGGTGAGACAGATTGATGGTGGGAGAATCAAAAGTGCGTTTGCGGAGTTCCTAAATCGGAATTTTGGGACGGAGTGACACTGTCGCGCCAGATACGAGCGAAAGATGTCGTTTTGTATGATATCGGTGAAATACTGTATAATACTGCATTGGGATTAGGAACCCAAAATTTAATATATTCGGGACTGGACTAGAAGAGTTCGATTATTAGATGAAATAATCTACATGTGGGGCGCAGTTTTGCTGGAACCCTGACTTCCGTGGCATCGGCTAAATATGTCTCGGAGACTTATACGTGACTCTCGCGTAGATTGCTCTGTGACAATCCACCACAGAAATACATCATACCAACTGTACATATACTCTTACGGCGAGGAATAGGACTTGTTGCTGAATCGCTAACACAATCCAGGCACAACAGGGAGATTAGACCTTCTATCAAAAGTCATGAATCCATCCTGCGCGTGTCCGTTCTCCAGTTTAAGTGGTAATATTTGTTGATTACTATGTTGACGAGCCCTATAGCAGATCATCTGCTCGGCTGCAGCAATGTCAAATCAACGGGACAAACCACTTCCGAGCGTGTCCCATAACTTAGGTCGCGGCAATAACCCGTCGAGCGAACTTACCGCTTCAAATATCGTTTGGCAGATATGTGAGTAAGTAACCCTAGTTAAACATATGTGTGTTAGACTTGACATGAAATGATTCGAGATGATCGACTTGCCTTCGATGATCAGCGTCAACCTATTCGGTATCACTTAAGGCATATAAGAAATGAGAAATGTAGCTCTAGGATATGCATACAATAAGACACGTAGCTACAATTTCAGCTCGCAATAAGACAACATTATTCAGACATGGTTGAAATTTCGCGCGAGATTCGAACGAAGACCATTGGACGCCGTAATTCCTAATGATGCCAATAAGATTCGGACAACACTACTGGCACTATCAAAACAGTTACCGAGACACCCATACTACAACAAACTTCGAACTTGCAGATAATATAACTTCACATAATCGTACAGCACTGCTTGAGACATTTTGCCACCATTTGCACCTGATCACCGTCAGGCGGCTGCTGCTGCTGCTCAATCTGAAACTGCTGCTGCGGATGACCTGAATAAACACCCTCTTGGTGATACGCACCGCTCGCTGTATTCGCATAGCTGTTCCCATACTGCGGCTGGTCCTGGCGGCCGTATATATTGTTGTACTGAACCTGGGGCCTGTACGTGGCATTCGGCCTCTCTGGACTCGGGTAGTGATAATTACTTTGCGCGAAATTGTGTTTGGGTTGAAATGGCATCTGGCCCATTGGGGTGTATCCGCCAGGTCGCTGGAAGTTAATGATGATAACGCCCGAATTGTCGTCGTCTGCAGCATATTGAAAGCCGTGCTCTTGACAGAGACGTTCCACTGCGGGCTATACGGCATCAATTAGTATATGACTGGCATTCGTCGCAACTGACGGGAGTATTGTACTTTAATTTTCGCGACTCCGCCGGTGGAGTGATTTCCTTTGCCTACGATAACTTCCAGATGAGCCTCATTGCGAGCTTTGGAGGCAGCAATACGTTGCTCGAGATACTCCTCAGCCTCTAAGAGACATCAGTAGCAGTTGGTATAAGTGGGATGACGGGAATACCTTTGACATAAAGACCATGGAGATCGATTTCATCTGCATCTGAGTCTGCGTTGTTCGCGCGAAACACAAACTATAATAGCTGTAATCAATCAACAATTCGTACGCTTGTTAATGGCAAGACTTACGGCAGCAGCCTGAGCATTGTATCTGTCCATGTTCTCGCCATGCTGTTTGCCTTGCTCGGAGATGCGCTTCGCCTCAGCACCGTCACCACGCTTATGTGCCTCGTGGGCCGCATCGTAGCATCGTGAACGAGCTAGATACTCATTTGAAGCTGCAGTAATCCATCAGTCGGTCCGAGCATAAGAGTGGTAATGAGAACCCTACCTAAGTCGCGTAGGCGCTTATACTAGACGGAGAGTTAGCATCAGTAGTCTCTGCGTCTGACAAAGGCAATTCCACAGCAATTCCACAGCAGCGCCTCAAACTGCTCGTCAAAAAAGATCTGGAGTACCTCAGCATCGTCCGCATGGTTGTAATCACGCTGTGGTTTGAATGCTAGAAGACATCAGTTGCAATCCCCAATAGGTCAAACAATCCCGAGAAAAACGCACGCGAAAATGATAACGGAGATAATATCGCTGTAGTGGCGCTCATACTTTATAGCATGCGGCGTAAGAGTACTCGCTGAAACCCGGGTGCCGAGATAGACGCAAGATTACCGGTCCTCACTGATTGAGCACAGAAACAATTCTACTAAAAAGGGTCACACAGAAATCACACACTAATCGCAAAAGAAGGAGGCAATACTAGGCGCAACAGTCGTCACTCGCAATTGTCAGTAGCAGAAGGCCGTCAACAAGATGCGATGTGCATGCACAGCGGTGCTACAAACTTGCCGAACAATGGCGAACTTAAGGTAAGAAGCCACGTTGACATCACGCACGTGCCATTGATCTCTGACTCTCACCTAGCAAAACCTCACCAGACTCGCAAAACCCATTATATTGCGAAAATTAAGCAGAGCATTCGGGAGAGCTTAAGATCCAAGTGGGACTTGCACTGTACAGAAGCATTGCTGCTACTGTACAGCGGGGCTAAACGTGGCGGCATCCAAGAGACACTGCCACTCGCCATCATACACTCAGTGAAGTACTTGAGCATGGTGTTTTTGCAAGCATTGACGTTGCGGTCAAAGACAGAGGTGCATCTCTGGCACTCAAACACCCTGGATCGCCCCAAGGTGTGATTCACCCATGCTCAACAGGAGCACGTCTTGGACGTCCACTCCTCTTTGACTTCTAGCACTTGCGTCTGCGCAAACTGCTTTGCCTTCATGGCAGTCCGATCAAAAAAAGCACAGTGGCCAAGGGTGGCCATGCACGCCTTGACTTCCTGTTGTGCTTTAGGCAAGTGTGGAAGTTGAGCTTCGGGAAGAAATTACTGTGGTAATGGGCACACAGAAATGTCGCCGTCTTCTCTAGCATGTCCTCGACTAGGTGATTGATTCTCTCACCCAGTCGGAAATATGCCTTTTGAAGGTTTTGGCGTTTCTTGTGGTTCCGAAGAGCCGCCAACCGACTTTGTAACTTCCGCCGGCGGTGCAGCGGCTTCGACACCCTCACACTGTACCCCTCCCTTCCTCAACAACGTTCTCGTTTGAGTCGTAGCACGTCAGAAAGGTACGAACACCGGGATCTATAAAAACAAACTCACGCCGTGTTGCCTTCCTCTTCGCTTTCCTTTCATTGGGATGATGAGAAAGTAGCGACCCAACCGCGTCCTCAAGCGCCTTGAATCTCTGGTTAAAATTGTGGGTAATGGCTCTGTCAGCCATCTTTGACGGTGAGAAGATGAATGAATAAAAAGGCCGCTCACCACGGTTCCACTTCTCGTTCTGATGTCTGAGGCACGAAGGTACATTCGGCCAATTTATAATATAGTGCAGTGTGCGAATTATAGCGTTGTGTGACGAAATGACTCCTTTTCGGGGTCTTCGGAAAGTAGCTTGTCCCTACGAGTATCGGGTCGATGTTGTATGTGCGTTTTTCTGTGACGAGTTTGGGGAGTCCCTACTCGTTCACATTGTCTTAATGATCGTTATATATCTTTGTTTGTTTGTTTGTTTGTTTTTTATTGGTTTTGTACTTGACTCTCAGAGTGGCCTGGCAGAATATAAAAGGAGGGGTATGTCGTCGCTGCCAGGCAAGGAAATAGGATCTTGTCTTCCTGTGTATTATTTTTAATGCAATCTTGCCTTGCCTTGCCTTGTCCTTGCCTTGCCTTGTGACATGTTGCAAGGATTGTGACGTCTGTGAGATTTGGCAGTCTGATTGGGTTGCTGTTCATTCAAATTGACAACATCCACATCCAGGTCACTGAGTATTTAAACTACTATCGTCAAAGGAACGGTAAGTTTAGGTTATTAAGTCCACGTGTTTCACGTGAGACGTGACGGAATCTGCGGAACCCCACTGAATTAGGGCACAGTTAAGGGTTAGGAAATCTGGATATACTACGGTTACGCAAGGTGAACAGATATAGAGACCTAATTTCTTTTGATGTACCAATTGATACTACACAGGCAGGCAATCAGTATTCCCCGTTCTGTACTATGTTTGACTGCGCGTTCCTAATTGAAAAATTGCTTCCGTAGTCCAGCGAGAAAGCCGCAAAAGAAGGACAAAACCGTGTTCCTGGCATTTCCATCTTCCAAAATGACGACGGTAAAGAGTGTGGCTTCTTCGGAAGGAAGTTATGAAACCCACAGACGTACTCGGGAGAGGTTTTTCTGTGGCTCCCAAGTTTTTTTTCATCCCCGCAAGCCCCTGAGACTATGTACTTGATTTCGCCATTTAGGCCGCGTCCACATCCACTTCGTATTAACATTTCACCAGCAATCAATTTCGGTAGGTGGAGGCCACTGAGTATTTAACCTATTGTGGCTATGGATAGGCTACTCTTTTTCAATGCCCGATTGTGAAAATCAATTTTTGGCTATAGATGCTTTAGATTCTTGCGAGTTCAGTGAGTTCTGTTGGTTTGAATCGTTGGCTGGTGATTGAAATCCACAAAAGTCAATTTCATGCGGATTTTTCCCAGCCGTGGTGACGCATCGTCACCAATTTCTATGCCCGTTGTGATTTTGTGAGCTCTTCGTAACGAATTAGACCGAAAATCAGCGTAACTGCCCTGCTCAGCACGTGCCTTGTCCTGTGGCGGTGCAAAGTTGTGGGGCTGGGCAGGTTTTAAATTTGGCGAATTTCGAGAATATTTGGGCCGGTTGAGTCAGAAGCTGGTACTATCCAGGGTCACCTAACCCGATATTGAACTCCCAGTCCGCAGCCATATCGATTCATGATCGAATATTGTGCCATATCACATTTATGTACTAGCTGCGGATAAATAGAGAGCGAGGACATCTGGACTATTGTACATGCAATAATAATTCTCTCCGAAAGCAGAAGAATCTACGATATCGGGTGGCGAAGAGCGCTCCGGCGTTATCGAGCGGAACGTCGCTCGAATGAGACTGTGGCGGTGGGATGCATAATCCTCGCCTATGTGAGGGCCTGAATAAATCGTAATCAGCGCTCTCGTCTGCATGTGCGGATCATCCTACCGATCGATGTCGCGCTGCTACATGATGCGCTAATGAAGCTGAATGATTAATTCGCGAAAATGCGGGTTTTCACGGTCTTATTCATTAGCGATTAGCGGAAGGTTGCCGCGAAACAGAATCCGCGACGATTCGAGGGCCCACGGAGTTGGCGCCGCTACTGGCATGAACTGGATATGAACGGCAGTGATTGGCACATTCGATGATGGTCTATAAGGCCGCCGCTACAGTCAAACTCCACAAGTCGAGAGCGCAGCGCTCTTCTCCCAGTATTACCCGTGCCGTCAACTGATGTGCAGCATTGCATTTCTTTGACCTCTGACAGCCGAATGCGCCTGGTAGAGCTGTCACCATTCTGCAGTGGTCTCAATACTCGCTCATCGTCAATGGGTTTCTTGCGGCTCCTACGGCGGATGGTGGGCCGTCAGGTTAGGGCCGTGGAGAACGCTAGCATGGGCCGAGCACTTCGATAACTACGCTAAGCCCGACCAGGGCAAGCGACATGCGTGCGGGCACGCATATGCTTGCCTTTTTGTCCCTAGCGCGACCGACCGGCAGCTTGTCACAGAACCTTAATCGGCTTTAATTGCAGCGCGATTATTGCACTTGCGCCATTAATGCTATTTTTGTTTATAGACTCTACATCCTATACGCAGAGACTAAGGCTTTATTGTGCCCTATCTACAGCGACCCACCGCGCATTTTGGCGAAACTTGTCCTTCCTGGCCTCGAGCGTGCGACTGCGCCCGGACCACGACGAAAACAAACTCCCGCCGAACATTCAGTCTGCTCTATGTGCACACCGCCTCCCAACGTTCTTTCTCCCGCTAAATTGCGCCATTCCAGCCCACTTCTTGTCCATCCACTACCTCCTCCGACACTATCCGCGTCTAGAAATCGTGAATTTACTCTGCTAGCATTAGATATCCGCAGTGCGTCTATCGGTATATTCCTTTTCTTTCTCCCCCGCGTCCTGGTTTGTTTGCGAATATTTGTTGTGTTGTGTAAGCGATCTTTATTGCCCCGTGATCTGATCTCAACTGACATTCATTCTTATCACTTAGCGCACCATGGCGCAGTCATCAAACGACAGCGTTTGTTCTCAGCCCTCTGTTGGTCAAGCTCCCTCAGGAGTCGTGGGACCGCCTCAGCAAGCGACTGCTCAGGCCAGTTCCGATCAGGCATCAACGGCTTACCCCTCTCGGTATGCGCTTCAGGAACACTGGCTACCATCGCCCGCATCAAGCTTTGCAAGACACCCACAGCCACAGCAGCCCGTGCAACAGCAGGCACCAATGTATGGAACACCGGACCGATGTCCTGGACAGCACGAATTGCCGCAACACCCGCAACAACACTACTATGATGCGCTTCCTCGACCGCGGCCACCGCCGCCATATGGGCATACACAGCAGAGCTATCAGCAGTATCCATCAGAGAATACTGTACCTCCTGCATATAACTATGTTCTTCCTCCTTCACAACAGCATAAACCCTCGCAGTCTTATCCTCAACAATCCGGCGGGCCTCCGGTTGTGCACACGACTGCCCTGGGCCAAACCCAGCCATCGTCATCTTCGATTATGACCAATCGGAGGGCGTCATATTCCGCACAACAACAGTCTCATGGTCGGGCCTATGGGCCTCAAGGTGGATCACCTCAGCTGCCGTTGCCATCGCCATCGAGCCAGCTTCCCGTAATTGCTCAGCAGACTCAGCAAGCTGAACTATCACCACTAAAGCTTCAGCGCCATCCAGCTGATTCATACGGATTACAGCCTGGAAAATATATACAGTCGCCGGTGCGTCCCCAGCTTCCGTTGCCCCAGTCTTCGTCGTCGCTGTTTTCGCGGTTTTTGAATCCGCCGCTATTAAGCCCAACGCAGCCGCAGACGCCAAAACAACAATTGCCACCATTGCCAGCGTCGCAGCCACAAACGCAGGAAGCCATGAAATCTCCCGGTATGCTGCACAGAGTCGGATGGGATATTTCGATGCCACAAGCGCAGCCTCAGGGTCAGTATCTGCCGTACATTTCGCAGACTCCTGGGGGCACAAATTACCATCACCAACATGCACATCAAGAACCATCGCGGCCTTCCCTTTCCGGAGATCAACAACAACTATCCTATGGTAGACAGTTGCAGCCGCAGCCACATACTCCGGGAACAGCACCTTTTGGACGGTTCTCCGAGGAGTCGGTGCCGAAATATGACGAACGTCGCACACCACAGCCCCCGCAATATGCGGACCTGAATTATCAAGGCGGGCGGCGAGACTATCCCCAATCGCCGCAACTGGAGCCGGCGAGTTATCCACGATTGCGTGCGATCGATCCGGCATTGACGAACTCGGAGCAGCCAGAGCCACTGCACCGAGCGGTCTCGCTCGAGCAATACCACAGAAGCCAACAACAATATCATCGTGGGTCATTGGCCGCACCGTCGCCAGTGCTGTCGCAGGTTCGGCATACACCACAGCCGCAATCACGTCCCCTGTATGTGCAGGGTCCATCAAGGCCATGGGATCCCGCTTTAGCAACAACCAAAATGCCAGGCGATACTGCTGAAGCGCATGATGCTCCGCTACTAGCTTCAGTTTTGCGGCAAAGCTGTTCAAAGTCTCTTGCTAGCTCGCCAGTCAATGCGTCTCCATCCCTCCCGTCTACTTTGCTGGCTGAGACACAGCCTCAAGGGGAGACCGCACAATTGGAACTTGCCCGTCACAAATCGTCTATCGCGGCAATTTTGTCCCCATTATCAGCAGATAATCATCGATTGCGACTTGATTCGTTACCAATTCTCACTCAGGGAAGACATCCTCCACCACAAGAAGGACATCGTATACAATTGTCATCTCCCACTCAAAACAATCAGCAGGAATCACTGCTGAGAACGGTTTCTCGAATTTCTCCACAGTTGCCATCGCCTGCATATATCGTTTCTGGCGCGGCATTCCCGCCTGCTGAATCAATTGCGTCGGCGCCGAGATTGTCGCAACAGCAATATCGGCAATCTAGCGGTCAAAAATCGCAAGAACAGAATGAAGAGGCAACTGATCCTTTGATTGTATCTGGCCAGTACCATTCAGTATCCGAGCGTCGTGAAAGTTCATCCCCGAGACACGAGAAGAAGAGCAAATCCAGCGATTCTAGCGACAAAAATGTTCTCTCGTCGAAGCGTTCTGGCGAAATCAATGGCCGTGAACGATTTCGCACGATTGCTCCAGCACCTGGTGCAGATGCAGGAAAGCAACCCCATGATACTGCGTCATCTGTCGGCGCTTTGCCTCGCGTGGTGACGCCGCGGCCATTGAAGCCGAAACCAATACCTGTCCTTGCGCCTTCAGCACCGGTGGCTGCCAAGTCCGATCAACCGGTTGCCACCTCGACTTACCAGGCGGCCGAGGCTGTGGCCGTTTCCTTAGTGCCATCGAGATCGTCGTCGTCGTTGAGTTCTTCAACATCAGGATCATCCTCATCGTCGCCTCGGTCCTCGAACATTCCATTGAAGCCGACGTCACCGGTCATTGCTCAGCTCGTTACATCAACGACGGCCGCGACACCACCAGTTCCGGAACCGACATCTTCAGGCTCTGAGAATAAGTCATTCGATGCTCTCGCAGAACTCCGTTTGCCTCCACATGGCGTCACTGAACCGTCCATACGCTCGTCAATCCAACCGTCAATATCATCGGAGTCGGAAGTTCCACTTAAGCAGGGACTCTCTGACTCGGTGTTACTTGTGCCTACGTCAACTGCTATGCAGACAGTGACTCCACAGCCTGCGGCACCGTTTGTTGCAGCGACTGCAATTACGAACGAGGAGAAGGAAAGTTCCACAGAACCGACTCTTGCGAAATCTGTGTCACCGCCGGTTGAGGCAGCCCCTGAGAAGAGCCAAACAGTGTCGCCACTGTCATCACTTGCCGTCAAGGAGGCAACAGTGCTTTCGGCACTTGTTCAACGGGAATCGTCCACGGTCGGGCCACTTGCTCAAGTTAGGGATTCCAAGTCTTCACCGGCACCTACACCTGGCTCCACTCGTATGCCGTCGATAGATGCAAGGACAATCACAGCAGATACAAGGTCGGCAAGTGCGACTTCATTTTCTGCTGCCTCGCCGACTCCGGCATCGACTTCAGTAGCTATCAAGAAACTGCGGATGGGACCAAAGAGTACTCCGACGGCAATTATAGTTCCTATTTCGCGAAAACGGATGGCAGAGTCGGACGATTCAGAGGGGGATCGTAGTGATGATGAAGGTGAGATTCATAAATTGTGATATCTGCGAATATTAACGTTTGTTAGACCATGCTCGCGATTGGAAAGATTCGGATGTCGAGTCGGAGAAAGCTGAGAAGATGGCCGTTGACGAAGGTGAAGAATTGGAGGATGAGCCTGGGGTTCGTGCCGCCAAGAGACAGAAAGTGTATGCGCATATTGACTTTTTATTGTTAACTAAACTTGTCTCTGATCTACTACAGACTTAAACATGAAGAGGCATCACCTTCGACAACCGTGAAGGGCGAGCGCAAGCTATCCGGGATCTCTGCGACCTCAGACGACGCTACTTTAGATGGCCGCGCGAAATCCAAATTTGAACATAATTTCTCGGCTGAAGCTGCGTTTAATGAACTTATTGCCGCGGCTAAGAATCTTCGGAGCGCGTTCACGTTGACAGCCCCGGCTACATCTGAGGATCGGGAGACTGCGAATCCGAAGAAGCAACTCGATTTTACTGAAGTCGCTCTTCATAATGGGCGGGAACATGTTACAGAGTTGAAGATTTCACGGGATAAACGCGAATTGTGTCGACAAGCCTGGCTTCGAAGCGTTATTAAGGGTCGCGCCGAACTTTCATCAAAACATGATAACAGTGTATTGCGCCTTCGCCAATGGCTGAAGTGGTGGTGGGCCGATATTGCCGCAAGGCACTCGGAAAATCAATTACATGGATCATGGGGGAAACGTACGCAGATTTCCAAAGCGTGGCAGGCGGCGTACGATGTATCGGCTAGTATCGTGCACGCTCGTCTTCGTCAATGTGAACGAGTATATGAATTACAATACCGATGCGGCTGGCCAGCTCTCGTTCTAGCGACGATGGCGACTCCAGCCCTCGGGCCAACACAGCGTGTGCGCAAGTCGCATTTGGAGCGGGGTTGCGATGCTACGCAGATATCTCAGAAGGACTGGTCAGAATTTATTGCACTTGCAGAGAGTCGAATAAATGAGATTAGAAATGTCGTGATGATTCAATGCGGGTATGACGGCATACGACGGATCCTGGAGAAAGCAGCTGTCACCAAACCATTCGCTCTTCAGGGACTAGCGTTATTCCCGCCTTATACATATGCTGAAGATGCGGATACTATTGTGGTAATGCCACGGACACAGCTGACGAACTCGAGGGTAGTATTTGACAAAAGAAAGAAAAATAAAAGGGATGGGAAGAAGGAGAAAAATTAAAGCTGGCTATTACATGGCCATATTTTTTATTCGGGTATACATATTGGATGTTATATATATATTGTACATTGTTTGACACTTTACTTGCTTTGCACTTGGTTAGGGGATGGTACTATATGTCTAAACCTTAATATAAGGTATTTGTATTAATGATTGCATGAATTTCGTGCGATTTCAATCGTATGGAATATGGAAATCGATATTGTACATGGTTTCATTTCTACTTGATTCAGATGTCATTGCTAGCTATACGCATATATACCTACACGCATTTATACACATTCTTCTCTATCACTCATTATTATTAATTATGACCACTTTGGCAGCACCTTAATCACGATCAATCCCACAACTACACTAACAAACATGACAAGCGCACTGACGATGTAAAACCTCCACCCAATAGCACTTAACTGTCGATACTGCGTCAGTCGGCCACCTGTCCGTTTCATGTTATCAACGTTCCGATCCAATGCTGCGGCCGCATTATTCACCACGTCTTGATCCGCATCCAACTTCGTGCCGAGTGCTAGCGCATTGCGTTTGAGAGCCTGGGTCTGCGCGAGCAGGGACGTGGACATGGAGTCTTGTTGTTGGCGGTGGTATTCGAGTCGGGATTCGAGAGTCGTTGGTGTACCCGCGGGGATGGAGAATGGCTCGGATTTGTCAGTCGCAGGGGTCGGTGTTACTGAGGGTGTCGATAACATATCGACGTCGACGTTAGGGAGGTCAGCCACCGTTTTGGCAATTGACGGTTGCTGATGCTGGTATGCCGAGACCTTTCGGGCCTCGAGAGTGACTTTGAGCATGACCATTCGCTGGGTGATGGACTAATCGGGCTGTCAGCACGTTGTATGTGAACTGTAAATGACCAGACATACCCCGTCTAAGAGTTGCAATTTCTAAATCGCAGATGTTAGTTGCCACCTAACATGCCTTAACGTACCAATAACATACATCCTGAACATTCCGTATGCGCTTCCGTTCAGCTAATATCGTAGCCTTGACACCATTTGCGTCGCTTAATCCGGCGCTGCCACCAACCAACGGAGCCTTATCGATTTGGCCAAGTAGTTTCCGCGAATACTCCAAATTCTGCACAACTAATTAGTACTCCTAATCCATCGGATCGCTGACAGAATACTTACTGAAGATAATATATTCCGTTGAATCGTCTGCTTGAATAAATGCAACGCGTCATCCTCAACGAAATCAGCGTCGCTGGAGGTAGTTCGGGTGGTCGCCGGCTCTAGCGCTTCCACGTCGCGAGTCAGCCGTTCGATTAATGTTGATATGTCCCTTAGCGACATTTTAATCGATTATCGGTACTCATAAATCTTTGTCCGCTGACCGACGTTAAAAGATAAACACAACTTGAGGAGGACAACACAGGGCTTGCCCCATGCCCCGTGACACTGCTTAATTAGGCGAAGCATTGCTGCAAAGCTAGTACGTATTCAGTGTAGTGCACCAAGAGAAGCTTGTAATTGCGAACCTTAACTTGCATGCTTTATGAACAAATAGAAGCCAAAACGTCGCTTCGAACTCGGTCAATGTCGCGCTCGACAAGGGACACTTGGAATTGCAGTTAATTGATGATGTTGCTATAGACCGCATTTGTTTACACAGGCGTTACCCGCTACCATTTACGTGTTCGCACGGCATTTCTGTATACCGTCACGAAATCTCATCGGCAGGATGAGTCGGGATGGGAGCAGATCAGGCACGCCAGCACATTACAACCGTTCCTCACAAGCTGCCGTGTCATCAACTCATAGGTCTTCTATAACCCCGATAGGCACTCCCTCAGGCGAACAAACGCCGACAGGCTTCATACGGAGAAATGCTGGCGAGAATAAACGGCCGGGTATCGTGATCCATTGGTCGGACGGTGATCCATCGTCGTTTCCTTCTGGCGAGTTACTGAATCCGCAGACGACTGCGGATGGTACACGAAGCTATTTCACAAAGATTCTGCGTGACAATCCACTGCATACTGGATATTTACAAAAAATCGCGCAATTAATGATCGAATCCGAGATTTCGCGCGGTAAAGATCTTAGTGTGATCCCAAAAGGTGCCACAGATTCGACCGTTGGATTCTATTGGAGATACAAAGTTAACACGCAACAGGCGCCTCAATAGCATTGAAATCCATGCCTAAAGGATACGCGATTTTCGACCACTGCACCAACAAACAACCTGGCGTCGCGAAAGACAAACACGAAACGTGCATTTTCGGACATCCGTCCGGTCGCAAGTTCCGGAGTCCGCAGGAATTTGCACCGCACGCTATTTGGATGGCAACGAGTCCTGACCATGACAGATCGCAATGTAAATGCGAATTATGCAGTGTTAAAAGTATGGGTTTGCATCGTAGTCGTGCGAAACGCTCGACAGGAAAGAAAATGACGGAGGCGCAAATTATGAAGGAAGCTACGCGGTTACTGGCTGAAGAGGAGAGAAAGCAAGATGCAAAAATCGGCGCGCCATGGTATCGGACGGGCGAAGTTGTGCGGCATCGCGTGCGACGGCCTGGCCAGGATGACTACTGGGAACCTGCTTTTGTCAATCAGCGGCCGTCGTTGTATGACAATGAACCCGTAGTCGATGCTAAGGAGCAGGAGGCACGAGAAAATGAGGGATACGTGCTCTATCTGTATGAGTCGAAATCGATTTTGCAGGACGTGTCGGAAGAAGATATAATGCCTTGGCTGGCAATGCCGCAGACTTGTGAAATCGAAAAAGTAATGGATATTGTCCAATCGTGGTCTGTATTCGACAAAGATCGTGTAACCCCAGAAGGTACTGAATACAACGGTATGTTTTGGGGAGCGGAGAAGATATGGGTGGGAGAGCCGCTGAGGATCAAACCTGACCCTGGAGCTGAATCCGATCAGCCGAACGATGAGATTCTGGTTATTGAGAAGATCACTATTACGACCGATGGCCTGCTGGCTATTGCTGGTGATCTATATATTTCGGCTATTGTCACAATGCAGCCTAAGAATCCACCACCGCGGGTTTGTGCGGACAGGAATTGGAAGATGATTAACAAGCTAGAAGAGGCGATCGAAATAGGCGGCACAGAAGTATCTGGAAGGTGGTACTCCTCCACTGTTTGTGAGCCGACGTTATTGCACGACGCAATTGTTGACACAGAGAATCGCGTTGCCAGTCGAATGGAAGTAGCAAGAACAGCAAAATGGTATCGTCGCGGAAAGTCACCAACTGCAGGATCGCGGAAAAGACTTAAGATCCCCGATTCTGAAGACGAGAGACTGTCTTCGAACGGGAAGAGACTGAAGTGATGGAACGCTGTTACTATGGCGGACGCGTACATTGTGACATAGTCAAGTGGAGGATATGGAAATCTGTCTTGTTTAGTTGAGGTTAGTGTTATGGCTCACGGTTGTATATTAGAGCGGTATAGACATTATTAATAATTGCTTGGTTGTTCAATGCATTTATAACAAAATCTACTCTCGGCCCTATGTGCAGTTGTCGGGATAAAATCCGCCTGTTCCGCTTTAGCCCGATGTAAACATAAGGGTGTTTGTACCGTTGTTTACCTGTGATCGCGTCTCCTTCCCGTCCGCAAGAACATGAAAATCACCAACATCGCCCCTTAGCACGTCTCAGTCACGCGCTTGTTCAGAATGCCAAGGTACGCGGATTATGTCTTACTATGGGATATGTGCGGAGCAGTTTACAAATTGTCCACTTGAATGTTCCTCTGACTTCATCAATTGCGATTAGTGCTAACTTTCGTTTCTTTCGTTTCGCAGGGAAATCATCACAATACAAGCTGGTATGACATGTCAACTCCTATTTCCCTTCATTTCTGCCATTTCTACGATGAAGCGAATGATCTAATTTGGGGTTAGGCCAATGCGGCAACCAAATCGGGAGTAAATTCTGGGAACAGCTCTGTTTGGAGCACGGAATAAGTCCCGATGGCAATCTACGCACAGATCTCCCCACAGCAGGCACAACAGCGGACCGGAAAGACGTTTTCTTTTATCAGTCGGACGATACTAGATATATCCCCCGTGCGTTGCTGTTTGACCTTGAGCCAAGAGTAGTTAACGGGATTTTGAACGGCCCATACGCGAAAATATACAATCCTGAGAATATATACGTCGGTAACGATGGTGGTGGCGCAGGTAATATTTGGGCGTCTGGGTATCGGGCGGGCGAGACGTTGGCGGATGAGTTGATGGATATGTTGGATCGTGAGGCAGACGGTAGCGATTCGCTGGAAGGGTTCATGCTGCTGCATTCTATCGCTGGAGGCACCGGTAGCGGATTGGGTTCATACCTGCTAGAGCGGCTGAGCGATCGGTTTCCAAAGAAAATAGTGCAAACCTACTCTGTATTTCCGGCGTCTCAGCAGGTGTCCGAGGTAGTAGTGCAGCCTTATAACAGTTTGCTATCTCTTAAACGTCTTACACAGTATGCGGATGCGGTTACAGTGTTGGATAATGCAGCATTGTCACGACTAGCGGCGGACAGTCTGAGGGTACAGAGTCCAACCTTTGATCAGACTAATCAACTGGTTGCGACAGTGATGTCGGCAAGCACGACGACATTGCGGTATCCAGGATACATGCACAACGATCTTGTATCCCTACTTGCGAGCTTGGTCCCTACGCCTCGCTGTCATTATCTAATGACATCCTATACACCTTTCACTGCCGACCTCGTTGATCAGGCGAAAAGTGTACGCAAGACCACAGTATTGGACGTCATGAGAAGGCTTCTGCAACCGAAGAATCGTATGGTGTCGACCCAGCAGAGCGCTAATTCGTGCTTCATATCTATTCTGAACATAATACAGGGAGAAGCGGATCCAACCGATGTTCATAAGAGTTTATTGAGAATACGAGAGCGAGGGTTAGCGACGTTCATTCCGTGGGGTCCAGCAAGCATTCAAGTCGCTCTGACGAAGAAGTCGCCGTATTTGCAGGTATCGAATAGAGTTAGTGGATTGATGCTCGCCAATCATACAAGCATTGCTTCTGTAAGATGTCATAACCGTTGGTCCGTGATGATTATGCTAATAAGTTGGGCAGCTGTTTAAGCGCATTTTGGATCAGTATGATAGACTGCGGAAGCGAAATGCGTTCTTGGAACCATACAAAAAGTATCCAATGTTCGAGGACGGTCTTGAAGAATTTGATGATGCTCGGGAAGTTGTTGAAGACTTGATTAATGAGTACAGGTTAGCTGAAACTGCGCAGTACCTGGCGTGATGGATCGAGGGCAGGTTGTACGAATAGCGCTTGTAGTGGGTTGTATCGGTATATTGTAACGGCATATGTTTGTATTGGTATGGGACTTGTTTTGCGTCTGGCGACAGCGAAAGTGCTTTTGATGGTCACTGCGATTATTCTAGAAATGCAATTATCGTACATACAGCGGACTATCGTACAGCTTTCGTCCTGGGCCGCAACCTCCTGCGACCCACTAGGTCCTCGATATCGACAACGACCTCCTGTTTAATAACATGGTCTTCATCTGTAGGCATTGACGCGTCCGTACTAACTGTTTCACTCTCTACAACGGTTTCTGAAGCTTTCCGTTTCTTCCCTGGCGCTTTCGCCCTATCCTTGATTTCGGCCTTACACAAGCCCGTTCCCGCAATCACGCAGTCGCCGCACATTTTGGACCGCGCACCGCATATAGTCTGTCCAAACCCGACCAACAGCGGATTCGTGTCCTTCCAGTGCTCCTTGGGCACGATTTCTTGCAACTGCGCTCTGGCAATTTCGGGAGTGACGGTTGCAGGACCGCGCGCAGGCGGCACAACCAGCCGGAACTGCTGCGAGAGCCGCAACACATGCGTATCAACCGCCAGGCCAAACTCTTCATTCGGGTCCAAGTCCTGGTACGGGAGTTTGATGACAGTGTCTGCTAGTTGACCGTGGCCATTAGGATACGGTTTCGCGTTTTGCAAGTAGAGAATTCCCATTTTCGGTCCGATGCCGGGAAACGTCTTGACAAGCGCGTCAAGTGTCGTCGGGATTCGTCCACCAAGTTCGCCGCCGCTGACCAACATGGCGGCTATTTTCTTGATGTACGCCGTCTTTTTGGCGTGGAAGCCCACGCCGCGGATCAACGAGTCAAGGGTCTCGTCCGAGATAGAGAGAATGAGTTCGGGTGAGATTTCGTGCGGGCGGCAGTGGGCACGAAGATTTTGGACGGCGGCGAATGTGTGCTGGTCTTTCGTTTGGGAGGATAGGAGGAGGGATATCAGGATCTGGAGGTTTTGCGACTGTGCCTAGCTATTAGTTTCGCTCAAAAGTGATGCGAATAAAAAGATGGACAAATGGCGGCGCACGGTAAATCGCGCAAATAAAGCCCGAGTGATAGTGCAGTCAGAAGGGCGGCGAGGTAGGGAGAAGAAAAAGGCGATAATACATACAGCTATCGAGTTGGCGCGGACGACCTCGTCTGGCAGGACATGGCAGCCCATGGTATCAACCGGCGCCGGCACCCGCTCACGCATTTCGGTTACCAACCGGCGAACTTTCAACCATCGCTCGCGTAGATCCGTTAGCTTTTTTGTCGCTGCCAAAGGAGGCGGGACGTATGTCAATATCGCAGGACGCGCTGCGGCGGCGGCGTCGGATTCCGACGAATTTGTGGCCACTTGCGTCATTTCCGCGAAAACATCTCCTCCGTAGCCGTGTTTAGTTCCTAATACTTGTACTCGGAGTTGTCGAAATATAGCGGCCGTTATGCTGAACAATTTCGGTGGCGGGCGTACGGTCGGAACAAAAGCGACCGCTTAACCCTGTCTTTCCAAGGACAGCCGCTGTAAAAAGGGTTCGCGCTCGATTACCGATTTCGCCTAATTGTTTTAGCCCCGCAGGAGCAGCCGCAGTAAGTCAGGGTAAACCACAGAAAGCCAGACTTTGACATCTCGCCGGGTAACCAATTTTAGTACAAGACCCTGTGGATTGTTTCTTGTGTTGCTGGGTGCGGACGGAACATGCGGCGAGATCCCGTGCCACTTGGCAATCACACAGCCACAGCCAATTCTGCATCGCGAAGCACAAATGCGTCATATTTCGGCAATGAGCCACAACAGTAGCATCGGCACGGTGCAGCGCCGATCAAGTCGGAACAAGCCAGACATTCTTCGCCGCGTTTACCCGGTCTTTCCAAAAATATTACTGTGGCAATAATGTGTGTGGGAATAGCAAGGGTGGGTCGCCATCGGAAAAGAGTGCGGATGATGTGTTTGCTACAAAAGTGCGTGATGCTTTGTACTGTCCTCCATAAGCCGAGTATCGTACTGACCAACGAAGACGTCGAACACGGCTGAACGTAACCCACTGACTACAGAGGGCGTGGTTTAACGACGGCAGACTGGCAGCTGTCATCATGCTACCTGGCAAAACGCCAGCAGCGGGCCGAGCGTCGTCCCACGCAAAAGACTAGCTGACCATCACATGCTAGAAATAACTGAAGTGATATTTCTAAATTGCGAAGCATAATCAACTAAGCATGTTGTCACTTAATCGACGAGTATTGACAGTGTCATAGCCACGATAAGCAGATAACGTACCAAAGAGCAATGAGGCCCTATAATATTTATATAGATATATAATTAACTTAGATTGTAAAAGATATCACATAGTACTAAACATATAACCCAATACAATAAGACTGATCAAAAAGTACAACACCGACAAAACGCACTGCAAACTAGTACTATGACCCGACCTTGCAAAACAATAAACCCCATTGGCGATGTACGTGATGTGGAGATGCCGACGGTGTGACGGGATCGAGCGATGAAAGATTGCCAAGGGAAATTAAAAATGACTGCCAACAAAACGAAACAAAACAACGCAAACGCCATTGCCGGATAGACACTATTAATATATGAACAAGGTACAATGTATCGCCGACAAAATCACGAGAAATGCAAGAGAACAAGGGTGAGGACGAAACCGTGTGTTTAGGGAGGGAAGTGTGCTGTGGCGCATGGGGGTGGTAAGGGTTGGGCGGAGGTGACTAATTGCGGCACATCATCTCCGTTTATACCTTGCTGGCAACCGTCTGTTCCTGTTGCAGCTTCAAAGCATTGCGCCTGTTAACACAAGTTAGCATATGTCAAGTAAACCGACACTTGTACTGTATGGATACGCACTCATGAAGTTGCTGCTTGCAGTCCTGCAGGCCAGTGCACTTGTGGTCCTCAAGAAGGCGGTGCTTGGCGCAGAAATGACCATCACAGAACGAGCAGTCTCCCACGATTCTGAGAGGAGCCGACGTGCATGACTTGAAAGAGCATCGCTTCTTTGCTGGGCCGCCACCTCGCAACCGCAGCACAAGGTTGACTGTGACACCGTCTGTAACATCGCACTCTTGAAGCGACAACGAGTCATCTAAAACTGCGCCACCGTAGACAAGTCGCTGCATAGCGGGGGGAATATGTGATGACTCGGTGATGGCTCGCTTAACCTCACTGATGGAGTCTGTGCCATTGGCAGCAACAGCAAAGACTATGGGCAGGCGTGTCAGCTTGGTATGTCACTTATGAAGCCGCCCGCCGTCGGGCACGACCACCAGTACAGATGGATTACTCACGTTTGCCGTCGACGGTCTTGACGTTGAAATGCATGTTGGCCTGTGTTGCTAGCAGGATGGATGGATGGATAGATGAGAAGGGGACGGGAAGGTGTGCCGAAGGATATAGTGTGGTGAGTTAAGAAGGATAGCGAGGTGGGTCGGCCGGGCGTTGTTATATGGCAGCCCGCGTGGCACTCGTCCCGCACTCTTACGGCGGATTGGACGGGCGCAGGCTTGAATTATCCCAGGGTGGCGAGTCCATGCTCAGCCATAGTATGGCGCAGCACTCGTGGCGGGTGCCTCGTGATCCGCGCCGCACTGATATACGTTTAAGGCAACCTTCCAGAACCCCGCAGAAGCCTCGAGCCCCATGCACCAGTCTCGCGCAGGTTGTGCCTTATACGCTGCTACGACGCGGCTGCCCCAACAGAACGGCATGTATTTCCGGCGATGAGTGCTGCCCCGAGGCAACTGGCTGCCACGTTGGCTCCGCGCTAACAGCTGCAAGGGTCCGCCACGTTGACTCCCTGGCAGGCGTACGTACACTTAGTTCAGCTCTCGCATCTCCAGGCTGATCTCTAGCTCTTGTTCGCAAACAAATTCGTCGGCTCCCGTCCAGATCCGCAGTGGCGGCATCTCAGATCCGCGGCGTACGTCATTTGTTCGTTTTGCAACTGTGCTTTGAGGCGTTGGGGGAGGGGAAGTCAAATTGTGCTTGCTCAGCTCCGTCAACCGAATCCTCCTGGATTTGCTCACATTGGCAGCTGTTGGTGATCTACACATTTCGCAAGAGCTATTTCGTGTAGAAATGTTCTCTGTCGACTCTCACTAACTGGTTCGAAGAGGATAGGTACTTTCGTCCTCGTGCCAATTTCCCCGCACAATTTTGCTTTGCAAGACACCACCACAGCCATGAGCAGAGTATCTCACTCCGACGAGGAGCCGATCATATTATCGCCCACTTTGCTGCCGTCTCGATTAGCGCGGCTAGTGTCGGCTCTTTCTCGGTCGTCGACGATATCTTTGCGGCTGGGCACGTTCGTTATCGAAACCGTTCTTGATTCAGCTCGAATAGGTACCATCACCTCTATTGACGTTTCGAAGCGAGCGGTCGAGAGCCTTGTATTCAAGGCCGAGGAAGATGTTCCAGAAGGAGGCATCTTCACCACTCTTGGGGTATACAAAATATCTTGTGCGACGTCCGTGTGTGATTGGCATTCTGACTGTATCGCAGATGTCCGCGATAAATAGGACCACAACGCTAGCACAGCTTTTCGCGTCTGCATCTTTCCATTTTGCTACATCTGCAGTCTCTACATTCAGTAATCTAGCACAAGATTCCGTTCATATGGTCGATAGCATATTCGGCTCGACAGAATCGTCCCGCGCGATTGCCAGTATCATCTCCTTAATTCGGCGAGAGCTAGGCGACGGATCAGGTCTCTACGGCCTTGTTTCTGGTCTTACGTGTTTTTCCATCTTACAAGCCCGCGGCTCGCGCCGCACGCTTCAGGGAATCGAAATGCGTGTGCTTTGGGACGTCGTCGTTCTCGACACAGGCGAAACCCGCACCCTCGAAGTCAAGAATACGCGCGCGGATCTCTATGATGAACTAGCGGTCGTGAAGCATATCGCACCCGATGCTGAAGTTGTTGTCAGCACCGAGGAAGTAACTACAAAGACCACGACAATTGAAGTTGTTGGTTCTTCGGCGGAGGGTGCTAAGGTTGCAATCCCTGACAATGCTGTCGTCATGGAAGAAGAAGTCCTTGATCCGCGCGATGGTGAGAATCCTCGGTATCGCGTCATGTTTCAGAGTATCAGTCGGCGGTTTAACAAGAAGCGTGGTACGGGTGAGGATATTAATGCGTTCAGTCGCCCGCCTCTCAATGGATTTACAACGTCTTCTATGCGACAGCAGACCGGATCGTCCATTGCTTCGCAACGCTCGGACTCTAAAGTCTACGAGATCGAGGACCCAGATGAGCGCGACCTGCTGGAGGTTAGTGGTGATGGCACGCAAAGAGTGTCTCTAGAATTGCGCCCATCTGTTTCAAGCGACGTTCCTTCCACATATTCGCTATCGCGGGACGGCGCGGTTACGCCCGATGGACAACTGCAACCGCCAGCTGATATTAGGTCTCACACTGATTTAGTGATGACCGACGATGAAGATCTCCTTCATAACGACGGCAGCCCTGTGAAGACATCTCAGTATGACGACATTTCTGTTGCGCCTGAGTCTCCAGCAGCGCATGAAGTCTCCATTTCCCGACGGATTTCGAAGAGCTTGAAGTCTGTCGATCAGCATGTGAAGAGAGCGGCAAGTCCGTTTATTGGTCCTGGAATGGTGCCTATCAGCAAGAAGCTTTCTCGGCACAATTCTGTTCCTGCAGTTGGCGCGACTACTATCACTCGTCGACAATCGCAACGGCATCTTCGTGGAGGCAAGTACAGGGATGGACATCACAGTTCTGATGTCCTGATCGGGTCGCCTTCCAATTCAAACTCAGCAGCCGCCCCACCCCAGTCGTCACCAGTTTCCGGTCGAGGGGGCCGACGCCGGTCTTCATCAACATCGTTTTATACGCTCAAGACTACACAGTCACAGACATCACTTGTTCTCGACGCAAGCGAAGAACCTCAGATTCAGCCGTTCCCGCCTGCACACATATGCTCCAACTTGGCGAAATATATGCGGTTCGCGTCTGCCTCATATGGTCAATCATTCATGAGATTGCTTGGAATTGGCATCGCAGATAGAATGTTCCCTTCCACCGACGCACATCACGCCGAGCACCATGCATTTGCAAGTCACACCGGCGTTGGTCTGGATCACATCCTGCTATCCAGTTTCACCGATACTGCCATTGACCAGTCGGGAGGCATTCCTCTTGTGCACTTTGTCGCCGTCGATCACGTCAACAAGACTGTGGTTTTAACTATCAGAGGAACGTTGGGTCTGGAAGATGTTCTTACCGACTTGACGTGCGAGTACCAGGAGTTCGAATGGCGTGGGAAGATATACAAAGCCCACAGAGGCATGCTAAAATCGGCTTTGCTTCTCAAGCGACCGTCATCACGCGTACTTATGACCATTAAAGTTGCTTTGGAGGAGCTGGGCCGTGAGTATGGTCTAGTCATATGTGGTCATTCATTGGTATGTTTTTGGCAAAGTCAGATCTCCAGATAATGCTAATCTTTACTTAGGGCGGAGGTGTTGCGGCTCTTCTCAGCATTTTAATCTCAGAACCTGCGCCGGGGGGAATATTTGTCACATCAGGATACTCGACTTTACCAGCCGGCCGAAAGATTCACAGCTATGCTTTCGGTCCGCCTGCAACGATTTCGTCTGATCTTCGAATGAAAACTCGTCGTCTCACAACGTCGGTCGTCTACGGCCTTGACATCGTGCCCTGTCTTTCGCTCGGCGTACTCCGGGATTTCCAGAGCGTTGCGCTTGCTTTCAAGGCCGATAAACAGGGCGTCGTCGATCAAATCCGCAAACGCGTGTTATCGAAATTGGCGTCTCGTACTGGCGCGTTCTTCGATGCTCAAGATGACGATTATCTATGGGCTGAACTCTGCAAGTTGCGCCATGGCATGCAGAACGAGAAGCTGGTACCACCGGGAGATGTCTACCACCTGACCACTAGCACTGTTTTCGAGACGCACGACGGAAGAACCAAGAAGGCTACGCGCGTCGTTGGTCGAGTAGTTTTGGATGTTGACAAACGGTTCGGTGAGCCGGTTTTTGGAAGAGGCATTTTCCATCATTCACCAGTTTATTATGAGCGTGCATTAGAAGTTTTGGAACGGGGAATCTGTGAGGATAAGAAGGATGACGGCATAATTTAGGCATTGTAAATAGCTGACGACATCACAGTTAAAATGTCATGCTAATGAAGGTCGTCCACGGTTAGAACAAGTATGGCCAACATGATGTGCACGACTCATGTATGGTCTCAATCCCGATTTGACACGAATCCCCGCGTCCATCATCAATATAGTCCACCATGCCGAATTAATATACAACAAAATGCTTTTGCAAATACTATACACTCACGTAAATTTACCCGTCACAAGCCGTCTATCGTCGGATAAGCAGATACACATTCTCCTGTTTCAGCGAGGCAAGTTTCTTGTATCCGCCTTCAAGGCACATTAACAATCCTCCAAAGGACACATACACGGCACTACCAAATGATTAGAATAATGCTCAATATAAAATTAAGTGTTGTCATACATGTTATCGTTCTTTCCTTCCTCAAATTTGTACACGGTCCCGTACATAACGTAGTCGTAGTCATCGGCCAGACCACGCTCACCGGGCTTAGGTTCCCGCCAGCCAGAAGTACTAGTGTTTCTAGATGACGACTCAGTGGAGAGAGTCTTGGCAATAGCTAGCGAGAGAATCTCGCCTGTAGAGACAGGGAACAGTTCGGTATTGATGTCGAGCGTGAGGTGGATATCCGAAGTCGAATTTGACGTCGCCGTGATGCGCGATACGCGGTCGTAGCGCTTGTTATCGAGGGTTGTGATAGTAAATAGATCGTCGAACAACGGAGTTGCCATATTTGCGGCGTGGATCTGGCTGGACGGCAAAAAGTCGTGATCTAGGTATTTGTTCTCAGTGAGAGCGGGGAGAAAAAATCCGCCAGCCGTTGTGGCGCATCAGGGTGGCTAGTGCATGGCGGTGCAATTAAGCGGCTGCCATCAAGCCGCCATTTGCACTTGCACCACACTCCGTCGAAACAAAATACGCATCACACCCTAAGTACTGTCGACCAGTTCCGCGCTACCATCCTTTCTTCTCCATCTGTCGTCCCTCGTCCTGCATCAATGGTCTCCGAGCGGGAGCTACCGATCGTGCCGGACGCGGTCACTCCCCCTATCGAGAGTGTGGACGCTGTTGTCGATTCGAGCAGGGAAAGTAACGATGCTGCGCATGCTGCAGCTTCAGCTGCAACGGCCACCCCGTCTTCCGCGGAGCCCTCCACTGTGCCGGCAGGCAACGAAACCGAGAATTCGGAAGAGACTGAGCCAAGTGGCAATGCAATTGAGTCGGTAGAAAAGCCAGATCCTTCGCTGACCGGCGAGCAGTCGGAGTCCAGTGAGGCTGTTCAGGTCACAAAGAATGAGAGCGAATCTCCCACAGATTCCGAGTCGGTGACGACCGAGCAGCGACGATCCGAACCTCCGACGCCAACTGCTGACGAACAGTCTGGTTCTGTGTCAAGGCACAGGTCCACAACGTCGATTGCAAGCAGCAGAATTAGCAATTCGAGCACGATGTCATCTATGATGTTTGTGAGCAAGGCGCTTGAATCTATCCTAGCCAGCAGAGATGGAAGGCGTCAAAGTCCGCTACAAATAGGTTTAAATAATGCTATTGGTACGTTATTATTTGATATATATTTCATTGGCGCTAACCCGTCATCCGCCTTGTAGAGCAGTTGAAAAAGCTCTCCCCGGACTCGCCTTCTCCAGTTGTCATCTTGGAACCGCTGCGGTTGGCTACGTTGACAAATGACAATGATGTGAAAGTAACCGCCATTGATTGCATCGGCAAGCTTTTCTCGTTCTCCTTTTTCGTGGACGTACCAGCGACCCCGGAGCCAGCTGATGGAGACACTGTGCCAACTCTTCCTGCGCGTTCTATCAAGATAGTGGATCAAGCGGTCGAAGTCGTCTGCGATTCCTTCAGAGGGGATGCTACTGACGAACGAGTCGAACTGCAAATTATTAAAGCTCTGCTCGCCGCCGTGCTCAACGAGAAGACTGTCGTCCATGGCGCGGCGCTATTGAAGGCAATTAGACAGACGTACAATATCTTCATCCTATCTCGATCGAATGCAAATCAGGCCATCGCTCAGGCGACGCTTACACAGATGGTTAATGTAGTGTTTGAACGAGTGAAGCGTCGAATAAACTTACAGGGTACTCAAGAAGACAACTCTGATGTTATTGAAATCCCTATCCCACCCACATTTGACGAGAAGGGACTTCCTGAAGATGACGATAAGGCCAATGAAGTTTATGAAGCGAAAGAAGGTGCGGGATCAGATACTATACTAGCAGAAAAGGGACCGGAAGGGCAGCCTCAGACCAAGATTACACTGGAGTCTTTCGAGAACAAAAAGTCTTTCGACGAAGAACGGATTCCCGAGACAGCGAATAGTGGTCCACGCGACGAGGAGGAGCTCTTTATTCGAGATGCTTTCTTGGTTTTCCGTGCGATGTGTAAGCTGTCGATCAAGGCAATTGACGCTACTGACAAGCCCGACATGCGATCTCATGCCATGCGGTCGAAGCTTCTATCGCTGCACCTGGTCTATACTATTCTAAGCGCTCACATGATCGTGTTCACTTCACAAGATGTTATCATTCGGTCCAGTGCGTCGTCAGAAGAGACAGTCTTCATTCATGCGATCCGACAATACCTATGCCTGTGTCTCTCGAGAAACGCTGCAAGTCCCATTCCTCCGATTTTTGAGGTTTCGTGCGATATATTCTGGCTAATCCTCCTCAATCTGCGAAGTCAGATGAAGAAAGAAATCGAAGTTTTCATGACGGAAATTTACATTCCTATTTTGGAAATGAAGAATTCGACTCCCCATCAGAAACAGTACCTCCTTCGAGGAATCGAGAGATTGTTTGCCGATCCACGTGCGCTAGTTGAGATTTATCTTAATTACGATTGTGACAACACCGCTTTGGACAATATATTCCAGCGACTTATCGAATATCTTTCTCGAGTCGCCGTCGTTCCCGTTCACATTACGCAGTTCCAATTGCAGCAGTATCAGGAGCTACAGCGCGTGAACGACGCAAGTTCGTTCGGTGGTTCCGGCAGTCCCGCAGGCGTTGCTATACCTCCATCATTCTCCTCAAGCGCTGCAGCAGCAATGCAAACCAGCGCCGCCGCCGAGCTTGCTTCACAAATCCCACTCGAGTACACGCTTAAGCGACTGTCGTTGGACTGTCTCGTCACTATACTTGAGTCGCTTGTGGAATGGTCGCAGAAGGGAATCGCAGATGCTGCCGCCATTGCAGTTCCGCAGCCGAACGAAAGAGATTCAGATTCGATTGCAGATGATGAAACTCGAGCAGGCTCGATTACTCCTAGCAGCGCACTACATCTCTCATCGCCACTGGCAGACAAAGGTCGATCTATCGTCAATGGAACAAGTGGCAATACTACTCCTACTGATGATCCTTCTCAGTTTGAATCGTTGAAACATAGGAAAACTGCGTTACTGGAAGGCATCAAACAGTTCAATTTCAAACCTAAGAGGGGAATTGCGTTACTGTGCGAGAATAATTTCATCACCTCTAAGGACCCTGTCGATGTTGCTCGCTTTTTACTTACAACTGAAGGTCTTTCGAAGGCTATCATCGGAGAATACCTTGGCGAGGGCGATCCTGAGAATGTTGTCATCATGCATGCGTTCGTGGACTTAATGGATTTCTCGGATATGAAATTCGTTGATGCGCTACGACGCTTTTTGCAAGCATTTAGACTGCCAGGCGAATCTCAAAAGATCGATCGATTCATGTTGAAGTTCGCCGAGCGGTATATTTCCGGAAATCCTTCAATTTTTGCGAATGCGGATACTGCGTACGTACTAGCGTATTCAGTAATTATGCTTAATACCGATTTGCACTCCCCTCAGGTTAAGAATCGCATGAGCAAGCAGGATTTCTTCAAGAATAACAAAGGTATCAATGATAACGCCGACTTGCCGGAAGCCTTTTTGAGCGACATATTCGATGAAATTCTGAATAATGAGATTATTCTCAAATCAGAGCACGACGCGGCGCTCATGGCTGGTCCATCGCCGGCACAGCCGGGAGCGACCTCAATTGCGGCCAACATCGGACAGGTTCTGGCTACGGTTGGTCGAGACCTACAGCGAGAGGCCTACTTGCATGCGTCGCGTGAGATGGCGAATAAGACTGAGGTAGGTGGCTGTTGAATCACCGTAAGAGTTTAATTAACCATTCGTAGTTGTTGTTCAAGAATTTGGTTCGCTCGCAGCGTAAGGAAACCAGTGGTCCAACCGTGATATTCTATAGTGCATCGCATTTCGAGCACGTTGGTCCCATGTTCGACGTTGTGTGGATGTCTTTCCTAGCCGGTCTATCTGCACCTATGCAAGACTCAGACGAGCCAGACATCATCAAATCCTGCATGGAGGGCATGAAGTTGGCAGTAAGAATTGCGTGCTTGTTTGATATTGAGCTTGCAAGAATCTCGTTCGTCTCTGCTCTGGCGAAGTACACAAACTTGCAGAATATCAGTGAGATGAAGCCAAAGAACGTGGAGGGAACGAAAGCTCTGTTGGATATTGCATTATCTGATGGAGATCTGTTGAAAGATTCGTGGAAGGATGTGCTTACCTGTGTGAGTCAGCTCGAACGATTCCAGCTTATCAGCTCAGGAATCTCAGAAGGTGTCGTGCCTGATCTAGGGCTGGCCAAGTTAGCACCGTAGGTAATTTGCTATATTTGCAATTTTCTGATAGCTAATGCTCAGGTTAGGCGTGAATCGTTTGAGAGTCAGAGGTCAAAGAGCTCTGTCTCCACTAGACCAATTCGATCACGGTCATCTACGATTGCTACCCCGTTTTCGGCAGTCGTTGCAGAGGAGACGCGAGCTAGAGAAATCGTGGTTGCAATGGATAAGATTTTTACTCAAAGTTCCATGTTGTCCGGTGATGGTATAGTGCATTTTGTGAGAGCGTTAACTGCGGTCTCTCGCGAAGAGATTCAGTCGTCCGGACAGAGTGAGCATCCGCGAATGTTTTCGCTGCAGAAGATGGTGGATGTTTGTTACTACAACATGAACCGTATCAGATTTGAGTGGTCGAACCTGTGGGCCATCATGGGTGAGCAGTTTAATAACGTTGGCTGCCATTCCAATATCACAGTTGTTTTCTTTGCTCTCGATTCCCTTCGCCAATTGTCAATGCGGTTCTTGGAAATGGAGGAGTTGCCACACTTTAAGTTCCAGAAAGATTTCCTACGAACTTTTGAGCATATCATATCGAACAATCCATCCCCGCAGGTTAAGGATATGGTTCTTCGGTGTCTGCAGCAAATGGTATTATCTCGTGCAGCAAATATTCGGTCTGGCTGGTCGGCAATGTTTGGCGTTTTCACGTTTGCTGCTAAAGAGCAGTATGAGCCAATCGTTCAGTTCGCATTCGAGAATATCAAACTCATCCACAAGGACGATTTCGAGTTGATTATGGCTCAGGGAAGTTTTGCGGATCTGGCCGTTTGTCTGACAGAATTTGCCAAGAATTTCCGGTTCCAGAAGATAAGCTTGCACTCAATCGAACTACTTCGAAGTTCGATTCCGCGAATGCTAGAGTATCAGAAGAATGTTCTTGCCGGTACGATTGTTGTGCAGGCCGCGAGCAAGGCATCTATCGAAGATCCATCAGTCAAGTTCTGGTTCCCAGTGCTGTTTGCATTCCATGACATTATCATGACCGGGGAAGACCTAGAGGTACGGTCCCGAGCATTGAACTACCTTTTTGACACACTTGTGGAGTACGGTGGTGATTTCCAACCGGATTTCTGGGATTTGGTGTGCCGACAGCTTTTATTCCCCATTTTCATTGTTCTGAAATCACGATCCGAGATGTCACGATTTAACAATCACGAGGACATGTCTGTGTGGCTGTCGACGACTATGATCCAGGCTCTGCGGAATCTGATGGCACTTTTTACGCACTACTTCGATACTCTAGAGCGCATGTTGGACGGATTTTTGGATCTCCTTATCACGTGTATATGCCAGGAGAACGATACTCTGGCTCGAATCGGCAGCTCTTGTCTTCAGCAACTTATCACTCAGAATGTTCGAAAGTTCCGAAAAGAGCATTGGACCAAAATTGTTGGTGCATTCGTTACTCTCTTCGAGACTACGACGGCCTATCAACTCTTTTTGTCGCAAGGCGCTGAGCCACCCGTCTCACCGGCAGACGAGATTGATGTCATTGGCTTGAAAATCAACGGATTATCATACCCTATCCCGAACGATGACATCGAGCAAGCCCATCGTGAGCGACTAGGAGATGATGGTGAGTCTGCAGCTCCCACGAATGGTGTGAGAAAATCGTCAGTGTCGTCTATCTCATCAAATCCTCAGACGCCCACAACACAACAGGCGCCATCGGTCGTATCCCCGGCCAAGAAACGCGAATTCAACAAGATCATTGTTAAGTGCGTCTTGCAGCTTCTTCTCATCGAAGCGGTGTCGGAGCTATTTTCGAATGACGAGGTTTATAACAATATTCCGTCCGAGGAACTGCTCGTCTTAATGCGCGTCTTGCGCAAGAGCTTCCAATTTGCGAGAACGTTTAATGGAAACAGGGAACTGCGTATAAAGCTATGGAAGGAAGGGTTTATGAAACAACTACCGAATCTGCTGAAGCAAGAATCAGGTGCTGCTTCCACGTATATCCATATTCTCCTACGAATGTATCACGATCCTAATCAAGATCGCGTTGAGAATAAGGAGAACATTGAAGAGGCTTTAATTCCGTAAGTAATTTTAGGTATCTAAATCTGTGACTACGACTGATCAAGCAACAGACTATGTGCGGATATTATTAGAGGATACACAATACTGGACGATGAGACGCAACAACGAAATATTACCGCCTGGAAACCAGTCGTCGTTGAAGTGATAGAAGGATACCTGAAGTTCAATCAGGAAGACTTTGCTCGACAGGTGGAGGTGTTTTATCCTCTAGGTGTCGAACTCCTCGGGCGTGAACCAGGAGCAGAAGTCAGAGTGGTTGTCCAGTCCCTGTTCAGAAGGATAGGGACAGTGTGGATGAAGGGTAAGGGACGTGACTTATAGGAATCAGGATCAAGAATTCATCATAATTGGGATGCGGGTAAACCATATAAGGAAGAAACCGCTGACGGCGGATCTTATTCTTGTCATTGGCAATGGATAGTATTAAAAAATGGGTAGAGAATAATGGCTACGTCAATCCTCTTATCATGATGTAACGTAGTTAATTATCTGTGTATTGGGAGTTACTCTACAGGATAGACTTTTGGCATGTACATTTTATTAGTATATATAAAATGTTTTGCCTGCGCATGAGTCGTTTGGTCAGCTCCGGAGAGGGCAGCAATGCCACAAACCCACGGGCGAGAGAGTGGTTGGAACCAACCCTAACCTCATGACATGACTAAAGGCAGCTGAAAATTGAACAAAATTGTGGACATAGACAATTACCGTGACAAGCATGGCGTCGAACCACTCGTCCTCGAGGATCCCAGATCTAGTGCGATTGGCGTCGTTAGAATTGCTACCTAAATCTTCATTTACAGATGTAGTACGCCAAGGTGCTTCAAAGACAGCAGCATCCACGGATCAACTTCTCGATCTTGGAGTTTCCTCACTAAACGCGTTTCTACAGCAGAATTACACCGGACCTCCGCTTAGCTTTGACGCTTATAGTATATTTACAGAAGCCGTCGACGATAAGGAAGCATTTGCATCACACTGTATCTCTGAACTAGAAAGCGATTCGGAAGAAGCGTATCCGCATGCCGAAGTTCCACATCTTCTAGTTCTCGCACTCGCAATTCTAAACTATCTCGCTAGCGTGGCACCGAGCAAAGCTGTATGCAAGTGGCTGGCACGGGCGCTTATGGTACATCAGTCACTTCTATCTGCGCCGGCTTCGACTTTGCACGATCAGATTTTCGCCAATCTTACGGCATCGGCGCCATCCACTTCGTCGGTATCAGCTTTTGAGACAGCCGAACATTTCCTGGAGTTGGCGCGCGCTAGCATATACTATTCATATGACTCTCGAGCAGCGCAGGCGCTAAAATACGCTCAAGAAGCAACCGGGCTGGAGTACAACGTCACTGGTATAAAGGCATTACGAACGAAATACCAACAGCGAGAGATCGCGAATTTGGTTGTGCTTGCTAGAAGCTCACCTGGTCTTCGTGAAGTCAACAAGCAGGTCGCGGTTAAGAACAGTCAAGAGGATGTGCTACCATCTGCTCTACCGCTGAATTCGGATTTGCTGCTTGAGGCACCCAAATTTGTGAATCTCGGTGAGACTCTGAGTGAGGGTGAGGAAAGTGACAATGGCAATGGAGACGAAGCCATCTCAGTCTCACTTTCGGAAGAGGATCCGAACAGGCCATCAGTGCTAGCGGATATCGACAGTTGCTTGTTACTTGTGACAGAACACAGAATTCGATCCGTCTCACCATCCAATAGCCCACTGACTACGGAGGAAGTTCTCGCTTATGTCTCTCGCGTCATTCTCTCATCGACGAGCATATCAGAGTCATCGTATATTCCCGGCAAGGTGAATTGGACGGTGTTTTCTCGAGCTCTCTGGGAGCGCAGCATTCTCGAGTCGAATTCTGCAAAGACCGTTGAGCGGGGGACGCTGCAAATGGCGAGTCTCGTTGATGAGCTGGGTGTTGCCTCTTCGTCTACTGCAATGATACATACGTCCGCAGCGGTTGCTCCAGTCGAGGAACGCCTTAAGTATATACATGTATTACCACTCCTACCGCGCTGGCGGATGGATCTAGCGCTGGCGACTCAGTACTTGTCGCTTGGTATGCTTCGGTCTGCACAAGATATCTATGCTAGGTTGGACCTTCCCATAGAAAGTGCTCTTTGCACTGCCGCGGCCGGCTCTCCAAAGGAGGCTATTGACATTCTTGAGAAGTATCTCCAGACTCCTCATGTTAACACTCCACGTGCATGGTCGGTACTCGGCGATGTCACTCAGAAGCCCGAATACTGGGAACGAGCTTGGGACGAAGGGAAGTATGCTGCAGCCAAGCGATCACTAGGAGAGTATTACTTCAAGGCAGGCGCGCCTGACCAGTGCATTGTCCACCTTGCGGAAGCGTTGAAGAAGAATCCGCTGAATAGACAAGCTTGGTTTCTGTACGGCTGTGCTGGTCTAGAAACCCAGCAATACGATCTTGCAGCAGAAGGCTTCACAAGATGCGTGTCCATGGATAAAGATGATGCCAAGGCATGGTCTAATTTGGCAACAGCATTGCTGCACATGGGTCAACAGCCTGGTGCTGAACGTTCAAAGTCGAAGGAATCACTGAGCGCACTGGCGGAAGCGTGTAGATTGAACCCCGATGATTCGAGATTGTGGAGTAATCTCGTTATTGTTGGCGCGAAGCTTGAAAATTGGGCTACATGTTTGCGTGGCACGCTGCGTCTAGTCGAATTGCTTGGAGACAAACAAGGTGAAGGTGCTTTAGATCTCGGCGTCATGAGAGTCCTTGTACAAGTTCTTGTCTCAGATGCATATAGCAGCGGAGAGAATGGCGATGCCTCGGCGAAGAAGCAAAGCTTTTTTGAAAGACAGGCTATCAAACTCTTTACTGAGACAGTACCTGGCCTAGTTACTCGAACGCCTGAATTGTGGCTATTAACAGCTAAGGTGGAGCAATGGCGCAAGCGGCCATGGGCTGCCCTTGATGCCTACGAGAAAATGTTTCGACTAGCCGTGGCAGCGTTTGAAAGCGATGAGACTAGCAAGACAAAATGGACAGCTGCGGTTGATGCCTGCGCGATGGTGGTTGATGCCTATACAAATCTTGGAGAATTGCCCGGGAGGATGGCTGGCGGTGATGAAAGTCAAGTAGTCTGCAAGGACTGGAAGTGGAGAGCGAAAACCACGGTGAGATCTTTGATGTCCAAAGGAAAGAGATTATGGGTCGATTCAGAGGGATGGGATAGGTTAGTAGAGATGAGAGATGACTTGAAATAGATAACGAAATTGCATTTTGCTGGCGTACAAATTAGGGAATACAAAAACGTTTAGTCTTTATATCATAGTTGCACATTACGCGCGAAGATAATGTATATTGTAGACGTTACCTGTATGAATTTATGATTCAATACATACATGAAACTACCAGAAACGAACAACCTAAAGTACAGTCAACGTCAAACATTTGGGATCACACGACAAATAATATTCAGCAACCGCACAATTACATCATAGCTCAGACAACTGCATTCATCTTATCAACGCATGAGTCCATTCAATTGTAAATAGTACCAAAAGATTAGCCGATCTTTGTTAACGTTCATCCTACCATTGGTCCAATTCAGCAGGCACCACCATATCTCCAATTACTTACTATATGGTGTTACGCCACACCAAGTCTGATCATTGTTCATTTGTTTTCACTCAGTTTTCGCCTCAGGTGCGGCGGCAGTCCTGGGCGCCCCTTTGAGAAAAGCCTTAACCTGAGTCCACCCGTTCTTCGCAAATGCAGGAACCGCAGGGTGAACGATAAGACTGTCAATTCTGACCTCCCAGTTACGGACGGCAAGCTTAGTGAAAGCAGACTGCTCGAAGCGCAATCGCATGAACGATCCGTAAACGGCGAGAGAGATCCAAGAACCTTTACGCCAGAGGAGAGCATCAAGGAATATGCGGACAAGAAGGACAAGTTCGAGATTAGCAACGGCCTTGGTAAACTTGTCGTTATAGCTGTCAACAAAGTTCTGAATCTTGGTGGCTAATGGAGAGTTCGATGGATATCCAATGGCGGGGAAGACGTTGGTGCGAGTGTATGTCAGGACATGGAAAAACGAATAAATTGCAAAAGCGGGAAGCGTCACAAGCAATGGCTTGGAAATCAGCCACAAGAGGGCAATGATCATGTACTGGACATTGTCGTCACGTAGGAGTGCAGTAGTATTGGGAAACGAGGATTTGTACGTTCGGTAAAGTACAATGCCGTAAGTGACAATGACCGATACAAAGGTCTCTCTATACCAGAATCGGGCCCATTTCGTTCCAGGTGAAAACTTTACAGTCGACAGGGCATAGAAGAAGACACCCAAAAGAACAAAAACGTGACCTGGAAGAGTTTAAGTCAGTTTACCATAACAGTTGGCTCAGGGCCGTAAACCTACCAGTGAACCACGCAAATTGAAGCGTCTATAGTCATGTTAGATCCGTACTCACCCGATTAACCTTGCGAGCCATTCTCTTACCTTAACAAGTTGAAGAATGCGTTGCGACGTCGGGGTGCCAGGGGTAGGAGGAGCCATCTGCGTGTAATTCACATGTTAGTCTCCGAATCAAACCACGAGCGATGCATTGTTCTCAAAATTTTGACGCCTAATATTAAAGCGCAGGCTGCCAAATAGGGTAAATGTGATTGGAAATAGCAAACATCTAATGCTTTGAAGATCATGGTTGACATGTCACCATCAATTTGACGTTCCACGATGATCACACATAGAATTCTTAGTATATCAACATAACAGGTCTTCAACCGACACCATGCAGAGAAATGTCCAAACTGGACAATAAATGCGAACCTACCTTGGACCAGAAAGGTGATCTATAGTCGATGGAATTGGAATTAGACGGGTGAAAGATGAAGATCCTGGCGGGAAGTACAAGAATAAGCAGGACTAGGGCTCGGGCACCGGCGGTGCCGTTTGCACTTGTCGAGGCTTCGGCACTTCGACCCGCTTCGACGCACAGCCGCGTAATCCTGACAACTCTAAGCATGCTCACTTAATGCTGTATCTTGGTAACGCATATGCGTTTATGCCAGTATCGTGCTGGATCCGCCTTGATTATTCCGCGGTAAATTACGTCATAGTTAGTTGAAGGCGCACATCTCATGCATCTGTGCCATAATTGCTCTCAAGTTACATGAGCCGCACGTCGGTCTATCGCTGTTGAATGTGAATCGGACAGCCTTCAGCTCGACCTACTCAGATCAGTAACGACTGCAGATACCTAGAGCGACCACTGACGGTGAGGGGTGGGGAAGTCGTCCGTGCCATAATCTTCAATGATTGATCTTGCATCGGCCTCATTGGATGACGCAACAAGCGTCGCGTCAACGCTCGAGAGTACAGCATCTACGGTTTGGGATTTAGAGACTTTTATTTTATGGATTGACGTGCGCAGTTGCTGGATCGATGACAGTGTAGAGGCTAAAGAACTTTTCGCTGAGTCTCTCACCCTCGTATCACCAGAAGAACAGAATTCACTTCGGCGATACCATTTCCGGCGCGATGCTGCGGAACACCTTGCGTCGCTACTACTGCAACATTTGGTGATTAGTCAACTAGCAGACTTGCCGTGGATTGAGTCAAGAGTTTCGCGGACGATGATGGGGCGACCGTTTCATGAGACAGGGCGCTTCGATTACAATGTTTCTCACCATGGCGGGCGCGTTGCGATCGGTGTGCGTCTAGCAGATCAGAGGCACATCGGAATCGATCTTGTTGACCCAGAAGAGGCGACGCGGAACTGGAAACAGGGATGGATAGATGACTTCCATGATATTTTCTCAGATTCTGAGTATGCGCAAATCTTGAGGGATGGCAAAAAAGAAAATGAAATAACCAAACGGAGGCTGTTCACTTTTTGGGCATTAAAGGAAGCTTACACCAAAGCCGTGGGCATCGGACTGGTCACGGATTTAAAATCTATCGAGTTTAGTTCCGTAGAAGACGTGGACACAAACGAGAGACCATACACAAGATCGACAATCTGCAAGGTAAAGAATGAATTAATAGATTGGCGGTTTGAGATTTTCGGCCTTGAGGAGGGCTTGATTCTTGCGTCAGCTACAACAAACGATGGACTCACTTCGACGGATAAAACGAAGACTAAGAAAATTGATCTCGACTACGTCACCAAAGCCGCGGCGCCGTTTCATTTTCCAATGACACAGGTTCCAAATGTGATGTAATTTTTAGTTAAATGTAATCGATCGATAGACGCATCTTCAATGAGCAGACTGTGAGAGACTGTGATCTAATAGCTTTAACCAGCCCTCATAGCTATATAACTCAGATAAATAATCATAACTAAGTAGAATTAATTAAAAATTACAAAAAAAAAATTGGTTGTTACAGAAAAAAAATTGAATTGCAGCACCTACGATTCCAGCGTGGTCTCCCACCGCAGTACTAAGTAGGCCCAAAGAAGCTTAACTGGTGTTGATCGGACGGGGAACTGTGTTTTCTTCTTGGTATGGCCGCAACTGGCAGTATCTAGCGATAACTAACTTTTCTACCCTTCTGCTTAGTCAGAAATTACGGCAGCCAATTAAACTCTTAGCTTGTTCCGGTTTACTAATATTTGCTCTGCAAAAAATAGTTCAAGCATGTCACTATAGTCTATAACTTTGCAGTTATAACTCGATAGATCGCATGAACTACTTTACGTGCGAATCATGTGAGCTGTTATTTATGACAATGGTAAATACGGAATGAACTGAGTACTTGAACCCCTGAAATATAAACTATAAAACTTTTTCAATGAATCTGCTAGGCAATCCCAATCCTCGGTGATCCCTGTGTCCAAAGTCAGGCATCGTATGTCCAGTACTGACGACCAAATCCCAGAGATAGATATTGTACAACGATATTGCGACACTCCCCAAGGTGACAGCACGCTCACATACAATGAGCGGGACAGAATATTTTCTTGGAGAAGGCAACGCACTGTTTGCGGAGCCAGATGGCTTCTACAAACCCGAGGCTCCGGCATCTTTCGACACATACGAGCGGAAGCCAGATCTTGTAAGCGCTTCAGAGTATGATTTTCTATGCCCCTAGAAGCATCGTTTTAACTAATGCCGTTGTCCAGGCCAGGCCAAATCACATTGAGGCTAGTTGGCAAATCACCTCTATGGGGCCATCTTCTGTGGAACGCCAGCAAAGTAACCGCAAACTATCTTGACACGCACGGCTCCACGCTGCTTGCTAACAAGACCGTACTTGAATTGGGCGCCGGGGCTGGTTTGCCGAGTTTTATTGGCGCCATTCATGATGCCAAGAGAGTAGTGATTACTGACTATCCTGAAGCGGATCTGCTTGATAACATCGAATATAACGTCGATCACTACGCCAAAGAGAGCAAGGACGAGCAGAAAGAGCGAGAACGGTTCCGCGTGGCAGGATATATATGGGGCAACGATGTGGAACCGCTGCGTGAGTTCCTACCAGCTGGTTCCGACGGATACGATCTCATTATCCTGTCCGACGTCGTTTTTAACCATTCGGAACATGCGAAATTACTCGCCACGTGCTGGAATTGCTTGTCACGAAATAGCAGTAGCAGCAAAGTGTTTGTCGTGTTCACACCACATCGAGCAAGACTGTTTCACCGCGATTTGCAGTTTTTCGAAGACGCAAAACAGCTTGGATTTAAAGTCGAGAAGCTATTTGAAGAGAAGTGGTGGCCGATGTTTGAAGAAGAGGAGGAAACGAAGGATATTAGGAGCATGGTGTATGGATATTTTTTGACATTCTAGGACGTTCAGTCAGCGCATTTACCCTTTTTTTGTGGATTTCGAATATTTTTGGCCATGTTAAGTTATTATAAATAGAGACGCAAAGCTGTACGATAACAAAGTAAAGTACACAATTGAAAAGAACTGATAAAGTTCATCATAAATGTTCATGACAGTCATTATCCCAAACTATATACCCCAAAAAAAAACTAAATTATACGCATTCAGCCAAAATCCAAGTCGCAGACCATTTTGTTTGTCATGTCGTCATAATAACCCAAAATCCACTATCGTTAAAAGTCCAGTAGCTATTCACAAATTTACAATTGACGCCAATTAGAACGTACTCCGTCGATGATGCGCGTGATGCCTATGAGGCCGTCTAACCATGCTGCGTCTCTCAAGTTCTTCGCTCTCACTGACATTCCGCCTGCGGATCTTCTTACTCGAACTTGTACCAAATATCCGGCTAATGTCGTCTTCTGTGTCGCAAGTAACAATGGCATAGGCGGTATCACCGTTTGGCAAGGCAGTGCACACCGTTCCTAATGGGCAAGAGAAAGTGACCCAGCTACTGCCATCGCACTTGGCAAAGAATCCTTCAACACATCCTATCGCACCGTCGGTGCAAGTGGATGAGGCAGAGAGGGTGGCAAAATATGCATTCTCACAGTTTGCAAGTTCTACACCCGTGAGAGTAGAACAATCTGCAGTATTGGAGGTCTCAGCGGAGGATGAAGATGGATTAGATGCATCTACTACTACACTCGCCTGACCTGCTGCCGATTCGACCGCTGAAGCCACGAGTGATGACGACGCCGACGCAGATGTGGGCTGCATCGTGCTTACGGACGTATAAGTACTCGTAATGTCTCCAGGGTAAACCGTCACTGTCACATACTGAATCTCGGTGGCAGTGTATCTGTTGCTCTGCGTGACAGTGGTAGTGAAGCTCAGCGGCGCCTCCGAAGTGCTGGAGGACACGGGGTCATCTGAAGACGATGGCAAGTCACTAACAGAGGAAGTTGACGGCGCGAGACTAGATGTCGACACTTCGACAACAGACGAGGAAGGCAGCTCGACAGTAGACGTCGACGATGAAGTAGGTTCAGCGATGCTCGAAGTGGGGAGATCCGGCATCGCCTCTGATGACGTAGCAGCAGAGTCAACATATAAATTCTGAGCTACCTGAGAAATAGACAGCGATTCGAAGGTGACTGCAGCCTCGGACGAAGTTGTCGCCACAACACTGGATGATACGGAAGATGCTGCCGGGTGTGATGAGGAGGACGGCGAGGACCCGACCTGGCCCAACATAGTCTTAATCCCATCAATAAACAACGACGAGTCAATTGTGTTTGTAAACGCCTGACTAGCATCCCATATCATAACGCCGCCGAGCGAGGACTTGTCCGATATGCTATTCATAATATCCAACAGACCACTCGGGGTGGTATATCCTGATCCCGCTGCTGAGGAACTACCAGGAACACCGACATACAACTTGACGTTTTTGTTAACGGCAGTTGAAGAGACCCACGCTTGCCAATCGCTGTCGTAATTGAACTGGCTCGGATTGTTCACACCACAGTAGTTATTGTAGAACTGGATGAACACAAAGTCAAACCATGCGTTGTCCAACGCATCTCCGATACTTGCGTCGGGAAATGGGCATTGCGGAGCACCAGAAATGTAATAATCCCCGCCGCTGTATAGATTGCGCATCTGCTCGACGAAAGCAGCATAACCGATAGAGTTTGCATTCTCAATGTCGAGATCAAAACCATCAACGACCGCACTTCCGAATGGTCTGTAGTCGCTTGTGCCGCCGCCAAACATATCCCAGAGTGTTGTCGCGAATGAGCTGCCTTCGCTGTCCGAAGAGAACCCGTAAGATCCAGCGGCGCCACCCAGTGACAGGAGGACTTTCTTGCCCTTTGCTTGGCATGTTTGAATATCCGCGCTAGTCGCTATTAATATCTAACGCACGCCTTTGCCTAAGGACAAGTACCTACGCAATTTGATCGCACTTCAGTAAGGTCGTGCCAGAAAATGTGTCGGAGCAAGCGTTGGCAAAATTGACTTCAGGCAAACCGTCGGCGGCATAAAAGGTCATCAGGAAAGAAAGTACAACGATGTCGACTGAGTCACTCTGACAATAGTCCGATAGAGGTTCTTGGGAACCCGCGGACGCTTGACCCCAGTAGACGACGACATTATCGGAGGAAGAATCCGAGTAGGCATCAACAGGTCTAGCAGCATAGAAACACTGCGATACTAGAAGGATGAGAAGGGTAGAAAAAGACGACCATTGCCGCATCTTGGACAGTAAAAATGGGGGGAAACGAGCGTGTATACTAATTAGATCGAATAGAAACGAATGGCTTGAAGTAAAGAACGAACGATCCGAAGATCAAAAGAGCACGGAAATGCAAAGCAACTAACGAAGAGCTTCGCGGATGAAAATGAAGAGCGAGGAGGGAATGATTTGGGAGACTAGCGACAGTATTAAACGATTGCAGCCGAGAACCGAGGGGTATCGCACAGCAAACAGGGGCATCGCTATTGGCGGCCCGAACGACTCGACGAAATCAGGTGCAGCATAATATGCTCTGCGGACAAGCAGGATAGGAGCGTCATTGCAGGCAGAGCTTCAGGGACGAGTAAGGGGCAGGGACGATGGAGCATTCCAATGCGTTTGGGTCAATGCGTCGTGGCAAGACTAGTGAGCCGCGCACCTGCCGCACCACGCGTAAGACCCGCCCTGCTACGCGTCGCTCGTGGCTGAATGTCGCGAGTCTCCAGCAGCCATGAGATGCTCATATCATTATTTGTTAAAGAACATAATGTGCATTAACTGGCTGCCCGAATTCGTCGTATGATTTGTGACACAGTGTTTGGACAACGTTGCTGGTGAGGTCAACGAGTTGTCAAACTGCGTGAATTGAGAGACCCCCCCTTAGGCAAAGATATTAGCTGCGGCAAGGGGCCGGGGTTTGAGTTCGACCAAGTTGGTTTCAAGTGTGGTGCCGAAGTAAGTTTAGGTTTCATAGCGGCTGCATGAGCGCCAGTTTTCTGCAAGGAACCCGTTCGCCGACCGTCGATATTCAAACTTTATTTGCGAACTTCACCCGCGCAATACCTTGGCTCCGAGACAAGTCGAGACAAATTTGAATTATCGTCGCTGCCTAAATATGTCGATCCTGTTCTACTGCAGGTCTGGTTAGATCTATCGCTATTTTTCGGTTTCAACTATGTCACCTATTTAGTCAATAATAGAGGCCAGAGATCATGTATGGTTTGTCCGGGACTCAGAAGATATGCACTATAATTTCTCAATGAAGACCACGCCATCCTAATGGCGAACGAGATACAGCGGCATCATCAACTGCAAAAACGGATCGTGATGCACCAAACAGAGCTCCTATGCCCTATTTCACCGAATTCCCCTTAGGTTTGCCAGTAACCATGCAGTTATACTGAAGGGACTGGTCTCTATTTGGTCCGAACTGACTCTTGTATAGTACCAGCATATATTGTATCACACTTGCATTCGTAGATTGATGAGAAGTTTTAAGCTAATTACATCAACTGCAAACCTCTAGCGTCACATAACGTCACATACTTGCTTTGGTATAACATGTTGAGCTTCAACCCCGCAATGAGCTATTAATAAAATACAGTATGGCTTTTCTCATTCGTACCACTGGAAGGCTTGCAATTTCAACAGCCTCAATACTCAGCTGACTGGATGCTTGTACCATTACTGTAACAGAAAGCAGAACAAATGCGGGCCCGATACTTACTCTATTATCAAGTATATTATCTGGCTCGCTAACACGTACGTGGTTATTTTATTTTGCATTAGATTTCTTAAGGTCTGTTACACTTTGGCTCGTGATCTAATTCGATTCCAGGAGAGCCAGATAAAGCCCTTGCTTACTTTTGGCCTTCGATGGTCTCTGGGTCGCAAGATAATTAGATTCCCTAAATTTTCAATGCAAGCGATATGATTGCCTAAGCTTGCAAAATAAAATGTATGCAGAAATTTTGATCTTGAATTTACGTCACTTTATCGTACAAAGAGGATTCTCCGTTCCAATCATCCAATGGAGGTGTTGCTAGAGCCATTGAATGGAGTCAGCGACCACCCTTATAGTGACATGCTTGAACTATGTTTTGCAGAGAAAATATTAGTAAACCGGAACAAGCTAAGAGTTCAATTGGCTGACGTAATTTCTGCCTAAGCAGAAGGATAGAAAAGGTAGGTAGCGCGGGTTATTACCAGTTGCGGCCATACCAAGAAGAAACCACAGTTCCCCGTCCGATCAACACCAGTTAAGCTTCTTTGGGCCTACTTAGTACTGCGGTGGGAGACCACGCTGGAATCGTAGGTGCTGCAATTCAATTTTTTTTTTTTTTGTAAGTTTTAATTAAGTTGATTCTACTTATGCTTGCACGACAGGGTTCTTAGGAGCCACGCTCTCTATCGCATAGTATTCGCGCAAATATATTTACTTATTTGACTTCCACCACTGAAGACAGACCAAAGCATTGATAGGGATCGGCACGGATAATATCCAGGCTAATTTTTCCTTATCCGTATCCGTATCCGCGTAAAATATCTATATCCGTATCCGTCTCCATATCCAGATATATTGGCTTTATCCGTATCCGTCTCCGCAGTATCCACGGATACGACTCACGTGACCTTGAAGGGGGGCTTTTGCTCAGTCGTTTTTGTTTGGAGCCCAGGACTATGGAAAGAGGATGATCCTACGATACGACTGACTATATTGATCACTCAATTGGGCTGCAAACCGCTATATATCCAGCATTCAATGACGGACAACAAACCCTAATCCAGTATATAAGCAGTTGCGGCTAATCAGATCCGTGTTCTGATTCACGCTTCCCTCCGCTCACAGCCAAGCGCGCACCAAATTCTGGATTCATGGACTTCCGTTCCCTATACAACTGAATATTTGGCAAATCGCAACTCACTTAAACTCTCCCAGTATTATTATTTTACACATTTGTATTTGTTACTCGTATCCGTGGATATCTGTGGATATCCATGGATATATCCGCGGATATGACTAATCAATATTACCTTATCCGTATCCGTATCCGTATCCATATCCGCATATTCTCTATCCGTATCCGTATCCGCGACGGATATCCACGGATATATCCGTTATCCGTGTATCCGTGCCGATCCCTACAAAGCAATCAAGGATTCACATTGACGAAACCGGAACAGAGCGTCACTGGACGGGCTGAGTGTGAAATGGAATACGTGACTGAAATCAGTCGACTTTACTCAACTCACCCAATCACCTACCCGTATTCACTCCACCAACTATTGAAAATCTAAATCCTACCCTAACCCTGATCCCTGGATCTTTACCCGCAGCCAGCCGCTGTCAATTTCGACATGAGACAACAAGGCAGGCAGAAACAACGCATCCTATTAATACTACAACTGAATATAGAAAGTGACAAGTTGGTATGGCCCACAGCACCTAGTGCTGTTGCCAAGCTGCAATCGCTCTCAAACGAATGTCAATATTTGCCCGGGGCTGCCATCAGCTCAGCGCATCATTTGGAGTCGTTTCTAAATTCCCTCGCCAAAATAGTCTCTATTCAACTTTTGGAATACAATAAAGGGCGTTTCTGGATGCGAGTCCAACGTCAAGTATACCGCAGAATGTATGTCGGACGGCTACCAGTTGTCGCATCGTTCAATAACCCGCCGTAGGCAACTCAATTAGCGCTTGCGTGCGTCAGCAGGGTAATCAATCTCCGCTGCGATGGCTATGTTCGAGAGTGCATCGTGTTGCCAAAGTGTGCCAAACCATTTGTTGTACTGGGAAGGGCACCCCGCCCTTCCATGCCGACGGAATGTATATAACTCATTCAAGCTTTAATTGTCCAGACGAGCGTATACGCAATTCCGCGCGGTCCCACATGGCCAGTCCTGTTCAGGGGTCCATCTGTACTGTGCACCTATGATATGGATGGGCACCAGTTAGATTTGCCGACGTCGCCACGCACATTGCACAAATTGCGCGAGCACTCAGAGGAATCGGCAGGCGACCAACAAAGTATTCAAGAACAATCAGCATTGCTGACATATCCCTTCGGAGCCTGAACCTGCGAATCGTAGTCGCAATAATGGGCAAAAACCGCTATTGACAAAAAAGCCACATGATACATTCGAACGATGGCATAAGTGAAATACAAAGAAGCCATGATATAGCACCATACTCTATGCAATTCGAGACCCAGAGCACACACAAACCCTACCCGAAACACGCAATTTTGCCACAATAGATTCCCAACACCAGAAGAACGACAACCCGACTCCTTTTTTTGTAAGCTTTTTGGCCAAACAAAGCAAGCATCTAGGATAAAACAAGTAAACACAAAGAAAAGAGCAAACAAGCAAACTAAGCGTTAACTCCGAGCGTAATCAATATCCCAAAACTGTAAACAAAGAACCAATTTTGTCGACCTGCTTCGTAACCAATCAAGGCGGTCGCGGACTACTCCGGCGAACAAAAGCACTCGACAGTAGACTGCTGCCTGCTATTGGCTTCCGTGTGACCCGGCGTGGCAAGTCAGGAGACATTTGCTGCTCGGCAAGCGGCTGCGGCGACGAATCCCGGAAATGAACCACTTGCGACTGACTGCGCTGCGGCTGTTGCTCGTGTAAGTTCAGATGGCCGCTGGACGGACTCCGCGGAATACCTTCACGATACTCGTCGTTCGACGGCTGGAAATCGGGTGCCTGTTGCTGTGCAAGATAAGGCGCATATGGTGCTGAACGTCGAGAAGGAAACTCTTCTCCGTCATTCGACTCGTCATCTGTAGAGGAAATTCCGTAACTATCCACAATATCGCTGGGGTACGTGTCAATCGCAGCCTCACGGATATCATCGCCCAGTCTGCCCTGATTCGGATCAACGTATTCAACAGGAATAGCGGGAACCGTCGCCCCCTCCCCAGGCATCGCGGATGCTAGTCGAGATCCCGGAGCATGCGGGGCCGCACGACGAATCGAGAGATTGATTGTGTGGAGCTTGTTCCCGAGAGCATTGACCTCGCCTTGAGGCAGCGGCGGCGTGCTATGCTCCGGCTCTGACGGCAGTGTCCGGTGGACATGGCGACTGCCGGTTGCAATTTTCTGCACGATGGCCTGCTTCAACGCCGAACGCCACGTGTCCTCTTTCCAATCATCAGATGGATGCGCCATGGAAATATCGTATACATCGGCAAGATCTAAGTACCGCGTGCTAGGTGGATCAGGAAGACCAAACATGATACTCCGCATGTCGGATTTGTCTGCATTAAACCTTTGTGGACGGCCGTACAACGAAAACGAGTCAAGCGTGGGAATTAGGAATCGGATCAGAGTTTCAAATCCATACACACCAGGGTGAACCTCTGGCATGACGAAAATGAAGCCGTCATGCGGCGCAAGATTTAGAGCCTCGTCATGTACGGCAACCGTTCCAGCGATTTTGAGCAACGTGGAATTGTTTATCAGTAGGCTCGACTCGGGGTAAACAGCATATACTGCCTTGGCTGCAGAAACTGTCGCCAAAGGCTGCTGCTTGCGCTGTTTGGCCTTCTTTGTCTCGAAGAAGTCTATCCGACCGATCTTGTTCTTTTTCTTCTTCTTGTAGCCAGCTGGCGTGATGGTGGCCCAGCAACGCGTCCATGGCATTCCAGCGCCAAAGCGTACGACAACCGAGTCTTGGTGTTTGAACTTTGTCTCCTCTAAGAGCAAACGAATACCGTTAAGCTTTGATCCTTTGCCAGCTAAAAGCGCCCCCGTGTAGGCTTCCTGTAACGACACGGACTCAAACAGGGCCAGCCTCAGAGCAGACGCCCACAAGAGCATTGTCGACTGAGATCCGAATTGCAGCAGGAACCGGTTTTTGAATGTGGTCGAGAGCGCAATGACGTTGGTGATTGCGGGCGCACCGTTAGATGCTGGAACACTCTCAATCAATCGCATGGAAGCGTCAGCGATATTAATATATGTTGGCTTGACAGGGTTGTTGCTCACACCCGAAGACGACGACGAGGCGCCGGCTACGGCGGCAGCCCGCTCAAGCTCGCGAGATTCCCAGATTGACAGCACCGTTCCAACAAGCTGCCCATAGACATCTCGCCACACTCTGTCAGCCGGGGCCTTGCCGTCAGCATCGAGGTCTTTGAGAAACACAAAACGCCCTTCGTAATAGCATCGCGACTGCTGGGCGTTGATGAGATTGATGATCGACTCGAGCTCCGGTGGAATCTCCTTTGGATCGAGCTCAGTTGGCTTATTGAGAGAGTCGTCGGTCCCGTCAGCAGGAGCCGGAGAGGCAGAGTCTCTGTCTGCGCCGGAGTTTGACCTGGAGCGAGCTGAAGTCTGCTTGTGTGCAAGATGAGACTGCAGGGCCATGGCGCGCACGCGAGGGTCGATGTCGGGAATGTCGGCCGGTGTTGGAGGAATGGCAGGAGTATTGTCGACGGGGGACGCTAAGGGAGAACCCTGTGAGAAGAACGAGGCCGGGCGAGCTCGCAGACGTGCCATTGTAGTGAACTGTTGGGGGGCCCGTCGATAGCCAGCGGCGTAGAAGTGGACAACAACTGGAGAGGTCTTCTGATCGGCAGGATTGCATGCGAGTCAGACTACGAAGCAAGTGGCGGGCGAAGGGCCGTAGGTGGTAAATAAGTCGCCTAGTAGTCGCAACGAAACTCGTGTGGTCGCTTACTGTTTAGGTTTGAGCGGAAAATATGGGCGCTAAGGCCTATTTTTGGTCGCGCGACGTAGTCGACACAGAGGAGCTCGACACCGACGGCACAAATCGGAATGGCACTTACCCGGCTGCACGTCGACACAGGAGTACTGCGGCGCGGACGATCCGAGCAAGGGCTAGGGGAATACGATGACGCATGCAATATCGCCGTCGACATTTTATGGTGGCTGTGATCTGCTCTGCTGAGCTCCCCTGCATTGTTCCAGGCAGCTATTACATCAATCCCGCCCCCCGGACGCAGTTGCATGCTCGACCATCTGTCAGTCTTTTTACTCTTGACCTTACGAATGCCAAGCGGATGACAGCTGCGATAATTCGTCCGACGCGTTGCTAGTGTATGTAGATGGTGACTAAAGGCAAAAGAATATCAATAAACGCAGCGCGAACACCAATCGAATAGAACACTATCCACAACACTAAAATACTACCTATCAGGCAGGCAATCCCAGACGGACGATCCAGCAATCACCCAGGAGCGGTCGCTGGTTGTCGAAGCTTTCTGGAAGTCTGCGATGACGTATGCTTCTTAGCGGCCAACACCTAAAGAGCCTACAAAGGAAATTGGCTTAGCCTAATTAGGAAAGTAGGGTAATGCACTAGTAAGGTAGGGTAATACTCACTACTTCCACTGCATCCTATCTTCATGTCGCCCTCTATATATTTATTATATTACAACTACACAGAAATGCTAGGTGCAAAGTGTCCGAAAATGAGTGTTACAACCCGCGGTGTGTGAAAATTGAAAACTGGAGCACCACCCCGCAAAATTATAGTCCTGGCCGGTATTGATCGGCACTTGATCAGCACCAAACAACCCTGACCTTCAACAGTATCGCGACTTGCACCGCTTTCAGACCCGTCCTAGAGTCAGGCCCAGGCTCTAAGTCACTTACAAGCTCAATGTATTCTGTGCTTTTGCTATTTACACATACTACTTGTCTTCATTTCATTTCGACCAATATCCGCTGAATAATGTTTGCCGTTCCAACGGCGACTTGCCTAGACAGCAGGCGGAGCTCGAAGTAGTAACAGGAAGATCCGAAATCTTTCACCCCGAGAAATGTGCGCTACGTTACGAGTCAAATAAATTGAATAACCACTCTTCCATTTATCGTACCTGATCAACGGCCTTCCAGTGCATTGAGACCTTATAGCTAGTACATTATAATATACATTTCCCATTGACTTTTCCCTTTCTATATCTGTAAATGTTGCCATATATCATCTTGCGTAATACCCATCAGAATTTTGCCCTACCCCGACGCATCATAAGGTCATAATCTCAGTAGCATAATTCATTTGGTGTTTATTTCTTCTTTTTATTGGTCTTCTTTGTCTCTGTCTCGGCGATCACACTGCTGTCATTTTCCTTCTCCAGTTCCGACACTACTTTTTCCCTCTCCTTTTCCCACTTTTCCCTCTCTGCCTTTTGCAATTCAGGGACTTCGGTAAGGTGGTCTCTTATCCGCGAATTATGAACAATCTCGGCCGCACTAGGAAAGAGAGTCTGCGCCCATCCAGGTTTGATAGCATTGGCCTCGCCCGCACACTCCATAACCTCCGCATCCATGACCTTCTCTGCCGCCAGGAATCTCGTCCATATCTCATCCCCGACAGCTCCGCGCTGATGTAACTCTGCCAACGCGGGCTTACTCTCTTGTAACGACATGATCCTCCGCACGTCCTCCGTTGCACGACGCAGTAGCGCCGCCTTGAGCATTTTCTCAGGAACTTTAGGTGATGTTTGTGCCTTTAGTGAAAGATAGATATCCCTTGCGTCATGTTCTTCGAACCATGGTTTGAGACCTATCAGTCGGCGGACTTTCCGACGCCGATAAATCGTGGAAAAAAGAGCGAGCGAGGAGATGAGAAGGACTAAGTACGCGATTGGCGCGTACAATGAGACTTTGCCCATTTCACAATGCCCTTGTCGTGATACCCGGTTGTTTGCGTGAATGAGACTGGAGGCGGTCACTGATCCTGCGAAGGTTTGCGTTGTCGACAGATCTTCGAGGGGCTCGTGCGGCACATCTGCGATAGTTGTGCTGTATCCATCTAACGTCGGGGCTCGCCTCCAGAATGGGGAAGAACAAAATAGTAGTGTTAACCGTCATCGAAAAGTGCGCTCGTGTGCAGTCGCAGTTGGGATGAGATTAGTCTACTTTACCAGCATAAGCACCTGAGGCGTCCACGACAAATACAGCTGTTCGACAGATTATTGTGTGAATATTACGAACTGGACTTGACTGTCTGTCTGTCGATTGTGCTTGTAAACGTCGAGTCGTGGCAATTATTCTAGAACTATTAAGTTCTGCCGTCCTAAAATCCCCCCATCGTCTTACACAATTCAGATAACCGAGTCAGAATGGTATGTCCGACATGATCATTAGCTCATCATACATAGTTAGCTAATCAAATGTTCTATGCAGATCGTTCGGTTCAGAGGAAAGGACGGTAACTACCGCGTCCAGATTGAACAAAGAGATGACTTCAGAACGCTAAGCGAACGCCTCCTGTCACAGCTTCCAAGCAGTGTCGTCGCGGACTCTGTGTTGGTGTCCGATCAGCCTGTTGGTCATGGAAAGCATTTGGCTGATTTATTCGGGCAGACGATCTCGGATCTAAATCTGAAGTCCGTATCTGTGATGTCGACCCGGTGAATGTGTTGCTAATGGGTCTCGCAGACATGGGGATCTTTTATTTCTATCGTACTCAGAAGGCGCGCCAGAAACTGCAAAATCCGCAGGTCTGTCGCCACCGCCGACTGCGGTTCGCTTGAACGGCCGTCCGGTTTCCGACGCCGAGGCACGAATCACAGTTCCTGTAGCATTTCCCGGCAACACAGGCAGCGTTAATAGTCCATGGGAAAACGTCGTGCAAGAGTCAGTCGATACATTCTTAGACTCACAAACCGGCAAGATTCCTCGAAAGCGAGATCCTAAAATGTGCAAGCATTCGGAAAAGGGCATGTGCGACTATTGCATGCCGTTAGAACCCTTCGACTCTGGGTATTTGAAAGATCATGGCATCAAATTTATGTCCTTCCATTCTTACATCCGAAAGCTGAATTCATCATCCTCAAACGCGAACGCAGGGACTGCGGCGGCATCGTCCTTCGTGCCACCGCTTTCTGAGGCAGACTTTAGAGTGAAGACTAAGTGTCCGTCGGGACACGCTCCGTGGCCAGCCGGTATCTGTTCGAAATGCCAGCCGTCTGCGATTACTTTACAACAGCAACCATTTCGAATGGTTGACCACGTCGAGTTCGCCAATTCGGAAATCGTGAACACGTTTATTGATAATTGGCGGCGGACCGGAAATCAAGCGATTGGATACTTATACGGGCGGTATGAACCATATTCTGAGGTGCCGTTGGGTACAAAGGCCGTCGTTGAGGCTATATATGAGCCACCCCAGGTCACGGCAATCGACGGTGTGACGCTGACGTTGCCTTGGGAAGGCGAAGCCGAGGTGGACGCCGCAGCAGCGACTGCAGACGCTGGCGGGTTAAAGAAGGTCGGTGTGATTTTCACAGATTTAATGGACGCCGGTAAAGGCGATGGCACTGTCGTGTGCAAACGTCATGCGGACTCGTATTTCCTTTCGTCGCTCGAAATCGTGTTCGCAGCAATGTTGCAACAAAACCACCCATCCTCGACACGGTGGAGCGATTCGGGCAAGTTTTCGTCGAAATTCGTGACGTGTGTAATTTCGGGGAATGTGGAAGGACAAATCGAAATTTCGGCATATCAGGTGTCGAATACGGCTGAGGCCATGGTGCAGGCGGATATTATTGAGCCGTCGGTGTCGCCAGGGTTGATGTTAGTCAAGGACGCGACTGACAAGCGCTACGTGCCCGACGTGTTCTTTCGACGCGTTAATGAGTATAATGCAGCCGTGCAGGAAAACGCGAAGCCCGTATTTCCGGTCGAGTATTTGCTTGTGACTTTGTCCCATGGGTTCCCGGCCTTGTAGGTAGAATTTGTTGTAAATATGAATCAATGGTTGTGTTGACCAATTTGGATTTCAGTAGATGTTTCCGTTCCCTAAATTATCTATTATAGTCTAATATATTATAATGATAATTTAAATTATAAGCTACAACAATGCAAGGCACGTAATTTATAAGCAAACCCATATATACTTAAACCTCTGAATCAATCGAACGCAAAATAGTTCCCATATTCACTCCAAGTTAACCATTTATCGCCGTATAAAGCAAGCTAAAGCAACCGCACATCTCAATCGTACAGAACCTCTTCAGGCTTCAGTCGCCCCAGGCGCAGCGTCCTCGACGGGAGCGCCAGTCTTCTCAGACTCATTCTCGGACGCAGGCGAAGTAGCCACAGGCTCAGCGCGCTGCTCGACAAAAACGGCATTCTGCTCAGTTTCCTCCATGACAATGTCCTCCACCATATTTGCTTGCTTACCGCCAAAGCCACCGGTACTTCCAAATCCGTTCGCACCGCGATCAGTCTCGTCAAGCTCTGCGACAGTGACGATCTCTGGCGTGATAATCTTCTCGATGACCATCTGCGCGATGCGGTCACCCGCATGGACTATTTACTATGATTAGACGCGCCTGGTTAGATGGGTAGAAATAGATGCGAACTTACTCTGGAAATCCTGGTTTGATTGGTTGAACAGCAGCATTTTCAACGGCCCACGGTAATCGGCGTCGATGACACCCGCACCAGTCTGAATACCATGTTTGGTAGCTACTCAAATGGTCAGATATCCATTCTGGCATAGCTCGCGAGAGGTTCGACGCGCAGAAATATGAAAAATTGACCAACGAAAACACGTACCAAGACCGCTTCGCGGTGCAATGCGACCATAGTGTCCAGCCGGGATCGCGACCGCAATGTCTGTCGCAATCATCGCCCTGTCCTGAGCCTTAATCAGAACGTCTTCGACGCCATAAATGTCGTATCCAGCCGCGAGCAGGGATCCTCGTGTCGGAGTTTTGGCCTTGTCTGACAAGAGCTTGACTTGCAACACAAGGTCAGAGTCAACGAGTTTGCGCTTCTTGTTCGATGATTCGGTAACCTGTTCTATGACCGGTGCGGAGGATATTGTTGCGGGGGACATTTTTCTATCTTGTAAGCGAACAAACGACTTGATATGGGTTGCGTAGCGGAGTGAAGTTAGAACGGAGGCAATATAGAACGGATGCACAGCTGTGGTGAAAAAGGTGGAAACTGCGAGGAATGCGATATAAATCTGCCAATGCGCGTAGCTGGTCAAACGCGTCGCGGATTGCATGAAGGCAAACTTGGGCGTGCGCGACCGCCCCACCTCGTGTATTTAGCGTAACGCGTAACGTAAATTACTGTATCGTGGTAAGTCGTCTGAATTTTAGGCGCGTCAGGCACGCGTTTTGACTCTGGAAAAAAAAATCGTAATTTATTACATCTCTCCTACTAAGATTTATTCTCTTCATCCAAATTAACTGCCGCTATCAAGAGCATATGCACCTGTATGTTCGATCTATCATCACCAATTACGCCATGTGTACGTGCTCTACTTGCGGTGTAGGCTGGGTCTGTTTCAGCGGACCAGCATTGAAGAATGCCCATATGTTCTTTCTAAATTGATCAATGATCAATAATGACATCTGCCGTGAGCGTCTCCGACGATACCATGTGCGAGAGGGAAATTGAGTTTGAAGAGTTTCATCAGACGATCTTATCTCAAGGGGATGGCAGAGTTACTGCAGGTCAAATTCCAAAACTTCGGGTTGCTGTGTACACTTACACCCTACAGACTTCCAAGCTTTTATTCTGCCAAACAAGTCATTAGACAGCCATATTTGCGTCCGGAACTGCGAAACATGAATATTCTATGGCAGAGTGTTACCGAAATTGTGCCCCCAAAGCCAAATTTCACCGAGAAAGACCTGCCAGATTTGTCCGGCAAGGTATGCATATTACCATACCCACGTCACCCTTTCAAATTAATAGTAGTAGATCTATCTGGTTACAGGAGCGACCTCAGGTGTAGGAGTTGAATTAGCAAAGATATTGTACTGGAAGAATGCCACGGTTTACATCGGCACTCGATCTGAAACAAACTACGGAAAGGCTGTTAAGTACATTGCTGAAGACGCTACGCAGCCAAGCAAAGGCGAACTTCGGCTCTTGAAAATGGATCTCATGGATCTACCAACTGTCAAATCGGCGGCGGACAAGTTAATTGCAGAGGCTAAGAGATTAGACAGTGTCTGGTACAATGCGGGAATTATGGGACATCCAACGCTTCAGACGACAGTCCAGGGATATGAGGTACACTGGGGCACCAATGTCGTGGGACATTTCTTGCTCAATGAGCTGCTGACGTCTTTGTTGATCTCCAGTGCTGAAACCGCGGAGAAAGAGGCTCCCGTGCGTGCAATTTGGGTCAGTTCGGATGCTAACCTATTTTCCCCAGCTGACGGTATAAACTGGGATGATGTCAATTTTGCAAAGGAAGGGGCGGTTCAAATGACGAAATACGCGCAAAGTAAGGCGGCGGCTATTATTCTGGGCGATGAGTTTGCGAAGAGAGTCGGCGACAAAGGTGTCGTCAGCTTGGTAGGTATTCGTCCGAAGTGCAGAGCGTTAGAGTGGTTGGCTAACATGACTTTACAGTCACTGAACCCGGGACATTTGATTACCGGCATGCAAGAGAATCGGCCAAAATGGCTGAAACAGTTAGGGGTTCGTATTGTTAAGTCACAATTTTGATATGACTTGTCGAAATTGCTAACGAATGAATTAGAACTTGTTCTCATATCACGCGAAATATGGCGCGTACACAGAAATCTTCGCAGGGTTTGCGGAACTCGATCTCGAGACTCAGAACGGGTCGTACATTGTGCCATGGGGAAGATTGGGAATTCCAAGGAATGATATTAAAGAAGGGCTTGCTATGAGAGGAACTGGTGCGCGTTTGTGGGAGATGCTGGAGGCGGACCTTAAGCCATACTTAGGTTAGGATAGATATTCCTGACGGGAATGGCAGAAGTGATCGACAGGCGCGTCTTAGGTTATAGTCTGAGTTGGAGTTTGGGGTTTCGAGAAATGGGTGTTGCTTTTAGATTCTACCTTCCAGAAATAATCATACATTAATCATATATATCACTGCACTCTGTTTTCTATCTGTAGTTACCACAGAGAGTCTGCTATTGATGGTGGTGCCAATAATTAATCAGGTCTTCAAATGAAAACCTGCTCCGCATCTTCTCTGGCTGCCCTAGCCAAATGGGTACGGGCTATCAAGTACAAACGACGTATCTGTGCGCATGTGAACGATGTGCGATCCTCTCCGTTATCAAATGGTTTGATTACTGTCGTTGTCAGGAAGTATGAATGACAGTTGCGTGCGATTGCAACATAGTGAGGTGCGAATGAGTGGGATGACGCCACTTAGCAGCCTTGTGGAGCGCCATCTCAAAAAACCTGATTTGATGATACCATGACATTTATTAGCCTCTGAAAGGATACCTCTGTTCTGCTTTATTTGCAAGAGACTTGTCTGTTCAAATACCTGTTCAAATACGTATAGTATTCAAAGCAATTGCATCGCAAAATTTTCCGTTTAGTGGCCAAAAGATGTCAGGGCAAATTGTCAAAGACGTTACGGCCGCCAATCACCTGTACTCTGCCTCGTTCGCGAAGGGCAATCTTCCGTTGCCTCCGGGACGAAAGCTTGCTGTTGGTATCATCTCAAGCCATCCACTCGGCAAGTTTCAGTATTAGTTACTGATGAATACTTACTAGTCACCTGTATGGATGCCAGACTCGATCCGGCTAAAGCACTAGGATTGCACGAAGGCGATGCTCATGTCATTCGCAATGCTGGTTTGTTGATTTGATGTAGGCACGAACATCGTTCTCTGCTAATATATGTGTATTACAGGAGGTCGCTCTAAGGATGCTATAAGATCGATTATTATTTCTCAGCAGCTGCTTGGCACTGAAGAAGTTCTGATTATTCACCATACAGACTGCGGTATGCTGACCTTCTCCGATTCCCAGCTACATCATATCCTGCAGGAAAGATTCGATGGCAACGACGTCAGGGATATTGATTTCCTTCCGTTCTCAGAGTACGTTTATGCGTAGCGGACGTTTGTCAGTAGGCATTGTGCTGATGGTTCTCTTATTCCAGTTTGGAGCAGAGTGTACGAGATGACGTCGAATACGTCCGCACGAGTAAAGTTGTCAGACCGGAAATTCGTGTTAGTGGCTGGATCTACGAGGTTGAGACGGGCAAGATTCGTCCAGTCAGTACTTGAGCAGTGCCAGGGCATTGCGTGCGTATGAGAGGATCGCCACTGCTAAGTTCGGGTGTAGGGGCATCTAATTAAGATGATCACTGTTGACCTTTCGGGTTGGCTCAGTGGAAAGTGCGTTGTATCGTGTCCATAATTCAGTTACGCCATAGATTGCGCTGAGATTCCCTACAAAGAGCATTTGCCACGACTAGTAGTTCTCAGTTACCCAATTTCCCAATTTGAGTTTTCTCGTTCCCTAGTTCCACCTTTTGCAAACCGATTTCTTCATTTGCGGGATCTATTTACGTACTCCGGGGTAAATCATTGGCCTGCGATAACCGTACCGACGATTACCTCGAAATGCTTGGGCAGCTGGGGACTAGGGATGCTTCTATTTAGTAAGGACGTTGCCTCAAAATATTTGCTCGAGATTAACCTGTCTCAAGTACAGCCTTGGTTTGCATGTGATCTGCAGTGACAGGTACTAGTACCTTTGATTTGCTGGTGAGAATGGGTTTCGGCTCTCGTACCTGTACGGGCCGGGATCCAGGGCCCAATTTGCAAGATTTTTAATTACCTATCCAAATGAGGTTTAGCGTGATCCGCGTTATATATTCACCGCCGCAACTCGAACTAACATTCAAAAATATCATTTGCCGTACCTACTAACCAATTCTCCCTCTTGCGAATAGGATAGTACACTTGCAGGCTCGCAAACTCGATATTTCGCAAATTCATATACGGAAATATTTGTATGTCACGCGGCGTAACACGAAACCCCAACCCGACCGCGAACAAGGTACTAAGATGCAATTTGAACAATATTCGAGTTGCGACCACTCTACCTTGTGTGGGACCGTTTCTCACAGTTGTCCTTAACTCTACCCTGAACGCTTGCTCGTCCTCTTCATCTGCCTCTTCTCCGTCTGTTTCGACTTGCCCAGCCATCTCTGCCCTCGGACAATGAGTGACACAGGTCCTAGCGAAAGCAGCTCTTCGGCCGCATTGACAGCGGAGACGATTGATATTCCGCCATCCTTACCGGGGAAATCCCTATTACGACGCAGCAATTCGTTGAATATACGTGCCCCCAAGCCATTCCTCTCACCGCCAACTTCAGCCCCCACGACCCCGACTGCTGGCTCATCCTTTCAACCACTTGCAAGACATTCATCTTTGAGAGCTCCGACTTCACGGCCGTCTTCTCAGTTATCGCGCGCGGCGTCTCTGTGGTCCACCATTTCGAGCGAGATTTCAGGTTCAAGTGATAGCCTGATATTAGGTGCTTTCCAAAATTCCTCGACACAGAACGTGGACCAGAGCAGTTCTCATAGTATTCAACCCCAAGGCAACAGCATGGGTTCAAGTCATACGATCGCGAAGAAACTGGAGGACGTTGTTGTTCCAGGACCACCAATGAAGGACGTTTGGTTGAGGGAGGAGAGGAAGAAACAGCGTAAAGAGGCTATCAGTAAGGGATTCGAGTGATTTTAATTGATACGCTGATACTAATTGACATACAGGATCGTCAATTATGTGGCCAACTAAAAAGATATTTTCGAAACGCGATGATAGAGAATCGCAATCTCGGCTTGCACTATCGATATCACAGCCTTATAATGTCTCCCATGTACTACACCTTGAAGTCCAGGACTTCTTCCACGATTCGTCGAGCCAAGTGCCGACTGTTGGTGGCAAGAAGAAGGAAATAGCTCCTGAAAGTTACAAGCAGCGGAAACTTCCACCGACACCGCTGACACCGCCGTTGACACCTGAGCGGCATAATCGAAGGTCTAACGTCCCTAACGCCGTTGCCGCAGTCCCGGTATCTAGTGCGCCGCCGTCTCCAGCAGACTCGGATCCTCGGTCACCGTCTATGATACTTCCAGCGTCGTGGAGAAGAAGATCGAGAGGTTCGGGGCTGAGTGAGGCTGAGTCCAAAGTTCGCTCGTCTGCACCGACAACTCCGGATTCTAAGAAAAGCAAGGCCCGCGATAGCAATCATGTTCTGTCCCCAAGAGGACTATCATTGCCGCCCACCCCGCCGCACCGCAGTGGTTGCCGACGATCGGCGCAGTCGCCACAGAAGAATCCCCCCTCGCGGCCGAATCGCCCAGAGTCTACGTGGTATGATGACGAAGACAAGGATATTCTAGAGTATATCATGGATTCCTACTACAGACAGTCTATGTCTATGATCTACTCTGACGTGAAGGTGCAACATCCGGAAATTCTCAGTAATGGAGATCGGCTTAGTCTGAATAGCCGCCGGCCATCAGCAGTTACTATTTACGACAGTGAAGACCAATGTCTACCGGAAGTGCACGATATCAAAGACCTTCCACTACAACCAATTCCGCCATTGCGACTTAGCTCGAGTCGACTGTCATTTGAGTCGGATTATTCATCGGCTTCTTCGGTGTCATCACTGCCTGTGAATGCGCCCTCGGCGTCTCCGGTTCCAGTGAAAGTTCAGCGTACAATGATGAATATGAACCCCCTCTCGAGATCGCATACCAGTGCACCGATTCCCCCGCGAATGCAGAGTCTAAAATACTCGGCAAAGTGTACGTTGAAACATGAGCGGAGGATTAGCGAGGAGCCGGACGATTTGTCGACTTATGATAGCCGACATTCGACAAAGTCGGCTGTTGATCGACGTGTCAGCAAGGAGAGGGTTGGATATGAATCACCGGTTCTAGGAACTGCGGCTTTCTTGTAGATTAAAGACTAGATAGACTTAAGACTTGTTTGTTCCGCTTGTATATTTCGATCTTTTGTAATTATCTCGTTGTGGTCAGTGGAAATGGAGTTTCAGTGCGACTGTCTTAATTTGATTATGTTTAGTCCGAATAAGATGAAAATTGTAGTACCGCCTTGTATGGGCGAATTGTTCGTCGAAAGCTGTGGGGTTACTCTGGCTCTGAGTTGGTGCTCCACACCATAGTGCTGAGTTGGGACTTATGTTTAGCCCGCTAGTGGGTTGCATCCGAGAGACTCAGACGACCTTTATCGGCGTCCGATCAGTCTCTACATCTAGAAGAAAATTTCCGTCACTGATTGAGAATCAATACTGGATGTTGTTATCGTTATAATGTCAGCAGAGAGGCCAGTCCTGACGCCGGAGCTCTGCTATTCAGCAGAAACTATGCGACGATTCCTACTTCTCTCCCGCTCCTTGACAGACGACACCATATCGGGGGATCTGAACTCAATACCGACAGTTAAGGAGAGCAAACTGCTGGGCTCAGGCAATTCGTGGACTAAGCCGGAAAGAGAAAAAGTCGGATCTCGTCGGCGAATCTGTAAAGAATTTGTCACTTCCTCTGTATTCGAAAGCTGGAAAGCACGAGACGAAATACTCGAATATTGCGAAAAAATCGCAAACGAGCGGAAAAGCGAAATATCAGCCACTACAGCTAAGAAACCTAAAGTGGATCCTCGATTAGATCCCTACGAAGCGAGAGATTTACCAACTTATACGAAGGAGGAAGAGATTCTCAGCTGGGTAACTAAGGAAAGAGGTGTGGAAGACATTGTTCGAGATCGAAGTTGGTCCATTATTTGCGAAAGATGTTTAGACATTGGCGCGGATACAGCTACCGGAGCTACAGTAGGTGATAACGGCAGTGGGTGGAGACATGAGTTTCAGACCTGGAGAAGTTCCAAATTCCGTTAAGATGAAAGGTTTGTTTGACAGATATCAGTATTAGACAAAATTTTTGGCATATGACGATATGTAACATTGCAATTATCATGGATCTTACTATAGAAAAGTTTGTAAATAATTGATCTGTGTTCGATTATTGATGATACATGTACATTACTTAATGTAATCCTCATTTAAAACAGCGACCAATGCCATACTACTCACACCTCAAAGCGCCCGATCAAGTCGGCTGGCTAGTTGAAGCTTAGGACAAAGATTTAGCAAGAATCTGTGAAGACCTTCTCGCTCACTCTAGAAATTCGAACCTATGAATAATCCCGATGGCCAGCGAAGAAGCTAGATCAGCCTCATGACTGATCATATTGGTCCTCCAGTGGTTATTAGGCCAATAGCACAATCATCAGAAAAGTCGAGAGATTGTCGTGGCGCATAGAATATCCATCTTCCATACCAATCTCCTGCCAGCTCCAACTATCGAATTTTATCGCCTCAGGTTAGATTTATGTTAATAGATGACTGAAGAAAAGGAGTGCTTCTATATCACTTCTGCCAGCAGGCATTAAAGTCACGATAGTCAACTGCTGAAAAAACCAGACCAAGATCACTATTAGGTCACATCCGGGCGGCGACCTTGCTCCTTCGCCGGATGATGTCTTTGGAAGACTGGGACGAGACGAGCGTGTCCATCAGCCGACACAAAACTGAACCTCTATATGTAGAACACCTGCCAAACGAGGTCTAATAGTGGAATAGTGAAATATCAGCGTTGTCCCGGCCCATCGCGTCAACAAAGTTCTTCAGAGAGTCACATTGGTAGGTGCAAACAGAATCAAAACTGTTTATGTAACAGACGTCAAAAATAGGATATTGCACCTGACAGAAACAGAACAATTCAGTGCCATCCATCGCCAGAGACCAGACCGCTACAAGCTAGTGATGTAGACTTACTGGACTGTTGTTCGCGAAAAGTAATGATTACTAAACAACCGTGAGTTACTACCATTACCAACAATGTCCCATGAGCTCTTAAGCTATGTGGCGACAGTTTAGTTTTAAGAAGTATGACGGTCACGAACAATTTTCCAGCCAAAAAGGAATATTTCGCTAAGAGTGTGGTGTGAACACTGGGAGATCTTCCGTTGATCACGATGTGATCAGACGCCGCGTTGCCCGTTATCGATGGAGGCAAAGTTCATAATCCACTGAACGCGCTGTCAGAGCAAACAGGGGCAAGGACGAGCACCATTAATATGTTATAATATAGAGCACCGATTCAAGTTACATATTAAGGCAATTGAATTCATAGAGGTGTTCAAGTGTTGCACATATTCGCGGCACTCCCTAATTATTCGACGGCTCTGACCAGGCAATTAGCATACGCAGTCCGTCGATATTACAGTCCTTCTAGTCTCAATACTAGACCGCCAAAGTACGGCATTCTATGACAGTCAGCATTATATACGGTCGTCGGCTAGTCAGAGGATTTGTTCCGTTGCATTAAAGTCCTAGCCAACCCTCTTGGGTCGCATATCCACCGTTGGCCGGCGCTAAAGCCACACTCTCCATTGCTATCCACTGAATAGATATTGTAACGGCACAATAGGAGTTGGCCCATATTGTCAGGCTCTGAACCATATGAAAGCATTGTTGATGGACAGGGCCTCAAAGCCGCCTCTCAATCCATTCCTGGCGGCATTATTCCATCCAGGTCCGAATACCTCTCGGTCGCGGGATCTAGTATCTGCCCTACAGTCGCCCCGGAATTACGTTATTTTGGTCCCTACGACAGCGTCCATATTATACACTATTGATCAGGAGTCTTCGGTGTCATTCGCAGAGCTTTGCACACATGAGGAGTTCCTATCGTCACATATTATCAAGATTGGTGTGTCGGCAAAGGCGATCGGAAGGGCTCGGGTGTACTGGACATTGAACGGCCGGAGTGTGGTGATCAAAGATGATGTTGTTTACACCAACAAAGGTAATATATTTGCAGCGCTGTTATTTTACGTACTATTATAGTCAAGTCTGACATTTCTTGCAGGGTTTAAATCAATCACGCAGGCTCGAATGCTTTCAGATCGTGTGTACACGACTACCTCCGACATTCTTCCCTATGGTTCGCAATATATTATATACTACATATCACGACCACTAATTGGTTCGGCGTTCCCTCTGTACGATTTCAAGCCAATCTTAACGAATCCTCCCGTTAAATCACCGTCAGAGTCCAAGAAAATAACGACGTTTACACAACTGTTATCTCAGTTCCCGTTGATTGCTAGACAAATACAGGAGCCTTTGAATACTGTGTTTGAAGATTTCGATTGTACGGATGCCACTGAGCCGGATCTCGTCACGATGATTGAAGAAGTCATGGAAAAGGGAATCGCCCTTTTCCAAGCTGTTGACCACTCGATAGTGAATTCAATGGCTAGTGCAACAGGATTAACAGGCCCCGAGATCGAGAAGATGCTGGAAAGTTACGTCGGAAAGCATCTTCACAACAAGATCTGGCCGCGACTAACAATCCTGAGATCGCTGAAGGATTCAATTATTCGAGCTGCAGTTAAAAATATGAAACACACTAGCCTAGGGCAGTTAGGAGTCCAGCCGTATTGGGTCGAGGGAGGAGATACGATAGAGCGGATGGTAATGACTGCTGTTATCGACCTAGAGAACTTAAGTAAAGTGGAAAACGCTGCCGCACAAGTCGATAGCTTGGTCAAAATATTACGGAATCTAGGAGTGGTTCCACCATCTAATCAGAATGGAGTCAATGGCAACGATGAGGATTCAACCTCCTCCAAAGAGAACAAAGAGAAAGTCGCCAACCACTCCAGTGTCAGCGCTGATGTTCTTGTCAGTTTGATGATCATCGTTGTGTAAGTTCACAATCAATTGGCGATCTATTGGCTCTGAGGCTAAATTCCTTTAGTACATGGTCCAAACTGGATAATCTCGATTCACATCTCTTCTATATGCGCAACTTCTCGTTCATGGATGTAGACACGGGTGAAGTCGGATACGCATTATCGACCTTCGAAGCAGTGATATTTCATATCATGAACAACAGCTCAAAACTTGCGATAGTTTCAAGCGCGAACCAGTTATTCTGGAAAAGCATTAGGGATGGCGGCGATATATCGGTCGCGTTTGATTCTCCCGGGGAATATTTTGGATCTGGCGGAATTGATGTTTCTGAGATTGATTCACTGGAGCAAGTTTACCGAAGTCGGAACGCGTCAGGCGAGAGCGCAATCATGATGGCCATACAAGCACCAGTAAAGAATTTGGAATCATTGAAGCTCTTGTTATCTAAGGGAGACGTGTTCCCGATGGAAGCAATTTGGAAGGAGCAAAATGCTCGTCAAACGACACTTCTTTCGGCTGCTATTCAAACAGCAGACAAGGAGATTGTGGATGCAATCTGGTCAATATTATCAGCGAACTATAGTCAAGACGATTTGAGGAAATATCTTTCGCGAAAAGACGAATGGCAACGAAGTGTTGGGCACTATTTGTTCTACCTTCCGGATTTAATTGACGTACTAGGCGGTCTGATATCGTGGGTGGATAAAGATCAGAACGGCCAAACGCCATTATTTGCTCTGTGTCGGTCCTACGACAATCCCCGTTATACGGATCTCGTGAAGATGGGTATCGAAACGGCCACGAAGTACCAAATAGGAGGCGGTAGCTTGCGGTTTTTGGATCACGTCGATGCGAAAGGAAACACGCTTTTACACATCATGAAGGATATTCAGTCATTGGAGCTGGTGGTCGATATAAGTGACATAGATCTGAATCGTGTAAATGATAAGGGACTTACTCCATTGATGGTGAACAGCAAGTTTTCTCGCATTGGGGCTATTGAAGCTCTTACGAAGAAGCCAGAAGTCGACATAGGCCGCCGGAACTTTCGTGGCCTTAATGCCGCAGAATTGGCCAAGGATGAGACTACAAGAGCACGCATAGAAGATATTACACTGTTTCGGAAATGTCCTATACGTGACAACAGAGTGACGTCGGTACTGCGAGGATTCATATCGGATGATAACGTTCATTTCGTTCTGAAGTCAGGGATTATGCCAAATTCATCGACGATTACATCGGTGCGTCGAACGTTCACAGATTTTACATTTATTGCCAAATGGCTAGCATTCGAACTTCCAGCTTCTTGGATTCCAATTTTACAGATTCCACAAAATCCATTCGCGGTGCCTTCGAGACCCGCGAGATCTGTTGTCAGAGATGTGCAGTTCAAACTGGATTCGTATATTCGAACATTACTTCTACATCCTACATTCTCGACTCATGAGCTCTTGTGGGAATTTTTCTTGGTCAATGAGTTTTCAAAAGATTTGTCGGAAAGGAGAAGCAAACAGAAGTATGAAAGCCGGAAGGATACTCTCGAGGAGGAGTTTCCGCCGCTGGAGAACACGGATGAATCAGTTGTCTTTTTCAACCACGCGTTGAAGGAGATGTCCTATCTCGAACAGCCGTTTCTGGAAGTTCTAAAATGTGCCCATTCAATGCAGTACAAGCGGTTAGGTATGTGTCCAATACAATTGTCTATGTTCGATCGCCTGACGTATTACAGATCTTGCGGAATCTTATCTGGCGGTACAAGGGTATTTTAAGACATTAACCTTCTTACCAATTCCATGCATAGAAGCGTTAACTGAATTTTCAAATCTCTATCAAGTGGTATGCCAAATGTTCAATTATAAAGAATTCACATTTGCTAATTGTCATGTTAGTCTGACTCTCATGAAGAGACCTTCGTTCAGGAACTGCGAGCAGCTTATGGCAACATCAAAGCGGTGATGGAGTCGCTTACACGACCGAACAAGCTCATTGATGCTCTAGCTGCCCAGTCCAATCAACTGTCTCGCTTTCAGACGTCGCTGAACCGAACAAGTACAAGATTCCCGCTGGGATTGCTGGACGACACTAGGACCCGATATGCGCATGATGCGACTTTGAACATCCAGACCGCAGAGAACGAAATCACACGACTGGGCTCCGAAATTCGCTATTCACAGACCATTCTTGCATCAGAGCTTGGCGGATTCAATGAACTACACGAACGAGAGTGCAGACGAGTTGTTAAAGAATACATTACGGAGAAGATCAAATGGGAAAAGGTTAGGCTGAAAGGAATGAAAAGCGTTTTGGAAAAAGTCAAAATTCTTCCATAGAGAGTACATTTGAATAAGTACTAATCGGCGTTCGACTAATCGCGGTTGCATGAGGCAAGTAGAAGATTGGGAACTAGAGCTGTCATGACCTTCCTTTCTCATTTAGCGCTGATACAAGGGTTTGTTGTAGTTGGTCTATTATGGTAAAGAGTGGGATAGTTGTTTGTCAGTATCTTTGGATGCCTTTGTTAATTAACTCTGTCTTGTTGTCTTGCGTTGGTTAGTAACGGTTATTGCGCACTTGCTCTTTGCCACTTGCATTTCTTGTGGGTTATTATGTTTGTAATATACGCTCTTATTTGTATCTCGCAATTATATTATAGTGCATTATCGAGAGCATGTACCACTATTGCCTTGGTGTAATGGTCTAATAGGGAAATTTAAGCGGCTACCACAGTTGTATTGGAAACGCGTTTTGCTGTCAATTTTTATCGCGTATTAGAATAATCACACAGAGCCCCACGACAACAAGTAACCGGCAACATAATAGTTACGGAACTGGGGTAGACTATACCGTATCCGGTACATGAATCTGTAACCATATGGAGCTAATAGCTTGCGAAAAATATATGCACAGTAAAGTCTCCTCATGGTACATAACAATCATGCCTTTGACTCACCTGGATATCTACACTTTCCAGACCCTCACACCACCTGGCTAAACACAATAGATCTAAGTTCTTGCCTCGTACGCAGCGAAGAGTTCCGGTCTAACCTCATATTGATATAATCTAAACGTCGAAGCGCTTCTTCGTTTCTGGTCGTGGTGATCATCCAGCCGGATATTGCTGGGAAACTAGGACTAAGAATTGAGTCCAGCACTTAGACCCACTTGAAAGATCTCCGAACACGCCATTGCCATGGAAAGCAGAAAACTCGTTCTGAGCAATGCCAGTAGTCAGAATGCTGTATCACGAAGAGTGGATGACGAAGAATATGGATTGATTTACTCTGCGAATCTTCCTTGGAGGTCATAATTGCTCGCTACACATTGATATGGGCCAATCATTTCATCGTATTGAGTTAAAAGTGCAGTAGGTTAAAACTATGTCCCAGAACAGCGTCGCTTCCCTTTGTCCAGTTACCAGAGCACCAATTGTAGTGGATAGAATAAGTGCCATATTATAAACAAAGTGGAGTGTACCGTTGCACTCGTCGAGGCAAAAACCAACTCAACTGCATGCAACGGCACATGCAAGCATATCTTGACCGAAAATAATATAGCTCATACTTGACGCATAATATACTGCTAATAGAGTCAGCATTACTTCTAACAACAAATTCATTGTTCACATATTCCGAATAAATCCACTGGTGCTATACTCAATGACGCGTGTTCATTCGTGCGGCGTGGTCCACGGAATCACAAGGACGTCCAGATGCTTCCAAAGTTAATTCGCGCCGCCTAAACTTCAGGCCATTTTACTTCTCGCGTACCGATTTGCAGCACTAATTATTAAGACGGGATTTCAGCCGATCACGAAGTAGTGGCAGATCTCAAGTTTGGTCACTATATCAAAATTTGATAATACAGCAGAAATGTCTTCCAAAGAGGATCTAGCCCTTGGAATCGTTGATTTCCTGCAAAATTCGCTTGCCGATGGTACCGTCTCCGAGGATGATAAAGATTCTGTCGAAGTCGCCATCCAATGCTTGACCGACGTTTTCAAAGTCGATCTATCAAAACGAGACGCAGTTCTCGGGGCGCAATCGCTTCTCTCGATTTTTCAGGCATTCGAGAAAGTCCGGGATGCCAGGGCGAAAGCCTCAGCAGCGGCTGCTGAACCCACAAAACCGGCCTCCGCCTCTGCTGGTCCAGCCGAGGCTGATAAAGCCAAAGCCGAGGAGCTGAAATCCGAAGGAAATAAGTTTGTTGCGGCGAAGAACTATCCTGCGGCAATTGAATCGTACACCAAGGCGTTGGTGCTCGATCCTACTAACAAGATTTTCTACTCCAATCGAGCTGCGGCGTACTCCGCATCTGGAAAGCATGATATGGCTGTGAAGGATGCCGAGAGTGCTTTGGAGATCGACGAGAGGTATTCCAAGGCTTATTCAAGACTTGGATTAGCCAAATTTGCGCTTGGAGATGCCGAAGGCGCTATGAAAGCTTACGAAAAAGGTATTGAGATCGAGGGCAATGGTGGATCGGATGTCATGCGACGAGGTTACGAAACCGCGAAGGCCCGTGTGGAGGAGGACTTGCAATCTGCCGTTCCCGAGGACACCGAGAGCACTCGATCTGCTGCTGCGACAACCGACCGAGGCGCTGGTGGTTTCCCCGATCTATCAAGTCTTGCGGGGATGTTCGGCGGCGGTACCGGTGGTGCTGGTGGTATGGACTTCGGGTCACTGATGAACAATCCTCAGATTGCGCAGATGGCTCAACAGTTCATGTCGAACCCGGGTGCAATGCAGGGTTTGCTTAATAACCCGTCGATTAGATCGATGGCTGAGCGATTCCGAAGTGGAAATACCCCTAGCATGGCGGAGATGATGAGTGATCCCAGCATTGCGGATATGTAGGTTGCAAATTTGTCGTATTCTGTCGTGATTTGGACTGACGAACTTAGGGCTCGAAATTTCATGGGAGGCAACAACAGCAACGATAGTTCTTAGATGTTGGCATGATTTCAGTATATGAGTGATGCTGGTTGTGTATATACCTATATTATATAAATTGAGTAATGCTTTTATGCTGTTATTTTGCCTTTCGGCTATATTGAGACTTTGTTAGCTTTGACTATTTATTATGACCGCTGATGATCGACTGCAATCCTGCAATGCTGAATCATTGCTAGTTTCGATTAGCAACATGTGGAACCAATGATTCACAATTCACAATTTAAGATCTGAGGTCTATGACATTGTCTACTAAGTGTGCTTTTCTTGTCCATCTTCCTACTTCGTTTTTCTTCGTTTTCGTGACGTTCTTACTTCATTCTCGTCCATTTCCGCTTTAACCTTCTTAGGCTTCGCTTTAGCTTTAGCTTGCCGTTTTGCCTTACCCGGAGTTTCGTCCTCGTTGTCCGAGGCAGTCTCCATTCTCTGCACCTCGGGGACAAAACAGCTCGTGCGACCACCAACTGTAACGAAATCAACGATATACCCATCTGCTGTCACCGGCCTTTCGCCCTTTTTCTGCCGTTTACTCCATCGATGCATCATTAACCACGATTTCGGAAGTTTCTCCGTGTCGCCTGATAAAACTTAACATGTCTGTAGAAACGAAATCATCAAGAACGAGCATTACCTTCAGTTTCGACGGCTACTTCGCATACTTCGCAAAGGAATTTGTAGAGAATCTGCTTCTTCTTCAAGCTGATATTGTTGGTGTATTGTTCCGGACTGAGCAAATGTAAATAAGTCCACCAAGCATAAAGAAAGACACTCAGTAAGACACTCACTGTATTCGCGATTGAAACAGAATTTCATCCCTACACGGTTACTATTATCGAGAATATGAAGCTGATCATGGTGCATAACATACGCCATCCAATTGCCAACACCAGCGCATACTGCCTGGTCTAGCAGCAAACTCTTGATTGGAACTTTCCGTTTTGCGAGCACTTCAAGAAACTCATCCCGACTCCATCTACTTTCGACTTTCGAAAAGTCGGGCCCCATCCGAACCAAGGGCTCGACCTTCATAAGTTCTCTCTCGACGTGCTCAATTGTCTCTGCCTCCTTGTTAAAGATTTGCAAAAATCTTACACGACCCAGCCTCCGTGGGTCTGTGAACGCAACTTCGACGCCATCGTCCGTGCTTAAAAGAAACTTGTGGTACTTCGGCGGCCATGGTTGATTAGCTGCGATTTCGTCGTAGTTATCCGGTTTCTTGCCGTTCCGAGAGCGTTCCATCGGGAAAAAATGTGTGTGCACGTTCCGGATTGTCAGCCAGCCGGTCATCCCAAAATGCATCAACATAACACCATATCCCCCTGCCGTCTTCTTCGTCTTCTCTGACTGCCAACCGCCACTCAAAACCATCCAGAAATATTTGCCGTGTCGTCCGACCTCCGCTATCTCTCTGGACACGAAGGCGGTCTCGATCTGCGAACGATCTTGCGGAGACAGAGATGGGAAAACGAGCGTGTCTTTTGAATCTGTGAGGAATTTGGTAATAGTTTTGCCTTTAAGGCTCGTGGAGAGTAGCTTAGCGGCGTGGGCAACCTGTTTGTGCAATATTGAGCGTCGTGCGAAGCGAGACTGTTAGGGGGACCCGGCAGACCACTTACCTCCCCTAGTTCCGGCATTTTGATAACCGTTCTCTGATTGCTACTACCTGACGAAATCAAGAAGTAATATAAATCGAATGGTGTTAGGCAATCGACCAGGAGAATAGATTTCCCAAAGAGACGGAGTTGTGAAATATATGATGATTGGTAGTTTACACATACCGATTTCACGTGGTGGCGCGTCAAGGAAGCGCGTTTTGTGAAGTCATGCAGACGCGTTGTTGAAGAACTTTATGTTGTTCGAAGTTTGGTGACACTGTTTTACATCTGCAACAATAATAATGAAATTGCCGCTCTTGTGACTCAAGCCGACAATTTCTAATGGCAGAGCTTTTCCATCCCAAATATGGCATGGCTTAACGACAACCCAACCGATACAACCAACAGCAGTCTAGACTAAAGCGACACTCAATAGTTCAACATTTCGTTACAAGTCGTCAACATAATTATATAAATCTCTCAAAACATCAAATAATGCCGTAGATTCCACCGTAGCATCATGTGATCCGCCGTTAATCACCTTAACTTCCGGCTTCCAACCAGCGTCTTGGAGAATACTGTTCATGACGTTGGTCTGGTTCATGCTCAACAGCTGATCGCCTGTCGACTGTACTAACACGACCTGACATAGTTGTAGTCAATGTCGATACTTAGAAGATAATCTTATCGGAAAACATACCTTCGCATTATGCGTGCAATCAGACAACAGTTCGCGCCACTGAAACGAGCTAGGCGAAGCTTCGTCCCACAACTCCTCGTCCTCGCCAAATGCCTCCCATATAAACCCTTTGTATGATTGGTACTCCTTTCCTAGTCCTACTAAGTCATAAATGCCTTCGACTCCCACTAAGGCTTTAATCCTGTCGCACAATGATGTCGAAACGCCCCTCGTGGCGCCTGAAATCTTTCGTTCAGCGATCAATGTCGCGAGAACCTGTAATGCGAGACACGCGCCTGCTGAATGTCCTATTATCACTATGTGAGAAATGAGTTCGCCATATTCGGATACTAGCAATTTCAAGCCGGTCAACACATCTTCTAAGTGCGTCGGATGCTGTACGGCGGGAGATAATCTATAATCCAGTGCCATACCGCCCCATGTTGGGGGCAGCGATTGCAGCAAGAGAGGTATTCCCATGTCTTTAGTCTGTCCTGGATCTCGCCAGGCACCGCCGTGGATGTAGATTACCCATGGCACGGGCCTGGTGGACGGAGACGGTGGGAATATACTCATGGATTGTTGAGGGTGCGGACGTGCTATTGTTGGCGTGTAGAATGCGGTTATTGGCGACGGACGCGACATTGTTGAGACCAAACTAGCACGATCTGAATTGTTTAAATTACTTGTTCATTAGGGCGATGGCAAATGAAAAGACTGCCAACGTTACTGGATGTGTAGTGTCGTTCTCAATGCTGCCAGCCAAGAGCTCTGACCAATACCACCACCAACTTCCTGACACCTTTACCATCCACCACCCTCGCCTCCGCAGATAGCAAAATTTCATTATCCGTCCATTGGTATGAAAATCGCAATAAGGTAAAAAAAATATATGTATCAGGTCCTGCCCGGATTCGAACCGGGGTTAGCGGAACAATCTTTACCTATCAGAATCCGCTGTGATAACCGACTACACTACAGAACCAATTTGTTCACTTTCAACCAAATTTTAAAATTTAAACTGCAAATCGCAACCCTAGCCCTGACACTAAACCCCTTTGCGTCACTGGCGTGCGTCTTTTCAGTCAATTTCTGTGATATTCTTGTGTTCGTCTATACTCTATACTTCTTGCATACATAAAGTAATATAAATGAAGCATTCCTGCAATTTGCGATATCGGTCGCCAACCAGTAACAGAAATTTGCACTTAGATTAATATCTGCAAAGTGCTTTACATGATAATTTCGCTTGTTAGTATTGACAGGGGCGGAATGGCATACCTTGCCCTCCGGTGCCCGAACTTGCATGATCCAGGCACTTTAAGACGTGGACCCACGCTGTGTCTATGGACCGAGATAACGAAGGCATTTGACTAGCAGCCTACCGCTGAAGTACGCTACATTGCACGGTCACCCAGGCGAGACGACGGTCCTACAGTTATATATATTACCTCACTCAATTGCACATATATCTACCTAGCTCTCCAGCTTGCAGTATAACTTAGTTATACGCAACATTAGCGCTATTTCACTTTTAGTGGGGTTTTTTAGCTAAATCCCGTCGCGTTATTAGTGGTAGGTTGATTTATTTTATCTCTCAGGATTTAAATTATATCTTAACCCCATGTTGTTAATAGCGCGTTTTCAGTTTATCTACGTTTATAAATCCAATTTAGAAGAAATAATTTAAGAAACTTGCGGATAACGAAAAATATAAAGCAAATAGATTAAAACTAACCCTACTTGCTGGTCTCAAGGAGGTTATCTGGTAAGCCGAGCTTTTGATCCACATATTGCTGTGGCTTGTGCCTGATTCTCTGAATAACATTTCTCAGTCGCTGAACTCCTTCAACCAACTCGTCTTCAGAAACATACGCAAATGTAAGGCGGATGTGACGATTGAAGTTATGATGCTTGCCGTTGTTGTTTCCATGAACCTCAAACATCGCTCCGTTGCCCACAATGAGATTCTCTTTATGCAATGCCACTTCCGCTACGAGCCTAGACGGCATATCCTTTGGGAGAGTAAGCCAAACAAAGTAGCCGCCGTAGGAAGTGCCGTTTGGTAGACTGGACTCACGACATTCGACACCGAGCGGCGCTAAACGCTCATGAAAAGCTTCCATAAGCAGGCGGTGACGACGCTGCAAGGTCGGCCGAATTATCTTAGAGAGATGAGTCTGAAGGTTGCCAGTCTGTAAGAGCTCCGCCAAGATCGATGCACAAAATTGGCTTGGTGACCCCCCGGACATCGTTGACCCTGTCTGTGAAAGGCCAAAGGAGAACGCTTTTGAACCTTCAAGCCATCCCGTCCTGATTCCGGGACCCGCAATTTTGCTGAAAGATCCATTACTTACTGCATAACCAAAGCCGCGCGTGTCTTCAGGCGCTTGGCCCATGCCTAGGTCAATGTCGCATAGTCGCGGCAGACGCATCTCTGGACGTTCGAGGTTCTCTGCCGAGCCATGAAGAGGCCACTGAAGGAAGTCGTAAACATCATCACATATCACAAGTGCGTCATATTTGCGAGCCAGGGTCACAAGATCTTTTCGCCGGCGAAGAGACATCGTCTTGCCGGAAGGATTGGCAGACGTAGGCACAACATAGACGACATGGCGATAAAACTTGTGGTATTGTCCAGCATCCTTAAAAAGCTGTAATCTGTCAACACTTTTCGTCAAAGAAAGGGTTGAGCCCTTGTCATGTTGGGGAGGACCACCTTGGGAGAAGTGACAGCCTGCTGCTGTTCATCAACTTTTTTGATCCCTTCCTCTAACTCCACCAAGTCAATGCCTTCTTCGTCCTCCGAAAACCCTCTGATTCTTCCTTCGAACCCTGCATCTCGAAAAATAGTGCAAGCAAGGTGGTAACAAGGGGCTACCATCCATATTGCGCGCGTATATGCCGGGTCTGTAAAGCTCTGCAGAATGCACGCAATATTCTGACTGGCACCACCAGAAATGCAAATTCGATCGGGATCGCGAGAGACATTGTAGTGTGTCGAAAGCCAATCTGACAATGCTTCGCGAAGAGGTCGGTAGCCCAAATCATCGCCGTATTGTAAAGCAGGTTCGTAAATGGAGGGGTCAGACAGAACTCGCTGGGCAGCAGCGGACAGGTGGTGCACCGGAAGAAGGTCAGGCGCAGGCCAACCACGTACAAGATTGATGCGCCCGACGGCAAGTGACATGGTCTTTTCTTGGTTGAAGTCTTTCGATGACCTTGACCGGACACAAAAGTATGAGTGGAAAGCTTGGAGAATAGATTTTGACGATGACGTCGTGCGTGGACCTTGTACGCGATGTATGTTCCTTTGAAGGCCATAACCCTTACCTTAACCCTAACCCTGACCCAGCAGTATTGCAGAGGGCAGATGTGGCTCTCGTGCTTGCTTGCTTGCCGGGTGCCCACAATATTGCCGGCAAGCCTTAGGAAAGTGAGCTTGTGCCGTCGCACGATATATATACAAGTCTGACCCCGACCATAGACGGAAAGCAGGGTCCATGGGTCCCCCCACTCATGAAGAAAAGTCCATCGTTGCAAATTATCGACAGATAACATGGCTTGCACACCCTTTTTTGTCAGAGGGCAAATCTTAAGATAAGAGACCAAACACCATCGTCTCTTCCGTAGACATAAGACAGCTCATCACCACTCTATTTTCAAGGAGCGTCAATGCTCATCAAAACCAACAATCGGTGATGACAGCACCAATATCGTCGACAGAAGACAAGAGAAGGCACAATATCCCAATCCGTCCCGCCATCTGTAATCCTCGACTGCGAGGGTGCAAGACAAGAGGGACAGAACAAAAGGCAAAAACATCTACAGCTTCTCGTCGCATGCCACATTCGCTTAGAACTGCTCAACACTAGTCAAACCTGCATAACGGAAGGGCACGAACGGAAAAAGGAACTCATCAGTTTAGTTTGTCAGCGGACAAGGTAAGTAAAACAACAATGGGTAAATAATGCACAACGTACGGGATGCCGTGTCCGAAGCGATCACGAGTTGGGATTGCAGCCATGAGTCGTCCTGCCATCTTCTTTCAGGTTAACACTGGCTGCCAGTCGGTGTGCGCGCTTGGGACGGGAGCACGGAAGAATGGCGCAGACGAGGCGCAGACGCGTTCGCCCAACAAGATTGTCATACGACATGCCGCCGTGACGTTAGATGAACGCTGAATTCAGCACGAAATGTAGATTCGATCTCGGATAGGTTCGGACGACATGAGTCTCCTCCCTGTTCGGCAAGCCCTACTGATCGCGCAGTCGTCACCAAGGTTTACGCAAGAAAGCAACCCTGAACTGAACTGTGTGAATCTCATTCCTGGAGGCAAACTAGCAGGACAGGGTAAGGTTTAAACTGTACACATTAGTCAAAAACCTCGCTATAACGATACTCGATCCCTCATATAATAACATCTGGCGCCGTGATTCTCAAAATTGGTGAAAAATCAGTTCGTTACAACGATTGCCTTCCTAAACAAGTTTCGTGCTTCGGTATTACGATCAAAAATTGATGCCCGGATTACATCGGCTTAACAAAACTTGACCGTACCTACGACGCACGGTGACGTCGCCTCGCATCAGCGGTGCAGACGCCGCCTCCTGGGCTGCTGCTTTTTTTTTCCTTTTTTTTTTTTCGAGAATGATCATGGTGGGCTCGAAGATCTCAGCTGCCAGCGGCAGCGTTGTTGGTTGAAAAGTTTTCGCAATAGAGGGTGGTTCCAAGCAGCAACACCGCGGATGATGGTGAACGTGGCCATTACCGGGAAGGCGATACTAGCTACTGACACCACGTCTCATACCTATTGCGTAAATGATAGTGTCGAGCAAGATAACGAGGTGACCCTATCAGATATTGATCTTACTATTTGCAATGCCGGCGTGTGGTCTGTATCGTAAGTACAGACAATGAACTCTTCATCTTGTCACTAGACGAGTCGCGGGCGAGTCAGCAGGTGTCTGGAAGCACAGAGCAGAAACAAGCTCTAGTACTGGTACGATGGCCGGGCTCATCGGCACTGCGCGGGGCGCATACTTTCCCACACTCACTGTCATACTTGCATGATCGGCTTACTCGAAATTAGACAACATGTGCATTTCCCTGCACCGACCCGCAACTAGCGAACAAAAGCAGGTGGAAGAATATCGAGCCCAGAGCAAATCCTGTCGTCGTCTCCTTAGTACTGTGACTCTTGTCACTTGGATTTAGACTTGCTGCGCGCGCGGCCAGGGATAACCACATGGCTGTGTACGGTGGCCTCTGTGCAAAATTTTTCTCGACCATAGAGCATCTTCCATCAAGTGAGGATACTACACATCGCCATCCACCTGATCTCCGCAAAGAAAATTCTCATTCATAACTTTTTTGCACGCGCGGTTCAAACCTTAAGCCAGAGAACGCGCCGCAGCCGCCACGCCGTGACGTGCCGACGGCGGGACGGTACAGCTACACGCTACTTGGTAGACATGTACGGTACTGTGCTGCCGAGGCAGCGGACCAGTGCGTCATGAAAGTTTTTTCGCAAGTGGCAGGTTCCGCAAACACTTGACCTTGGCGAAACTCCAAGACTGCCCACCTGAATCCGGACTGATTATTCTCCAAATACAATCCATACATCAAGGAATACGACAGGAAATGTTTCGAATATCGTACTAACAATTATGCTTCAGTCATGAGTCGTACATATAATGAAATCCCCAACATTTCCCTGACCAGAATATCAATATGATCGCCAAATATGCAATTTATACATTCCCAACCATTCCATTCCATGCCTGCAATTAACTAAATCGAAACATACGTGCAAATTAAACAACTGTGTACCCCGAACTAAATACTGAAATAACGGAAAACCGAATACTCCTTCCACATGCAAAAAGTCTATCACCGATGCCCAAAGCAAAACACAGAGAAATCAACCGTAACCGATAAATAACGTACTAAGCAAGATAGGGCGCAGATCAGTGCCGATCAGAACGGTTGACATTTTGGTACACGTCTTGATCTGTGCTGGACCGCATGCTGGTCGAAGTATCACCGGTGGGGTCAAGTAAATTGGAAATACTTGGTCGCGACGACGCAACGTTTGGGCGTGTGTCCAGCGGTGATGGCTCCGCGTGATGACCGTCTCGAGGAGTGTACTGTAGTAGATACGCGCCACTCGAATTCGCGGATTCTGAAGTCGTCGATGAAGCTTCCCGTGGCACCGGCTGGCGTGGCTGGAAGTAGTCAAGGCTGCTTTGAGCCGGTGATTCGGAGGCGTGACCGTATTGGCCCGGTGACACAGAGCTCGCTGACGACTGTGGCCTAGTAATGTATGGCAACACAGGAGAGAAATGGGTTGACTGTGTGAGAATCGATGGCGAAGAAAAGTCATTGTACGTTGACAGTGGAGTGGCTGCGAATGACGATGATGGCGGAGGGACCGGCACCCCGCCGGGATCTGATAGCGTGCTCGATGTCGATGAGATGCTGTGTGCGCGACTAGGTGGAGAGTAATACGGCACGGCATGCGCTTCGCTCCCAGGCCGGCGAACCGTGGAGTGTCGGTAGCGGGTTGGATCAGTGGTAGAATATGCTCGCGCGTGAACGTCGGACGAAATTCGTACTGGAGGAAGCAGTGCCTGTCCCGCGAATGACTGCTGTTGAATAGGCTGATGCATAGTTGGGAGGATCGGCGACGTTTGCCGGGCCGCGGACGGTGCAACAGCGGCGGATGGGAGTTGCGTCGGCACGATTGAAGGCATCTGATACTGTTGGGGCTGCTGCTGCTGCAAATCAGGCAAGTGCGGTGACATTAAAGGAGAGTAGGGATTCGTCTGCTGGGCTTGATACATTGACTCGCCCGGTATAGTTCTGCCGATTGTCGAATAATCACTTGGCAAGACACCTACAATGGCAGACACAGGAGTGAAGATGCATGGCTGACTAAATTTGATGCAGTTCCTACATCGAGGATCGGCAGGGTTGGTCTCAAATCCGGCACAGCGAATCTTCGCCAGCGTTAGCAACTTAAAATGCTCCACAGGTAACAACGACAACAATCCTACCTTCCGACGACGACAGTAGCGACAAGCAATTGCGCTGCGCTGGCGCGTCCCTCCTGAGCCAGAAATGGGCACGCCGTGGCCACCGCCCGCGCCGGAACTACCTGCACCTCCGCGGACACTGCCGGTCACTGACCGTGAATGAGACATAGATGGCGACAGCGAGGACGGACGGAAAATCGCCGGCGTTGCCCAATACTTGAAGACAATGTTCGTATTCTGCTGCCACGACGATTAGCAGTGCTCGACAAATGGTATTGGAATGGTTTTGCTTGTCCTGGATCACATACATGCGCGTCGAGCAACATACATATCCTGATGCAACAACCGTGCAAGTAGGGATAGACTTCTGATTACAGACGTGAAGTCAATTGACAGAGTGATCGTGGAGCGAGCGAGATGGACAGTAATAAGACCGATAGAAAAAAAAACTGGAAAGTTTCAAAAAGCGAGCAGTGTTCGAAAAACGGAGTCTACCTAATATTGTTAGGCAAAAACAGGTATGGCAGGCCAGGCGGGATCAAGTCGTGTGGACTGGAACTTTGAATATATAAACTGGACGGGAGAGACCAGGGACTGGGCGAAAATCTTTTCCATGGGGGAGCGGTTGAGCTAGCGCCGAGAGAACCTTTTCGCCGCGAGCCGTGGGTGAGAAGCAAGCAAGAGCAAGAAGCGTGGCATCGTGTGGTCGGCAAGAGCTTGAGCGAAACCGGTGAGGACAAAGCGGCGGCGGCGGTTGGTACGGAGATGGAGGTACAGGTACCGAGCGGATTCGCGTGCGCACGAACACCTCCACGTGAGACACCTTGCTGCTGCTGCGCACGACTGCCGTGAACCCTGCGTGCGGACCTGATCACAACCCAGCTCAAGCGAAAATTTTCGCCAAATTGGTGTCTGCAACTCGCAACGTGTGATGAAGCAGCGTCGGACAGAGTCACGATGAAAGCCATCTGGGTGCGGGTCCTCTCGGGCGAGGTAGGCGAAGTGACATAGCTGCAATCTATGGACGAATCCGACGGGAGGGACGGCTTGTCGGAGATCTGCGACAGAACGACACAAGACCCTTATACTCGCAAGCGCAAACCGCCAGACTATCTGTGACCATCTCGAATTCCAGCCAGCGATCCGATGCCCTCAATTTATGAGCCGTCCGCCGCCCGCCGCCCCACGGGTAATCGCCGACTAAGGCTCTGGCCTCCAGATTCCGGACTTGATGAGCTGCGCATGCACATTGGCGAAAAGAAATTTATGTCCCTCACCCGTCCAATTGCGAATGAAAATTGGAGCTATTACGTACCTCTGTTAAATTGCGTGAAATCGATGGAGTTCGCCGCTTGCTGGGGACGCCAACGTATATTTAAACTAGGAAGCAGTTGTTTGCTGCAGTGGTGTTCACTGGACGGCTCAATCCGAACCTGACTTCGATAAGAAAACTAAGCGACCTGTCGCAAAATCTCATACTAAACCTACTGAATGTGGACGATGAGATCGGCCGATCCAACGCCGCTGTCGGTGTCGGCAGTCTGCCGGGCGGCGATCGCGCAACTACTGAAGCGACACAGAGACGCGCAGTGGACAAGAGGCAGGCAGCTGAAAGGAGCGGGCGAAAGGCGTCCTGCACGCGTGGCGGGGCAATTGCAGAGGTTAAGTACTGTCGATATCGATCGAAGAGCCATCGCCAAACAAACCGTGTCATGCACCCATGCACCTTGCCGCTACCCGTTTCCGCCGATACACATCCCCTATCGCACCTGCCATGCTAGCTCGTCACAACAGGGTCTCGCGTCCGCTCGACATGACCCAGAAAACAGTCTACATCCGTTGCACTTGGCTCGTGCAACCGCGTATGAGTACTATCGCAGCGACAGGAACCCGCTTTTGCTGTTCCCTTTCTCAGCCGCGGTCCGCAGCAACCACACTCCGTTAACAACTTAACAGCTATCAGGGCCCGCGCGTCGCAAGCTTTTGTCATTTTGCATTTGACATTATTGGCAGTTGGGACTTCGGTGTGCTTGGGACATATTCATTGGGACAGAACTGCACCCGGCGGCTCAGTGCAGGTATAGTACTTCCCGTTCGGGAAATGGAAGTCCCGACTCACGCCGCACAGAGCTGACCCGGATGACAAAAAAACCTAGAGCAGTGCAGTCCTTGCATCTATCTTACCCACAGTGTGCCGGTATCACCATCTGTTGTGCCCATCATCGCGGGTCGCCGAAGGAGAATCTGCAGCGGTCCGCTGTTGAAATGTCTTGGTCTTGAACTCTGACGCAGCCGTGTTTCGCGAGACGGGTCCGTTGGCTCGTATAGCATTCTCCATCTCTGGATCCCATCTGCGGCGTAAATGATGATTAGTTTGACCGGCAATTGAAGGGGTAAAAATCCAATCACCTCAAATCGAAGGGAGTGTAATGGTCTGTACCCTTTTTGCGACGTCGTCAGTCTAAACAAGGGAGGACACTCGCAAAGATCTCACCAGCAGATCGGGCTCATCAGCAGGTCGTCGTATTCGCGGTCCGGAAATACGATTTGGCTGTTAATGCCGTAGTAACTACTAGCAGCATTCAGGGCGGTTTTTGAAGTATCCATGTAGATAACATAGCTGTTAGGCCTATGAAAACACTCGAAATCACGGTCCGTGAATCCCGATACACATTCGATTTTGTTCATGTGACGCTTACTCGATAGCAGCAATAACCATTCCGCCGCATACGTATCCCATCTGGACATTCATGCCAAGAAAGTTGCTGTAAAGAAGAAACATGTGGTAAAAATTCACGGCATCCTGGTATCTACTACCCCAGACACCGAGACTTTCAATTGCCGGGAAGTGAAATTATGAAGAGTTTCTCAGGGCGAAATGCCGATGGCTACGTTGCCCAACGCGTCGCTTTTACCCGTCCGGTGATACTACAAGGGACACATTTCTTTTTGCTTTTGCGCCGACGACGTCCTGCCCGGCTCGGCAAAACCGAAACGGTCGTCCTCATGAGAGCTACCCATGCAAGTGCCCGTAGCTAGACCGGATCCAGATTAGTCCTGTCGAAATTGAACCGCAGAGGATTCTCCAAATTATGATGTACTAGAGCCACTGCAGAAGCATATCGGCATTGCGGCAGCTTACGGTGATGCATGTGCTAGATCACGAATTGCAAGGTGTCTCGTATTGGTCCGATACCGTGTTGCTATGATAACTGCCTCTTTGTCACCGCGTGCGTGAGCCGGGTCAGGAATGCTAATGACTAACTTAGTGCGAAGAATCGGATGGGCCGGTGGAGGCTTGCGAATAGTAGCTTACGATAGAGGTGAGCGGGACAAACGCCGCAATCAAGCGTCAGTTCTAAGGCACTTAAAATGAATCAAGTACTTGACTAAAAGAATATCATTAAGGGATTACAAATATCGGTAGTAACTGTGAACACTTACCACTCCAAGAGAATATCAATTGGGAAGATGAGATGTACATTTAAAGAGTATGGTACATCTATGTAAGTGAATAATAGCATGTACTTTATAAATCACGGTTGTCACTTCCATAATGAACGTTCTTATCGATAAGTCCCGGCTAGGGCTGAGCACGGGACCCCGCTTATCGTGTTGTTGGGACTTCCGGTACCAAAGCCAAGTCTACACTATCCAAGCGAGATGGGCTACATGAACACCGTACGTACACGATAGATCATCGCATCTGCGTCGCATCATTCCATTGGGTTAAACGTTCCTTGTCCGCCCAAATCTAGCTAACGAATATCAAAGGATCGTTGTGCTATAATAATAGTGACCCCACTTGAAATGTTACCGGAACCAGGGCTTTTGGTTGGAGTTCAATGCCACCCATTTTGATCTATAAGTCCCACGTTTGCGTGAGCTACATCTGTTAATCCAGCATTATCCTACTTGATCGTGATCGGCATAGTCAGCACAAGCATTGACGATCCCGGCCTCCACGGATGGTAGAATTCGATAAAATCTGCCTTGATCTTAATCAATAGAGCCCCCTACATTTGAACTAGAAAGGTTTTGACTATAACAACGAGAACCAACCTTGGTCCCTCAGCCAGATTACCGGATTCGGGCGGCACAATGATGCCGTGCGAATGGATGTGAAACCTCCCATTGCCCCTGAGATTTTGCCAATGCGGCGGAGCTTGGTGAACCTTGTATCTGGCTTGCGTAGTTGGTGTATCGACTTTCAGAATGCCGTCTGGCTTTAGATATTTCAAGTTTGCAAATGCTTTAATGTTGCAAATGTCATCAGAAGGCGACCATGTTACTCTCAATGGCTGTCGTCGTCCAGGCTTAATATACTCTACCAGAACGGTTTGTAGGCTCTTAGCATGAGCGGACTTAGTTCTCGCTTCAATCAGATAAGTTTCATCAGATAACCGGTTGAAGTAATCTTTGCGAACATAGATACGTGTCAACGACGATGCATTCCTCTTGCCGACTGGCAGGTATACGCTAAGCCTTCGGCGCCGCTGTCAACTAGCATATCTGGAACGCTAGGAATCCGTGCCAGCCGGTAGTTCGGACGGCTTCCGAAATCGTTGACGTTGATATCGACTTTGGTGCTCTTAAAGTTGTACCTACTTATTTGTAGAGTTTCTTTATTTGTACACGAAGTAATAGCGCAAGCCTGCAATTCAGCACTAGACTTATCATTGCTTTACAAGTGCTATCACAACGTGGAGCTTACAATTCCTTCATCAATTACCTAAAAGGGGAACTATAACCGCTTCGACAACAGTATAGTTAATCTCCCAACGGGTCAGGTCTTCAGTTGACCCTGGCATGTGCCTGCCTAGCCCTGTCAACCTTATGGAGATGGGAGTGGGGTTGCGTCGGTGAAGGGACGGCTTGCGACTTCCTTCTGCCCCGGCGAATCTATCATCCTACAACGTAGTGTCTTGCTGTGAAAGCCGTGATCGCGCAATTTCGTCAGCAGGGTCCCTCATAAAATTTCGACGCCCTACGAGCTTGAGAAGTTCCCTTTGCTTCCAAACTGGTGTCTATTTCAAAAGCAATGGAAGTTATCGAGGGGAACTCGTGCACGGCGCGATAAGTAGAGGTAGGCTTAGCGTAACTATAAAAATGAAACTTTATTATTGCCCTATCAATTTCACTACAGACGAGAGATCGTATTCGTAAATTATTGAGCCTCTAATGTGAATGCAACACAGACATGGCGAGTCGCAATCCTGCCATATATAATTCAGCTCAATGTAAACTCGATTAGCTCTATACTTGAAATCTGTTTAGCCAATGCAGTGTTTACAGCTACTTCATATTGATCGGCGTAGCGAATATACCGGTTGATGAAAGGAAATTCGAATTCGTTGCTGTAACATTTCTACAAGAAAATATTCACTTTAAAGGGGTTATCGGCTTGCAACGAATCGGCTTAAGGTGATTTACTGTAATCATTGTAGCTGCCGCGCGATTAACCCGCGGAATCGCAAAGTACAACCCGCAATTTCCCGGACCTCTGTACGGTTGCGTACTCATTCGCCCGGGGTCGATTAAGACGAGTCACGAACGCATGTGTTTGATAAGGCCTACGATTCCTCGTCCACTACTTGGCTTGAGCGTCGACGCAATCTGTTATCGAATAGGCGGCAAGCGAGATATCCCATATGAGCACGAACTATCCGTTGTCTGGAATTCGCGTCCTTCATAAACGCAACATTCCTGCTAAATTCGGACTTCGAATCTGCCAGCGGGTATGGGCGTACGGACGATGGACACACCGCGCTTTCGCGCTTGTCGGTATAGAAGGCAATTGATTTCGCCTCGCTTCTACGATTAGTTCTCTAAAACAATCTTTCCTTGGACTGCGAGGAATACTGCGTTATTTTGGACATACTACAGCTGGATGATATTCTTGAGTGCATACCGCAGTAATTTATTGAGTTATTAATTACATTGTTCTCCATGATAGGGGTGATCACAAATAACAGAAACAGTCTATCCTTTTTCTCTATTACGTCTCTCCGAATCATACAGGTCTATGACCGCGTTCAATGCTTACTTCTGTCTCTTGTAGATTTTAGCCAAGAACGCACTGAGTACATCCTTTTGGAATCCTCGGCTCTCGTCGACGTTGTCAATAAGGGCTCTTATACGGCCAACAACATCCTCTTCGTACTTGAAGTAGTCGTTCTCGAGATCCAGGTCCCTGTAGATTGCTTTGACCTTGGCCTCACATGCACTATCTTTCTGACCGTAGTTCTCCTGAATGGAATATTAGCGACTGGCAAAAACCACCTCAGAACAATTAGGTACGTACGTCCAAAATCTTTCGTTGTTCCTGGTCGGCTTTTTTCAGGGCGGTATTAATCAGCCAGCTGCACTTATTGTCAAAAATATCGGTTCCGATCTTTCCAATAAATGCAGGATCACCGTAGCAGTCCAAGTAATCGTCCTATGTAAGTTAGCACTACTCAGGCCGATCAGGAAGACGTATCCCGGCGTACCTGAATCTGGAAATACTCTCCGAGAGGAATAAGGACGTCGTGCGCCTGCTTGAGATCCTCAGGACTACCGATGCCGGCCATGTACATGGCGAGCGCGACGGGGAGATAAAAGCTATAATAGGCTGTCTTGTAAATGACGATGAACGAGTGTTTCTCAAGAGAGAATTTCGACAAGTCCACTTCATCCTCGGGCGCGGTGATGAGGTCGAGGAGTTGGCCCAGTTCTGTCTGGAAAGTGACCTGTGTTCAGCAATTAGTACCCTTGCCGTTGACGTTGAGGACTAAGGTAATAATGGGCTTACGTCATGGAAAAGCTCAATGAGATCGATGTAATATGGTTCGCTGCGGAAGTACTTCTTGAGCAAAACGTAGATAGACGTTTCCAGCATGAACGCATCGTTGATTGCGATCATTCCAACCTTGGGCTATCGGAGACGTTAGGTATTACACAAAATTTGAAGTAAACCGTTGTGAAATGCAATTACCACCAAATACCAGCATGGCTGCCCACGTCGGGTTTTGGAACTGTCCATAATGTCGTCCGATACCAAGAAGAAGGCTTGGAGCTTAATCTCAATCAGTAAGACTTCCCTGCGTAAACTGACTTGCATTCAAGCATACCAACTCAATAGCCCATCCCAAAACTGCCGCCTTCTTGTACTCCTCGTCAGTCAAATCATCCTTGCCTGTCAGGATTTTGTACGTGTCAATCACCGACAGCCCACGATTCAGCTTTCCGCCCACGCCGTTATAATACAAGCTCTACTTATAATTACTCGTTGTCCGGTAGATCGACCGTAATGAGTCATGTTACCTTCTTGAACCACTCAGTAGCCTCAGGGGAAATATTATACTGCTTCAAGACGGCGAGTAAGTCTTCGACCAATGGATCGAAAGCATCGATGAACTTCTGTTTAACAGCAGCTTTGTCTGTCATCGTCTGTTTAATTGAGAATCTCACGAAGGATTGCGATGTAGTTGAGCGAAAGAAACGATGTATATCCAAGTCACTCGCGCATCGGCTCACAGTCCCGAGAGCGAGCTCGCCGCGACGACATCGCTCGGCAACATAACCATCACGCGTTGCGGAATTTATGCAAGTCAAGGCACTCCGACTTTCCAACGCGCCGCAAAAAGTACGCTTCTTCGGACCAACTGCCTCTGACTGTGTGGAACTCGCAAAAGAACAAAAGGTGGCCTTGGGTTGAAAATAAATCACATAGAGTAATTCAGCACGAGCACTACATATACGCTAAAATATTGTTCCAACATTCCACGGCGATCAGAGATGGTTATGTCGCGATCCAGCCAAAACCCTTGTCAGACAAGTCCAAGGCTCATTTATTCCTCGCGACGGTATTTGATTTTGTCAATGCCATATATCATGCTAAACTTCGTGCCCTTTTCGTTTCCGATCGGCTGTATACTACGAACGTTTGATGGACAGGAGTCAAGGGACGTCTCACGTCTCACGACCGATATCTGTGCCAGAACAGAATAATATGTAGTTGTTAGTCAATTAGAGACGGGTACCGAGCCTGTAGATATCGACGGTGTGTTTGGACACGGGTTGCGGTCGACAGAGAAAGAGATATACATATCTAAGATTTCGGGTTGACAACTGCCGTTGGGAAGCGACCAATTCATTTGGACTGTCACGAGTCCAGCCGAAAGAGCTTGACACTAGATACTGGATAGTCAATAGTGCTATCTAAGTTCTAGGTTAGTGTAGTTCAGTCATTTTGCCGGTTTGGTCATGGGCTGGAAGTAACACGCGATGGGGGGGGAGGGGATTGGGAAAGCCTCCGCGAAGATGACAGTTACAGTTGGTGCGCGTTGTTGCTGTTTGTAAACTTCTGTTGACGTCGTGATTTTCGCAAGACAATGCGCGTCTGCATCACGATCTCCGTCCAGTCGATACCAACGCTGCCAGGCCTCTACCACAGCTTCCTGTGCTCATATAGACGATAATTCCAGTCGACCGCTTCGAGCCCTCGCCGATCACGCCGACTTGTGTGCTCTGATGTCTAGCCGGCGCACCTCACAGCCCTTTTCGACCCCACTTCCTACTGGCCGATCCGGCGCATATCCCAGACCTGAATCAAACTCGGAATCCGGGTTAACATCTTCAGCCAGTCTGCCGGACGCACCTGCTCTTACGTCGGCCCGTTCTGCTTCGCCAGCGCCGGCGGGTTTGTCCCATAATTCATCCATCCTTTCAATTTCTCCAATAGCCAGATCCATCCAGATACCCTCTACTCCACAGTCACTGTCAGCGACCCCCCTCCCACCAACCACGAATAATGCGTATCCTTTCGGATTTGGCTCCGACATGGAGGCAACTTCTACGCCAGTACTAAACAGCAGTGGCCCGCCATCTGGACTGCAAGAACCGGATGCGTTATGTCAGGCCGATCGATTACGACTGTGGAGACACGACGCCCTGATGCAGCATCAATACCAGACAGCAGTGTTTATCGGAGACACCGTTTTGTCGATTACGGATGATCCAAATGATGCTTTTTGGCTCGCGCAAGTCCATTACAACACCGGACATTATGCACGTACGCGACAATTGTTGATGCGGCAGGACTTGGATAGAAGTGCTAGTTGTAGATATTTGGCTGCTCTGTGTTTGGTAGGTGTTCTACATCGCCCTTGAATGGAATAATATTAATACGCTAACGTTGCGAATAGACGAGACTTTCAAAATGGGACGAAGCACTATCAGTAATTGGCGAGTCAAATCCTTTCCAAAATGAAGGTGCGTATGACCGACCAGGACTGATTGGAATCTAGATCTAACACGTACCAGATGACTCCTATGCGACCTCAGACGGTGGCATAAAGCTAGAGGCGTCAATGTGTTATCTTCGCGGTATAATATATTCAAATCAGAACAATTTCGAGAAGGCAAAAGATTGTTACAAAGAGGCTCTTACGGTTGACATCAAATGCTACGAAGCGTTTGATGAACTAATTACGAATAGCCTAATGACTCCGGTCGAAGGTATGCTACTTACTTACGACTATTAGTTCTAGGAGGACTAATGTTTTAGAATGGGATTTTCTCAGTTCATTACGATTCGATGACAATGAAGATGGGGAATTAGTGAAGTTGCTGTACACAACGAAGCTGAATAAGGTAGGAAATTTTTGTTTCTTAAGAGTTGAGAATATGTCCTAAACTTGTCAGTATTACAACACCAACCGCTTTTTCGAGGCCGAAAAGCATCTACAGACGAAATATAATCTTGAAGGAAACTCAGATTTAATACAAAGCAGAGCGGAACTGTTGTTTGTACAGTGCAGATTTAGACAGTGTCTGGAGTTGTGCGAAAAGTGCGTATGCATCAAACAATCTTCCAGTCGATTGGCTAATAGATATAGGGTTCTCGAGCGCGATCAATTCAAGTTTTCAATAATACCTCTGTATCTTGCATGCCTGCATGAATTAGAGAAGAAGAACAAACTTTTCCTGATAGCGCACGAGATGGCAGAAAATCATCCCGAAGAACCGGTGACTTGGTTAACTGTCGGTGTCTATTATTTATCGATACACAAAATTGCCGAAGCTCGGAGATTCTTCAGTAAGGCGTCCATGATGAATCCTCATTTTGGGGCGGCGTGGATTGGATTTGCACATACATTTGCTGTAGAAGGCGAGCACGAGCAGGCCGTTTCCGCGTATTCCACGGCTGCGCGACTATTCCAAGGGTAATATTTTACTTTGACTTATTGCGTCTTTGCTAATTAACTGTAGGACTCACTTACCGTCTCTGTTTCTCGGCATGCAGCACCTGCAATTACATAATTTCACATTGGCAGAAGAATATCTAGACGCGTCGTACAGCATTTGTAAAACAGATCCACTGCTACTAAATGAAATGGGTGTTGTACTATACCATAAGAACCAACTCAGTGAGGCACTTGAGTTTTTTTTCAAGGCATTGAAAGTCGCCGACGAATTGGACAGTGACACGAAGGCTTGGGTTCCTATTAAGATCAATCTTGGGCACGCGTTCCGACAGCTACGACGCTGGCCGGAGGCATTGGAGCATTTCGAAGAGGTCCTCCGAGTGTCGAAACATGAGCCTGAAGTGTACTCTGCAATGGGGCTGGTGAATCTTCAACTAGGACGAACTGACCAGGCGGTCATAAATTTCCAAGAGGTAAGCGGCTTCACGGCCTCTATTTCAACGTCATTCGTGTCTAACGCTCGTGACGTAGGCACTCAGTTTAGCACCGAACGATCCCGTGTCGTGGGACCTACTAAAGCGCGCCCTCGAAGAGAACGTCAATTCGATGGCTTCAAAGAACGCCGGCTAGACGATGTATATCACAGACAACTGTATGTTCTCCTTGATTTGTGGTTTCGATCGCATAGCCTAGGTGTCATGCATCGCTTGAATGAATGTTTAATGTATATTTTGTACCATAGTGAATGGAGTCATGTATTATTTTCCGTAACCGTTCAGATACTGATGACCGAACGCCCCTTGGCATACACTACCGACGATCCTGACCCTTGATACCAACAACCATTAAGTTCCTTGCCGAAATTACCTGGTCGAACACAACTGACACATGGACTTCAGAAGCTCCGTTCTCTTTTAAGAAGTAATAGCGGTCTAAGTGAATCAATGCCTCAGTTAACGGCGCAACAGTGCATGCCATCAATGTCCACAATATACAAAGTCGTCGTTTCTTAGAAACGAATCGATCATGATATTCCGTAGCCACTTCCTCGGAAATATCGAACGGGTTCTCAGACGTGTCGTCAAGTTGGGTGTCATAGTTCTCTGTTAGGCGTTTGCATGCTCCTCTGCAGTATGTCGGGAATGAACTGTACCATTGTTTACGTAAGCTGCCAACTAGGATCCGACCTTCGGAGTCGTTTAGAAGGTCTCGGTCCTTGAATATCCGTTGTATGATTGCTCGGTAAAAGTGCCTGGTGAAGAAATTGTTGCGAGTTTCGGGGGTCCATGTGGCTGGTGCTATGCTGTCATTAGTATTTATCAGCGTATCAGACGACAAAGAATATACCCTGACAAGCTAGCATCCTAGCGGATGTTGGTAGTGGAATAGAGCGAGACTCTAGTTTGCGGCTAATGGGATAACCTATATGGTCCTTGTCTACAGGACGTGGTCAATTAGCCAACTCAAGATAACTATGGTTCAACCTACCGACATCTTTTTCTGTCATCAAGTTGTAGCAACATCCCACAACTGCAACCGCATAGATCTCCTGCGTGTCGACCAGACTTCTCAGCGCATGATGCGACAGGTTGCCACAAGTATGCAAACCCACGAGCACAATCTTATGACCTCTTAAGTCGGCCGCTTCCACGATATCTGTCAAATCTCCGCTGTCAACGAACTTCTCAACATGAATAAGCGACCCAGTTCCCTTGTCCGTATTGGCTTTCTCGTCTTTCTTCTTGCCGAGTTTCCGGTCATACAAGCTGTCCAATCTCGCCGCACCTTTAGTTCGAGATTCGACCGTCTCAACCGCAATAACCGAGCAGTTATACTCGTGAGCCAACGTACGCGACAAGTACCCTTTTCCACTTCCCAAATCTATGACATGTGGTGTCGCGACTTTACTGCACACGTCTGATATCGTGGAAGACAAGTACTGGCATTCGTGGACTTTCTTGGGTGACATTCCCACTGAAATTGCTGAGCTGTGAAGTCGAGGAACAGGTTTAGAAAACGCCTGTTCGTCTGGGAGGTTTCTGTTTATGGAAAGTGTCTGTACGGTAGACAAAAATATGGACAGCGACTCCGGAGGTTGTAAAGCTGCGTGACATACGGTCAGTCACTATACACTACAAGTCGGTTTCAAATGTCGTACGACCTACTGTTGCTTCCTTTAAAAAATATCAAATAGTCTAGGATGTCGTCTAATTCAGCTTGATCAAAAAAGGTGACCCATTCTTCGGATAACGTGTCCTCAAATAGGTCCGGAGATGTGAGGAAGAAATTTAGGATATGCAAGCCTCCAGCGAGACTCTGGACGAACGGGTCGAGGTAAAATTCAGAGAGCGACAATAGATACTCGTCAACCGACGAGAATGTCGGCGGTAGCGGAAATGAGTCGGGCATTTAGATTCAAGTACGCTATTACTTGGCTAGCATTGAATTGTTGTCGTGTACGTTATGAGCACGGCTATCTAAACCACGCTGCAGGAATATCATGATCATCCAAAATTTATGATGGGTCTGGCCGACGACAGCCGGCTCGAGTCCCAATGTGGTGGCGCAACCAGGGTCCTCGAGCCACAGGTGGCTGGAGGGAACCTCGCTGACCAAATGAGGGTTTAGTACCTCACAACTTGTAAGGGGGATTGGCCACGCTGTAAGGGTGTTAGCAAAACTTTATTTCGTCACTGCCCTTCTGTGTTCGCCAAACAAAAAAATTTTTTAGCTTCGACTCCTGTTACGGCAAGGCTGCAAACAGGAAGACCGACTTTCCGACTCTGCTACTGTTATAACAGGCATTCCATCTACACTGAAAGATTATTACCCAAAAGCGGAGAGATTCGATTTTTGTGTTGGTTTAGTGTATTACGATTAGCAGTTTGTCGTTACCGTGAAATAATTCAATATCCAAGATGTCTGACGCGTTCGTCGTTGTACACGTCGCCACCACTTGCGACGAACATGGCGTGTATGTCACGAAGGACTCGGCTGAAGTTATTGAGATGGCTTGGATCATGCTGAACGCGAAAACTTTGGAAGAGGTATGCATCTGGTTGGTGTGGCGGTTAGGCGATGGCCACTGGTCGCAACGTAACGGCTGCAAACATCAGTTGCTATTACTTTGTCGTCAACAAAACTGCTAGAGATGATTTGTGATGGTGACGTGGATCTAACGCAATGATTTAGATGCACCGTGACAGTGTTCTCGTACGGCCCGTCAACACTCCGATAACAGCACTTTGCAGTATGTTTTGCACTACCTGTCGACGTGTCGCCATACTAACAATTTTCACAGCGAGTTTGACTACTCTTACGTGGGAGCATGTGCGAAATGCTGGCACTTTCCGTGATGCAATTACGCGCTTCGATAATTTTGCCCAAGAGTACTTAATATCGAAAGGATTTGATTTCACCTTCGTCACTTTGAACGCGTGGGATCTGCGTGTTCAGCTCCCTCGCGAGGCCAGAGACAAGGCTGTTATACTTCCACCATATCTTCAGCACTCGAGGTGTTTCGATCTTCGAACTGAGTACACCCGTTGGCAGGCTCACCACCCTGAATCTTTACCTTTCTCGGCGTCATCATTGTCCAACATCTGCGCTGCATTGGAAGTTGAGTCGGTTCAAAGCTCTGCTCCCATAAAACATAACCTTCCGTTCCATCTGCAAGCCCTGGCACCAGCTTCGCCACGACGTGCTATGGAGGAGGCAATAACTCTGGCTCGAGTTTTGCAAGGTCTGATCAAGAAATCACAGCCACCCGAGCAGCACCCTGACGTGCTCGTCAAGCCATTGGACGCGCGCGCCGATGTTCGCGCATTTCTTGCTGAGCGCTCGAAGGTCCTGCATTTATCTAACCTTCCCCACGATACGACACAGAGCGAGCTTGAGAGCTGGTTCACACAGTATGGTGGCCGTCCTATTGCGTTCTGGACTTTGAGAACTCCGGACCAGCACAAGCCTACTGGTACTGGATTTGCTGTATTTTCATCGCATGAGGAGGCCGCAGAGAGTTTGGCTATGAATGGCCGTGCGTTGAACGAGAAGGCTATTGAGGTCTCACCATCGAGCAGCCGCGTTTTGGATCGAGCTCAGGAAATCCTGACTCCCTTCCCGGTATGTTTACTCTTATAGTGCCTAATTAACCTGGATGTCGCAATACTAATATTTGCATTAGCCAAGCAAAAACCGTCCCAGACCCGGTGACTGGACTTGCCCTTCGTGTGGCTTCTCAAACTTCCAGCGCCGAACAGCGTGCTTTCGATGCTCGTTCCCTGCTTCGTCGAATGCACCTGCCCAGGACCCCATGTTCATGTATAACAACTACGGTCAGAATCCTATGATGATGGCACCATCGAATGGTGGTGGTATGTCTGGAATGGGGTGGAATGGCAGAGGGAACAACTCATTTGGTATGGTTCCTTTCCGAGCTGGAGACTGGAAATGCGGAACTGAGGGTTGCGGGTACCACAATTTCGCGAAGAATGTCTCGTGTTTGAGATGCGGCGCCTCTAGAGCTGGAGCTGCCGTTGTAGCTGACCCGACTCTCATGAACGGTGGCATGGGCATGGTTGATCCATCGACAGTCGGTGCGGGTATGATGAGCTAGGTGAAATTGTTTGCACTGGTCGGCCCTGTAAAATTGCTCTTTTACGCGATCCTTCCAATCATTGCTCTTGCATTATATATCTTTTGGGACGTTCCCGTTATCGTCATCGGTTCGAGTTGATCATGGTTTGTTATTATAGCTTGTGACATGGGTGGATACGGTTGTTTGTGATGGGTGCGGACGGACATAAAAAGTATTTGACATTGTGCTTGTATCTTTTACCTGTTGACTTCCCTTTGTTTAATTTCCGGTCAACTGTACTTGTGAATATGTGTGGGATCTTCTTTTTATACGCGTTTCTTATTGATATTTTTAACCCTTTTAGCTTGCTGTTTTTTCATATTAGTGTTTTTCTGTTATGCGCAAGGCGGTGGGTGCGGCCCATTCGATTTTCGGTATTGGTCGTTGCTAATAGGAGTTTGGCGCTCAACTATATGTCATACATATGTGTAAGATGGAAGAACCGCTGGGTGGTTGTTGATTGCGATGACTTAACATGGGGCAATTATGCAAAGTATATGTAACTCTGGGCTTTGTGTGCCACCTAATTTATTGTCTTCTCGATGGCAGATTAAGGTGTTTTCTCATCTATTTTTTTTTGTGAAGTTTCTTCTGATAATTATTGGAACGAGAAGAAGCGATATATCTGTAGTTATACATATATAACAATAAGATTCGCCTCAAATATAGTTTTTTTTAACTACATGGCCGTCACGAATAGACTGCAGCCACACGCGTCTCGGTTGGCGAGCACATTAACTACACTACAAGTTAACCAAAAAAAAAACGCCGATTATTTTTCCCCGCTAATATAACAGTAAAATACAGCTAAGAATTACATCCATATGGTACACTAATAGCGTCTACTACTTCCCATTTTAGCTAGAAGACTGCCTTCGTGAAACAGCGTTTTATCTTCATTTTCGACCGATATCAGTGGCTCCGCTACACCAAACGCGAGCCTCGAACTCGGACCTCGCACTGAAAGATTCCTCCGCGTGTTGGCACCTGAACCCTCTCGCACTGTTTTGTTTCGGGTTATGATAAGATCGCTTGATTTATGACGGCGCACTGTATGCGAATTCGATGGCAAGTTTGATTCGTCCTCCCGCCGTCGTTCTGAATGGTCGTTCTGTCGAATTTGGCTTTGATGACGACGAAGGTTACTTTTATAACTCTTTTCTCGTTGCCTAATTGCCCCAGCATACCGGTCATGCGAATGTCCATTCTCTTCCAAATAATTGCCCCTCGTGCGCTTGGAATCCAATGAATGGCCCCGCAGGCGAGTATGATCGTCACGTAGTATTTCCAATCTCGGAGATCGAGGTAGGTTCTGTAGGGCTTGATTGACAAGCTCGCCCGAACTCCTACTCGTCGCAGTGTAGCCGTCGCTCAGCTTCACTGCATTTTCAGATCTGGCAATGCTATTGTCTCCAGCGTCATTCTGTGCCAGAACAGCATGGAGGCTAGCAGTGCTCGATTTCTGCTCAAGTCTCGGCCTAGTCATAATCTCTGGATCCAAAAACGGGTTTTTTGATCCGACTTTGATGTCGAGCTGCTGCAGTCTTTTGTATAGTGGTGTGTTCTCATCATCCTGCTCTTCGTCTTTGACTTGGAGAGTGCTATCGACAAGTTGCGTTCGCAATGGCGACTTCCGTCTCGCGTGGTCTTGCAGCACTGGGCGAAAATGATTTCGTCGTAAGGCGGGCGCCTCAGAATCAGACGCGGAGAAGTAATTCGACGATTCCGACGTACTCGATGAGGTGGGACTAGCAAGGATTCTATGTTGTGGATTATGCTTCGCAGACGTGTCAATCGTCCGAGGCATTATATTTCCGTTCCGCCTGACTCCCGATGCCGTGTCCAAGCTATCGCCCGAGCTATCGGTCATCTTCTTTGCAAAAGAGCTCGATTCTTGTCGACTATCTTCACCGGATGCACGGCGAGGCGGTATCGGATCGTAGTTGTCGTAATGGGTAATAGAGGTAGTGGCAACACTCTCGCCCTGAAGCAATCGGTCTAGCAAAGAATCTTTCGTCACGGTGAGATGTTCGGGAGTAGGTGCCACGATGGTCGGTCCATGGTGTTGTTGTGCTGGTAAACCTGGCCTTGGTCGTCGAGCGCTTATTGACCGTATAAGGGTTTTCGAATCCTTTTCTATCGACAGTCTATGCTGATCTATCGGCTTCGCAAACTCCTCCGGAGCAATCAACGGCGCGACGAGTGCTTGTCGATCTAACGTCTCAGACTGAGCGAAGGACTCGAGCCGAAGTTTTGCGATTTTTTGTACGTAAATTGCCCTCGTCGTCTCCATGGCGTACTTCCACATATCAAAGCTGGGCCGGTCGTCGCAAGCGATGTAATGCATAAAGTCGTTATGGTCTTCAAATATAGCATGACTCTCTGGTGATTTTAGTGCGAAGCATAAATCTGAAGGAGAACCTATCCGAGCGAGATGCTGAGGCTGGAGATCGTAGAAGTTGACTTGATTGAGATTGCACAGGAATATTCGGTCTTTTAGCCGAGGCTGCACTACTAGGTTAGCATAACTCACAGCAATCTTAGTGAATTTAACAACTAACGTTCGGCTTCTTTGAGATATAGAGTGTATTATCTTCCGTAAATGCCCACCTCTTCGACCAGGACCACTTGTGCGACTTGAGCTTAATCGTCAGCCATCCAGCCACCGGTGGAGCGTACTCGGGCAAAGCTGCTTCCACTGTCATCGCCGAGGACGGAGAATTACTGAGTACAATGCATAGGCGGTTTTCCTTCAATGCATCCCATCCTTTGATTATGTCGCTCACCAGTTCAAACCCCAAGAGTTCTCGTTGCAGACAATTATTGAAGATCTCTGCAACCCGGAGCGATTCGATACGATATGGTAACTTTCCGGAATGTCGCTGAACCATACTAATGAGCGCTGACGCTGTCATTGTTGACGGTATACTGCAGGAAACAACTGTGTCTGGGTCAAGCACTTGGATCGGAAGAACGGTAACCTACGACCGAAAACGTAAGCAATGATACAAACGTGAATCGTTAAATTCTAGACATACTCGATCTCGATTTGGTCCAATTGCGACTGGCTCAGGAGCCTGTCCGGAACTATTTACCGGGGGCACAGGGGTCGCTTCCGGCGCTGCTTTCTTTCGACGGAGCGAGCGGTACCGCGTGGGGATATTCATGTTGCAGGCTAAATGACCGGGACCATAATTTAAAAAATTATTAACTTGGGATGAACGGCGGTGATGGGCACCGACAGTCGGGGATGCTCATTTGACGCGGCGATGGGTTTGTGATGTTTGATGCCCGGAGAATACTGGCAGTAAATGTGGGCGGACCAAGGCATCATCTTCAAAGTGTGGCGAAGTCCAATTTGGCGCTCTGTTCAGCCACTTCTCGCCGCATCTTCGTCCCAAAAAAGGTATTGCCCAGCATTCGCAGAAAGCCTCCTTTTCAGATGCAGTTACGTTTTGCGGCTGTTAACACGGGCCTAGCCGCATAAAGAAGCTACAGAAGCCTATTCTAGTTTCACAGATACGATTAACTCGAATCGCATCATTTTGCGCCGTACATCCCATTATATCTGAGACCTCCGACAACCTTCAATTACCTAATCCCACTTTAACCTGGCCTTATTCTCCGAGACAAATCCACCGACAGCCTGGGTGACCTCCTCGTCATCCATAATAACTTCAGCCATCAACATCTTCGAAAGTGACTGCGCAGCTGCGACCTGCACGTCAAAACTCTCGCACCTCAACCCCTTCAGAAACATCTTCCGAATAATTTCAGAGTCAATCCCGTTTTCGATGTCAAGGATAGCTCTGCCGTGGGAAATAAGAATGTCGCATATAATCTGAAGAGCTTCCACCTGCACAGCGTCGTGGCCCTTGTTGAAACAATGCATGAACAAGACTATATTCTCCAGAGACAAATTCTACACATATAATTAGCTTTCTATGACCACCTGGATTGACGTTCAACCTACCTTGTCCAGCAAACAACACAAACCAAGGCATCGCAAACCTCTCTCTCTGACTGGCGCTTCGTGACTCCTAATGGATGGAATGATCAGGTCCTCGAGCATAGACATTAATATAAGATTATTCTTCAGGGCCTAACAATTTGTAAGCATTTACCAACTTCTGGACTTAAGAATCGTTGAACCATACTCCTTCAAGATTTTCCAGCATGCACTGTGCAATGTGCAAGCACTTCAGATTAATCAAGATCTCGCGGACAGCACGCTCGTCATTGAGTGACAGGCTTCGCCGGGAACCTGTATCAGATCCACGCGACGTGCTCTTACTAGCGACAGACGCAGGACTCTCCACGGCAGATAACGCTGAATGGAAAGAATCATCCCCGCCATTAGGGTTGTCGTCGTCAGAGCCAATCTGATCATGCAAGTCCGAAATAGTTTCGCTAATTATTTGGCAGAAGTCACGTTCTCTGATGGACACCTTGCGGAGGACTGTGACTGCAGAGTCGGTAATGACTTCTGAAAGAGTCTCCTTGGCTAATATGTTTCCTGGTCGGTCATTAGTTTCTGCACTGCGGCAAGCAACAATAAACAATCTTACGTATAACACTGAATATCTTTCTTCGCCCAATCTCATCCGAGAAATCCATATTAGAAGCAATGCTAATTAGCTGCTCCAAAATAAACTCATGCTCCACTGTATTCACTTCGGTATCCTCGACGTTCAAAAATTCGCTGTATTGCTCAATGTAGAATCCTAGCTTAGTGACTTCCGGCATCTTATCTTCTAACAAATTCTCCATTCCTGATTCGCGGCAGTAATCTGCGAATGAGCTGGCCAGGAAGACAGTTTCAGCAGTGAGATTGTCCCATAGGGTATCTATAGCGTCGTCGTTAGATCACATTACAACATGATGGTGAATGACTCTTGCGCATACTTACCAGGAAAGGTCAAGTTTTTCACCAAATCTGGACGATACCCGAATAGCTCTTTCATAGCTTGTGCCGCCACCTTACTATTGAGAACATCCAACCGCTCCAAGAGCTACGAGGATCGTTAATAAGTCATCATAAACCTAGCAGAGAATAACACACCTCGAGAACATCATTTCCAGTGTTCTCCAACCACCCAGTGGCAAATGCCTTGATAGCAGCATTCCTGACGGAGGCATCGTGATCATTTAGACCCCATGACAAGATCTTCTCTCTCATGCCAATGCTCAAAAGACGAAAATCACCAATGGCGGGCAGGATACGAGTGTAAACGCATCGTCTAGTCGAGGTATCAACGTCCCGAGCTCTCTCCAAGACGTAAGGGATCGTGATATTTGACTTGTCGAGGTTGAGCAATACCGGCCTCCTGACTTCACTAACTGGACATCAGCAGACCGCGGGCACATAATATGAGAAGCTGGTATACTTACGCCTTGCTATCATGTTGTAATGTGTTGAGCAGCAACTCGGAAACTGGTTCCGGCTCGTCCTCGTCGTCGGTGCCTTGAAGTCGACAGAGGCCCATAACGGCCTGGACCCGAACCGAGCTCTCTTTGTCATGGACTCTTCTGACAAACGCGGATCTTAAGTCTTGGAACAAATCATCACTTTTGTAATTAGCATTTTTACACAAGGCAAGTACCAGCCTAGGTATACGTACTCGATTTCGCCGACAGTCTGAACGACAGAGGCCAGTAATTGACAAACTCTGTACCGGACTACCTTTGACCTCGCATCAACCCCCCTCAACAAATGTTGAAGCAAGTACTCAACAAATCGAGAACAAACTGTGCTTTCAGTATCCTCTTCATCGTCTATGTCCATCATCTCAACGTCGGAGTCATTGTTGTGCACTTTGCCCGCTGATAAAGAAATTAGCCTCATCCACCTAACTGAAAATTAGCATCAAATTACCTTGCAAATTAATGTACTCCACAAACTGGCTGCAGAATTTGACAATTTTCTCAGCCGCAGGCTCACTCTTCTTGATCGGCATTACACGATTCAACAAACTTGCGAACTTCCTATTGAACTCGTCCTCATAGCCTCGGTCCGCTGCTTGCTGCTGTACAGTCCATAATTTGATGCACAGCTTTCTGTGAGAAGTAAGTGATAGCTGAGCATCTTGAAAGATGCTAGCGGTGGCCGCTGCAATGGCGGAAGATGTATCTTTGCCCGTGATATTGCTGTCGCGAGCTCGCAGTACAGTGACTTCTGAAATAGGTGTCCTCTGGTGGGACAGTTTGCTTGCCATTATACTCAATAAAGGCCCTTTGGCAAGCAATAAATCTATTGGTATATATTGGACGCGGCAGACGGCGTAAGGTGATTGTGAAATCTCGATGGTGCGTGTCGCGAAACAATTGTTGTCGTGCTACACACTAGACGTTGCCAGGACAACGTTTTGCCCTCCCAACTGGCCAATCGGTACTCCGCTCAATCTGAGTTTCCGAGCAGGCTAATGGAAATTGAGACTGCACACCTCACAACTTTGGCTAACGACGTGACCTCAACCAAATAGCCAGATCGCCACTGTAATAACATCATTTTTGTTTTCTGGTCCGATTAGTTATTTTTGCATCGATTTTCGACTTTGTACGTTCTTGAATGCCAAATATGCTCGCACCCTATAGACACATGATTTGCACTGTACGATCACTGCGGGCTACCATCGTATTTCCACAGCGAGTTTTAATACGATCGTATGCGAGCACATCAGAATCTGTTCCCAGCAAACCGGCTGAGGAAGTTCAATTGTCGGAAGAGGAAGCTGCCCTCACCATGCAGGCACCTAACCGTGTGGAGACCTGGGCTCCTAGTCAACGACCGCGATCACAGGCTATGGTCGGTCCACGATTTGCGCAGAAGAACCTGGCAGCGCAAGTAAGTGACTTCAGTGAGAGCATTTAATGTTACTATGGTCAGAATTGTTAAACTATGTTTAGCCACAACCATACGCTGCTATTAACCTTATCGCGGAGGAGCCTGTACGATTTATCGATAACAACATTGCCGTCTGCGATGGAGGTGCGTTAGTTGATTGTCACTCATGGCGAAGTCCTCGAAATTAGTTCTAACACCTGTAGGTCGCGGAGTTCAGGGTCACCCTGTGAGTAGCGGTTGCTAGGTCCTGGTAGAAGATGTACAGGTGCTAATTGGATTCCCACGCTATAGAAAGTTTTCATAAATCTTGATCAAGATGGTCCCAACACTTGCACATACTGTTAGTATTAAATGATTATTTCTTGGTGACCAAAGCATCTAACACAGGACAGGTGGACTCCGATTCCAGCAGAACAGGCACGGCCACCACTAACTCATTAATACTTCATAGTCGTATATAGAGATGTATTCAAAGAATGCTAACAGTATTTGGATATCTTGACGGAAACGGTTGTTATTTACAATGGGTTGAATAATTAAAGGAAATTCTCATAGTTCGCTTCGATGCTCCTTGCCACACTTGTTCTGAATGCAGATGATATTGTATTGCGTTGAGGCAGCACTTGTGAATCACATAACCACGATCTAAATATAAATATACCTACACTGGTTCTGGTACGCGGCTGTGTCAATATTTATGACTCACTCATCTCTGGTGAAAATTTATGGCGCTTGATACAGCAGAAGGATCTAGTGAACTGACGGCGTAAATTTGCTCACGAATGTTTACATCTGGAAGGGGTGGCTGTAGTTTCAATCGGGATGGTTGAGGCAGACACATGGTATCAAGCAGATATCTAAGACATGATAGAATGGTTGATATGATGCAAATCCCCATGATGTCGCAACCGCAATCGGAAATTAATTGCCCCCTTCAAATTGACGGTCAACAACCTCTCCGAAGAGAAGACAGTCATCCCATGTTCGACCATCTGCGAGCTGGGTGCTCGTTACCACTGCGCGGTGCTTATTGATGTGTGTTGAACTTCTCTCGTTCTAGTATAACCTTCAATGACGAACCACTTGACTATGTATTGCTATAAACGACAAGAAATATGATGCCCGAGTTAAGACTATGTACATAATTATGCAATGCAAAGTCTACAAGACGTGTTGAACACAAGCGTTAGAGCTTCGAGTCTAATTCTCTAAATAATGCCAAGTCCTGTACTGGCGTTGGCGCAGCCGATACCTTCAAAGACGCCTTGAAGGCCGTGACGTCGTCGATAACCATGGAGTCTTCATTCACCCCCGGAGGAGTTGTGACCTTGATCTGCTCTGCAATGATGTCCTTCGCCTGACTTTCCCATAGGTCAGTCATGTTACGTTCAGTAAAAAACTCCATTAGCGCGGTCAATGGATCATCCCGAGTCGAAAGTTCTGTGAGTTGATCCTCGGAAATTAGATCTTCAGCAGACAGGTTATTCAACTTCGCAAATTCACCAAGCTTGGATTTCAACGCATCCGACAGTGTTGGCAACGGCGGTGGGCACTGTGATTGAAGGTGAACGACGGCCTTTGATCTTGACCTGGACGATGGGTGAACGAAAGTGTAGAACAAGTCTAGAACGTCGTCTTTGCCAATCGTGGGTAGTATTTCCGCCTCCTCGTCATCTAAGAAAGTTAGCCAACGATACCATCGGAGAATAATAATTCAAACTCTTACATCTGCTGAAATCATAATATCCATTTTCGATTTGGTTCCAGTAACGTGCCACTTCTTCTCCAAGATTCTTCAGTTTCTCTTTTCTTTTAAGCACCAGACTCTTCACATGTTTCTCATAGTCCTCGTCTGACATGTCTTTGATCAGTTTGCCCAAGGAATCGAAGAAAGCATCTATTCTCGTTTCAACGTATTCGGTCGTGCGCTCACTCTGAACAAGGACGCGTAATCCATCTAACGTCTTCGTATTGCGTACTCCACTAAAAACAACATATCCAAGCTGTTCCTTGGTTCTAAGCTGGTTGAAAGCTGGTTCACTTGCAATCTGTCCTAGCAGGCCGAGGGTAGCTCTCTGCCGTTTGTTGGTTAAGTCACCAACCTGGCAGAAGTATTCAATGCAAGAGTTAATGTTCTTTTCGTCCAGCAGCTGGCGCTTGTACGCAAAACTAGATGCTAGTCCAAAACATATCAGCTTCCGAGCCTAGAGACACCCTGATTTTGCAACTGTACCTTCTGGGAGAATGAGCGAGCGTTGCCGAATGCCCAACGACGCTGGAAGACTCTTATGCTTCAAAGTTTCGTCCACAAGCTTCGCAATATTCAAGGCGTCCTTCATTGAAACAGCGGTCAGCATTATATACTTAGATCCAGTACTCAATGATACACATACCTCTTTCAATGCGTTACCCAGAACCAGCACCTCTGTATCAAATTGACTCAGCATACGCGGAACAAATTCCTGAACTGCCTGCGGCGTGAGAGCTATAGTCATTGTTAGTAACCTCAAGTCAGTTTGCAGATGCTTGTTACGAAGGGCACTAACCATCTAATTCCGGCAACGTTTCCTCACTCAGAAACATATTCTCCGCGAATAAGTATGACGTGTAGTATCCAATCTGGTAGTAAGGATTGCCATAATGCCAGTTCTTGGCATCCCGTTGTGCCTTCTCTTTCATTACCGCGAAACGCTCCTGATCGACCTTAAAGTCTCTGATCTCTTCTAGGATCTTTTTCAAAAGTATGTCCAGTTTGTGGTTATATCCAGCGATGCCTATGAATGTTCCATCAGAGGTTTGGCGAACGGTATAGCTCAATCCTGCGATACTAGCAGCATAGGCATATGCACTCAGTTTATCAATCACAAGGTCAAGGAAGATTCGTGATGCGACTTTGTTCTCTGGCGATGCAGACGTAATCGGACTACATTATGTTAGAGATGCTCACATAATAGATTTAAACTAAACCAGCGACCCACTTTCTTAGATGGATCTGCACATGAGATTTGGGAACCCAGAACGTATCATCTTTCTTATACCACAAACGTAGGCCCTGTGCGTCTTTGACAAGTGTAGGATTCTTCGCTGGAGATTCAACTTCCTTCTTATCCACATCAAAATTCGTTGCAATAAACTCATTCTTTGCGGGCAAGTGCAAGTGATCACTCAGTGGAGCTTTTCTAATTCTCGCCAACAAAGACTGGCTAATGCTTTCGATTTTGTATTCAGTGCCGTACCACTGTTCCTTCTGATCCCAGCCTCCGGGATAATCTTGACTAACCAGCATACATCGGAAGGTATCTGGAGAGAAGTACATCGCTGACTCTGCAATAGCCTTCTCATCAAACTCTCGATAAAGAGAGGTACCACTTAGAATCCAGTCCCGGGGCATCGGTCGTTGCATAATCGCCGCTAACCTGGAAGTAGTTGAAGAAGCAGGAGATTTCTGTCTAAATCTGAAGCTCGCCTCTGCAACATCTCTCAATTCGTCGTAGATCCATCTCTGAGGAGGGGTATCCTGTAAGAGCTTGAGATACTGGAAAATTGTGACTATGACTTCCTCGTAGTTTTCTATCCAAAATGATAAGTAAACGCCGTACAGATGTCTTCAACTATATTGGACTTACTTATACCGTCAGGCGTGAGGTCCACACTGATCTGGAATACGTCATAGCCTTCACTAATATGGGAGGTGCCAGCAGAAAGGCTGTTGGCCCAAGACTTTCCTTTCAAGTATTGAAGTATAGAGCCGGGACCCTCATGGCCGATCAAGTGCGAGTAATAGTTTCCTGGATGGCTCCTAAACAGCGGCCTTTGATCCGGGAATGGGAATGTGAGCTCAATGTACTTGTCGTCCATCACTGGCTTGGCATAAATTTGCTTCTTGACAATAGCACAATCACATTAGCACATATTTTATTGTAAAAAAGAAAGAGCTGTTTATGACTTACTTGTAATTCCTTTTCAGTGAATGGAGCGCCTGGAAACGTTGGCACAGAAATCTTTGCATTACGCACAAGGGAGAATTTCTCTACTGTCCACTCTTCCAACTTTTCAAGAGGCTCTGAAAGAAATTAGCATGATCAAGTGGATCGTTTGGAAACTAACGTACCTCGTCCGAGAATGACAAGTTTCATGACATTGGCAGAGTAATACTTCTCATGAAATTTCAGCAACTCCTCGCGGACATCGAGGCCCTTAGACGTTGGTATGACATCAAGAGTCTCCATATTTCCCGTGCTGAAGTTTGAGTAAGGATGCTCCGGATTAGAAAGGGATCTTTCCAATTGATACAATCGCCAGGTGTCTGATTGGAGGTTTTTCTTGTTTTCTAGTGACTCAGTTAGCTTCTTATGCATCCGACCAGGTCAGTTTAACTTCCTACCAGAATCAACTGCTCTAATTTCGCGATCCTTGCAATCTGGCAAAAACAACGGCGAAATGAAAAACTGTGCGAATCGGTCCAATGCACCGTCGAGATACTCATGATCAACCTCAAAGTAGTAGTTGGTCTCTTTGGTATCGGTATAAGCATTAGAATGGCCAGAGTGGGACGCCAAATATTCACTGTATTCATTCTCCTTTGGATATTTCTCAGTGCCCATGAAGAGAAGATGCTCACAGAAGTGCGCGAGACCTTGGAGGTCCTTGGGATCGGAGAAGCTTCCCACTCGCACGTCCAGAGCTGCTGAAGACTTGTCCGTATCGGGATCATGGATTAATAGGGCCTCGAGCTCATTAGCGAGCCTGATAACTCTGTAGCTGCGATTATCAATTTCGGGACGCTCCAAGTTTGTCGCGACAACTTCAAAGGCTTGCGATTCGGGAACGAGGCCTCCGCCAGACGACAATGGGGTCTGGAACATCTTGGTAATGTATGACGATGACGTAAAAGAGTTGTAAAATCTAGCAAATCCAACTTTGGAAGTACAATAGGACTGACCAAGAGGACTGCAGGCGAAGAAAGAGATCGATGTCGCAACTGTAGCGGTTGTGGCCCAGTAATAACAATTTCTGGAAACTAGAAGCGCGCGGAAACGAGCGATCATTCAGATCCAAATTTCTAGGCCAGTTCCATTCACCTACGGGAAAGTCGGTCGAACAGTTGGCTACTTGTCGCAGTAGTGTGACGGCGGATGAATAAATGAGGCGGAGATTATTGATCCAGGCACTAAGGTTTGTTCGCCTCTCGCCTCGGCCGGGTTGCTGACGAGGCGGTCGAAAGTACAAACGCCACATGCGTCACGCTAAGATAAAGTTTCCCTCTTGTAAGTTATACATAGTTACAGTTAAATACAACACAGCATCTTGGCATCCATTTGTTATTACTAGCTCATATATACAGTAATGAGCGCAGTGTTCCAACCGATCGCTCAATATCTCAGAATATAGCATATACGCGGCGTGGGCATACACACTGGAATGCTATTGTTTCATATCATACGCCTCATTTAACGATCCCGAAAGCAACAAAATGTGGGGTACCATTGATAATAGTCCGATTATGTGGAACGAACAAGCGAAACGTATGTATTAATTCTGACACCGAAAATGCAATGGCTTAAAATGTAAAGTATTTACAGATAATATATACAAACTTGACGAATAACAAATCCAGCCCAAGAAACCATTTTTCAAGACAAACAACCGTCCTTTGTATATCAAATCCGGAAATCCAAACGGCAGTCAGAAGCGAATCACGGCAAGACGCGGATCACTTTTCCGCGAAACACTTCTCACAAAATACCTCTTCGTCGGGGAATCTGTATTTAGAGAAGTTAGTCACTTGAGCAGAACAACAAAGATATTTGCAACTTACATATCATGACTGCATTTACTACAGCATAATGATCGACAAACAGCACATTGACGTATACATATCAAACACGTAATCTCCCGGCATAAATCACACACGCAATTTTCCGCCGACAAAAGTGAAGGGTTTTGCCGATGGCAAACATGACATCGAATCAAAGCGTTGTATCGTCGTGTTTTTTCAAGAGCACTTCTATCGCAGCGATTAGCGGACAATTCAAACCGCACGCAAGACAACATCAAAATCATGCACCAGTCGAGGAAGAAGTACTTACTGTTCCAGCTCCGACGACCCGCTTTCTTTCTTCGGCTTCTTCGCAACCTTCTGCACGCTTATCGGCATTAACGGTCTGACTCTGGGTATACTATCGGTCTTTGATATGTCCACCTGAGATAATGTCGGCGACGACTGTCTAACACTTGCATATTCTGTCTTTCCTGTGGGAGACGATAGTGACTCGGCGGGTTTGCGCTTTCGGTATATAGGTGACATGGGGAATCAAATCACGAGTCTTTTCTACTATTGGCAGTATGTCTGCAACAACCAGTGTAAAAGCTCACAGTTTAAACTCTTGAAATGCAACAATTGCAATGATCCATTGAATAGCCACATGAAAGTAGCGTCGTTACGGAAGCGGCGTGGCATGCCCTTACCCTCGCCCAATTGTGTCGGAAACTCAGCCGCACGAACGGGCTCGAGGGTCTGCCGGCAGACCAGTAGTGCACCTGAGAAAGATAATCACAATCGCAGGTGCCATGCCACGATAAGTACAGATCATGGCTACATCACATGAGTCAACGACATCTGACAGCGCTGTACCCACGCCGAAGTCGGAGGTTCCATCGATAGCGGACGAGAAGTCGTCCAACAACCCTCAGGGCGGCGGTCAACAAAATGGCACGGACGACGAAACTCCGCTGAGCTTGTTTTTAAGTACATTCAAGGCTGCTAGAACGCAATGGGTCGCGAGGCAGGTTATTATCATGATATCGCTGTTATTCCGGCTTGGGGTGGGCCTAGGGCCATATTCTGGTATGTGGTTGGATCAGTCTGAGTGTGAACGTCGATAATAATATTCGACAAGGGTTCAGTGATCCCCCAATGCATGGTGATTTTGAAGCTCAAAGGCACTGGATGGAGATTACGTATCATTTGCCGATGAAAGAGTGGTATTGGTATGATTTACAGTACTGGGGTCTTGATTATCCACCTTTGACGGCGTATCATTCTTGGGTGATGGGCGCGATGTAGGACCTAGTTTGAGTATTAGCATTTGGGAATACCCGTATAGCTGATGCTTATTAGTGGCTCTAGAATCAAGTCGTCTTGGTTTGCACTTGATACGTCGAGAGGTTGCGAGGATATCAATTTGAAGTCCTATATGCGTAACACGGTAATAATAAGTGAACTGCTTATATATATTCCAGCAGTGTCGATGTTTGTACGATGGACCATTAAGAACCAGAAGCTGTCTCCGTTATATCATAGTATCGCGTCGGCCGCTATCTTATTACAGCCAGCATTAATATTGATCGATCATGGACATTTCCAGTGAGTTTGATTTCAATAATTCATTGTATTCATAACACTTAACCCCACTGTAGGTATAATGCAGTAATGCTGGGACTCTCACTACTCGCAATCACCAACATCCTCATGGACAAGCTAGTAGTTGGCTCGGTTTTTTTTGTGCTTTCTCTCTGTTTCAAGCAGATGGCTCTTTATTACTCTATTCCGATATTCGCATATCTCCTCGGCATTTGCATATTTCCGCGTTTAAATTTGCCTCGGTTTATATCGCTTGCACTATCGGTTCTTGTAACATTTGCTTTGGTTTTCGCGCCGATCATCTTAACGAGTGCCGGCGGTCCCAAGGGGCCCTACGACCAAGTTGTACAGATTTTAATCAGAATCTTCCCATTCGCTCGCGGTCTATGGGAGGACAAGGTGGCCAACATTTGGTGCACTTTGAATACATTTGTCAAGCTGAAGGTTCTATATTCATCCGACACACTGCAGCGGCTTAGGTAACAACTCTGACACACTCGCATTCGCATTCTGACCATCTCTAGTTTGGTTACCACGTTTGTATCAGTTCTTCCGGCATTTATCCTGCTTTTCTTATATCCCCGCAAAAAGGCACTGATATGGGGAGTATCAGCATCTGCATGGGCATTCTTTTTATTTTCCTTTCAAGTTCATGAGAAAAGTGTTTTATTGCCGCTGCTTCCAGTCACGCTGCAATTAGCTGGCGACCCCGGAGTGAACGCTCAGAGTTATATTTACTGGATAAACAACGTTGCCGTTTTCAGGTATCATTAAGTCGAACCCTCGAATTATAGCCTAGCTAATTTTCTGTAGCCTATGGCCTCTTTTGAAGCGAGACGGGCTCGTGCTGCAATATTTTGTAATTTCCTTCCTGGCCAACTGGCTAATGGCATCATTTAAAAAGCTGCCTGACTCTCTGCTGGGCAAGGTCACCATAATCGTAAGTAGTTATTATGGAATTTGTGATGGCCGCGACAGTTTATTTAACATTTTAGCTGTCATACGCCGGAATCGTCGGGCTTCACGCCATGGAATTCCTAATCGAGCCACCTTCGCAGTACCCGGATCTTTGGGTTCTCGGCAATATTACACTCAGTTTCGGATGTTTTGCAATATTCTTGCTGTGGAATTACGTCCAATTATACAGAGCCTGCATGCAGAGCCCGCCGAATGATGGGGTAAGGACATGATTGTACAGATAGCGTTTATACAGTAGAGAGTATCCATTAGGAAAAAAAATTTGTATGTACAAAGTTATCTTGATATAATTTTCATTTTCCTGCTATGACATATGTACAATTTCCAATAATAGAGACGCCTCGGGATCAAATTTAATGTCGCGCCACAATCCAGCCAATATGCTAGTCGTGCACTAGCTGTTCTCCAATCATCTTGTCTAAACATTGAATCCGAAGCTTTTCATGCATGTCTTATAATTTTGTATTAATTCCGCACACTCAGCTCGACCATCCGCGCTCGTCAGCATGCACTCGTCTCGAGCAACTTTCTCGTCGATGCAGACACAGCAAGGCTTTGGTCGATCTGCAATCCGTTAGATGCCGTCAAAATCTGCTCTGCACCTATGGCAACTACCTTGCTTTGTTTCAGTGGGTGCTATTATAGTAATTAGTAAATATCTTTATTTGCAAATAAGGCAGCCTGTGACCTACTCTTAGCGCAGGACGCGCCATCAGCCTGTACCGACTGGACAGTACTCGCATTTTCTGTCAGATTAAATGCCATTTTCTGGAATTAAATAAAGCGGTCCAATATTCTAATCGTTGTTGTCTCCACGCAAATCGATGTAGGTTGTCGTACAATGATTATAAATTGCTCGGGCTTCCACTGATTGGGACTTCCCACATACTTTTTTTGGCATTCATCGGGGATTGCGTGCCCTCAATTACTCTCGGCGGGGTAATTGTGAGGCCTACGGCGAGAAGTCCACCCTGAGCTTTTTGGCTCGCCATTTTGCAGCTCTGGGGAAACTTGTTTCACGCGCTTGTGACTGCGGTCGAGGCAACGTCTCTATAATTCTTCATTATCGGAGTGGCCGCAGCGTAATTACATATTGGTGGGTATCAATTATGACGAATAATAAATTTTCCCTCGAGGGCAAGAGCCTCAAACTTGATTCTGCGAGCGACATTGCGCCTTTTATCGAGCAACTCGTGAAGATCGATGGTCTCGACGCAATTGATCTCTCTGGTAATACCTTTGGCGTCGACGCCTGCACGGCTTTGGCAGAAGCTTTAAAAACAAAGAAATCTCTAAAGGTATGCAAGACATCTTATATATTGCAAGAAAATTAGTCGACATATACCCATGTTTTGAAAGTTTTGTTTTCATCAACTAAACATGCCCCACAGGAAGCCAATTTCGCCGATATGTTCACCGGCAGATTGAAAGACGAGATCCCCGCATGTTTGTCCGTTCTCTTCCCCGCCCTTTTAGAACTTCCTGACCTTCACACAATTAATTTATCAGATAATGCTTTCGGTCTCAGCGCAATTGATCCTTTGGCTGATTTCCTTTCGAAGCACACTCCTCTGCAGCATTTACTCTTGGCTAATAATGGATTTGGTCCTATAGCTGGAGCCAAGGTTGCTTTAGCTCTCAAGTCGTTGGCTAAGGCTAAAGAGGAGACCAAGAGCAAATATTTGTTGGAGACTGTTATCTGCGGACGCAACCGATTGGAGAATGGCAGTATGGAAGCTTGGAGCGCGTGCTTTGCGGAGAATAAGGATATAAAAGAAGTTAGATTATATCAGAACGGTATTCGACAGGAGGGAATAAGACATTTACTCACGACCGGCCTAATCAACAGCAAGAAACTGCAAAAGTTGGACCTTCAAGACAATACTTTTACTGTGACAGGCGCTTTGGCATTAGCCAAAGCTTTGCCAAATTGGACGGAAGAACTTGTTGAACTTGGCATTGGTGATTGCTTGCTTTCCACGCGTGGTGGTGAGATTTTGGGAAAGGCTTTGATGGATGCTGGGAAGTTCCCAAATCTGAAGATTCTGCGGTTGCAGTACAATGAGATCGACATTAACGGAGTCCAACTTATCAAAGAGGCTCTCACTGTGAATCTCGAGGGTTTAGAGAGACTAGAATTGAACGGGAATAAGTTTTCTGAGGACGATCCGATCGTTGCCAATATTCTGGATATATTTGACGGGCGAGGATTCGGAGAATTGGACAATTTGAGTGATATGGAAGAGGAATCTGAAGAAGAAGAAGAAGAAGAAGAAGAAGAAGAAGAAGAAGAAGAAGAAGAAGAAGAAGAAGAGGAGGAGGAGAGCGAAGAGGAGCAGGAAGAAGAACTACCAGAAAAAGAAGTTCAAAGATTGGCCGAGGCAATATTGAAGGATGCCGAAGAAGAGGAAGATCGCGAAGTCGCCGTCGAGAAAGAGTCGAAGGAGAATGACGAACTGGCAGTAAAGATTGGAAATTTGTCTGTTTAACTTGATCTTAAATCCATTTTCTGTGTATATGAACGAGACAGTAGCAAGATGGAACATTAGAAGATAATAATAACCATGTAATCTCTGTGAGCCCAGTACTCTTCATTGCAGAACTTACTGATACTTTCATGTACTCGATCTATCGGCTGGCGACTAGCGTGCGTCCTGTTCCTCATTGGCGAATATCTCATCGCCAGCGAAATAGACATAGCCTAGGCTCTTGTACGACATACCCTTCTTGTCAACACCGTCGAGCAACTTATCCTTCTTTACCCATAACTTCTCGAGCCACTTCTCCAATCCACGCCTATTACTAGGTATCTGCATAATCGATATCCGTTGAACATGTACATGAAACTCCCAGGAACCCGATTTCCCCAGTATAATGTCTCGCAACGAAGGCGCCAGAGTCTTATTTTCCCGCACTGCCGCCTTCACCTCGTTGATGCTGTTCCTTACCTTCGGTTCAGATTGTCCTTCTCCAGAATTGTCTTGGGATTCTTCGGCCTTTGCAACTGTTGCTGGTTCATCTAGCAAGTCATCGTTTCGACGATAGATAAACGTAACGTCATAAACTAGCTTAAACTCAGACTCTTTCAGAAGGTGCTTCATAATCGGCACGAAGCCTATATCGCTGACTCGTGAGAATTTGCCGACAATGTACGGTACTTCTTGCTCAACTTTGTTACCTTCAAATCTCGGATACAAGCAATGAGATAGGACCGGAAGACCGTTGGCCTTGCAATATCTAATATGCTATACAGTTTAGTTTAGATTTGTACTTCGTATCGGCCATGTGGACGTAAGAAAAACCTCATATGCGATATCCAATGAAAACTTCACGGTTTCTGGAAAGAGAACAAGCCCTAGATACCCGTGAGCCACCAACCAAGAGTAATAACCATAGCTAAACAGATTACAGTATCGCGACGTTGTCAACTGGCTCATAATAGCTTCTTTCTGGTCTGCAGTATCGAAAGTCCAGTCTTGGGCGACCCATAAACTCGAAAAGAGCCAGTATATAGAAGGCACGCTGTACAGTGCCCTCCATACAAGAAACCTGCAGCGCCCGCGCATTCCATAAATTGTTGACAGTGCGTATATTAAAATGTAGTCGCCGTATGACCGATGATTGCCTGAATAGATAATTTATCAGCACCGGCATGGCAGATATACCAGGGCCTATAGTGTACATATTAATATTGCGCTAGTGTCGGGCTCAAGTACATCTCCGCTAAATGAGATCTGAATTTTTTTAATGGTCTGTGCAAATCAGAAATGAATATAGATCAGGATTGAACGCCGTTCGGCGCAACTACCGACCTCGACTATATAGAATAAGTATCCCCAGAGCGAAGCCGAAATCATGACAGAAAGCGAAATTGATGTGGTTGGTGCGTATTTTACGAAATAGTTGACGACAGCTAACGTGAAGCTGCTCAGCAGAATATCGAGTATTGCTGACACTGCAAGCGTCAGCGACTTGACTATCTGTCGTGGAGGAAGCGTTTCCATGATGACAGAAGTCGAGTATGGCGCTATTGACGAATATTCCGCAATCACCTAAGAAGATTGATCAATATCTCTTGTTTTGAATGTCCAGTAAGTCACGCCAGTTGTCAGAGCCCGCAGAAAGAATTCAGTTCGTCCTCATCTGTGTACGCGTTTTGCCGGGCCCTTACCGCCCTATTCCACGTGCATGTGCGTGGGCCACTGGCGCTCCGCGTTATCAGCTACGATGTAAAACCTTAAAGAGCACGAGGTCAGACTGAAGAAACCCAAACTCGCGCGGCTATTAGGACATACTATTCCCCGACATTTAGCAACTACTTCCATTAGAGCTTATCCGGAATCATGTTTTACTTCTAAAGTGGGCGAAGTGGTAGTTCTATATCTAATCTGCATTATTTCTGGGGCTGTTGCTCTACTACTGTCAGTATCTACAGTTGAACTTGCGCTTGAGCTACATATTTACAGCGGCTGGATTGATATTTACGAAACACACACTATACAAGGACGGAGATGGACAACCAGTGCCAGTTATTAGGGCCGTTTGCTCTAATAGTTCAAGGAGCCATGGGAGGTCTGGCTCTCTTGTCGCTGGTGTACAAGAGATCCACAGAGAGTCCGAGACGGCCGGTTATAGTCTGGTAAGCAGATTGGTCGCCATACGTCGGCAATTGGGGCGTTCACGACTCTAATTCAAAATACCAGGGCATTTGACGTATCCAAGCAAGTTGTGGGTGCAGGAGGAATACACGTTATGAATTTATTTTTGTCGATCTTGTCGAGCGCGAAGGAGGAAGAGGCGGCTTCAAGTCCCTGTAACTGGTTCGTGTTATTATAGGAGAATGAGTGGTTAATCCAGTTTAACGTGTGGTTTAGGTATTTCTTAAATATTTTATTAGATACCACAATTGGAGTGCCGATTTTGTGGTTCTTCTTGTCGATGATTGGTAAACTTGTGCTCCACGCCGGCTTTGTTGGAACACGATCAGGGGAATACGGCCATCCTCCCAATTTTAGCTGGTTTCTTAAACAAGCTACTATGTATTTCTTGGGACTCATTTGCATGAAGATTGTGGTTTATATTCTGCTGACGGTTCTGCCATTCTGGGATGACTTTGCGGGCTTTTTGTTGTCGTGGACCCGCGGCCATGAGAAAGTGGAAGTATCATTTGTCATGCTGGTATGTTACGTTATGATTCAATGAACTTGGCCAAACCGGATGGTTAACTTGACTGGTACTTATAGATTTTCCCACTCGTGTATGCAAAATCTCTTCTATATTTTGTACATCTGCGTTGTCGACTAACGATTCATTTAGAATGAACATGGTACAGTATTACCTAGTCGATTCCATTATCAAATCTCATGACAGAAAAGTTGTCGCGGCGAGATCGCCTTCAGTGGAGTCAATATCAGATTCCGAGAGCTTGCTCGTTAATGGACCATCGCACGGCCGTTTTCTTGACGAGCCGGTCGAAGATGACGCGATATTGGTGGAACGGAGGACGGATTGAATAGGTTAATAGAATTCGAACGGCGTCAAACCGCGTTTAACAGTTGAATCCGATATGGTTCGTAGACTGTAAGGCTGAGATGCTTGGTGAGCTTGAGTATGGTTTGTTGCTGGTTCATGTTGTTTTGGTTTATCAGGCAAAGTGATAGAGAGATCGCGGATATGCATTATGTAGACTACTATGATATATAAAATGGTAATGTAAGTACTACTTATTTTAGAACTGGGTAGTGTGCATGTTGAGTCGCTGCCGGTGCAGAAGGATTGAGCATGAGACATGGCGATGGTCTAGTATTTGTAAAATGGGTCACACTGTTTTGGCCAGACTATTCTTCAGAATTTATAACACACAACAGAATCCATTCGCAATGTGCATTACTGTCGCTACAAACGGGTCGCTCGGATATATGCAGAGTTTCGGCATTCAATGGCAAGCAAATAATGACCAGATGCAGCTCCGGATAGCCAACGCCCGTGTACAGAGTTGGAACTTCCGAACTTATCCGCCTGCGCCGCACTTTATTTTGTGATTAGATGGACATATGGCAAATAGAGGATTGCAAATTTGCGCGATCAGTAACTGGGAAGATTCGCAGGGGAGATTGTTCGCGTGGATCTACGTGGAAGTGAAGATACAAATGTGCATACAAACATGTCGTGGGTAACATCTAATTGCGGGGAGCCACATGCACTCAACCAACTGTGCGGACCCGCAGTATATTGACGAAAATGGCGTTGCCTGCGTCGGTCACAATGACAACAACTTATAACTGAATATGTGGAATTTATCTCTCTTGAGAGTGGCCAGAGAATTGGCCTCGAGATGGAATCAAACGTGACCCCCACGAGTACGAAGGACTCGAGGAGCAGTCGCGTAGGTCACAGACCGGTTGGGAACTGTCCGGAAGGTGCGTCATTGGTTGGGCCCCGCCTAACGGTAGATAGCCCGCCCGCACTCCAAAACCGCTCCGTCACAACGACAGACTCCACTGTGCACTTAGATAAATAGTCGGTGCAGTCCTGTCCGTCATTTCCTCTTTCTCCGTCTGCACTCCGTCCTGCGGTTACTCTTCCCAATTGCTCTTCCCATCTCTCAATTGATCTCAATCACTCTCTACAATCGTCAATATGTCCGAAGCAGTGTATGTATTTGTCTTTTCTTTGGTTGTCGTTCACTGGCGCGGGCGCGGGCCATTGGTAAGTTGGAACTGCGAGCATTTCATCTGAGCGTTGCGCACCATTAATACATGGCGTCGCAGTATATGCATTAGATGACTGCTCTCAGGAATTAACTGCTTCTGGTCCGCGTAATGTTCTCGGTTCCAATTAATTGATGCTGACTTGAGTGCCCGTCTCGCTGGCATCGCCGGCGGATTAACGCGCAATTCTTATCCCAGTGGTGGTATGTCATGATTTACATATGGATCCCAGCGGTTGTCATATATCCAATCTCGCATACATTTACGGATATATAACAACCATCATGCCTTCTGGCTTGGTTTATGTAGATCGAACTCACATGATTTGTCTGCAGATATTGGTCTCATTGGCTTGGCCGTCATGGGTCAGGTAAGTCCAATTCTTCTAACTTACATTACCAATGCCACTAGCCGTTTCTTTTCCCGTTTGCACGAGGAATTGTCTTCGCGATTTCTTAATGTGGAATCGAAATCTAGAGGAATTGCTTGGTAACCTCTAAAGATGCGCTAGTCCCAATTTGGGCTAGCGTCGTCTTTGACGGGGCGCTCTTCTCCGGTCGTGACAAAGCTCCTGACTGTCATGTATAGAACTTGATCCTCAACGCTGCTGACCACGGTTACACCGTTGTTGCGTTTAACCGCACAGTTTCCAAGGTCGATCACTTCATTGCCAATGAAGCAAAGGGTATGTCAAGTTTCTACGCAATCTGGTTCTGGTGAGTGTGATGTTGAACAGTTGGAATTAGGTAAGAGCGTCGTTGGCGCTCACTCCATTGAGGAGCTCTGCGCCAAGTTGAAGAAGCCCCGCCGAGTTATTCTTCTCGTCAAGGCTGGTAAGGCTGTTGATGATTTCATTGACTTGCTCTTGCCCCACATGGAACCTGGTGACATTATCATCGACGGTGGTAACTCCCACTTCCCTGACTCTAACCGCCGCTGCACGGAGTTGGCCGCCAAAGGCTTCCTTTTCGTCGGTTCTGGTGTCTCTGGTGGTGAGGAGGGTGCTCGCTATGGTCCCAGTTTGATGCCTGGTGGTAACGAGGCTGCCTGGCCCCACATCAAGAACATCTTCCAGGATATTGCTGCCAAGTCGGACGGTGAGCCTTGCTGCGACTGGGTCGGTGAGGAGGGTGCTGGTCACTTCGTCAAGATGGTCCACAACGGTATTGAGTATGGTGATATGCAATTGATTTGCGAGGTAAGTTTGTAATGCGGTCTTTCCAATTGAACACGGATCAACTGTCATGGTAGGCCTACGACATTTTGAAGCGCGGTGGTGGTTTCACCGACAAGGAGATTGGCGATGTTTTCGCCAAGTGGAATAAAGGTGTTCTTGACTCTTTCTTGATCGAGATCACCCGTGACATTTTGTACTTCAACGACGATGATGGAACCCCTCTCGTTGAGAAGATTCTCGACACTGCCGGTCAGAAGGGAACCGGTAAGTGGACTGCCATCAACGCTCTTGATCTTGGCATGCCTGTTACCTTGATCGGCGAGGCTGTCTTCGCTCGAACGTAAGTTATAACCGTATGTCCTTTTTGGTTTGAGGCATTGTCTAAACGATAGCCAGTTTGTCCGCTATCAAGCCCGAGCGAGTCCGTGCCAGCAAGATCTTGACTGGTCCCTCTCCTGCCTTCGATGGTGACAAGAAGGTGCTCGTCGACCAACTTGAGCAGGCGCTCTATGCGTCCAAGATTATCTCCTATGCGCAGGGCTTCATGTTGATCAGAGAGGCCGGCCGAGAGTACGGCTGGAAGTTGAACAACCCCGCCATCGCTCTGATGTGGAGAGGTGGTTGCATTATTCGATCGGTCTTCTTGGCGGACATCACCCGGGCCTACCGCCAGAACCCTGATTTGGAAAACCTTCTCTTCGACGAGTTCTTCCACGTTGCCATCGACAAAGCTCAGCCCTCGTGGCGTCAGACTGTTGCCAATGCTGCTCTTTGGGGTATCCCAACTCCCGCTTTCTCTACTGCTCTTTCCTTCTACGACGGATACAGAAGCGAGAGACTTCCAGCCAACCTTCTCCAGGCGCAGCGAGACTACTTCGGTGCCCACACCTTCCACATTTTGCCCGAATTTGCGTCCGACAAGTACCCCAAGGACACTGACGTTCATGTTAACTGGACCGGCAGAGGTGGCAACGTTTCCGCCTCCACCTACCTTGCTTAAATTGTGTCGCATAAAAGAGCGTTTTGGATACGAGGCCGTGACCGGTAATGGGTATGATTGTATTAGTGTTATTTCTAGCAAAGGTGCGTCCGTAAATAAGCGCCAGCTTTTGTCGATGACGAACTAATTATGCGTGTGAATATTTTGCAAAAATCTTTACGAAATGTAATTCATATGTGCCCTCAATTTCATATTCGTAGCTAACGCGATGTACTCTCTGAACTCATCACCATTGGTTAGTGAGTAGCCTTCGACGGACATCTTAGGGAAGCGATTTGTTTGGTAAACATTAAACGCGTAAATCGTCAGGAAAAAGCCGTGAATCAGTAGGCAATAATGGCGGCCAGAGATATCGTAACTAGAGGGGCGTACGCCCCCAGTACGCCCCCACCAAAGAGTGACGTCATGTGTCCATCGACGCAACCCACGACTCGCCATCAAACCTCGAGCACCCGTTTCAGTTCTACTCCGCTATGGTCATATCTTTGTCAGAACGACCATACCTAAAACACAACCGTAACGTGTTGCTCACCAAGGAGAGCAATAGTGGAAGGGCGTTTTAACTGTACGAAAATCGCAATGAATCAGCCTGGAGGATACAATGATCCATTAGCCAAGCGGTGGCACGAGAAGCTTGTCGGCAAGAAGATTGTCGAGACAGGCGACGCCAGCGATACGGCAAGCAATTTTATTGCGTCCTACTGTTTTATGAACATATACTGATTATTGCTTAGCAATTTCCGGAATCCCAGCTTCCAAGCCCTTGTCGAGTGATTAAGCCTGGGATGATGGTGACAATGGATTTCAGGCCTGAGAGGCAAGTAGGGCATTTTCACAATTATGACAAAGGATCCTACTGATACGTCTTATAGAATTAATGTCACTGTTGATAAGCAGGGAACGGTGTTGCATGTCCGTACTGGTTGATTAATTGAACTACACCACACAGCGTGATGTGCCATAAACGGCGCTTCGGCGGGCAATGCTAGGCCATGCACTCGGACGTGGGAATGGAGTTGTTGGCAACTTGGCCTTCTCGTTAGATGCATCCTCTAAACGGTCTATGAATTTCAATGTGAGTACCGGCAACGGCAGAATGGGCCATGTCAATTAGTCTCTTATGCTTGTATGTATCAGCAATTTGATCATGACATGCACAATGATTACTAAATTAGTAATTATGATTAACTACTCAATTAGTAATGCGTACACAACAACTATGCATTCAAATAAGTTGGCAGCAGTTACCATTGCACCTAATCCCTAATCCATCCGTCTACCTCGGTCTTAACAAACAGTAATGCAGATACAACGAAGAACTTAAATCCAAACTATGAGTAAACTGGCCTGTTGTACATATTAATAAATAATTGCGGACTATTTGTCATTATGGGCTCCTGATTGTGGCAGTCAAACCTATGAATCCAGCCAAGCGTTGACACGGCGGGCGCCAAATCTAAACCACCAACCATTAGCACTTTAAACTTCACGAAGCCTTCGACACCGTTCAAGATTCACGTACCGTCCCGCGACTCTCATGCCTTGAGTTCCCATAGGGAAGTAACTGACAGTGTACCAGATTGCCGCAACAATCTGGACAAGGCACGCGAGGATAGTCAACAATGCATTTCGCAACTATAAATTTTACGTCAGTAAATGGCGCAACGCCGGGTGTGCAAAATAAAGAAACGCACGCCTAGACTGAAGAACAAAGTAAGGACAATCGATCCGAAATAGGCTAGTGTGAATGGCAGTCGATTAAGTGAGATCAAGTGCATCGCGTAGTTCATCGGGCCTTGGAGACATCCGAAGGAGAGAACAAACAGAAGAGAACCCAGTGACCATCTATTCTGCATTAGAGATACCGAAACAGCACGACGCGCAATATTAGATTTACAAGATGGCGAATTTCTGGGGACGAAGCGCTAGAACTGGGAAGAGCGCAAAGCATATCACGAAGAATATTATAGAGGCTACTAGGCAGACCCCGAAACACACGATTCTATCCCATCGAGACACTATCCAAGCGACAATTAGGTCCGTACACCGACAAAACAACAAGCAGAGCAATTAACATACTATTGAACCACGAGGGTTCCTGGATATGGTTTGTGGAAGTATCATTTTCTGATATCGGAAGCTGCATATAACCACCACCATTGCCAGACTTGAACGGGTTAATACTTGAAATAGTATTTGATATAGAAGATAGCGAGAAGTCTGAGAGTTGCACTGATTGCCGTGGAGCGGGCGAAGAGCTGAACGCTGGCCGCGAGGTCCAGCTATTCAGCTGCTGACGGAAAGACGACTCTGGAGTAGACCCTGCCATGCTCACGCGACAAAATCAATGAAAACTGTTTGGCAGTAAGAAAACTAGGCCGTGGCACACGCGCAATAAATATGATCAGGACCTGCCCTGCTGGCCCTTTCTATCTAACCTTAGCTACGCGTGCACGCGGCGGACTTGCGCGTTGCTGGCTCTAGTCCCTTACCCCAGGCGGCCAAGGCAAGGGTTTCCCGTAATTTCTACGTCACTCTGTATCACAAGTCGGTCACAGTCGGTCGCACTTTTGTGATCCGCGTATTGCCGTCCGCCTGCAGTTTGCAGCCCTGTGCTCCAACGCGCAGAGGTCGGCGGCGGGGCGCAGAGCATCGCGAACTAGCCGATCGCGGCACCCACGGATTCCATCTATACGGATTCAACGCTATATCGTCTACTTGGCGCCCTTGTCTCCACCTCGGATATTCTTACAGCGCTATTATCAAATCACGGGAATTCAATAAGACGTAATACCGCCGATGTCGTATAAATCGCCCCCGTTCATAAAGCCCGACCCGGATTCGATGTACTATGGTGGTGGAAATGGCGGATATCCTACCACCACGTCACCCAGCAATCCAGAACTTATGTCCAGAGAAATGCTTACGAGGGGTTTCAGCTCATTCGACGATGGAAACTTGTCTTCTTCAATGATTCCAGAAGCGGATTTGTTGGATTTCGAGGGGCTGGGAGGCACGGATATGAACTTTGGTGATATGAATGGTGCTGGCTTTGAAGGAGTCCCACCCATGGGTGATGCTGGCAATAATAATGGTAGTCTTCCTGGAGCACCAAACTATGGTGTGGGAAGCTATTTGTCGCCATCTTCTCGACATGTGAACATGACTCCACCTGTTCCCAGCTCGTCGTCGCCGTTTGACGATTTTATGGCTCGCCAACGACCCATACCGCAGAAACTAAACAATGGAGGTTCAAGGCCATTGCGTCCTGAGAGTCATACCCAGAGGTTCTTGTACGACAATGATTACATTCCAAAGCAGCAATCAAATTTGCAGAGTGTTAGCGTGCCTGATTCGTCCAGTTGGAATACACCGCCGGGAAGTTTCGATCAAGGTTTCTCTTCGCCTCCTCCCGCGGCAATTAAAGGACTTGGAACCTCTCTTCCTCAAGGCGACACAGACAAACAGCAACTGCTTATGATGGAGAAACGGAGAAGGCGACGAGAATCACACAATGCTGGTAAGTGGAAGATGTTTGGCTGGATATGACGCACTTGCTCATAACCATGTGATAGTCGAACGCAGGAGACGCGATAACATCAACGAAAAGATCCAAGAGCTTGCCTCTCTTATTCCAGAGCACTTGCTTGCTGGTACGGGGTTCAGCAGTGGAGGGTCTGGCGGCGCAGGTGTCAACAGTGGCAGCGTCGGAACAGAAGCGTCGACGCCAGGTGGAACTGCCGGTACGCCCTCGGCGGCTTCTGCAGCTGCCACCGGAAAAGATGGCAAGCCAAACAAGGGCATAATTTTGCGGAAGAGCGTTGATTATATTAGGCAGCTTCAGACGATTCTGGAGGAACAGCGACGGCGAAACGAAGAGTTGGAGCGCAAGGTTCAGAAACTTGAACAGCAACAGGGCATCGTTTCAGAGCCTTCAAACAACTCGAGTCTTCGCAATTTATCTTCAAGTGCCGTCGGCAGAGGAGCTGAAGGCAACGCAGCCGATCAAGTAGTCGGTGCGTTCGATCAAACGCCTGTTAGCAGCAATGATAATAACGACGACTACAATGGAGACTTTGATTACGATGATAACGTCTTTCAGGCGAGTCCCCAACAATTGTCAGACAATGACCGCGGCTACACTGGCATGGACCTTAGCTAAAGGCTCTCACGACTGCTCAGTGCTAAGCGCAGTTTGTTTGTTATATTGGGAGTTGGTGGGTTAGCTTGCTGTGCATTGTATAGTTTTCACGCTCAATTGTTTTAATCATCTATTGGTTTGGAGATAAAGGAGTCATTGTATGTACGTTGCTTTTATTGCCTTACAGCTCGTAATTTGTATATACACATACATGTTTATACAGTCCAATTGCTATGCGCTTGGTCAGACGTGGTCATTGAGATTGACTTGTTTGTACGATGTTCCTGATTTGTATAATAAAGAATTGGTAGTTCAAAATTTACGCAGTGGATAGTGTAACGTAGAATTTTACTCCACTATCAGATGGTGTTTATATATTATATATGGTGCGATCGCCGGAGAGCGTTCCTGTCGGGCTGTATACCGGGCGAGGGCGCAATCAGGCGCACACAGGCAATCTCAGTAAACGTGGGCATCCGATGTTCAAATACGTTGGGTCTGGTACCGTCAAAGCCTCCCCAGGGCAGCACGTGACTATGGAAATGGGTTGAACGGTCTTTCTGCCATTTGCTTATTCCTACTGTCCACTCAAGAAGGACCAAATCGGAAATGTCGTCGCTAAACAGAGGTCGCAGTATGTATTTGAACAGTAGCAATAATTGCTAATATTAAACTGACGTTGCGTAGGTCGAGGCGCACACGCCCCTCTAGCTCAGGTGCACGGCCGAATGACATCCCCGTCCGGCGATGACAATAATGCATTTGAACTCCAAAACGGCGTTCCATCCGCGTTTAAATGGGACTCTAAGAGATATGAGGAAGAAATTGCCAGAGAATCAGAGAAAGTCTGTGATCGCGAGGGAGTACTTGGTAAGTGCGGCTGTGATCGGTTTGTTGTAAGATATACTGATCAAGCGAGCTACAGTCAAACTACCGGATGATTTCGACGAAAGCGATATGCGAATATGAGTCCGTTTCAAATGACTTTTCGGGCGTTATTATGGTTGTGAAAACGGATATTCATGCAAATGAAGATTATTTTGTGTCTAATATTATTTGCCGGTAATATGCACTTCGTCTATGATATGCCTATGGTCTTTACCCGCTCCTGTAGAATCTCCTCATCATCCTCGTCACCCTTTTTACTACCCTCAAGACCATTTTCAAATATTTCCCTACCAGTTGGCCTTTTCTTAGTCTCTTCATTTTTGCCATCTTTGTTTTCCAATGCCGCCATCTCTGCCTTGAATTTCTTTCTCCACACAATGAAATTCTCACGGTTGACGAGGGTTCCCCGAAATTTGGCTTGCTCTCTTTCCTCCTCTTCTCGAATTTTAGCTTCCCGTTCCTGTTCTCTTTCAACTTGTTTCTCTTGCAGAATCGATTCAGATTGATCTTTAAGGGATGATATTATGGCGAACACTGATGGCATGCCCAAATTGTCCTCTGCCTAGTGGAAGTGTCAGAGTGCTCGTGTATAGTACCAAATCATTAAATAATCCTACCTCCAGTGTCGCCTTCTCGTTCAACGTGCCCAGGTCCGAATTATCCAGTACAATTGGTTCATCGACAGCCTTCTTGTCATTGCCATCCTCTTCTTCGGCCGCCCTGACTTCTACTTGCTCCAAACTCAGCTCGATGACCGGGGCAGTCGCGGGATAATCTTCCGTATACTCCACCCGTACTAGCAGTGATTGATTACTGCTATTTAATGTACCACCGTTCGAAGATGTGGGGGGTTCAGGATGTATGGAGATTGTAAATACCGTTGCAGAAATGACTGTCATTTCGTCCGGATACATTGATTGCAGGAGCTCAAGCTCCTGGTTCCGCTCTTCCTCTGGATCCATAGTTTCTTCATGAGATTAGTAAGCCCATTAATGGCGCAGGCAGCGAAAATTTAAATTACTTGATTGGGTGGAAATGGACAGTATATATGACTGTTTCTTCTCACTTGACGCGAGAGAACCCGACCGTTCGCGACAAACGTGAGAATCAGTTGACTGTTGACTCCAACTTAATAGTCCTTAACTAAATTGTTGAGATATTCTCAACAGTCTCACGTGGCAACCCAGATGCGCAAAACCTAACAAATTTGATGATACCAGTCTTCGTTCGTCTTCGGTACAAAAAAGCCGCTAGTATTTCAGGACCGACATAGGGTTAGGTGTTCTGATGAAAATTACTGCGACAGATGTTAAGACTTGAATTTTTGCTTCTGTAATTCACCTTTACCACATTGCTAGGCAAATCGTCCGGAATATCGAGAAAACTAGGGGTACTTCTGGAATTCTCAGGAGTTGTAATATAGTTTACTATGGCGTCAATACAGCATGCCATTGCGACAGCAAGAGATCATCTTCAAAATCGGCGACCTTACGAAGCACTATCTACTCTCTCGCCATATCTATCACAAGATCCAGATAATATTGAGATACTGCAATTGATAGCAGAGTCACATTTGGAAGTTTCTGCGCTACCAGATGAGCGCAACGGTGAATTACATGCGGAGAATGCGTATGATTATTTCACAAAAGCGGCAACGTTGGACGACAACCACGGTAGTAAAGGTGGCTACGAAAAGTTTTTGTGGCTCGGACAATTATCAGGCGGACAGGATGCTGTTAAATGGTTTAGAATTGGTTGTGACGGACTACGAAAGGATCTAAGTAACCAACAGACGACTGTGCAACGGAAGCTCGTGTTAAAGAAGAAGCTGTGCGACGCGTTGTGCTCTTCTATAGAGATTTGGATGACAGATCTATGGTAGGTGAATTTTCGGAGTCTGACGTGGAACACAAGCTGACTTATTGGCTAGCATGGAGCCGGAGGCCGAATCTACTTGCGAGTCATTAATCGCGGAGTCACTAATGGTTGACTTGAATCACCAAGAATCATACTCCACGCTCGCCTCTATTCGGATATCACAGCAACGAAACAGTGAAGCTCGCGTCGCTCTGCAGCGGTCATGGGATTTATACTGCGATTCAGTTGCAGCGGACAAAGCAGATCAAACATTAGCCGAAGACGGCGTGGATGAAGTTGCTCAGATTTCAGCGTTGAAAACTTTGACTAGATGCTGTATCGAGACAGAACTGTTCTCAGTTGCCGAAGCTGCTTGCAAGCGTATTCTTGAATTAGATGAAGAGATAGCTGAGGTGTGGTATCTGTCCGGTTTAGTAGCCGCTCAGCAATATGCGAAATCCGGCGACATAAACCTATTGAAGTCCGCATACGAGGCCTTCCAAGCTGGTATCGAACTTATCGAGATGGGATCAGACGAGCCGGAAGAACTTAAAGAGGAATTGACAAAATGTATAGACGAAGTTGAAAGGCAACTGACAGGCGCTAAAACAAATGACAATGACGACGGTACCAACGGAAGAGAAGACGAGGAGGAGTGGCTGGATATCCTCGACGACGAGAAGGATTAATGAGAGATGTCATCAGATGACTTGTATTCTATTTTGACTTGTGGTTTACAGATTTTTGCATGTAAGGTCAGATTGATATTGCTTTCATATTCACACTTGTATATGATAAAAGTTTGAACCTTCATGTCGTAACAAGCTTTGTATCATAGGATAGTTTGGTAAGATTAAAGTTTGTTGCTTTTATTTTTCTGTTGCCCTTTTGGAATTGGACCTAAGCTTCGAGCTCTCCCAACCGTGATTGTTTTCAGAGCCGCACACAGTCCCACGCTGTAGCCCCATTTCGACACTCGTTTTCTCCACTTCACCAACATAAACGGATGAACCATGGTCGTTCTGTAGGTATTATGGACACGCAAAAAGACACGCCGACTACTGGTTTAAGTAGACGTTATACCGAGCGAATGCTCGCAAAGGCCAAAAAAAGGCTGAAGGTGGGCAGTACTGTTCTTTGGAGCTTGGAAAGTGGCATGAGGAGTAACTGTGCAGTAGGACGTCGATACCAGGCTGTCGCTCGCCAGATCAGCTTCTCTGGCGAAAAGCCAGAGTTCTTTGAGGAACATCTCCAATCCGATTGCGCAGCAAGCTTCGGGTAGCGGGACCAAAGCAATTCCGACTGCGAAGGGAATGCCAGAAATTCTCGAGCAGCAGCAGCAGCAATCCACAACTGCTAAAACTGGAATTGGGACCCAAGTAGTAGAAGGAGACGTTAGGGAATCGTCTGAATCCGGCCAAGCTCCAACTACATCATATCGTTCTCATGTAAGGCAAGATAGCCTCGACAATTCGGGTACAGAATCTCGATACGGTCATGCAGATCTTCTGCGTCAAATAGAAGATCAGCTTATGACAGATATTCCTCTCGACTTGGGGATGCCGCCATCGAGCAGTTCAAGAGATAGTTATTCAATCGGCTGGAACGGTTCGGACCAGCAGACGGAGACGCAGTCGATGAGACGGTCCACGTCAGAGCCTGTGAGCATCAATGCACTGACCCAATTTCCAGCGCGATCGGGACATCAGGCGTTGCCGGCTATAGACGATGTAGAAGATGGGAGTGCGACTCCGACTGCATCACATATTTACCCTATCGCGCACGAGGAGCGACGTTCTAGCACTTTAACGGCCGATATGGTCAATTTATTAAAGGAAGCTCGAAAATTTCGGGGACTTGTTACAGAGATGAAAGAGGGGCTGGAGCAAGGTGCTCGCCATGCTCGCATGAGTTCGCAATCAGGTTCGTTACCTGGCAGACCGGCTGATGAGACGAGACAAGTTGTGTCTGGAAGATCTGAGCAGCGTGGTTCAGCAACATCGACACTGACGTCCGACGATAATCTGAGAATGAGCCAATTTTCCTTGGGCAGCATTGTTACTGACCGATCTTCCTTTCGACCTAGCCGAGCACATTCAGTGGTGCTGGCGTATGGAGGACAACAGCCCTCATCGGTCTACATTGCGCCATTACAAGCTCAGCAGATAGCCACAGATATCGAAGAGGGGCACGCCAATCGGCCAGATCTGTTGCTAGAAGCTGAGACCGCTTCTGCTTCAGAGCAGGGTCATGTTCAAACTGTTTCTGAACAACGGTATCCAGAGCTAGGAATTAGAATCCATTCTTCAAGTCGGGGTCAAGTAGCCGAAATGAGACAAGATCCTCATGGTGAAAATCTCCCTGATCTGGAAGTTGAAAAGCATCGACAAGTTCCTAATTTTGCTAGACGGCCGCTCAGTAAGCCTCGTGGACCCAGAGAGTTCAGTGGTGCCAGCAGTGTGGACCTTTCAAAACATAGCTTATCTGGATCACCGCAGGTAAACGTATCTGAGCGTGTCGTTGAGAATATGCGGCCAGAGACAGAGCCATCTGCCCCCCGGTCAATGCAGAAGAATAACTCTTGCTCGTCCGGTCAAGAAAGCAGCTATTCATATGCTACCGCTCATGAATACACAGATGTCCCGCCTGAACTTCCAAGGAAGAATCCTGTTCGCCCGGTTGCGACTGCTGCGCAGAGTGGAAGCAACTGGTCGTCGACTCGCGCAAGACAAGAGCAGAATCGTGCCCAGCCGGAGCCAGCGAGACGTAGACGTCCTCGCCGATCGAATTCAGCGGCGGACATTAGGCAGCCCAGATACTGCAACAAGAACGGAAGCGAGGAGAAGGCTTCGCGACCATATAGGGAGCGAGTTGTCTCTACTCCAGTCTACGACAAGCCGAGAAGTCATCAGTCGCTGCCATCCTGGTTTTTTGATGACGAGACGTTCAACTTCTCTTGGGATCAACCGCCGGGCTCTGAATTTGACGATATTATTAAACTGGGCATGGAGCATAAGCGCATCCTAGAGAAATTTATTGAGACTCTAGGAAAGCTCAGCATCGAAGTATCTTTCGACGAGAAAAAGAAAGCGGAGGGAAGACGGCGGATGGATAATGCTCTGCTAGCGTTAGAAGGATGGATATAGACGTTTGGTTTAAGCATGTTTGGACACACAACAAGCTTTTGACTTTGAATAACTTTAGTATACATTATGTCAGTGCATTTAGATGTATGGATGGGAATTAACTGGACTTGGTAATAGGCATTATGATAGTTTGCATTTCGCTAATTTCTCCACGCGTGTGGGTAACCGCTTGGGAAGTCGAGACAAATCCCAACCATACGAAAACCCCAACCAAGTACGTGGCAAGTACGCAGTCCATGACAACAATTCTGGCGACGACAGTTTAACTTGCAAACAAAGGAAGTAAAAACCGATGTAAAAAGCTAATTGAACGGTGGTGGCTTCGAAAGAAAAATGCCATTCAACTGGGAGTCCAACAGACAGCATGATTTCAGGATTAGGGTGGTTGTGGCTTCCTTTTCGTCCTTCCAACCTTTACATAGCTCATTTCGAGTGTACTTGTTTCGCCGTTTTCGATGTATTGTAATTTTACATGTTTCATACGAGTTTATTCTTTTCGACAAAAACCTGACCAATGGATTAGTTTTGATGTGAAGGTAATAACGGGGGCCATTTGTAATGAAATATTGCCAGTAACCCATTTCTCCTAAGCCGTAACTACTGCCAAACCGCATTATCAATCGGTTCAAGAAGCGCTTCAAAATTGAAGCACTCATGTCACATCGCATTGCAAATGTACAGCGAGGACTAGAGTATCATGTCGAACCACTCCGTCGATCGAAATGTCAGGGTGACGTCAATACATAGCACTCTTCCCGCTATTTAATGTCTCCCTGCACGATTCCGCCCAGTGCAACCAAGCCATTGGACATCTTGTGCCGCACCTCTCCCCAGTCGGCAGCACTTGCTCAGATTCAATGGTTCTGTGGATTCGCTGGACGAGTCACGTCATCCCTGACGTCCGATCCACGTTGAAACCTTAAACTCGGAACTTCGCCGGAGGCGAATGCACTCTGTCGCGTTATGATAACAGACCGCGTATCAGCCAGGCCCCGGGTATAGTCAGAGTACGCCCATCTGCGACGTCCGCCCACACCACAATTCCCTCGACCGGGTCGGTTATATATTACACAATTACCTCGTCCGTCGAATCTGTCCTGTTGCCTCGCTATTTAAACCGGCAGGAGACGACACTATGCGAATACCATCCCGCACATGGCCCGGTCTTGTTCTCCAGAGTCTGCGGGGGAACCGCCGAGTGCACACATTTCCCTCACATATAACTGTCGATCCGGAAGTTAAGGAAGCTGTGCACGCCAACAAGCCTGTCGTTGCGCTTGAGTCGACAATCCTAACACATGGCATCCCATATCCGCACAACCTCGAGATGGCTCACGACCTTAACAAGATTATTCGCGCGGAAGGCGCTGTCCCAGCAACCATCGCCCTTGTGAATGGCCGCCCGACCGTCGGTGCGAGTGATGAGGAGATCGAGTATCTCTGCAAACCACCCAAAGACGGCTCATTCATCAAGATCTCGCGCCGCGACTTGGCCTATGCTGTTGCTCACGGCGTCACTGGCGGCACCACCATCGCCGGCACAATGGTTCTCGCCCACTTAGCTGGTATCCGCGTTTTCGCGACGGGTGGCCTCGGTGGCGTTCATCGCGGCGCGGAGGCAACGATGGATATCTCAGCCGATCTCGAGGAACTCGGTCGGACGCCAGTTGCTGTCGTCAGCGCAGGTGCAAAGGCGATTCTAGATTTGGAGAAGACATTTGAGTATTTGGAGACCAAGGGTGTACACGTGTCGACATACGGACCTAAGGGTGTCAATCTTCCGGCATTTTACTCCCGAGATTCGGGTATTCCTTCCCCATTTAACTTTGCGACTGCTGAAGAAGCAGCGGCTGTCATTCGTACGTGGACACTGATCTGCTTTTAATCGTATGATACTGAGATTTCTAGACGCGAATTCACTACTTCAACTACAGTCGGGAATGCTCTTTTGCATTCCAGCGCCTCACCAATTTGACATTCCAGCTGCCGAAGTCGATGCGATCATCAACAAAGCCGTCATTGCGGCTAATGAAGCCGACATCAAAGGCAAAGCCATCACGCCGTTCTTGTTGAACCGGATACTTGAACTCACGGACGGACGATCGCTAGAGTCCAACATCGGGTTTGTGAAGAATAACATTAAAATGGGAGTCGGAATCGCCAAGGCATTGAGTGCAATAGAGAACAGGACGGACGACGAGGTGAGACCATGATTTTGTGCATATAGACCCCGTAGGGGCGAACAAAATACCCACAGAAGTTTGGTGGCTTTCCTGTACATACGCCTCTTGTAGTAAATTTGATATGTCAAGAATATATAGACTTGGTTATTCATATATTTGGACTCATAGATCTCCTCTTCGTCAGCAGTACAGCCAGCGAATACGTCTACGCTCGCGACAGCTGCCAAATCAGCATCACTATCGGTTATACAACGATCACACGAAAACGACGCCGCAGATTGTCTTATTGTCGGCGCGATCGCTATCGACTTGACCTGCGATCTCACCCACGGCGTGCTCGACAAGCAATCGAGTTGGATCCACACCTCGAACCCAGGCGCTATTCATCGGACACCGGGCGGCGTCGGCTTCAACGTCTGCTTGGCAACCGCATACGCGTCATCGCCTGACACGACAGTCCGAATGATCTCAGCCGTCGGTCCGGACGCACGAGACCTGCCGGCGGCATTAAATCTCGCGTCGGCAACGTCGCCCGACTTATCCGGAGTGATTGTCATCGATGACGGTAGAACCGCACAGTACATCGCAATGCACGACCGCAATGGCGACTTGATCCTCGCGTGCGCGGATATGGCGCTCGTCGAGCAATTATCGCCCGCACACATCAAATCCGAGTTTGTGCGCGCTGGGAAATCACCGTTCTGGGTCGGCGTTGACGCGAACCTAGACCAGGAACCACTTTCCACGGCGATCTTGTGTGCGCGGGAAGCCGGTGCCAAGGTGTTATTGGAACCGACGGCCGTTATGAAAGCCCAGACAATATTACAACTCAGCGACGTCGGCGTTACAAGTCTACTGCCTAATCCACCGACTGTGGACGTCATGACTCCGAACTCGATCGAGTTAGAAGGTCTGTTCTCGCATGCCCGTGACCTGGGTCTGTTTGAGCGCCAGGACTGGTGGGACGTCGTTGACGCCATGGGGACTACGACCGAGTTCCGGACAGCGATCGCATGGATGGCAAGAGAATGCGGGATCTTGGGGCCGGTCGTTGAGAAGGGATTGGTTCAGATGGCGGTCCATTTACTCCCATTCATGCCGAACTTGTTTGTCAAGATGGGAGAGTTGGGCGTGATCACGGTCCAACTTGCCAAGGAGAGCGAAGTCCGCGGCCGTATGGTCGGAAGCGGACAATTGTCCACCGGCCCTGGCTTCGTCATGTGGCGGGGCGGCAAAATCCGCGGGCAAGGAGAGAATATGTGCATCCTTGTCCGACATCACCCAGCCCATAAAGTCACGGGCGAGATTGTCAGCGTCACGGGCGCTGGTGACTCCTTCGCCGGCGTGTTGTTGTCAGAATTGGTAGCGGCTGATAAGCGGGGAGACAAGAGTATATTGGCGGATGTTGATAGTGTTGCCCGCATCGTGGACCGCGCGCAAAGAGCGGCGGTGCTGACGCTCCGGAGCAGATTCGCGATTAGTCCCGAAATAAAGAAGTTGAAGGAGTAACTTGGCGTTGTTGGGATTGCAAGATTTCTAGACTTGCATGTATATTAGTTCGTTTCTTGTAACAGAGGTACTATTAACTATCTATTGTCACACTCATTTACCGATCGTCAATCAGGACTTTAAGAAACAAGTAACTCCATAACTCAAATGCCCGAAACAAATCTCGAAAGACCAAGCGACCTACTTTCAACATGAATGACAAACGCATATGATACAGATGCTCCCAATCCAAAATGACGTACATCACCAACTCGACCAAGTTCACTAGGCAATACCACACAGAGACGACTAACTCCAAAGCCCAAATATTACCAATTACACTAAACATTAGCCTTAATAAAACTCAAATTGCAATTAAAATCTAGCAATCACATTCACTGTCCGTCCCGTAGCAGGCATTGCTGTCCGTCATCTCGACATCTCTCTTCGCAGTCTTGATGTCCTCGATATGCATGGCATCGTTGTCCTCCTTCTCAAGCTGGTCGATCTTCCAGACGAGGACGCTCTCGTAGCAGATGACAAATTGACGGAGACACTGCACCATGGACAATCTCTGAGTGCGCAAGTCATGCACGACCTCGGCAACTAAATCCTCGGTCTTCCGAGACGTCGGACTGTCGTAGTCTTTATTGCGCTTAAGAATGTCAATCACGGAATCGACCGTGCAGAACGTACCAGTACGACCACAGCCAGCACTGCAGTGAACCACAACAGGACGAGTAGCCGCAGCTGCTTCACCATCGTCAACGGAGTTGAACCTTCCAGCAAGCTTGCTGAGGGCAACGATATCGATTGGATCCGCTGGAGTGCCAAGATCGGGCCACGAGACGTACTGAATGTGTGTGATTTCGCGCAGTGGCGAAAACGGCTGCGAGGCATGCGAAAGCGAAAACCTACGGATGCGAACCTTGGTATTTGTATCTGGTGATAACACGACTTCCTGCTCAGATAGGAGAGTGAGCGTAAGCACACCGTATCTCTTATCCTGCCAGTACGAATGGCACTTGACCTGGCCGCCCTCATTTGTCGGCGTTAACATAACAATAACGCGGACATTCTGATCCCAGACTACCGACCAAAAGTCGGCAAACGTCTCAGGCAGCGGTCCTTGCGTAGCAATGTATCGTTTCGTGCTTCCACGCGCGCTAATAAAGCTCGCGTTAATATAATCGCACGATCCAGGCGAGCATGAAAGCTTGACGCGCGTGTGATCGTACGGAAAGATATTGTTATATCGATTTTTTGTACCACGCTCCAAAGCCGCACTTATCGAAAACTTCTGGTCGTGCTTTTCAGACTCCTGCTTCGCTGCCAGCTTCGACAGTGAACAAACGGACGTGATGCTGCACGAGCCGCTAAAAGCGGCCTCCAATCTTCCTTTCTCCGCCTTCTCAATCTCCAAAAACCTATCGGCAATTCGTTTCGGACCATCACGTGAGGAAACAACGTCTTGAAGCCACAAGGGCAATCGGCAAAGCATCTTTGGTGTGCACTTGTCGGGGATTCTTACGGGTAAAGGATCGCCAACACCTCCGACGAGGTCCATGTTTTGGCGAATGTTGGAAAAGAACGGATTAACTAGTGGTTGCTTCTTAGAGAAGATAGGAAGATGGAGGCCTGACAGAATGGGAAGACAAAGCGATTCGCACTTCTTAGTCGAAGTGGCAGTGGCAGTCGTCGTCATGCTCGACGATGCGGCTGACGATGGCGTGCCAAATTCAACGAAATCACGTAGTCGTTGACTAAAATCACAGAGGCCACCTTGACCAGTCAGCATACGGCGAGATACAGAACACAACTGCGAGAACCTACCCTTCAAGAAGAATACACGCCCTTCAAAACTGCCATCATTGCAGAACTTTCGGGCAGTCTGGAATAAAGGTAACGACGAAGTTAGCATACTAGACGAGCCATCGTATACAATAATCGATTTTGCAGACTTCCAGTTGCTCAGACGATTCTTCTGTTCTGGTGCAAGGGAGTCGAGTATCTTAGAGACAGTAAAAGCTGGCCGCTTGAGTAATGTAGATGGAACACATAGATTTACGGCACCGCGTATGTGCTCTGTGGCGTATTGGGCGTACGGCCGCACATCGAGAATCAGGACCTTTGACGGTGAAGATGCAATGTGCAAGCCCAAGTCCGCCGCGCAGATCGGTGCGATGGCGTCAATATCGGCAGTGGCAGCGCTATTCCGCGGCGATGAGCCCATCTGGAGCGATGACATTGACGAGGAGGACGACGTGGCACTAATGCTACCGCTAATGGGGCCAGACGTTGCGAACAAACATGACGGGCCGGAATAATCGGACGAGTTCGATGATGTCGAGGAGAACGATGCCGTTGGCGCAAGGTTCTTAAACATTGGGGACTCGCTCGGGGAGTCCTCAGCCTCGTTGTCAGACTGGGACGGAATGGAGCATGGAGGAGTCGGAGGAGGAGGCAAGTCGAAGAAGGACGACGCCGATGCTGGCTCAGCAGTAGGCGCTGGAGTCTGGGGCATCGGTGTTATGGGTACTCCATGTCCAGACGTTGAAAATGAAGGCGTAGAAAGACTGCCCAGGGTGCCCGAAAATGGACGGTGAATCGCGAGACGGGCACGTAACAGATGCTGGGCGGCACGATCGCAAGTCGTTTGCTTTTGCTGGGGATGCTGGAGTTGGTGCTGATGAGGCGACGGAGGCTGGGCCTGGCGGTCGACGACGGAGGAGGCCATTGATGGCACTAGCAGATACCCAGCGGGGAGCTGTGAGCAGAGACAAGGACGAGGGCGAGTAGGGGATGTAGACGAAAAGTGGTGAAGCAGACTTGAACAGATGTGGAGCTGTTTTAAGACGTGAAGAGCAAGGAGCAAATTATGACGAGACGGAATTAATAAGGAAACCTGACAAACCTCTGAGCGGCGAGCTCAGACGTCAGGACGTGGAGCCGAGTGGCGACCTGGATGAGGTGTGTAATGGCACGCGACAGCGTGGATATGCCCGAAGAACAGGAAATGACGCGCGCTTGTGCCAGTGGCGATACAAGTGTGGCTGGGAATGACGCAGGCGACCGTGGCGGCCGAGATAAACGCGGGCTAGATACGGGCGCACCGCCACAGGGGTGGTTCTGCTATGACGTAACCGCACATGTATTTTTGGCGCGTGCCTGTGCGCCTCTGTACAACAACAGTGCGGCTCGCGTAGCTGGGTCGCACAAACAATGATCCTCGTCTCGTGATTGCAGATCACGATACCGGCAAAAATTACCAAGCCGCCATCTCGACTCGACTGCGGTCCCCGGCCCAGTCCTAGCCTGCCCCTCCTCATTCGGCCATAGATCTGACTATGATACAAGCTCTCGCACGCGACACCTGCCCAATCCTTTCATCACACAGCTAAGCCCTACCGCGGTCCTTGTCAGAAAGTCGCGGGCGTCGATTTCGTCAACATTGATCGTTGATTTAACGTTCAATTGCATCAAGTATCACCACAGCCCAATATATATTTATCAAGCTAATATTTCCGACGGGTTCTGGAGAACAAGCTTCTCGTCGCTAGATTGCTCCTTCCACATTATTTGATTTGCTTGGCCGTGCTTGAGTCGACCCGTTGCCCCGCCCGACGCAAACTGGCTTGCCCGGCGAAGGTTTTACGTACCTGTGGCGTGAGGACGCCCCATTGATAATGATTTAATAAATAGCACTAACACGTATGGTATGTCAGGTCCACTTGAGTCCGTCTGCAAACTCCCTTGAATTAACAAAAATCTGACAAGACCGGCCGGAGAAGCTTACTGATTGTAGCAAAAGCCTCGTCTCCTGCTTGTGGACAGGCATGTATGGAACAGGTCAGACCACAGCTGTCCGGTGTTCGGGAGCTGACCCTACGGGGTCCCTTTCCAGCTTTCCCTTAGTATGAACCTTATCGACTATTCCTGCTAGTTATCATGTTATTGCCGCTCTTCCTCTTCCGGACTCGAAACATCGCACGTGACGACGGAAATAGGAAGCAACCTTGAAGTATTCGGACGCTTCCCTATTTGGACCTCAGTCGCGCACAAAAGTTGCATTCTACTCAATTATAGTACATGCATACGCAATTAACTACGACTTTTAACCTAACCTACACACCTACAAACTCTTCTATACAAGCAATCCAAGCCATGGTGCAGAAGGCCCCAACTCTCTCCTAACATACTCGCCCATGTCTAGATATTTCACAGCTCAGTTTCCATGCGCGTAAGTCTGCCATAGACCCTAAACTCAAGTCAGTAATCCAGGAAAACACCACTATGAGGGTCCCGTCGATTATCAGCTAAGAAGATGGAGGAGGACCAGAACCTCCCGACACCCGCGCGAATACAAGAAACGATCCATGGCTGAGTTTGTTCTCTGGAATCCGTCCTTCATGCCATCGAGGGCCGATCGCTATTCAGGTCACGAGAGGATTTATAACCTCGCAAACGCTCCGTCCCGCCAGCGAGACTGTCAACAACTCGCGCTCCGTAATCGACAACACTCGTCGCGGATATCCCTATCGATAAGAGATGAATCTGGCAGCAAACTGCCAGAATACGCATTCAGAAGTCTTTCTGGGATGATAACCGCGATGGGCACCCTGCCAAAGCGTGATGACTTTCTCCATCTTCTCAGCTGAACCAACCGTCTCAACAGAAAATCACCCGATATAACAAGGGAAATCAGGCACACACGCCAAACACAAATTGTAAAACACTTACTCTCTTGGCATTCGGTACTGAATCATACCCGCATATATCATACAATTCTTCGCTCGCGTACGCAATTCTCCAATTTTCTGCTTTCTTGTTAGTCTGTGCATCTCTGATCGAACACTAGTTCTTGACAATAGGCGATTCATCCGGCAATGACGTCGGGAGATGCGTCGTGCCCCCAAATATCGACCCCATCCACCTGTGAGTCATCAAATCGCACTCACCTTGCTTCTCGTAGCATCACCATAGGCGCTAGCATCCATATCTCGGGTGATTCGAACGCAAGATTCCATCGCCATCACTAGGAGCATAGGCACATTCCTCGCCACACTCTCGTCCAGCCCGCCAAACTGCTGCGCTCGACGACGAATGCTTCCAGTGTCGTTCGTCAATTCCATCGGTAATACGTTCACGTTTGCGATGCATTCCAAGCACTCCTCCCACCTGCCGTCCTCATATGCCCGGCGCGCTTCAACGATATGCAAAAGCATCGCGCACGCTTCCCGATTCTTCGCCGTCACCTTGCGGAGAATCTCACTGTTGTTGGAGTAAACGGCCATCATGTTACGTGCCAACTGCACCGGGTCCTCGGCAGCTGCGAGTGACATGCTCACGCCGGCGCCGACCTCATCCGAACTCAAGTCGGCGATCGCTAATGACTCGCCCAACGTCTTGTTAACAATCGCGACAACGACGTCGTACTCTTCCGACAGATGGTACAGCAGCACCGCATCTGCCGTTCGTCCGTCCTGATCTGCTTGCTCGGCAGCCTGTTCAGTGATCATCCGTAAGTACTCTTGTTCATCCGTGATCTTGATTAACTCCATCTTCCGCTCGATAATGCCGGGCGCACGCGTGCCATCCGCGCGAACATCACCCAACAATACTGCGAAATCGCGGGTCTCAAGAACAAGTTCCCGCAGAGCCTCGTGGCAGAGTCGCAAGTACTGCAATCCCTTGTCACCGATTTTCAGGTCGCCGCACAAGCAAATCAAGGAGAGATAGTCCACCGCGATTTCAGGATCAGTCCGTCTGAAATCTCGAGTGTAATATCCCAACAATCTTGCAAAGTTGATCTCCGGCCGTCCTTGTGTGTCGACAGTCAACAGATCTGCGTCAAGCGATGTGGTGTCAGCGGAGACCCGCAACAATCCGTAGTATGCCAGCCCAATGGCGAAGTGCACGGCATCCACCGGCTGGTACTTGTAAATGTAATGTATTGCGCGCTCGTATTGCCCACTAAGCAAAAGAACTTGGAAGTAGACGCCAGGATTGTTACCGCGTGGATTAAAATGTCGTGCTCCAAACTGGACAAGCATATTTCGCAGGTCGGACAATGTGTATCTCTCGGCGGCAGAAATGCCAAACACGTCTGTGGTCGCCGAGGACGAATCCTGAGTCATCATCAACTGTGCCCACATCCAGTCCTCTGCAATAAGCAACACCTCGGGAATGTTCTTTCGACTCAACTCGCATCTACCAATGAGCTTGTAAAGAGCATACTTGTACGGGTCGTCGGTCTTAGGGTCATAGACGCGAATGTGATGGTTGAATTCAGTCTGGAGACGCTCGGCCAGATCCCCGGGAAGGCGGCGCTCGTCTCCAGACTTGACGTATACCTTAAGATAGATTGGGAATGTTCGCTCTATTTTCTGGAAATATCCTTCATTCTGTACTGTGTAGTCAAGCGCTTCTTGCAGATGGCCGGAGCGAAAGAGGTAGAATATAAGAGCCCATATAGGCACATTATTGACAATCTATAAATAATTAGCAAAACACTATGCCTTGAATTGAAGAGGTTACCCATACCTGTAAATTCTGCTTCATCCACGCTCCATTCTTTAAAAATCTGAGCTTCAAATACGCCAGAATCTTATTTTCGACTGATGGAATACCACCGAGCTGCGCCTCTTGTGGATATTTCGCAATATCGTTTTCCACAATATTGAAAAATTGCTTTTCGAGATATCGTCGTGAACCTTGCACGATGAGCTTCTTCATGTGAATACTCTCCGGCGAATCTTCAGCACTCTCACAATATACGCTCGCGAATCTGCGTTCGGGAGTCTCCGGTGGAATAACAGAGCCAAGTATTAACCACGAATCGCTCAATTGGAGTGTCCGCGTATCGGTTCCAAAACTCTTTGAAACCTCAGCCATCTCTGGAATTAATGGCATACTTCTATGTTCAAGCCTACAATTGTTCAGGATGGCGATGATGGCCGCGTACCTCTGCTGCCGACTTTGCAGCTGTAATCCCATTTGCTGTTGCTGGATCGCCGTGTCAACTCCACCAACGTCAGAAAACTCCAATGCGCCAGAAACCGGGCCAAGAACACTTCGGCCGAGCGACGACTTCTTCCATCCTGCGGCCGTAGTAGCCGACGGCACCCTCGTTCTTCCAGGCGTGGCCTCAGCGCCCGACAACGGTAGCTGATGCGTCCCACTTCCGGTCCCGTGCCCTGCAATCCCGAGCTCTGCACCCAGTTTATTTGCCGTCCCGCGCGGCACTAGACCAAAATGTTCGCAAACCAGCAACTTCTCATAGTTCCAATCTAATCGAATATTTGCGCTCACAAACGCGTCAAACTTGCGCGCCGTCTGTTTAACCGAATCTTCGATCGAGGCAATGATGTTCTCCTCTCTCTTATATCGTAAATATCCCGCAATATCCGTCTCTGTCGTACTAGGTGCCGTGGTCTCGAGCGCTGTGGGTAATGTAACCGTCTCCAGATCGTGCGCAATGTCCTCAGCATTTATCCCGCTTCCCGCCAACAAATAGTGCGCTTTTGTATCGCCATCGGCAGAAGGCGTTGCCTTGTCGCGGAGAATACGCGTCTGCGAGGAAATCTCGCTTACGCCGAGTTGGATAGCCCCTAGACCCGTTACATTTCTCGGCAGACTTTTTGTGTTCTCAAGAAGTTGGTCGAGAAGTGACGCTGCGGGCGGCAATAGCGTTGTCGATGTCGTTGGCGTGGTAGTGTTACTAAATGCCGTGACGCCTGCAGCGGTGGTTGTTGCGGATGACATTATAATGGCTACGGTGATGGAAACAACCAGCACGACGCGTTGGCATTAGTGACCTCTTCTGTCGATCTGATCCCAAATTCGACGTATAAATCGACTGATCACAAAACGAAACAGTAGTCGCAGACTGGTCGAAAAATCGAGGGTGGTACGGGGTTCGGTAAAGTCTGCAACTGCGTGGTACCTCGTTCGTAAGTTTCTGAATATTTTGACAACTTTGCAAAGATGGCAATAGTGTTTGGGCGGTGAGCTCAATGTCGTCGCTGACGTGAAACGGGTTTCGTACCATATGGTTTGTTTCTAATCGGCTTGATCACGACGGCCAATGAGGTTATAAAAAATTTACGCAATTCTGGAAACGTACCGCAGGACTTCGATTAGTAGTTGTCCTTGAATCGCAACCAATTCAGCGGGGCGTTGGTTAGCGTAATAGAGGCCAAAAGCTTCTGACGAGAGATGCACCAAATCCGGGGTTTGGTGGCCGTTTAATACAAGTGACATTATTACTTCCAATCAGAACACACTCAACTTAGCAAGTTCATGCAACTTGTAGGACCTTCTGAGTCTGATCTCTTTGGCGTGCATATTTGCAATGGCTTAAGTAAACTTGGTCACATCGAGGGCTACATCTACCAGAATGAACGGTAATACGTAAAATAAACACAGACAAAATAGGTCCTCCATTGGGTGCTGTTATGCGCTTCATTACCAAGATCTGACGAGGCTATATCGCTGTCAGATTGGCCAACGTGAATAATGTTCATTCAGATACTGATGTTGCTTATATTAAACACAAATTGGCAAATCAAACCAACTGCCGCCGGGATTCTAGGCGGCACATACTGGAATGAAACGGGAGCAGCAATGAGTTTGCAACGGGACAGGTTATACCTGCAAACTCGTGTGGAGCACAATCAAAGTGGATGCTGGATCACAGCGGGTAAATCGGCCTTGCTGTTGACCTATTGGGAAACTTCTGGCGACTAGGATGAGATCGTCGCGTGCACAAAACCTGTAATTTGTTCAAGCACATCGACAAGACTGTCAAGACCAAGAAAATTTCAGAACAGATGTAGCCGTGCTGAGCGTGAACGACTCCACAGTTAGCATATTCGAATTGCGTTTCAGGTCGGTGCTAATTTGACCCCGCTGCCTCTCCGAAGCTGTTGAACATGGCATGCAAGTGAGTCCAGGGCTCGATACGGTCATATTGTTGGTCTGGCATACGGCTCAGGCCGACTAGATTCTTAACGTGAAGATGGAGTTTCCGAGATTGGGCCCCGCCGTTGCGTATTTGGCGCGTTGCAGTCGAGTGGCTTTTTCCGCCCGAAAACCTTACCCCGCGTGGTCGTAGGCCCCACTACAGAATGCAACGCTCCGCGTTGACTACTTTCGTGCCAGCTTCAATCGTCAAGCAGAATGCACAGCTGGTCTGGACAATCCAGTGGCAGGGAGTGGGAGACCCGTTGAGCCAAACAAGCTTAAGGCCTCGTGGAGACGGCCCAGGAACGGACAAGCAGTTGGAGCAGTTCGACTGCCAAAGCGGGGAAAATAAGGTTACTGCATGCGGAAGCTTAACGATCTGGGACGGCATCTCGGGCACCGCTCCGGCAAAGCGACCTCGGTTCTCGACAGCAGACTCTGCACAGTCTCCGCTCACCCATTCATTGACATGTATTGCGTCTGTTGGTCGAGTTAACCGCTTTCCGCCAGCTTGGACATTGTATGATACTCAGGTTACATAGTTCAGAAGACTGTGTGAGAGCAGGCTGGGTAGACGATGCCGACGAACACAACGGGATCAGTAGCGCCGCCATGGGGAAGGCATCGTTGACCGAAAACTGGCGACCGGATAAATTCGCGACAGAGAGTAGAGAGCGGCGAGCTAAAATTACATGCTGGCGACTGGAATAACCACAATCCGGGAGGGGAGTAGGTGTGCAAACCGGACCCTAGCGGTTGCCAATTCAAGGTTCAATTATTAAGCTCACCTGAGAGATGCCCGCCATGACCAGTAACCTTGGTCCGACGGCCGTGGTAATGCTGAAACTGCGCTGGATCGGACACAATTATCGCGCAGCACACCCATCATGACCTCTCAATCCTCACAACGGATACCAGCTTGGCTTCTGCTGAGTTGTGACCCGGCCGATCCGATGTCCGCGGCGTAGCGGTCACGGCCTATAATATCATGTACGGTGGTGGCTTCTGTATCCCCGTATTGACCCCTCCTTCTTGTCTCTGGCCTTTCCGTCCGGCTACTGCTAACACGCGGGTTAGACCAGAATGTTAATTCTGGCGCCGAGTATATGCCATGATTCAGTTGACAGATGTGGTATCCCGGTCAACAACCACCTCTGCCGGCCCGCTTCGACGACCCCGCAAGCTCTCCACATAGATGACGCAGTTCATGTATCGCCGGATTGGACTGCTGCTGCTTCGAGCTGTCCAGCCGATCGTTGGTACCTCGTGGTCCTACCGTGTGGTCCCAACAAATATGCTATCTGTATACTAACTGCATTATTTCTTGACTACGTTCTGGCTAAATTACTTTGTTCCCTGCTCATCATCATTTAAAGCCAGCTTCCCACTCCTATGCTGCCGCTCATTCCAGTAGTCGTCCCACCCGATTGCCCCTTACTGCAGACAAGACGATGTTGTTCCCCACGAAGACCGCGTCCATCGTCACAGCCCTCCTGGCTGCCGGATCCGCAGTCTCGGCTTCTTCTGCTGTCGGTAAGGCTAAGTCCACCTTCTCGACTTCGGTACTTTCCTCCACCGCGAGTGCTACTTCATCTGCTGCCAGTGAGGTTGTCTCTCTCGCTCAGTGGGCCACATTGGGAGTGTAAGTCATGTCAAGATCTGACCCGTCAACTCGGTTCTAAACATTGCCACAGGACGCAGTATCCGAACATTTTCGATCCTAACGCTGTCGATGCCAACGAGGTCTGCTCGGGTTACAGCTTAACTGGTCTGAAAACCACCAAAACTGGGTTGTACGGCCGACTCAAACTTCTCAAGGCGTGCAATGTCTACGGCTACGACTTCGACGAGCTTTCGCTCATTGTCGATTATCAGTCCGCAGAGCGTCTCAACGTCCAGATCCGGCCTATTGACCTGACCTACGTCTACGTTCTGCCCGAGACCTTGGTCTCCAAGCCTGGTATCGATACATTTACTCCATTCATCGATTCCGACTTGGTCTTCGCCTATACCGCGTCTCCGTTCAGTTTCACCATCGTCCGCAAGTCGACCGGTGAGATTTTATTCTCGACAGCTGGAAACCCGCTCGTTTACGAGAACCAGTTCATCCAATTCAACACGTCGTTGCCTAAGGGGCATTTCATCACCGGACTCGGTGAGTCGATTCATGGTTTCCAGCAGGAACCGGGTGCCAATAAAACTCTTTACGCAAACGACGTCGGAGACCCAATTGACGCCAACATCTACGGTGTTCACCCCATCTATGTTGACCAGCGTTATGACACCAACACGACGCATGGCGTCTACCTTCGCAATTCTCATGCCCAGGAGGTACTGATCCGAGACGAGTCTCTCACGTGGCGCTTGCTCGGTGGCACGCTTGACTTATACTTCTTCTCCGGAACCACAGTCAAAGACGTCATTACTCAGTACGTTTCCTCCATTGGGTTGCCAAATTTGATTCCATACTGGTCTCTCGGATTCCACCAGTGCAGATGGGGCTACAACTCAAGCAATCGGTTGAGCGAGGTTATCGAAAATTTTCGCAAGTTCAACATTCCCCTTGAAACTATCTGGACCGACATCGACTACATGGACTCGTACAAGGACTTTACCACAGATCCTTACCGCTATCCGCTTGAAAAGTTCCAGGCTGTCCTTGATGACCTTCATGCCAACCACCAACATTTCGTGCCTATCGTTGACGCAGCCATCTATCATCCATCGCCACTGAACGAATCTGATATCTATCCGGTGTTTGACGACGGCATTGCGGCTGACGTCTACTTGAAAAATCCCGATGGATCACTCTACATTGGTGCTGTTTGGCCCGGCTATACAGTCTATCCAGATTGGTTGGCGTCTGGTGCTCAGGACTGGTGGACCAAGGCCATGGTGGATTGGCACCAGAAGGTTCCTTTTGATGGTATCTGGCTCGACATGAACGAAGTCTCATCTTTCTGCGTTGGCTCTTGTGGTTCTCAGAACTATAGCCAGAACCCCGTTCATCCCCCGTTCGACGTCGGTAATCCTGCGACAACATTCCCTCTTGGCTTCAACATGACCAACTCGACCGATCTCCAGTACTACAACTCCGTCTGGTACACGTACACGCATACTCCTGAGCCATCTACCACGGCGAGCACGACCACTAGTTCGACTACTGTCTCTACCAATCCGATGAACACCAAGGCTCCTGGCAAGGGTAACATCAACTATCCGCCATATGCCATCAACCACCAGCAGGGAACCCATGATCTTGCGATTCACGCTGTTTCACCTAATGCCACCCACGCTGATGGCACTCCTGAGTATGACGTCCACAATTTGTGGGGCTACGGCATCACTAACGCCACTTACAACGCTCTCCTTGAGGTCTTCCCGGGCAAGCGTCCATTTATCATATCGCGGTCGACCTTCCCTGGTTCCGGCAGGTGGACTGGCCACTGGTGAATGTCTTGGATTTCTCATTCTTCTGAACCTTCCTAACGAAAAAATAGGGGCGGTGACAACAGCGCAGATTGGGCGTACATGTACTTCTCAATTCCCCAGGCTCTTTCCTTCGGTCTCTTCGGTATCCCCATGTTCGGAGTCGATGTCTGTGGTTTCAACGGCAACACTGATATGGAGCTTTGCAACAGATGGATGCAACTGGGCGCGTTCTTCCCTTTCTATCGTAACCACAACTATCTCGGTGCCATCGACCAGGAGCCGTATGTCTGGGAGTCCGTCGCTGAAGCCACTCGCACGGTCATGGCTATCCGATACGAGATTTTGCCGTACTACTACACGCTTATGTACGAAGCCAGCAAGACTGGTATGCCAGCCTTGCGTGCTCTCTCGTGGGAGTTTCCTGATGACAAATCTCTGGCGTCTGTTGAGACGCAGTTCTTGATTGGCGAGGCAATCCTTGTTACGTATGTCTTGTATTTCTCATTCTTCCGAAGCTTCCTAACGATCATAGTCCCGTCTTGGAACCCCACGTGAATTACGTCAAGGGAGTTTTCCCTGGTGTTCCCGATGAGGTCTGGTACGACTATTACACGCACGAGCCCGTTAGTGCTGGTCCAGGCGAGAACATCACGCTTTCCGCTCCACTGGGCCACATCAACGTACACATTCGCGGCGGCTACATCATCCCGACCCAAAAGCCCGCGTACACCACGACGGAGTCGCGCAAGAATGACTGGGGTCTTACAGTCGCACTCGACAAGGCCGGTTCGGCCCGGGGTACTCTCTACGTCGACGACGGCGAATCTGTCGCTGTCGAGGACTTCTTGGTTGTCGATTTTGTCGCCACCCAGGGCTCACTTTACACGTTCCCTCGAGGCACGTACGACGTCTGCCAGCCACTTGCCAGCGTCACGGTTCTCGGCGTCGACTCCAAGCCCCGCGTTGTCAGCCTCGGCGAGAGTAAAATCTCCAACTTCACCTATGTCAACAACACCATATTCGTCTCGAATCTCCAGGCGCTTACCAGCGCGGGCGCGTGGGCTGCTCCTCTTGTCATTTCTTGGGTATAAGCGATAAAAGGAGAAAAAGCACGATTGCATTTGAGTTTGTGATATCGCGCTTTTTGTTGACATGGAGTCTTCTGTAATTTGATTGTCATTACTGTGCACACGCAAGAGACTCGTGACCTCAGCATGTGGATAACATATACCTTGACGAGAGCTTCGTTGCCGCGCCTGATCGTGCGGAACTTTAAAACTAGATTTGTGATATCGACAAAGTCGTCGACAGATTCAATCCTAGTCCAGACCAAATTTTTGTAATAGTGTACAAGACATACATATGTATACCCAGACAATGAGACAATAATGACGATGAACAAACATGGAAGAAACCATACCTATCCGTGACATAACAAATGCAGGAAATGCAAAAATACATACAATCAGAATTCGTCATTCATTGATAGAATAATTGTTCATACCCCATCAATAAATCCAAAATGGTATACAACCCAAGACGAAATGAAATCACACATAAAAGCATAACTTTCGGGACGCCAATAAACCAAAACCGGAAATACGTACAACTTGTATGTCTATTTTCTAAACCAACAAGGTGCGGTCCAATTAAACGATAGCATGTTTTGAGCCTCTGGGGGAATCATGCCGATTATACGGGTCGTATGGTCTCTCCCAAACCGTGTCAATTGGCGAGGCTTCGCTCGACGCCCGACTCTTCATAGAGCCACTGTTCTTAATTGTGTTATGGTAGGTGTCGTCGTCGTCGTCATCCTCTTCGGGACTGTTCTCTTCGTCCAGCCGAGTTAAACCAAGCCCTTGCTCCTCATCATATTCGCCGATCAATCGCGCCTCCTGCCGTAAGGAGTTGCTACGTCTGTGGACACCAAAGCTGTTCCGAGGTAATTGAATGCTCCGGCGCGTTTGGATACTGGCGATACCGTTTTCCATAGGGATGCTATCCATTGTACGATCTGCTTGGAAACTCCGACCGTTGGGATCTTTCCGGGAGATGTTAAGCAAATACACCCCACTGAAAATAATGAGGAAGCCACAGAGAAGCGATAGTGTGTTGACAGCGCTCGTCGTGTTGAATCCATGGAAGAGAATTGCGGAGGCAATAAGCGTGCAGGTAGTGAAGGAGACGTAGTAGATGGGGTTCACAAGTGATGTATCAAACTGGTCCAATGCCTTGTTGAAATAATTCATCTGGGTTAGAATGCAAACTACGACAACAATGGCAAACACGTATGTCGATGGATGTGTGAACTGGTTGTTTCCACTCATAGTGAGCTTTACGGCTATTCCAAAGCCCTTGATCGACATCACAGAGACTGATCCAACAGTGGCGCAGATTGAGATATAGATCAATGGTGACTTCCTTCCGTACTTGGGAGCGACTTTGTAGATCATCACACCAGCAAAGGCTGCAACAGCAATGCAATATACCATGAATCCTAAGCAAGCAGGCACATTAACCACAAGGCCCTCTAAATGAGTTACTGTCCTAATATCGTACCTGGTTGTAATGCATACATCAAAATTTCGTCAACAGTCTGGATCTCCTTATCTGGTGGAGCATGGAGGACAATAATCACGGATCCGATCAAGCAAATGGCACAACCCATTTTACCCAACACGCCTAACTCTTCCTTAAGAAAGATAGCAGCCAATACTGCCCTGTGCAATAAAAAGATTAGCCGCTAGACACAGCACACCCAAAAGCTATCATCTGTCCACGTACCCTATCAGTACACTCAACGCGCCCAATGGAGTCACAAGAATAGGGGGTGCGAACGTGTACGCCGCGAAATTAGCGACTTCTCCGATGACCACTGCAGGAAAGTCCAGGTTAAAATCTATGTCCTGTAGAGAACACACTTGACGGCTAAGGTCTTACTTGTAATCATGCCAGCCCACCAGATCGGATTTTTCAAGTACTGGTAACCATTGCCTTCAAATCCATGTTTGTCGGACGCATCCATAAGACCCTTGAAGCCCGTCAGTACCAAGCCTTACTTTCCCAATACCCAGGCAGCATAGAAATAGAGCCCAAAAACGCAAGCAATTGACCACAAACCTTCTTTGTTATAATGAAACTGGTGCCTAAGTCAAACGCATTAGCTACAGGTACTAAAAACCAAGCAATTAGATCGCACCAATAGCTAAACTGCTACTTATAGCAAGTCCCAGGCCTATATACTTGTCCTCAACTTCGAGTGGAAGCAACATGGCGAATGACGGTTAGGTGCGGACCGTACGAGGGGCGACAATGAACCGTGGCTGGAATCGAGTAGGACGTTGCACGACGACTGAGCAATATCAAAGTAGCACGCACGCGAGCAATTCCCAGACGCGCCGACTGAAGCAGGGTATAGAAAGTTTTGAAGAAAGAAGGACCCTTGATGTTGGCAAATGAAAATTGGGCAGACCTTAGCCGGCAAGCGAATCTGGTTTTGACGAGGTCCTTTATCCTTTGTGCAAATCTGGCCACTTCAGACCGACAACCAAAGGAGGCCGCGATGCAGCGCACGACGCCAATTTTGGAGCGCGCCCGCCGCAGGTAGCAAACCGCGGGGCGAACCGCGTCAAAGGCGCGCAAACCACACTTGCCCTATTCGGAAGTCAAGTTGCCTTGCGCGGCAACTCTATTGCCAGCACACGATTTAGTCGCGCAGCCACACAATCAGGAGGCTTTGGTGAAGTCCCACCAGTTTGCTCAATACAATAAATTTGACCGCCGTAACATTTTTAAGACACAGACAAATGGCAAAGTTACTTTTTCCGTATAACGAATCACGCGCAAGATTGCAACCCCGTTAGCCAAACATTCGGGAATAAAATACATAAGTAGTAAAGGCTCGAGATACGAACAAGTCGAATTCTAACAAATCAATCCATGATAAAGTAAACACAAAATAAAATACTACCTTATTTCACTGATAGCTAACGTGGGACATAGCTCACTCAGCTATCAGAGAGAAATATATACACGCATGAGACACTTGGATCCCCGCCGAGAATCAAAAGTAACAGGCTCGGGGAAATATGGATGAGCTCACAACTCAGACAATGCATGCCGCCACGAAGTATACCATGACGTACGACATGAAATCGTCAACATCGGTCATCGAGGTCGGTAACAGTACGAGAACGAACAAGTAACCGACGTAAAACCGATGTCGGGAACTATATTGGCAGTCCAACGTGCATTTCAACATCGCTAACACCATACCAGCTCTCCGCATTCGTGACGCGCCGTAACGTAGGCTTCTGCTGAATTACTGTAAGTATCATTACAAGATAGGGAACAAACTGCTTGTCGCAGTTATTCGGAGACTGATTTGACTCGTTTATCTAGTCCAGATATTAGCATGCACAACCATCAGTCAACTGCAGTACAGTATACCTTCTGGAACGACGATCTGGTCATCATCATCATCGAGATCGTCGTGACTTCTTTTGCTATTCCCTGGCTTGTCGACTACTACATCCGCACTGATGGCTGAAGTTGGTTCCTCTTCTCCTACGAGCAGAGTCTGAGCAGACTCTTCTCCCTCCGATACGACATCTTGGGATCTCAACTTGCCACCATCAGTGATTTCAGAAGGGAGATCATTTGAGCCTAGGATAATGTTAGCTTCAACTATCAATGCAGCAATCTGAATACCATCATACCGTTGACCACACCAGGTAGAGCGTGGCCCTGACCTTGATTATCCACACCATTAGATGCCTTTTCGCCGCCGTCCCGCGTTGCTTCTGAATGTACAGGTTTATCTATGGTATCATCTGCTGCCTGAGCCTCTTGCTTATAATTACTTGTATCAACCGCTGCCTCATTCACAGCAATAGCCTCCAGTTCGACTGTATTGGCATCCAATCTTTGTCCCTCACCGCTATCATAAACCCCTTTTGTATGATATTCTGTCTGCGACTTCGCGATTGCTGCGGCATCCTCGTCGTACAAGTATTGCAGTCCTCGGCCCTGCCTGATTACCTCAGCAATATGGTTAAACCGGGAAAGGAATCTGACTTGCGCATTGAGATGAATAAAAAATGGCGCATTGGAAATGTCCGTATTGTCGTTAACATTCAGTCCTGAATACAGTTCTACTAAGTCGTAAATTGTCACCTCGTGGCAGAAAACGTTGTCCTGGAAATTGTTAACCGTCTCATCAAGACGGCCGCTACTGTCGTTAGACTTACCTCAGACACAGAGAGTCCTAGTTGCGGAGCCTCTAACACAAGCTCGCAATCCGCTGCAAGCGCATCGTTAAAAATACCTCTCAATACCGCAAACATAGTCACCAAAGGCTGCAATAGAATCGCATAGTCCTCTAAGATTGGTTGCGCCTCCAACTCAGCAACAAGATCATCAGAAACGTCGGATGGACAAAGCAGATAATTCAGGTCATCTTTCCGCAAAATTGCACAAATGCTTGGGAAATCTGTGCGGACACTGCGCACCTCGCCTGCCGTCTGCTCGATCTCTTCCTCATGTTCCAGACTTGTGGGAGCAACGGTATCGCCTGGCGGCGCCTCCCGTTGATTTTCTTGTTCGACCTCCGCATCAGGAGATACGTCTGCCTCGTCTATGGCGACAACTACTTCAGCCCCGTCAGTTTGTCGCTTGGGAATAGGTTGTTCCTCTGTCACGACCTCCTGAGATTCAGGCAAGTCGTGCGCGACTGGGGCCTTGCTAGGATGCGACTCATCCTCAAAGACCTCAGTGACCTCAGGGACCACTACTTCCTCCTCACGGGCTTCTGGGACTGCTTCAGATCCTGGCTCTTTGGCATCCGCCTCGACTGCAGCGGTGACTTGCTCGACCACAGGCTCACTTGTAGCCTCCTCAGCAAGGAGCTGCCCAACGGCCTGCGTATCCTCAACTACCGTCGCCGCTGGAGTTTCGACGACAGTGATCTCAGCATCCAACTCATCAAGGACGTCGTCGCCCACGTTCTCCTCCACAACAGCAACTGGCGTGGGCCTATCAGCATCTAACAATTGCTCGTCCTCCTCGGGGCCATTTCTTTCATTGTCGACCTCCTCGATCGCAATGTCGAACCCACCATCCTTCTCATCTTCCTCCATCCTGCTCGACCCGGGCGGGGACGACGCAGTATTCTGTATCTGTTCAGAGACATGCTCCACTTGTGCGTCTTCGTCAAGTAACATCTCATCATCGTCATCTTCTGCACCAAGCATCTCGACGTCAGAGTGTAGCGGCTGATCCATGTTGTAATCGTCTTCGTCCGGGCGCCGAGGCTCGGGAGTGCTGGACGTGGGGGAGAGAAACGAAGAAGTAGTAGGGATTGCTACTGTGGACATTAAGTCAAAGCAAATACGCGCTTCCGGTAGTGTCGCGATCGAGATATGACGGGGAATCGGCTAGGGGATGAAATTAGAAGTCGGAGCAGTCGCGACCTGAGCTCGACAAGTTCTGATCTTTTGCTATTATTCTCCAGTCGGGAGTCGTTTTTAGAAATGCAATCAAATACCGTAAGGTGCACCTAAATGGTTAGTATCCAGAAACACTTGCTAGCGTCGTCAGTAAATTCTCAGCGATGATGCCACGAGTAACGTTCACGCAGAAATCAGTCGCCAACTAGAAGTACAACAAGAACGGTACAAGATCAATTTGAACAAGAGTCACTACAAAACGCTTAAAAGAATGGGTCGTAGCTAAAGACTGTCTGAGCACTAAAGTATAGATGTGATGATTGTGAATGCTGGGGACTGAATAGGCGAATCGCTCTCGCAGCCAGAGAAATTGCTAGAGGTGTGGCTGCCATAGCAGTTCAAACCAGTTTGAACTGCACGATGTTATGGTAAAAAGGGCATTTATGTCGAATTTCGTTGCGAATAAGCAATATTGCCCTAGCCGAAGTGTCAAGTTCTCTAGGGTTTACTACGCTACAGCGCAATCGGTGAACTGCAACTCGTCTGGCATTGCTGCCGTTCAAAATCAACATCGTGGCTGCAACGCTTGCTATTGTCCGAGGGATCGTTGAACTCAGAGCGGCACCCCATACATCCTCGACCAGTTGGTACGAATCCACGATAACATCGTTAAGGAACTGCTCAATCTGATTCACAGTACCCGCAATGGTAGGTCATTGACAAGTATATGCGTCCCAAGTCGAGGATGTTGTCTGATTGCATTGATCAACGTTTCGACTAATCTTGTTGTCCAGGTCGTCCTCGCCGCCTCAGTCTGCACCCGCGGCGGCAAAGCCGTACTCTCACGTCAATTCCGTGACATGCCAAAGTCACGAATTGAAGCCCTTCTGTCCGCGTTCCCGAAGCTGACTCAGAGCGGCACTCAGCACACGACAGTCGAGGATGAAAACGTGCGATACGTGTATCAGCCCCTCGAGGAGTTGTACATGGTTCTCATCACGAACCGGCAATCGAACATTTTACAGGACATTGACACTTTGCATTTGTTTTCGCAGACTGTGACGACGTTGTGCAAGTCGGCAGACGAGCGTGAGATTTTGACTAATGCGTTTGAGTTGTTGAGCGCGTTTGATGAGATTGTGGAGTTGGGGTACCGAGAGAACTTGACGCTGTCGCAGATCCGGACTAACCTGGAGATGGACAGTCACGAAGAGAAAATCCAGGAGATTATTGCGAGGGTAGGTCCATATGATAGAAGGATAGTTGGTTTGGGATCCGCGTACTAATGGGTGAATAGAACAAAGAAATGGAAGCAACCGAAGAGCGCAAGCGTAGGGCGAAACAATTCGACATGCAGCGCCGCGAAATGGCCAAACGTGGCATCTCCAGCAACAGCATCTCGTCGAGCTCGAGATTCCCGTCAGCAAGCGAATACACTGCCGCCGCACAAGCGGCTGTCGCTGCCGAATCAACCTACGAGTATGAACGAAACCGCACGTCGTCAACTAGGGCGGCGCCGCCACGAGGCAAGGGCATGCAGTTGGGCAAGAAGTCAAAGGCTACGGATATGTACGAGCATGTCCGTTCTGAGATTGGCATAGAAGAGTCGGCGCCGTTAGTGCGTCCCGAGGTCGAGCCAGTTGCTACACCGCCGGCGGCTGCTTCGCCCTATGCTTCCAACACTGGCGTTATGGTCAGCATAGTCGAGAGTGTTAGTGGACAGATTTCGCGTGAAGGCAGCGTTCAAGGCGTTGAAGTGAAGGGCGACCTTCAGCTTCGCATCGCCGATCCAGCTCTTTCCAAGATAAGACTCGCGATTGACCTTCCCGGTAGCGTGGCTCAATTCAAGACCCACCCGAACGTCGATAAGGCTTTGTTCGGCTCCAGCAAGATGATAGGGCTGAAGGACGCCTCGCGTGGCTTTCCATCCAATAACAATCCGTTGGGTGTTTTGCGATGGCGATTAACCAGCAAAGGCGACGACCCCTCGCTTGTTCCGTTGAGCTTCACATGCTGGCTATCTCCTGGTAGCGCCGGCACATTTCAGGTCACGATCGAGTACGAACTCCAGTCAGAGGACGCCGTGCTCGAGGATGTTGCGGTTACAATTCCGGTTCCGAGCGAGGCCGCTGAAGTCAACTCGGACTCTTTGTATGACCATGAGGGCCAATTCATTCGCTGGCGCCTGCCCGTTATAAGCGAGGCTGAAGGAACATCGTCGGGAAGCTTTGATTTCACTGCCGAAGCTGATGAGGAGAGCGATTTCTTCCCCATGGAAGTTTATTTCAAGAAGACTACTCCGTTTGCGAGTATTGACATTTTGGACATTGTCGGGGTTGAGTCTGGCGAGTCAGTACCGTTTACGAAAGAGATCAAGGTTGAGGCCGAGAATTTCTCGATTGTTTAGTTGGACCGGATTTTGTAAGAACGCGGACCGAGGAGGTTGGCGAGTGAGATGGCTAAAATAATGAATGATAGAGTTATGCACGTCGAGTTTTTCAAGCCTTGTTTTATAGTAGTGCTTTTAATGGATTCACACATGTATAATTTCCGCCTCCAGCGTAATTCGGCATCGCTGCATCAAGATTCTACATCAAGATTCTTAGTAATCTGCTGGACTGAATTCGGTGAAAACAGTTTAAAGAATGGTATGCGGTTCAAGCTAACGATCCATTGACCCGGTACAAATTCGGGCTCGATGAGTTTCACTCCTGGTAGGACTATCCGGATGCCGATTTACGAGTTGTGGAAGGAGGATGATGATCGACGAAGGTAATATTTGCTTGTCAACTGGGGCGGTAATACCCGTGCGACTGAAATGAGGCGAAACCCTTGCCGCACGTCAGAATATCACGACTGACGATCGCACGGTAAATTAAGGTGAACGGTAGTTGATTTGGTAGCACTCGGCGACGCGCGCAGATGAGACTCGGCTAGCTGGGATATTTCTGGTATCGCATCGGCCGACAGTGTCGCGAAGTCTGCACCGAAAGCCGGTCGCCGATATGGCTTATTTGTCCCGGTGGGATCTGTGTTCAGGAGCAGCGCCCTTGTTCGAACAAAGGCTCAGCTAACCTAAGCTACGTTCGTCGTCGTCGCTAATGAGAATAAGCTTCTGCACGACTCGTGCCTGAGTTCTGATGCACAGTCTGAATTTTGAGGCAGGAGCGAGCTCTTTTGCGTGTATGTACAATCGATTTATGACAATGATGGTCATCTCGGCCTGAGTGTGGTGAACCTCGGTCTGGTGGTCAACAGCCAACTGTGTGGATATCGTGTCTCCAGATTAGCGACATCACCAGCTCGGCTAATATTACTGAGAAAGCTCTCGGGCAGTAGGCCTGACAACAGTCATAGTCTGCCACAAGCCAACTTCCGCGCGCTTGATAGCGAATATTCTAGATAAGGCAACGGTCCAATTGCCCCCGCAATCTTGACCCCGACCTTTGTAGTAAGGTTTAATTACTTAGCCTGAAACGGAAGCTCCACACTTCGCTGGAGCTCACGTGAGTGGAAAGCCTCACGACATTGTTGTGCTCGCAATTCACACAAACCGACAAAGTGTGGTCAACCCCAATAACCTCCAACGCAACCGCTAACAATCCTCTAGGCTAGTGAGTAGTAGTAGTACGCACAACAGACCGCAGACCGCAGTGCGCACTCCGCATTTGGTTTGTACCCATTAATATTAGTTGTAGAAACAAATAGGAGAAGTTTGCGTATAGATGCGGGGTGCGGCTTCCGCGTGCGCGATGACGTAGTTTTGTCTGGTGCCCCCTATTTGTTGATGTTCTTTGGATTCGCTCGTTGTCCGTGCCTGCGTCTCGGTTATTTGCTGTTGTCGCTCATGCTCCGACGCTGTCAGGGCAAACTTACGAAGAACCATCTCGTCTGGGCGTAAACTCACTCGTCGATCGGTTCCAGCCCACTGGTTGCGCTCCTTTCCCTGGAGACTCTGCCAACGGCCTGCAGTTATATATCCGCCTTCTGCTCCTGTTTCGCTCTCGTCTGTCCTGTCTGTTCCTGTTCTGTTCTCCAGCTAAAACAACTCGTCAAATTTTCCCAAACATGGCCCGGCATATATGGAACATCTACATCTGTGCCGCGGTCGGCAGTCTCGTGTTGGTAACCGTCGTCTTCCTCTCGAGTCGGCCCGAGGCATACTACTCACTCTCAGAGGACTCCTCCAACCAGCACTTCCCCGGTGTCGTCTCCGCCGATGCCGCCAATTCCATCCGTTCTCCACTTGGGCTCTGGAATCGGCCCGGCAAAGAGCAACACAACAGTGCGGTCGCTAATATCCACGCAGGTGCTGGTGCGGGTGAGGACGGAGATGGAGAGTTTCCCGTTCAGATTGGACATGGCGACGATGAGGTCGAGGGAACGTCCCACGCCACGCCGGCCAAAGCTTCCAAGTTTCATCAGCAGCAGGCTTTACGCGACCACAATCTCCTGCAGACGCCGCTAGTCGCAGCATTCGGCAATCGGATACGTGAACAGCCGAAGAATAAAGACCTTGCGGAAGAGCCAGGTGTCGCACTGGCCGCGTCTGACGGACAAAGCGCCGGCGAAGCTGATACCGATGATTACGAAGCTATCAATGTCCATATTGTGTGCACCGACGCTGTTCACTTTGACGTTGCCTTGGCGTTGGCCGGGTCCATCATGCTCCCGCCTTCATTGCAGAACGTCGAGAACTTGGAGAACGAGCAAATCGAGATTGCTCTAAGTCAGACTTTTCATCCTCGCGTCAACCTGACTATTATCGACGCTACCGACGCAGCCGCTACTGCAGACAGCCATTACAACAATGCCGAGTTTGATCTTTTCCGGACGGTGATGCTCAAAGAGGTTCGGAACCGTTCTCTAATCCATTGGCCATACTAACCAACCAAATTGACAGGCCAAGTTACTGCCAATTCAAGTTGTCAAGGCAACTGAGCTTCCTGCCAACGCGCCCGATGTCCTGTTCTTGGCATCCTGCCTTGACGACGCCATATCTCTTTACAGTGGTATCAGTCGTGCTCTTATCAGCAAGACCGCCATCCAGTGTGTCGTCCGTCACCCTTCACGATGGGAAAACACATACCACACGTCAAAGATCGCTGCACTTGCAAAACCGTACGTCTCCACCGGCAAGTGGTCGTTTGTTGCTACATCCAAGTCCAGCTTGAGCTACATGAATGCCTATTTCCCAGAAAAGTTCGGTGTCTCCACACCTATTGCCACGGCCCTTTTCAATCCTGTCTTGCCACGAACAACTGTACAGGTAACGTCCATTGAGCCTATCGATGTGGCTGCTGCTATTGGAGGCGATTTCGTGCGACCGGCGCCGGACAAACAGAGCCTTTATCAACACACCATCAACAGATACGCCGAGGCGACTCCCAATATCAAAGTCCAGCTACTTGACTTCATCGGTGGTTCAGGAAAGATGGAGAAGTATGTCAATGTTCCCCACGGCATGTTCGCGGTCGCCCACAATGTTCCCCTGCACACCTATTTCGAGCGGATCGCACAAGCTAGAGTCATCGTACCACTTCCTGTGCCAGACGATAATACCGAGCTCGCAATGCTGATGGCGGACATGGTAGCGACAATTGCTCTCTCCATCGGCCGGCCATTACTCGCGCGCCAGTCGACCTACGCAAACTTCTTCGAATCCCGAATCCCGTCCGACATGGTCATCATTGCAGACGACAAGGAAGACGACGGTATTGAGACCTTGCCTGGCTTGAAGGCATTCGCGCGAGCCGACACGGACGAGATGTATACCCTCAAGCAGCAGCTTTCGCAAGACCACATCAATAACGCACGCGTCGCGCGTGATAGTGTGATGGAGGCGAACTGGGCATTCATGAACCGCGTCATTGGGAATTTCTTGATATAGACAGACAAAAGGCTCTTCGTGCTTTCATTGCTCTTGGTTTGCTACATAAGGAGTGTTGGCGTTCATATGCTTACTGGTCCTGTGGTTATGTTGGGTCTTTTACCTCTTTCCTTTAGATACTCTGACGTTGTACTATTATATCGTATTAGGAGTGTTAAATGGGACAGTAATTTGACCAAGCGTGTCCATGAAATAACCCGATCCACTGGCAATTACTCTGACATCCCAATTGTTATGCACATAGAGGCTATTACAACTTTTAAGACATCCAGATAATATCACTAGTTATATCTAAACACTATTCATAGAGGTTGGCGCTCCCAGCCGATACATCCATTGTGGAATTGTGACCACCCGTGAGCCAGAGCGTCCTCAGGACGACAGAAACCCAAATCTCTTTACGTCACGTTCAGCGATCCTCGTCCCCGGATTCGGTGCCGCATTTTTTTTTTTCATCCCGCATCGCCAGCGGATTCGTGAGATCTAAAAATTCACAAGCCGGGAATAATTATAATCCATTCACAGTCACAAGCGCAGCGCCTGCCATCCGGACGGTTGCGACGCAGCGAACGAAAAACTATGGCACCATCGCCAGATCCAGATGCGTTCAGTCTGGACATCGGGTACCCTGTGTACGGGGCCCAGTTCGCTTCGGACACGAAACTAATCGTCGCAGGAGGCGGCGGCGAAGGAAAGAACGGCGTCGCGAACAAGATTGTACGTAAAGGATCCGTTGGTTTTTTATTTTTTGTTACGATTGTGAGATTCCTGGAGCGCGATAGCTGATGTCGTCGGGTATGTAGTCCGTGCTGAATATTGATCCCGCCGACAAGAAGATCGAGATTGCGGAGGAGAAGGTGCTGTCAAAAGACGAAGATTCGCCTATGAGTTTGGATATCACGGAGGAGGTAAGTTTTCATCGCCGTCTGTTGCATGATCGCGCTTGACTAATGTCGAAATGACAGGGAGTGGTTGCAATTGGTGTCAATTCGAGCTCCGCGACAATTAAGACCGGCAAGAACGAGCATTTACGGCTGTTTAAGCTGGAGAGCGACAATCGGATAGAAACGCAGGAAAGGACGCAGTTGTTCAAAGCCGAGCAGCCAGATGAATATCAGGTATGCATTCCATTTTTACTTCCAAGGCCTGTAATAGCGGAGACTTACACCACTCGGTTCAGAAATGTACCCGGTTTTCACCAGCAGCGACGTACCTGGCCGTCGCATCGTCAGCCGGAATCTTGCACTCGCTCTCGTTTCCGTCACTAAAACCGCAGTTCCGAGCCATAGATATCTCTGACGCCGGCGCCGATGCAGATATCCAGGATGTCGATTTTTCGTGCAACGAAAAGCTACTCGCATACACGACCCCCAAGTCCGTGACTTTACTGTCTGCCGGGTCGGGCGAGAAAATAGCAGAATACTACCCTCCTCCCGCCAGCACCTTCCGCGGCGTGCGCTTCGCGTCCGACGACACTCTTGTTCTCATTTCGAACCACGCCCGGCGCCGCGGCGCGTCGATTCTCAAGCTGACGCTGCCGTCGGATATATACCTCACGAAGCAGCAGTCGCAGCCGCCGACACGGACAGTGCGCGGGCTGCACGCCGGGATCAAAGCCGTCACGGCGCTCGACTGTCGCGAATCGCTCGCGTGCGTGGCCGGCGCCGACCTGTCGGTCGCTGTCGTGCGAACGGACACGCTACGCGAGGTCAAAATTGTCCGCAACGCGCACTCGTTCCCGGTCACAAGGGTCGTCATGAACTCGTCCGGGACCATGATGGCAAGCACGTCGGTCGCGCAGTCTGTTGTCGTCGTCCGGATCGAGGGCGCGGCCGCCGCCGCCGCGTCGAGCAGGCGGGTCATGGTCACGTCGACGATCGTAAGTATTGTCGTGATTGTGATTATCGGCGTGCTTGTACAGTTGTTGGTTCAGAGACAGGTGCTTGGCCGACAAAATGAGTTGGCGGGCGGAAAGGGCGAGGAGCCGCGTGTTCTGTGAACAATCGGCGGCCGTGTAAACTAGATTTTTTTTAGAAGTCTTTGGAGATTGTGCCATGTGCTTGTTTATATTTTAATCACATTAAAATCACAGACAGAACAATAATGCCCAAAATGCAATGTGATACGAGTCCCAACATAAACCGAATGCCCCCGCATTTTACTATCCAAATAGATGACAGATTCTAAGGACCAAACCAAGCATTCTAGCATTTTATGCCTCTATTTAGCAGATGCCTTTTTAACTTCTTGTTGTGCGATTGTCACCTTCCTCGGTGGAACGTGATCGTCCAAAGCCGCCAAAGCAGCTTCAAAAGTCTTCATGTTCTCGTTAACCAGATTTTGCCGAATATCGGCCATGGCAACCTTCTTCGCCCGCCACTTGTCCTGCCCAAGGTTCGCGATCCGCGAGAACGCTTCGACCTCGGTCTCGTCGTCTTCCTGGATCCACACCGCGTCCTCAGCCAGGTACGCGTACGCGCTCAACATCTGGCGCGTCATCAGCGGCGGCGTGACAGTTATTACGGCTGTCGCGATCGAACTTGACGCCTGCGACTGTACGTAGTGTTCTGTTGCGAATGAAGGAAGAATCAGCACCGCTTTCGAAATCTCGGCAAAGTATTGGGGAAACTCAAGACCGCTCTTGTAGATCAGCTTGTCTTTGATGGAGTCTGGTGCTGGCAGGCGGTTCCCATTGCCGACAAGGACGAGGTCGACCGGCGGATTGAATTGAGCGTACTGCTCAAAGATCTTGCTGTAGTTCCTCCGCCAGGGTTCGAGTTTCCCGACAATGGTGACAAACGGCTTCGCCGTCTGCAACTGGACTTCCTCCTTCGGAAGCTTGAACACAGGATACAGCACCGGCGGAGAGTACGTAACCTGCGTTCCGGTCTGGAAATACTCTGCAAAGTTTTGCTCGACGAATTTTTGAACGTGCTGGGATAACGTCACAAGCTGCCACTGGCCCTTCTGAATCCAGGGGCGCATGAACTTGATCTCATTCTTATACGGCGAGTCTTCCTCGTTCTCGATGTTTAAGTTGAATAACCGAGACTCATGGATAATGCACATGACATGCGCGCCGTGGTCGAGGAGTACTTGAAGGGTTGATCCAAGCCGGCGGATGTCCTCCGGGCAGCTCGTGAGGAAAATCAGATCAGGAACAGCCGCACCGTTCTCGGCTGCCTTGCTGAAGTTGTCGACACTCCGCATTTTCAGAGTCTTTGGCTGTGAATACCGATCGAGCCATTGACGGACGCCCCATCTGTTCGCGCCCTCATTGCCAGCCCAGAGCGTTAGGTCGACGTTGGGAAGACTCGAAAATGCGTGAAGGAACGGAATGACGACCTCGAAATGATACCGAGGAGCGTTGATCAAGTACACAGTTCTCTGGCCGCGCTCCGTAGACGGCGTAACGACAAGAGGGTCTGTCGCGGTTGAAGAGTTGTCTTCGGCGAGCTCCTTTCCCTTGTCGAATAGGTCGCCGATATTGACATCGGTTTCGACCCCAGATCCTGACGCAGCTGGCACTGCACCGACGTCATCTTCGCGTAATATGGTGGATTTAAACACATTGTGGACTTCAGGCGGGGTGAATATGAAGACAATAATGACCAGCACAATGACGATGCGGAAAATGGCCATGGCCGACGGGCGAAAGGCCCGCAGCATTTTGACTATTCGGTGAAGAAGGACCGTACGATTTAAAGGCAACTATTCAGTCCAATGTTAAGCCTGCCGAAGCAAAGCATACACGGCGTGAATTGAGACGTGCCTCGCACACAATGGGAGACTGCAGCAGCAGGACCACCAGATCTCCGTCTCGTTTGAAAGGTACCGACGCAGCACGAGTCGCGTCGTGCGGGTAACGTTGCCTGCCAAGTCGCACAAATGCCAAATTGAGACCAGGATTAGGCGCTACTCAAATGTTGACGTATGATTTAGGGTGTCAACCGCATGTTTCAGAGCCTACGCGTTTTGCTGCAGCCACTGCAAGCTTAATTAGACCTCCAATGTGACAAGCATCTAGAGGTACGTTGAGTAGTATTATCGTGTAGTGAAACGCAGAAGCTAAATGTCCGATCTGATCAGTTAGTTAGGTTCATCTGGGGAGAATATGCTCTCCACACCGTCCACTTAACAAACAAACCATACGGGATAACTACAAAAACACCCGATGGCCGTTTAAGACCTGCCCTAGGAGCAGGACCGATGGGCACGATGATGTAATCCTGCGATCGCTGTGGCTCATCGCGGCTCCCTTATCGCTAAAGGAAACCTTGACCCTTGCAGGAGGCTGGTCCTCAAGCCGCTTACTACCCCAGTTTGCTTTCATCTCCCGATCGCCTCTTCCGCGGCTCGCTGCCTGTCTTCTAGGCTGCCAATCACTTCAGATATAATGGTACTAAAAACCTACAATCCTTACATCGTGGCCGCGGCGGCCACGATCGGCGGCATGCTCTTTGGCTTCGACGTATCGTCCGTCTCCGCGTTTGTCGATAATCCAACCTACCGAGAGTTCTTTAACTACCCAGATGATATCCAGCAAGGTGGCATTACGTCCGCGATGGCCGGGGGATCCTTTGTCGGTTCGCTCATATCTGGTCGTATATCTGATATCTTAGGACGGTATGTTAAAACCTTGCGGCTGAAGCATCGAAAGCTAGACGAATTATGAAACTAATGCATTGGCATCATGTGCAGACGATATGCTATCCAATGTGGCGCCATTATCTGGATTATCGGTTCTATCGTTCAGTGCACGGTCCAAGACACTGCGCAGCTTATTATCGGCAGATTCATTTCCGGTATAGCGATTGGTATCTGTTCGTCGCAGGTGCCTGTCTATATCGCGGAGCTTAGTCCGAAAAAAATTCGCGGTCGTCTTGTCGGTCTTTTTCAGTGGGCCATCACTTGGGGCATCATGTATGTCATTAGATGAGGCTGTGTGTGATGGAGAGCCGTCGCTAATCGGGGATTAGGATCATGTTCTTCATTAGCTACGGGTGTTCCTTTATGACCGGCGCCAAGAGCTTTCGAATCCCGTGGGGTCTTCAGATTGTGCCTGGCGTGCTATTGCTATCAGCGCTAGTCTTCTTTCCAGAATCTCCCCGTTGGTTAGCTACTAAGGATCGTTGGGACGAGGCCACGAACGTCATCGCACATATTCAAGGCGGTGGTGATATGGACCATCCAGACGTTCTTCTCGAGATGCAGGAAATTCGAGAAGTCGTCCGCATTGACCGCCTGTCGAAAGACGTCTCGGTCTTCGACCTTTTTTCTCGTGGATCGCGATTGCGTACTTTTGTCGGCGCGTCCGCTCAGATGTGGCAGCAGCTGACTGGTATTAACGTGATGATGTACTACGTCGTCTACACTTTTGCCATGGCTGGCTACGAAGGGAACGCCGGCTTAATATCTTCTTCCATTCAGTACGTAGTCAATGTGATCATGACTGTTCCTGCGATCCTATTTATCGACAAATGGGGACGTCGACCGTTGTTGCTCACAGGCTCCAGTCTTATGGCTGTCTGGTTGTTTTTGGTCGGAGGCATTATGGGACAGTATGGCCATTACGTAGATTCTCTGAACGGCAACAGCGGGATCAGGTGGGTTGTTCCGAACAAGGCTGCGGCGATGTCGATCATTGCGTTCAACTATCTTTTCGTTGGGACTTTTGCGCCAACTTGGGGTCCCGGCACTTGGATCTACGTCTCTGAGATTTTCCCTTTGAAGCAGCGTGCGATAGCTAACGGTTTCTGTGCTTCGATTAACTGGACTTTCAACTTCCTTCTCGCTTTCTGTGTTCCACCGGGATTCAAGAACATCCAATGGAGAGTGTACATCATCTTCGCGATTTTCTGCGTGATCATGACCTTCCATGTTTTTTTCATGTTCCCAGAGACCAAGGGCAAGACACTCGAGGAAGTCGACCTGATTTGGGAAGAGAACATCGCGCCGTGGAAGCGCGGGACAATCGAGGTGTCAGATGTTGAAGTCCACCGCGATCTCCGAAGCAGAGTCGAGAAAGACAAGACGCCACGGCGCGAAGATCCGAGTGCGTTCCATGAACTTGCAGACGTGTCGAGTAGTAACAGTAGCGGTACGTCGACGCCCACGCCGTTTACTGACGATCCACTTGAGGGCAATTCGGGAGCCGTTGATAGATCTAGTATCGATTCCGCTTCAAGGCTTATTGAATAGAATCCATAGACAGGCTCTAGATTCATTTCTGAATTTTGTACATATATTGGTTGGGAATTTATTGGTTTGGTTGGTTCACCAGGATTTTCAAGTCGCTTCTTTCGATGAGTAGCGTTCATTCGTCGTAGATATCTCATTCTTATTAATCTAATCCACTAAAGGATAGAAGTAATATAGTGAATTTTACAAAACTAATCAATTGAAATCCAAAGTCGATGGGTCATCGGGAGTCGAAGCCTCCTAGCTATGCCCATATTTGTTGCGAGTCAATTGCTTGGGAGAAATATTGAACCTTGTTTTGCGCCAAAGACGAAATCCCAAGCCGCATGACAATTGACTTTGGCAGCGTCAGATCAAGTCCATCGCGAACTGCAGAACGCGTGATCAACTACAACTGAAGGGACGTCAACTTCACGTTTCCACATTGGGAAGGCAGGGATAATGTCTTCAAAGGAGCAGACGATATTGGATGACGCCTCGGACGGCGGAGAGTCATTTACTAGCATTTTCGAGGACATTTTGGATGCCGCCCAGGCCTCGGACGCCGAGGGATCAGAAGATGGTATGTGTTGCCACCTGTCAGGAACCGTTCGCGTGTGACATATTACGCGCCTCATGGAGTCAACAGCTACTGATGGCGGATATAGGATATGAGACCTCAGAAATACTCTCTGAAGAGAAATGCCTAGAAATGAGAACATATCTACGCGCCCACGGCGAGCAGAAGTTTCTTTTGAAGTATTTATTTAGCGATGACGCAAGCGCTACCGATACAAGTGAATCAAATATTCGGGAGGTGCTGTATGCGTTAGGCATTCGGTCGTCGGTGGTCTTAGAAAGTTTTGACGAGGCGGCGATGGTCCAGTTGCTACAGCTGGCAATTACGAGGGAATTATCGCGGCGAATACCGTTGGACAATGTCACGACACTGGATGACGCTATCTCTCTTATAAAGAACGCAAAGAATATAGTGTTGCTTACGGGTGCGGGGATAAGTACGAGCTTGGGCATCCCCGACTTTAGATCAGACTCTGGTATATACAAAAGGCTTGAGGCAATGGGATTGAGTGAACCGCAGGAGGTTTTCGATTTGCATGTGTTTAGGGAAGATCCTAGGTACTTCTTTATCCTGGTAGCCATGGTGTTGACCTTCACTAATTTTAATAGCATTTTTTATACATTTTCAAAAGAGATATTACCGACCGTAACGCGGTTTAGTCCTACGCACGCGTTTATAAAGCTGATACAAGACAATGACAAACTACTCACGAATTATACGCAAAATATTGATAATCTGTATGTCGCGTGATTTCAGTTTCGGTCTTGCGGTGGTTGCTGACAGCGCGTAAATCATAGAGAATCACATGCCGGAATATTAAAGGACAAGTTAGTGCAGTGCCACGGTTCTTTCGCCTTCGCTACATGTCAGAATTGCGGCCACAAAGTTCCAGGAGACGAACTATTCGCTGACATTCGTATGGGCGTCGTGAGCCGTTGCAAGCAGGCGGCATCGGCAGACTTAGTCCAGTCCCGCAAGCGAAAGCGCGCATCAGACGACGATGACGATGAAGAGCAAGACGCGCAGGAGGTCGATCAGTGTAACGGGGTGATGAAGCCTGATATCACATTCTTTGGCGAAGCGCTTCCGAAGACGTTTGAAACTCGACTACTGGGTCAGGACATTGACAATTGCGATTTGCTGATCTGCATTGGTACTTCCCTGAAAGTCGCGCCCGTTAGTGAGATAATCAGGGTCTTGCCGAGCCACATTCCCCAGATCTATATATCACGGACGCCGTGTACGCATGCGGAGTTCGATGTTTCGCTGTTGGGGAATTGCGATGATGTTGTGGAGTATATCTGCAAGGAACTCGGCGAGGGATGGGAGCTTACGCACGAGATGATCGCGGAGAATGCGTTTAATGGAGAAGTTGCGAAGACTGCGGACAGGACGTATACATTCACACGAACGTCTGGCGCGGATAAAACGCAAGAGGCGGATATCATGAAGCAAGAAGAAACAGAGAGAAATGACCCAGACGGAAAGAATGGGACTAGTCCTGGAGAATCAAATTGACACGGCTTGGTGAACTTGGCGTTGGGGTTTTAGGTTATTTGCTTAATGTATAGATATTAGGCAATTGACTATTGTGGGTCCGTATTTGCTCAAGTCGAGTGTTGCAAATGCTTGTTGAGACGGCGCTGGCAGTGTTATAAGCTGACCTTTCCACTCAATCTTAGCCGATTGTCGATTATTTACCCTCAAAAAAAATCACCAGCGTCATCTTCTTGATCGTCAACTTATAGCATATCCTGTCAACATAACCACATAACCACCGCATGAAAGGCCTCGTATACTTGTAACTACATAGTGGTTTGTCGGATTTAATCTTCCTCTCATGTTGGAAAATCACAGCTGTCGAAGACTGTCTTCGCGCCTTATAAGTCTATATAGACTGGGCTTCATCTTACTTGACGGAGTGGCCCCCATTCAAACGCAACACCATGCTACAACTGGGTGTGACGACATGAGGTCAGGGTTAATTAAAGTCTGGCTTGTGTATGTATGCCCAAGTGGGCCACCCTGGCCACTTCGCACAATATTATGCCGTACACCAAATGTGAAACTTATAAACATATTTTGATAGTCTACTTCACTGCTGATGCGCACATATTCTCGACAAATTTCAAGGCTCTCCTAAGTTGAATGGCTGAGCATCCTGCGATCTTAGAACACGCGACGTAAAAGACCTGCGTGAGTTCATTGTACTCGGAAGTAATCTCAGGCATGCCGCGGTAGATGTTATGAATAGCGTACAATTCGCCTGGAATCGTCGGTTCGCGTACATCTGTGACTATGCAAGGATATGGATGTGTACTAGCTTGCACACTCCGCAGGATCGCACCTACGGACGTGTCCTCAGGAACTTCAAAGATGTCACTATCATTGTCGGAATACAGAATGTTCTTGTTATCGACTTGGGTGTTGTCGATGTGCATGGAGTCGTGTTGGAGAACGGGTAGTGGAAATAAATCCAGAAATTGTCGTGGAGCAAGCATTTCTCTCCTTTCTTCCTCATCACGAACAACCCATGTTTTCTGGTAAAGGTCCAGAAATTTGTTGATCTGATCCCCATCCCAGAAAGCGATATCGTCATGATCATACTCATATAACCCGAGTTTATCGCCAGAGTTGGCTTTCGTCGTCTTTTCAGAGAAATTTCCAATTTCGGTAGCATTCAGCGTAGTTTTGTCAATCTTCTCCCAATCCTCCTTGATCCACGCCGAAAGTAACGATTGCTTCCATAAGTCCCAGTTAAGATGCTGGGCCGCTTGCTCCGAGAAAGTCATAGGTACACGGAGGACGCCGTCCAGTCCAAAACATAGCTTAGTGGCTACTATGACTAGTACGATCAACTTGATTTCGGGATGAAAGTCGCCGCGTCTAGGCTTGCGCTTAGTCTGAAAGGAGAAATCGATGCTGAGGAAACTGACGAGATGAATGACTGCTTGGTAGATTTCCACTAAAAACGCCAAGGTTAGCGAAAGACAGCTAATCACAACAGACAGAGCATACGGGGAAGGAACAAGTCGTGGACATATCGAAATAGAAGAAGGGTATAAGATGGTGGTGGGACAGTTAGCCTGTGCCGTTCCCGAAGAATGCCAGTGATGTAGCCACAGAAGTTGTGAAAAAGGCCAGGTAGAGGAAAATTCCTTGGCTCAAAAATCTCTTGATACCTGACATCTAGGTGCTGACGCATAGAATATGGAATGATGCTCCAGGCCCGCATAAATGGAAACTCCATATCTCTCGCTGCTCGATAGAGATCGCACATGAATATCGGTAACTTCAGTATCCTACAGCCCAAGTAGCAAAGCACAACACTTTCGGGTAATCTTATCTGCACGAATTCCGAGGCTCTTTGGGACCCGCTGAGAGTCAGATTAGCTAGTTGATCTAACGTCTCTTCGTCTTCGCTTGACTCAATACTGCTATCGTCTTGCAAACCTTCATTATCGTCGGACAATAGCTCATCATCTTGTATGAGTCTGTTCATCTCTATGTCATGATCTGGTAGCGAGGTTAACGGCTTCTCAGGACCGGATTCCAAACTACTGGCCACACCAGCAGAACTAGACCCCTGCATTGGACCGCCGTGATCATCCTCGGCGTCGTTCTCCCAATGCAGTGCGAGCGCGTTAATACCACGGGCTTCCAGGTACAGGATCCACAATGCTTTGACAGTAGCTTCTAATTTCGGAGGCGCATTTTTGTTCTTCACAAGCCATGCCACTTGATTTCGGAGATGGATCTGGTAGCACTTTAAAAACAATGTGTATCCTTTTCTGCCGTAGTAAACTAAGTCCGAGTAGTTAGGACCAACCCTGGGTAGATAATCAGTAGACGCATACTTCGTGACTCCTTAACGGACGTATTTTGGCTGGAACGGGTCTTTGTTCTTACGATTCGCCCTTGCGTATATTGGAAGTCGTCTTCGTCTTCCGCGAGCTCTACGACGCCCTGTTATTGAATATTAACAAACAGCGCACAGTTCCAATTATAGGATAATCCATACCTCATTCTGATGCCCGTATTGGCAATATTGCAGACCATCGACTGTATGCCATAACTGCGATCTGCAATTATTGATTCCGCAGACCGAGCCCCATCTCCATTCGACACCCATGATTCCAAGCACTCTCTTGAACGCATCCGGCTAACAGCAAAAGTGCATATCTAGAATAACAATAAGCCTAATGATAGGCTTTGTTCAGTTTGAGGGGCAGGACGTTGCACCTGATGCAACAATAACCAATAAGCAAATTTGGTGTGGACAATTTAATCAGGGGTAGCATAGCTGGGACGCTGTCGTGTCACAAATCACAGGTCACTGGGGAAAGTCCCAAACTATAGCACGTGGTTTGCGAGCACAAGGCGAAGGCTAGAACACAGGTCAGTCGAACTGACTTGGCGCATCCTCCTTTGTTGTCCGACCTACACTCCGTTCTTCTCTTCCGGCACGTCTTGCGCAACCTCTTCAATCAGCAAGCAATGCGCGTATCCGCAGTACTTCTCCTTTCCGGCGCGTTGCTGCTTGATGCAGTCGCTGCCCATCCGTTGTCTTTCTTTTGGCGCCATTGCTCGCAATCTGAGCCCGCAGAAGCGGAAGTTGAACTCGAATTCGCCAGGCCGACTAGGGACGAGGCCGCCGTCCAGGTCCGAAAGCTTGTCTACAAGGAATCCCTTGCGGACCTTAACACCGTTTTCCAGGACGGCGACCTCGCTGGCTCAGCGATCGGTCTTCTCGAGTACTACGCCGACTGCGATAGTGACGGCTCGTTGACTTTGCTCATGGTAGAGCTCGGACACACATTCAAGAACTGGAAGGCAGGATCACCAGTCTCGTTATCCATCCGCTATACTCCTCCATTCGGTCACTCGGTTTCGCCCGCGTCTGAACCCCGCGTGTCGCTCAAGGGATCTCTGTCGTTCATTCCTGAAGACGACGAAGAAGCAATCAAGCGCGCCGAGTCCTGCTTTGTGGAGCGCCATATTGACGCGAAGGGGTGGCTTCCAGGTAACAAGGTCCACAAGACTGCGTTCATGAAATTCGACGTCGAGTCCGTTTACTGGCTCGGTGGGTTCGGCAATGTCGCCTATATCGGCGACATCCCCATCGATCTCTACAAAAATGTGACCCTTAAGCATCCCAAGTTCAAGATCCCACATTTCCCTCCTAAGCACGATGATGATGACGACGACGACGACGACGACGACGACTACTCTGATGATGAGCACGAGAGGGACGCTGAGGAGGATGAGAAGGAGAAGGAGCACTACCACAAGCGGATTTCCAAGCACAAGCAACTTATGCAACATAAGTTGAAGTCCCATAAGCAAAAGCACAAGCAGGTGCAGAAGCAACTGCAGGTGCAGGAACAAGAGGACGACCACTGGCTTCTCCGAGTACAGCGGTTCTTTGGCTCTTACCCGGATAGGGAGGAGTAATTGGTGTTGATTCTCTTAATGGTTTAATGGCTGGTGCATTCTTATTTGCGGTTTTGGTAATTTTTTTTAGATTGCAGCCTTCAAAGGGAGTTAATGTCAAAGTTGGCATTTTTCTTAGAAATACGGGTCCTAATAATACAATATACTGCTTTTGAGGTGAATAAAGAAGAAGACCCTTGAAAGGACATGACGAACCAAAAATGACAGTTACAAAATACTACCCTCAGCTGGCATCTTGCACATAATTCAGCTAAATCAAAATGGCACCTAAAACGAAATAGAAAGGGACTAGTATACACAACTCCAGTCGATTTACAACAACCAACGAAATAACAAAAGTAGTGCCATCACATCAGTATTCACGTGCGTCGTTTACGGCATAGTTCAAAGCACAAAGTTATGTCGTAATTACACTCTATGCTATCAGCGAGCATTGCCTTACAAAATTCCACTCAAAACTTTCGAAAACCAATTTTGCTTTGGTCTAGTAGATGTATAGGGCTTAGGGATAACACCATTAAACATATCTACACAGTTGTTAGAATACTTTACAAAAAATACCAACAGAACACATACTGCTCTCTTGCGCTTTCTTTTTCTTCTTAGGCTTAGGCTTTTTGGTGTTCACGCTCGGACCAGTGGTCGGCGGTGGAGGTGCTGCTCTCTTCGGCATTAGAGATCTATGGAACTTAACCCATCTCGTCGCCTCGTCACCCTTTACAGGAACACGAGCCGGAGTCACGAGAGAGTTGTCCAATAACTTCTCCGGTGGTGCAGCGTGCTTCTGAGGTGACGGATGGTTGATCCTTGGCTGAGGTGGTGTACTTTTGGACTTAGTCGGGTTCTCGTTATCGATATCCTCCTCAAAATCCAATATCAGAGGAGTGTACTTTCCATATGACGCACCAGTCGCCTCTGAAGGAACTGTTTCACTGACTGGCCTGATAGAAGACTGCTGTCGTGACACTGGTGCGTGAATTTCCTGTTGCCGCGCATGCGAACTGTACTCGTTCGCCGGTGAAATCTTGTCCTGTAGTGATCTGATTCTAGGTTTCAAACTATTGCCCTTGAAAGATTTCTGCCGTTCAAATGCAGCAGTGACTGGTAGGGGTCCTGACTTGCTTTGTGAGCTATCAGCCGATTCGTTCATTGAGGGCTCCGTCGAGGTCGGCAACGCCGAAGTCAAGCTGGCGTGCCGAATAGTAGTCCCGGTTGTAGCTGTGCTAGCAGCTGACACGCGTCTTGTTCCTCTCTCTCCTTCGTCATCATTGAACTCATAGAAATTTTCGGTATGGACAATGCTGGAGATCTGAAGACGGCTGTACTCCAGCGATACCGTACTGGATCCCGCGCGTGAAGAATAGGTCGGAGGCTTACTCGTGGTGCTCGAAGCCGTGCGTGTAGTATTAACTGTCGGTCTTCTCTTCAAAACTGGTGGAGTGTTAAGCAGATTTTCAATCTCCGCTGCAAAGTCAATGTCGTCCTCTTCGGCATCAATAAAGCGGCCTTCATCGACGGCGACGGCAGCAGGTGACTCCTCTGAAATTGCTTGTAACCCGGCAGACGGGCGGCGCTTGGTCGACTGTGCTGCTCGTCCTGTTTCCTGCAAGTACTGTTCAAACTCGCGTACCCATTCGTCCTTTGTCCCTGAGTCAACCATACCAACAGTCGAAACAATAGGCTCGAAGTACAGCTGAAGAGGTGCGGAAAAATTCCGATCATCCTCCGTCTGTGAAGGTGCACCAACAGATGTCGGTGCTGTGGACGCAGACGACGCGGACGTCGTTCGTGAACCGGTGTCTCTACTAGAGTCACTCACGTATCGAGTCGTGTTGAACGCCCGCTCGCAGATAGAGGCTGCAAATTCGGCAGAGACTTTGCGGACTCGGTCGTCCTCGTGGTCGTCTAGTAACCCAATAGACACCAACTTCTTTGCAGGCGAACTCTTAGCAGGACGTTCCTTAGCTGATCGAACAGCATATTCTACCACTTGCAGCGGCGCATGTGGCGAAGAGTCCTCCGAAGCTGCCGGAGACGAAGACAGAGATGAGCTCAACGCTGGAGGTGGAGACGTAGGAGAAGAAGATAGACGTAACGGAGTCTGAATTTGCGCTGGGGCGGAAGCTTGATATGTATTGGTAGCTGGACCACTGGAAAGAGACAGGGCCAACTGATCAATTGCGGCAATAAGCAAGGACGAGGATTGCGGTAGAGGAGGTTCAGGCTCAGGATCTAGCCTTGCACGAGCAATGCTATTTTGCGACTTGATAGACGGATTAGATGTGGAACTGTGAACAGACTTCTTTTTGACATGGGAGAAATCGACACCGCGTTTATGGGCAGATGAGACAGATATAACAGAGCCTTTGCTAGGTGAACTTCGGTGTCTAGAAGATCGTGATGGCGTGGTAGGATGGGAGGACTTGACGGGCTTTGCGCGAGAGGACAATTTTGAGCTCGACGAGTTCGTGACCTTGGCCAGGTGACGAGGTGAGGATCTTGGCGTACTCTCGGCTGAATAGTTCTCGAGGTGATCATGACGGTATTTCATCAGCAAGCAATAAAAAGTTTTCTCAGAATTTGGCCTAATCCATTGTTAGTATGCAGCATGGTAACAGACCAGGCACCACAAGTAGCATACTCTATCGACAGAAGTCGTTGAATGATAACATTCTTGTCCTCTCCATGCCAAAGGGTCTGTAAGTTTTTGACTATCTCCATATCAATCTCCTCAATTGATCTAACCGGCCGATCGACTTTCAGTGTATGCCCTGATACTTGAGCCGGTGTCTTCTCGGCAGGATACTTTTTCAGCAATGGATGGTCCAAAATCTCTGCCGCCGTGATACGCTCATCCGGATCTGTTTTCAAAATACGCCAAATTAAATCTTTAGCTTGAATTGAAAGATCGGAAGGCATTTGGAAACGACCTGCTTGAACCTTCATTAGTAGGTTCCGAATGTTGTCGTCGTCGAATGGTAGATGACCAGTAAGGAGCGCGAACAAGATAACACCGCAGGACCAGACATCCGATGGAGCACCGTGGTACGTTTTGCCCTATTCTCGTCAGCCTAGCTTTATTAAACACGAAAGACTGGGACGTACAGCGACAATCTCAGGACTGGCATAGTGCGGAGAACCGCAAGATGTCTCTAACATCTTGCCAGACGTCTCAAGGGCTGCCATGCCAAAATCCGCGATTTTGATGTTATGATATTTGTCAAGCAGTAAGTTCTCTGGCTTCAAGTCGCGGTGGCTTAGAGCGGTTAGTAGCTGCCCGTTACACCTTGAGATTGACATGACGTACCAAATGTTGAACTGGTGGCAGTAATCCATTCCAAGTATGATCTGTCTGAAATAGTGAACTGCTTCCTTCTCTTCAAGACGCCCTCTTTTGATAAGGTATTCAAATAATTCTCCGCCTTCCACGTATTCGAGGATCAAATAGCTACACCCATTAGAGTACGGATTTGCTGCACTGAACAGTTTTGTACTCACAGTTCACCTCTGTTCTCCCAGACATCATATAATCCCATCACATTTGGATGTTCGATCAACTTCATAATAATAACTTCCCTCTCGATGCCGTAAGGTAATCCAGCGGCATCCTTGCCTTTCTTCCCACTTTTATCATCTGGTTCGTCAAGATTTGCCGATTTTGGAACAATCTTAACGGCAGCCAGTCTGCCAGTCTGTGCATGTTTGGCAAGTCTCACGCGACCAGAGCTTCCCCGGCCAAGTGTCCTTCCAAGACGCCAGGGACCAACATGCGTCTTTCGACGATACCCTCCGCTCGAAGTCGAGGAGCTGTTTGTGCCGGTCGAAGCTTGAGACACGCGTTTGTCGGTGGTCCTTTCGTCGTCGAAGTCATCGTCTGACTTCACCGGCGGTGAGGACGACACAAACCCTGCACGTGTATAGTCTGGAGACGCCGGCATTTCTGGCCTGCGATTGTATTCCAGCGAATGCCGTTGGCTCGGGGCACCAGTATTATCATATCCGCTCCAGGCTTGCTCTCTGTCTTCCTCGATTTCTATGGGACGCGAAATGACCGCTCCACCGCTCGACGACGTTGCAGCGGCGGTGATACGAGAGAAATGCTGGATGGCAGACGACACTTTCGACTGGCCACCCGGTTGGCGCGGGTTGCCAGATGAAGATGATTGCACATTTGTGATCTCGCCCAGCACGCGTCCGGCCACGGTTGTCCGGGGTTGAGAGTTAGGCTGTCGTGGCGGCATGATGCCCTTGCACAGAGACAGAGACGCAAGTTGTTCGTGAAATCCGGCGAAGAAGCAGTTCTATCCAGTTAGGACCACTTGACTTGAGGGGATCCTACTATTGATTGTTGAGTAGCAGCCGGGTTTGTATGGTAGAGAGTGTAGTACGGGAACGAGGACCGAGAGGCAGGAGAGCCGCTGGGTGTGGGCCTCCTCTGTCCGCCGCTCTTCGCTGAGGGAACAACCAGATCGGATGGAACCACCGTCCGCGCTAACCCCTGAACTGGCAAGACACAAACAACGCGTCTACCCGCAACACTTGCTGGATCCCCGTACGCCTTCTGCTGCGGATTTCAACTGGCAGTATGCAATATATCCTCTATCCAAGCGGCTGGCACATTTCACGAAGCTGTTCTGCATTTTTGAGGAATTCAACTCGTAGTTACGGACTTGAGTGCGACATCGACTGACTGAGATTAGGTTGTGGTAAGGGTGGTCATGCAGAATTTGGATCTAATAATTTGGTATGAATCTAAGTGGTGTCAAACCCAAATAGCCAGCGAGCTGATCTTGCGGCTTGATTAATCTGTCAACTGGAATGTGGCTTTGCGGCGTTGAACTCACCTGATGCTCGAACCCGGTTGCCTGAATGACATTACAATGATATCTTAGTTGCGGACTACGGCTACAACGATTAACTCTATCTTCGGCAAGGCAAATGTATTTCTGTTGTCAATTTATCGAATTGGGAATGCGTCACATCCAACTGAAACAAAACCGTTTGCCCTGCTGACTAAGGTAACTTTTCAACGACCCCGACCCCGACTCGGAACTGCACTTTTCGAATATTATTCTCACACCTAAGCTTCGCTCCATAGTGGGCGTCATCGTGAAGGCAAGTTGGTTTCAGCCGGGAAGAATTTGCCTCGATTGATTCTATGAATCCTGACTATCCTATCCTGGAGCCAAGTGGAAGGGACCTCACCAATCCCATGACCCTAACCCACACTAGTAACATTCCTGTCGGACTCGTGCTATACCCAACTGGGCGTACGCGTCGGGTTAAGTGCAACGCGTCCGCTGAAAACCAGACGTCGCGATAGGACGTCGAGGCGCCGACGTGATCTTCAAAACTGCTCTCGAGTTTTCTGATTACTCGGACTTCGATCAGTGCTCGTATATGGCAGTCTATCTGCATAGGCAGTACTCAGACAGTCTTTGAGCGGCGGTTTGCCCGAAAGTCTTCTCGACAGCGGCTGAATGTGAGACAACTTGGGTCGTATTGTTGCTCACATGTTGCCAGGATTGACCGCCTGGCGAAACATCCACCGGACCCCGGTGTTCAATCATTATTTTCTTTGCTTTGTAGTTCAGCTCCTCACGCCCTTTGGTCATTCAGTGCAGTGCTCGCTTTCCTTCTCGCAGTGATACCGTGTAGCGTAATATGTCAGCACGTGCGTTTCTTTTGCCATTGTGACCCAGCTGCCATATCTCTGGACTGGACGACGCTGGAAACTCTTAGTTAATCGAACGCAGCAAACATTCTCCGATGCGACTCGGAGAGCAGGCGGAGAAGTTGTGAGATGTACAAGAGGGGGCCCGCTTTTTTTCAATTTTAAGTGTAATATTGCGAATTGGTATGCCTACAGGCGAGGATGTACATTATGGGATCGGTAACATATGTTGCGAAGGGTACCGAGAGCGAGCTGGGGAGCATTCATATAGTATTCCAGTTAGTCTGCTCGTCAGCGGTAATATTTTCAAACGCTCATAGAATCATGTAATTTATCCTAACTCACAATCCTTCTCCTAACCCTTGACTGAGTTCCCTTAATCAGCTAAGTGAATATTTGCATTAGACATTCGAGAGGCCAGAGGACCGTCGAGTCTGCTGGAATCGATCCCACCACTTCTTTAGTTGCGCAGTGTTTCGGGATGTAAGCAAGCGAAGCAAGTAATGGATATCGAGAATATCTGACAAATCCCAAAAAGAATCAAACCAAGTCGCCATTTATACCTAACTAGAACCAAATCCAGACCGAACTGCAAACATGCCAGTAGTACCACGTCCAAAATTACAAGTCCCTCACCGGATATTGTCAAAATTTAACGTCGCAAGACGCACCGTTGCTGCGTGGAGAGACTTAACGTACTGGTCTTCCACAACTTGCCGAAAGATCGACGAGTCGGGATCCGGATACGCCGCGTACTCGTGCCACAACATGCTGAACGAGTTGTCGAATTCACCTGCTTCGTCTACTCGTACCAGCCTTACGTAAACAAGTCCCTAGCGAGTTGTGAATATTCTGACATGAAACCCGGTCGTATGGAGAGGCATACCAGGCCGCTGTCCCTGTCAAACGGTTCTTCCTCGAGCAGAAGCGCTATCTTCTGCCACTTTCCTCCATATTGTGGGATCCTTGGAATACTAAACTCTCCCACAAAATGCTCTCTAACGCTTCTGGCAACAGTTTCGCCAGCCCAAGCTGCGTCATTGGGTACTGAGTCCAGTGAATGTCCTGCGTCGTAGCCACAAACTAAAGGGTTCCCATTTATCCGCTCTGCAAAATCTACCGGTACTTTTCCGTCCCCCCTCTTTGTGCTGATTCCTGCATTGGTACCGACAGCACATTGTCAGATGAATACGTTGACCTCACCATAGCCCACCGTATGCCAGGCACGTCATGCGCCAATTGATAGCAACAAAACACTCGAAACCTAATACCAGTCGGCACATACGCAATCCGAATAAACACCGCGCCAGAAGTCCTCTTTGCCCAGGGGACCATGAGAAACCCTATGTTTGAGCCTGGCACTGGTAACTGTCCATGTACTCTCGCCTTTTTGTCATGAATCTGCATCACATAGTTTGCATCGCCGATATAGAACCACCATTGGTACGCCATACTAGCACATATCATCCGCCAATGTAAATCTGGCATTTCCTGTTTCATTTGTACTGCATAGTGCAAACCTTCGCGGGTATAGTCCCGAAGTAGGCCGTTTCTCCAGATATCCTCATTGGTGCTGAGAACGCTATGCAGCGCGCGACATGTTTGATCGATGGCCGCGATTTCGTAGAGGGTGACGTATTGGAATATCCCGTACGATATTTCAATTGGAAGTGTATCTAGATGCATATTTTCTGTATTTGGCACCCCAGAACGAATGTGCATGAAGTGGAAGAAGGATTCTGTGGCAGCCGAAGTTGACAAAAACTACTGGTGACACACAACTACAAACCAACATTTCTGTCTATGTGCAACAGGTATAACCACTAGAGTGCCATCTTTTCTAGATCTAGTTATAAACTCGAATGGCGGTGAAAATTGCTGATCGTGCTCGAAGCGAAGCGCTGCTTGGGATCGGACCCCTGATCTGCAAGTTGATGCGGCGCGCAACTAAAGCTTGCGAGGATTTGCAGTTCTTTTCAATGACATTATTGTCGCATGGACGAATAAATCCAAGGGTAAATGGACGCTACAGCAATAGGAATAGGCTATTACCATCTCCATCTGTGGTCGACACGCTGGCTACGTTGAGTTCAACCTAGACTTCCTCAACATACAGGCTAGATAAAATAGAACTTGCTTGTTGCAGAGTTGTATTTCCATGACGTCTAATCCCTCGTTCCATGCTAGGTCAAAACACGTCGATATTAGATATCATTTTGTGAGGGAACGTATTGCATATAAGGATGTGTCGCTCGTGTACAAGGTTACCGAGGAAATGCTTGCAGATATATTCAGTGTCAACATCACAAGGTTATTAGCCCTGTGAGCGCGATGGAGTCAAATATACCTTTTCTTACGACGAGCGCAAATGCCATGAGGATTCCTATCTATGATGGGAAGAATTTTATTGTCTGGGACGCAAGGGTGAAGGCACCCTTGGCCAGCATGAATGCCTTAACCGCAATGGAGGAGGACGTTGAGCTTTTCTCAATGACTGCCAAGCAGTTACAGACAGACAGTATAGCCAAAGGCATTATTATTGGTCATGTCTCCAACCTTGTGATGTTGACACTATGCGCCAGCCTCCGGGATACGTCAAGGATCCAAATCTTGTTTGCAAGTTGAACCGAAGCTTATATGGACTGAAACAGTCCCCGCGATGTTGGAATCAAGAACTTAATGCGACCTTAAAGAAAGAAGGTTTCACTCAACTTCAGGCAGACTGGTGTATATTTATCAAGGTCATATCACCCAATGGTCAAGTTTTTCTTGCAGTCTACGTTGACGACATAATTATCGCTGCTGACAGTCTTACCACATTAAATTCCACGAAGGCCCGATTTTGTCAAATTTTTGACATGACAGACATGGGGGAGCTTCACTACTACTTGGGCATTCAGGTCATTCGGGACAAATCTAGTGGTCAAATAACCTTGATTCGGCAGGCTTATGTTGAACGTCCACTAGACAAATTCAACATGACACATGCTAATCCCGTGAGTACGCCACAAAATACTGGTGTTCGTCTGACGAAAGAAATGTGTCCTGCTACCGAAGAAGACCGAGCCGAAATTGCAATGGAAATGCCCTGTCGGCATTGCTAGTTAATATGGAAGCTTCATATCAAAAGCTCTATATGAACAAGACGAAGGCAAAGGAAGTATGGACAGGACTTGAGAAGCAGTTTGCACTCATCTGGACGGCGTCCAAACCTCAGTTGATGTGCAAACTCTATGGGACACCGATGAAAGATGGCTCCTCTCTCGAAGACCACTTTCAGGAGACGACACATCTGCGTGATCAACTTGCTGTGGTCGGCATGGACATTGACGAGCCAATGTTCATCGATGTGTTCTTGCGTTCGCTTCCCGGTTTCTATAGTGATGCCATAATTGGGTTAGTCACTGTCACAGACCTTACTATCGAAAACATGTTCTCGACTCTCACACACTTTCGGATGCGCCGCCAAACAACCTATAGCGATCTCCAACAACCCCTTCTCTTGTCCATCCATAAGCGCACTCATTTTCTCATGGGCCTAGTGTATACGCGTTCCTCGGGTGTTCCCCAGATCTCTTTAAACGGTTTTTGCGACGCAAATTGGGCTGGGGATTACGATACCAAACGATCCACCAGTGGTTACGTGTTTCAACTCAATTCCGGGACTATCACATGGCAATCGAAGAGGGAAAAGTCAGTGGCACTTTCGACTGCTGAGGCGGAATATATGGCTTTGAGTGAAGCGGTCGAGGAGGCGATTTATTTGCGTCAATTGGTTGCTTGTAATAAATGTACTGAGCAAAGAGCGACTTTCGATTCGTTAGAGAGCCCGAGCACAATATTTTCGCATTCTATCGTAGTCTCAGAGATAAACAAAAATGTCATATAGCATCCCACGGTTGAACGTCATGCACCGTCTCAGTCTGAATTAATCAAAAAGTATCATCTAATAATCAAGTCTAATTCAGTCCCCTAATCCGTGATCGCGACGACATTCCATGTCCAGTATTTATTCTTATGACTAACGCCACGTAGGTACTCACTATAATCCAGTTTTTGTCGTCAGACTCAAGGTCAGCGCGCGGGCCGCGTCCGCGGCCGCACGAACCCCCCCATCCATCGGGCTTAACGGCTTAATATCATCGCGACACTGGACAGATTGCTATCGCTATCGATAATTCTCTACGGCGAGCGCGCGGGCCGCACGTCGAATGCGTGAGGGACTGTTTGATTGTAAGTTAAAGCTGCATGGACAATGGCCGAAGAAGCGGGTTCGGCGAATGCCGCGTAAGTTTCCGACAAATGACAGATGAGGAAGGACGTAAACAACATGAAATACGCTTGTGATAGGAAGTACCCGAAATTTCAGATTTGACTCACATCATCTGTGAGGTTGTCCGTACAAATGTGAATTTTGAATTCTAAACAAACTTTGGTAGCATAGACATTCGCAGGCCAACAAAGACTCTAAGTTGACGACTGCAGGACGTACTCAGGCGTGGTTCACTCGCGTGGCGTCAGCGTTAATGCCCATAGTAAAGACATAATTCAACGCACACTAACCATGAATTTGTAGTAGGACTGGACGCGATACGATATTGCCAGAGAAAATTACTCCGTGTACCCCTCGGTACAGACCAACTCTGCCATATGACTGGATCCTTTTTCACAGGCATCCCTAACCCAAGAATCAACGTGACTAGCGCATAACGGCGGCTTATCGGAGATGGTCCTAGCTCGCCCGCGGGCTGACGTGCGCCTGTCATGAGTGTAAAGGACTCTTCGAGGGTGCGAATCCAGGGGAGTCTTATGGCTTGAGACGCGATTGCGCGATCGACAACGATGACGATTGAATATCTCGCTCCCTGTGCCAATGAACAGGCAGCTGGAGGGGTTTGAGGCGTCCGGAGGGTTTGAAGTTGACTCAGGAGTCGTGGGGTAAGGTTTAAATGGCTTGCCAGTGTGGGGGTTGTTTAGCTGCCGGAGTTGACCGAACAGCAAAGCGGCCCGTTGTTACCGTGTTGGAATGAAGAAAGAAGCTTGATGGCTGAATCAGCGGTTGAAGAATACAGTCTGTGGATGGTTTGCTGATGAGGTTCGAGAATGGCAAGACCGGATATTTATGATATAGAGTAACACGCGACGACAAATTTCTTTGTGTCTAGACATCGTCGTTGTCCCCATTCAAATTTCAGTAAATTCAAGCTTCCAGCACAAAACTTGAACGGCCGCCTTTGACACCCATCGGTCCAGACCCGTTTAGCTCATTACCTTTCCACCGGCAATGTTGATGCTCTGGAATCACAGCCCATGTCTCGGCGCAAATTGTCCTGACTTCAAACATACTAGGTGCATCGTGACGCCTACTCGAATCCAATAGCCAGCGAGGTGGCGGGCGGTCTGGTTTTGCACGATAAAGTAAAACCGTTTAGCTCCCCGTAACTTATCGCGGTATTTAAAAAATGATAGCTGGCTACGCTAGTCCCTCTATTGCGTAAAGAAATTGGAATCGTACAAGAACAGCTATTGAAAAGTTGGTAATATTGACTATTTTGATTGCACCGTTAGAGATTGTAAAAATAATACAGTAAACTGCACTCAACAATACTACACCTTCTATAGAACACATGAAGCAAAGCATCGAATCAAAATAACAAGTACACCCAGAACAAGAAAGCCAAAAGGTCAATCAACACAGAAGCTCAAAATCAAAGATAAAGATAGATCTCAGTTCATAAAGAGAAACCTCGTATGCATACCCAAGCGACAAATAATTCTATAAAAGAGAACCGAACGATATTTACCGAGAAATTTTATTCCCCAACACAAAAAATTTGACAGTCATGATCTACATCCCGCGCAATCCAAACACCTCCATAACTTGCAATCAATAATAACAAACGCGAGAAGTATGATATAATCTTAACACTTAGTTCGCCAGCGCCGCGGTAGTATTCGGCCCGCTCGCTCCGTCACTGTTGCCGCCGCATCCTTTAACGAGAGTATGACGCTTCAATGCATCTTTTCGAGAGAAAGTCTTGTCGCAGTTTGGACATGGGAAAGGTTTCACGTCCAAATGAATCCGCTTATGCCTTTTCAGGTCGTGGTTTCGGTTAAAGCTCTGAGGACACTGATCACACCTAAATGGTCGGTCCTGAGGAGGAGGAATCTGGTGTGGTTGCTGAGCATGATGTGGATGAAGATGTGATGGAGGAGGAAGATGTGTTAATGGTGGCGGATAAGGATAGCGTCCATCAAACGAGCGAGGAGAGGTAAGAGACGGTCGCCGCACGAGCCCGGGCTGTGGTTGATTCGTTTGCAGAGAGGATGGCCATGGCTGATAGGCGTCCGAGTAGTATTGCTGTGATTGTGGCTGCGGCTGTGAAGACGGCGGGAAGGATGACGAGTAGTCGGACGGTGAAGGGATGAAGTTTGTTGATGCCGAAGATGAAGACGTCGAGTGGGCGTGCTGTGCTTGTGATATTGATGTCGGAGGCGGCAACAATGGACCCGGTTGCGATGGATATGACTGCACAGCACCTTGGTAATATGGACCGGCTGAATTGTTGCCAGCTGCCGCAGCGGCGTATGACGAAGTCGCATAAGGCGACGACGCGGTGGACGATAACGACGGTAGCGAGTATTGCGACGATGTAGATGAGTACGACATCCTTCTAGGCGATTCGTTCTGACTTGGTGACGTCCCTAGCTGAGAGGTAGGTGCATGTGAGGACGAAGCGGCAGCCCAGTAGCTCATTGAGCTATTATTTGGGTATGAAGATGACTGAACCATGCTATATGCTTCGGGAGCCGTACTTGCCGTGGGCGCAGCCGCAGACTCAAATGTAGGAGGGGTCAGTAAGTTGTTGGACGTACTTCCCGCTGAAGTCGCCGACGAAGCTGGGGAAAAAGGTCCCGGCGGTGACATTGGCGGGTTGAGCAAATGCAGTGACGGGAGGTTGTTTAGATAAGGCCGTCGTATACCAAATGGCCCTGACTTTGAGTCATCGTCTGCGTGCACAGGCTGTTGATGCGGGTGATGGTGAACCGGGGCAGCGAGGTGTATAGAGGCGGAATAATCGCCAGGTGCGGGTTGTGCGTCGCGTGGTTGTGAGTACATTAGACTTCCACTGCCACTATGCTTCCTCTGGTACGAAGATAAGGAAGTTGTCAGAGTCTGTGGGTCATGAATATGCAAAGGCGAACTGGGGAAGGTCGAGGTAGGAGGATGGAGGGTAAAAGGGGGCGAAATTGAGGTCGCCGTGGCTGTTGACGATGGCTGTTGCGAGCAGCTTATGCGGCCGACTCGCGGGTAGCGATGAAAGCGACGATAGGCGACGGAAGGTCGCAGGATATGTAAAGTCGTCCGACGACTTGGACACTCGATTCGAGATAGGGAGAGCGATTAGGAAGCAGAAATAGAGAAATAAGCTAAACCCGGGGACGAGGAGCTCGACCAGTGATATATATGAAAGATAATGGGCCCCATAGAGAGATATGGAGATGAATTTGGTCGGTGTACTCGAGAGCCGGCCCACATGGTTTGGCATGCAGCGAGTGCAGGACTGGGGCGGGTACCATTCCAGCCAGGCGCGACCAGGCGCGACCCGGGCTAGTACTCGACAAGAGACGTCGATAGGAGCCGGTTTAGATAGGTCGGGTACGGGGCGCGTGCAGTACTCGAGATCACACTCGGTTGGCTGCATCCGCGACGGCGGCCCGTATCTCTCAACCTGCCTGCTGACCTGACTGGCCCTTGCCCAGCGGAGGCTAACAGACGCCGCCCCCAGCTCTGTCTAGTAGCCACCGCTCACGGCCGACATCTTGTCGCTCAGGTGGCCTTCCGTCTCGACCGTCACCGCCTCACACGCTCATAGGTAGAAAGTTGCGTGAGTCGTGTGGCGACGACAACAAATGCCTTGGACTGTTATGGGCTGCCAGTTGCGGTCTCATGGCCTGTAGTAAGAAGACCAGGCGGAATGCCTTGGGAGCATCCGGGTCAGACAAAGTGATAGACGATAGCAGGAACGATAATCGGCGTAGATAACGACAGCAGGTGAGTCAAATGCGGTTAGGGTTGGAACGAAGCTTGTTCCGCGGGCGCCCGGCGTGCGCCACGGGCGGACGCGGACCCAGCTGTCGGCGGCTCCACTTGCCTCTGTGCGACTCTCGCGCGACTCTTGGGCGACGAAAGACTCCGTGTGGGCGCACGGTCGCTCTCTCACTATCAACCACCACACGGGCCTCGTCTGCACAGATAAGCCGCGATTAGGATGACCAAACCGCCAGACGAACACAATAGCGCGACAACGCGCGCCAAATAATATTCGACTGGCTCATCAGGCTGAACGTGAGAGGCATGCCGAACCATTATTATCAATTTCTAGTCCTCCAATTATGCGGGCGGAATTGTATTTCATAGTCGCTACATAGGTCGCCATCTGTTCAGCCATAAGGACCGAGCTGCAGCGTTATTTACGGATGACGGGTCCGTGAACCAGCCAGCGATATCGTCCATAGCCGCTGCTCATACTGATGTCTCAATAATAAACCGAAAAATCCCGCTATCCTCAAGCTTGCTGCTAGCAAACATCTACTGTATGCCAGGGATTTGCCGGACGGCCAAACAGGATATATAATTGTTGCAAGATCCTAATCCGATCTCATAGGTCACGCTAGCTTTTGCAGAGTTGTAACTTGTAAGGCATCTCGATATCTCTCGACCACACGCATCTGAGTAACGGACGTCGATTCGGTGTCTCTGACCTAGATATCATGCTCTGAACTCCACCTCAATCATGAGTTGACTTCTGCATGAACTCAATATGACTTCCTTCAAGCCCTAAATGCAATGGCGCAGGGAAAATGACGGAAGCCGGCGGCGGCGAGCCCGATGACGATGTCGGGTAGTGCCTAATAGTTGAGTGGCTCGTGGACGCAAGAGGCGCCCGTCAATTTGCTTCGGCGCCAGGTAGGTCGTACCTTCCGACTTTCTGAGTCCTACGGCTGGCTGAACTCTGAATCCCTCGCCCGTCCGGGTATCGGTCAAATATGCTGCCGCTGCCATAGCAACCGCACGTACCAATGTCGTCCTGTCCAACCCCAGGCCAAGCATGTTGAATTTCGACCTCGCCTGTTGGAGGTTGCATCGGATTATCACTCGAGCCGCCGTCGTGCCAAGCAATATGAAACATGTTTACGGATGTATCTTGTGGCTTTATCCACCGAGACCGTCCTATAGTCGCTTAATGGCCTCTACCTGTCTAAATGCGATGATGGTCACATTCCTGTAGGGGGCGATCCCGGCAATGACGCCCGCAGTGTGGGCCAGCCAACTTTTCTCTCCCAGGCCACATGTTGCTTCGACCCTGCCAGCCCTCCGCCACGACCGCCGTCCGCCACCGCCACCACCTCATGTCTCGCGTGTCGTATGGACAAGATTAAGGCTATTCGATATCGACTACAGTACTGTCGCAACCCAAGATCAAGATAGTATTTAATAAAGCTGTGTCGAGCATGCATGGTCAATCATTCCTAGAAATCACGCACGTCCCACCATATCCAGCGCGTCCTTATCGATAATAGAACACACCCTTTTATAGCGATCGCGGTGCAACACCGCTGGAGTAAATATCGTGATTCTCCCATATATTACATGCATGTGCTAATAGCAGCTTGGTCGAGGAGATCTACAACTGCGTTCCGGCTAGTGTGAGACCTGCCATGATTACGATCTCGCACGCCGTTTCGAACACCGATGGCAGCATTTGGCGAGCTGCTCGCCCCTGCACTTGTCGTGCCTCCTGCCTTGCTGGTTGGATCCATCGGCGGACGCCTAAAAATTCGTAGAGCGAGATTGACATTATTTTCTCGAGCTTGGACACTAGGCAAGCATCGCTGGCAGTAATTTGCAGCGACGACGGAATCTCTCATCGACCTACGGGGTTGGCACGAGCTAAGCGGCGACTTACTCATCGTATACTTCACGACAAATCCTGGTCCTGTCCCATATATGCTGAAAACATTAAGACATGCACCTGTCCGAGTTGTTGATTGCTATACAAGCTTGGCTAAGTGCAGTCAGTCAAGCGCCACAATCAACATTTGGGCCGCTTGCGTACGTAGCCTCGTTTATCAACGCCAATCACATTCTACGATTGGCGTCGGTGGCCCTGTACCGTGGACTTTCCTGTTTTGACAGTATGTCGTAGATGCGAGACATTGATGTGCGAGTCCCAACAGCCTTTGCTTATAGAGTTGGACCCGGGGGCGCGCCCGACCCGCATACGAATCAATGCTTGGCTGAAACCTTACATCTCCGGGCGGGCCTTCCTTTTCGACAAGATACGCCGCAGCCTGCCAAACAGTTGAACGACTTTTTACTCGGACTGGATTATACTTTGTGCTGGTGTCGTTTGTAAATAGATGATTATATATGGGTGCAGTTGACTGCGATCGAATGGCCAATAGGCTATTGAATAGCCTCTGCCCGCCGTGTATGATATGGTGGTAAGCCGACGTCGACACTACATCGCAAAACTGTCTGAATCCTCCAACAAATATGCCTACCGAAACAGAATTGACTAACTGCATCTCATCTCATTCAGATCCACAAGAAAACGCAGCACGCGACCTCTTGGAATTACGACATTTTGGATATATACACAAGATTAATTCCCCATTCAACTACCACAGATACGGATAAGCAATAAACTCAAGATGTGAGATTTCAACAGCGCCACCCAACGCCACCATATCTCGCGTGCCGATGCCTGTAACATTCGACTTCATCCTTGGAGACCTCAACTTGGATCGTGATTAGCTATGCAACACGAGATACGGTTGCTCATATGGTGACTGTCGACTGCAAGTCGGTGATGTGTGCCAGTAGTTTGATAGTGCCGTCAAATAGCATCGGCTCGGCGCGGCTGTAGGCGGCCCGTTCGACTCGACATGCATTGATGAGCAGCGATAAGGTTTACAACATTCAACTTTCTGACCTGATTAATTCCATTTTATGGCGAGTATCGTTAGTGCGGTCGACGCTAGTGTAATGAATCGAAGTGGTGGTGAGCGAGGGACTACAATAGAATCAGTGAAATGGATATATTTTTGGGGTTTAATTTATTGTCGCGCGCGAATTAATGGCTGCTATACTAAATCGCGGCTCGCGATCAGAGGATGCGACCAACGTTTCGAATACTGATAGAAAATCTGTGTGACATCCCTCGGAGTAATGTTATGCAAATAGCAGATCCGATGCCCCTGGAGCCTGCTGACAATGATGTAAAGACTCTGCTTGTCTTCTGCAGTTTAACTCTCGTGATTTCATACTTCGTATCAGAAGGCACTTATCACTGTGCAGAATATGAGTCGTACAATATTATTAACTATCGCAAGTTATAGCATTTCGAATAGCAATGATGACACCGGCGCCATTACTTTCGCGTCCAGGTGAATATCTAATCTGAAGGACAACATAATAATCCAAATATGAGTAACGGTCAGTTACCGTCATCCATTCCGCGATACGGCTCGATGGCATAACGCCTGATGGCTCGATCGCGTCACCGCGAGGCTCGAACAGGTTCGTGCTGGACAGATGCTTCTCCGCTGCGTGCCAAGCACGACTTCTGTTGCTCACGGCCAATTAGAAAACGCAAAGCTAAAGTGCCTTAAAGATAAAAATTCAAGCCATCAGGCGCCTTGGACATCGTGGCTGCCCGAGACGCCATATGACGTGATGGAGGGTCTCGTGGGAGACAGGGGTGACCGGGCAGGCGATGCAAGAATTCGGAGATTTCCGAGAGTGTTGTTGGTGGCTGACTGCTGACAAAAAATGTTGTCTGATTAGGCGTCAATCGGTACATGTAGAAAATTTTTGAAGAAGTAGTATGGATGCGCTTTATGTACAATGCTACTAACTAACCGTCTGATAACAACTAATGCCGAGTTCGAGTCTATCGCGTCAATTCGAGCAGTCTTGGTGGCTGCAATTTGATACACACCCGTAATCGATTCAAATCCACGCAAAATGGTACAGACACACTTCGAGTTCGGCCTAAGGTCTGAGCATCGCGTGTCCCTGGTTATACCAGCCGAACCGGCAGAGTGCAGCACGAATTGACGCATACAAATGTATAGGATATGGTGCATATTGAATATAGAGTTAGACACCGAGTTAGTATTATAATATGCTTGTCCAGTTATCCGACGATTCTGTTCTACCCTGCTATATAAGCCCTTGAATCGACCTCCACTCACGCCGCATCATTTCTCACAGTCAAAGGCGAACAAAAATATAGCAAGATTAACATATTTTATTTTGTATTTGAATAATTTGTGGTGGCCATGAAAGGTTTTGTTGGACGTTGTGGTACAATTGGAGCGACTAAAGTGGACGCGATGCACCCTACCCCTGAATTTACTGCTTTATCATTGGTGAAACTACTTAATTAGGGTTACAGACTTGGAAACTCACGCAGAAAAATACCCCAACCTAGGTGTCACGGTAGGCAATAGTTACCTTGGCCTAGGATCGATCGGAAGCCGTGGATTGCAATGTTCAGGGTTTGGTGACCATATCAGTCACGCGTTTACGGTATTATGGAAGTAGATATCGCAATTTTGCCCAGGTAGGTCGGGCGGGATCCAAGTGTTCGTGGAGTCACACTGCTTTGTGTCGGATGTACGATGAAAGCCAGTGAGTGGAATTGCAAAAGAGGATGGGACTTTTGTACAAAGGATCTAGTCCTTTCGCGCTACATTCATCAGCACAAATCGCATTTTGAATACGACTTGTAGTGCGCCTGCGGTCGCAACGAAAGTCATGCCGGCCTCTGATTTCGCCAGGCATGAGGTTCTACTACGACTTCCATTCGAAAACTCATCACCAACGAGAAATTAAAATCTTCTGATTACGTCGCTTAAAGGCACAAGCTCGCACACCAAACGCGTACGCACACTTGACACGAACACAGAGCCTCCAAGCAACGTGTCAAGCCACATAGGGAATGACTTTCGGAATTCAGATCGGAATTCAGAACTTCATGAGAATGCCAGCTAAAAGAAAGTCCAGGTTGAGAATCTGTTAACCTGCGGCGTCCACAGCGAGATGCAGTCACCTCTAACAACCTGCTGCTAAGCACACCAACCAGCACATAAACTGATAAAAGTATCATAAAATTCCAATACTTAATAACTAGCAAAAACTGTAAATATTTACAAAAAATTTAAAAAGTATGTAACAAGGAAAATTGTCAAACAGCTAAAATCAGCGCGAAACTGTACTTGAAGCAAAGCTCCTGCAAATCAACCGTTCCAAAAAAAACACACGCATACACCAACTATACCTCAATGCCGATTCTTTCGAACCAGTTCAAAATAGTACATACGTCTATCGATCAGAACTCCCGACCCAAACAGAACTACAAAGCATACCCCTATTACACTTTTCACTGCACTTCGCCTTGTTTCGACACGTTCAACATTCAGCATGGACTCCATCAGCCCCCGCAACAGTCGGCTCGGAGAAACTGCTGGATCGAGAGGCGAGTTGCTGGCGTTTCCGACCAACAAGGCACGTCGAACTCAGCAACACACTAGACCACCGCTCGTAGACATCCTCGGGGACGTGAATCTTCCAGTCGACCGCCTTCAAGAAAGATATCTCGTTGGCATTGATTTCCGTAGTCGGCAGACCTGAAATCTTGCCCCATGCACGCGCGCTGTAGTTCTTATCTTGCAAATACTTGCTTGCAAGAATTAGGCTGGTCAGAAATGCCCGGCGCCCGCAATGCAATGCGCCCATGCTTCCCTTGAGACGGGACGGGTCCCGCACGTGCGGACGAAGCAGATAAAGATAATAGAGAGCAACCTGCAACGTAGAGTAGCTTGTGCGCGAGCGGCGGAGAGTTTCCTCGATGAAGGTGCGGAGAGGAAGAATTTGCGCCGCGGGATCACTGCAGGGAGTATCACGTGCAGATGGCCATATGCCTTCAATCATGAGCGCTGCGGAATCTGTGTGTCGTTAATTAACTGCTCATGTAAGTCTATGCTTCTCCTCGGAGACCTACCAACTAGTGAATTCACAAAAGCACCACGCCTATCGCACTGTCGCGCAATTGAAGCACCAACGTGGCTGTTCGACAAGGCTGATAGAGCGCTGGACTGACCGGGAAGCGTAGCACACTTGGTAACTCTGCATGCAGGGCCCGTCTTTGCGCTCAGCACCGAAGCAGACGTAGTTGAACGCGCATTTGCACCATCGCAAGAAGCGGAATGCCGCCTATGGTGAACCAGCGATGGACGAACTGGCGAAGACGACGCCGAGGACGTACTGGAACTAACCTCACTACCCTGGCACGATAGTAAGTCGAACGCCAGTTCAACAGGCTTAATGTTCTGCCGAACAGAAGTACTAATGCCCTGCTGATGAGTAGTGGGCAAAGGAAGAAACTTCAACTGCTGCGCGTTGTGACCCGAGACCGGTGACGACTCCGCAGAGAATCGAAGAGACGAAACTGACGACACCGACGACACCGACGACGAAAGCGAGGGCGTGTACTCCTCATGAGACGAAATCGATGACGACGATCCAGAGGACGACGTCTCAAGATTCTCAACAGTATTCTTCAAACTGGAAAGATCGGGATCCGCGACACCGCCCAGTAGCGCGATAACTGACGGCACAGAGGCCTCTTTCGGGACAGTCTCTGTCGAGGAGACGGTCGACGACGTGTAAGACGCCACTTGAATCATTTTGAACTGTGAATGTATCTGACTGTAAAGCTGTCCAAACAGCTAATCGCAAATCCGTAAATCAAAGTAAACCGTGGGATGACAAACTAGAAAGCGCAATAGGATACGACACCGGAAACAACCAAATGGATGACGGTATGCTGTTGTCTGCAGTGTGATGCTAAAGCGTTAAGTCTGTCGAGATTGTTTATGACGAGCCTCGCCAAATAACCGAAAAATATTGATAGTCGAGGTGACCAGAACTAAACCTAAGAACAAGTAGAAACCGAGATCGTAACTGGGAGGACGTCTAATGCTTTAGCAGCCGCAGTAGCTCTGGCGTTAGACGATCTTCGAAGAGGTGGATGAATAACTCTGTGATCCTGAGTAGGAGTGATTAGACACTATGCATGTACTGTGAAAGATGCGCAATATAGAAGCGAAACCGACACTACGTATACTGTGTACCGAAGTGGTGTATGGCAACAGCCGCGGAGTATCGTAGAAGAGGATTGTCCGACAAAGTAGGTGAAAAAGTGACAAACAGATCTACAACTGACGATCGAACACAAAATAATAGCACGATGATAGCAACAAGTCTATAACACTAGACTAGAGAATATTCGAAACCCCTTCTAACCCAAACAGGTGTGTGGTGGAGGCTAACAACGTAGACGCGAGTCTCCGCTTACAAGGAGACGATGGCCATGATGGCGCGGGCGTTGATAGACGTAGACATTTTGACGAAGAAGCTGACGAGGTTAACAAGATAGAAATTGTAAACTAGCGCGCAACAGTCTGAGGCAAAGTAGTAGTATTTGAAACTTGAAGACCGAAGGGTCGTGCTGGGCGGTGGTGGCGGGAGACGTCGGAGGCGCGAAAAGTCAGAGCAAGCGCAGAACGGTGACTAACGTGGCAACAAGCACAGGCGTCGTAACGTATACGCTTTCCGCGGGTCTGTACGGATAGACGGCGCAGGTGGGGCGTACAGAGCTCAGCTGTCTGGAATGGCGTGGCGCTCGACAGCAAGGTTGGAGTATGAGCAAACGGAGAGTGTTACGTGAAGACGCTGGAGGCGCAGGACTTTTAAATATGAGCCATACGATGGCGGAGGCGATGGCGGAGGCGTGGGCTATCGACTTTGAAGGAACGCTGGGTGAAGGCCTGTAAGCAGAGCAGAAGCCGCCGCACACAAAGTTCAGCAGCTGCACCGCGCCCGTCACGCGCGTGCCACGACGGCCAGCCAATCAGCACGCTCCGCCGTTGCCGAAGTTAATGCGCACACCGCCACGAACGTGACTTGCTCACGGATTACTCACGCTACGTGCGGCTCGTCACGGTTGAGTCACCTTACTTCTCCGGTGGCATCATCCGCAACTGGTTGCTGAGATTTTATTATTATGAACAGTAAGCTTCACGATCTCCCGCGGTCTGCAGAGTAATATTGGCCCATCAAACGTGAGCTGCAAGAACAGTAGCTCCGTATGAATGTGATTGCACCACGCCGACATCGGCGGGCGTGGCGAGACTGCTCGTCGTCGTCGCGCTCTACGCACGTCACGCTGTGGCAGTGGTAAGATGATTATTATTATTATTCTTAAGTTAGTTATTATTATTGTCAGGCGCTTTTTTCATGCCAGCCTAACTGCGGCTTATCCTACCGACCGGGCCTATGCTCCTAACAGTAACAATTACTTGGTGGACATAAGCCTTTCAAATTCAACAGCGCATGCAAAGCGCTGTGTGTGGCAATTAGGTTTCTCGCGGTATGGTGACGAAGAGTGCCGATCGCAGATAAAAGTAATCCACGGTCCAGATCAAGGCTGCCTTGCTTGGCTCGTTAACTGTAGCAGCCAGTCATATATCTTCCGGGCATCTGACGATCGGGACAACGATTTAGTTGTACTAGTGTGTCAGTACAATTTGGTTCATGTCCTGTGTCGAAGCGCTTTTGCAGCGGGTCCAGGCTCTGGGCCTGCAGACCGTCTGATCTGAAGATGCTACGCCTGCAGAAATCTACCTACTTGCTTGTCCATCGCTGCACATGGCTACAACCCCGCCTCTACTTCGACGCCGGCAACTGTGATTTTTCCATGAACCAGCAGATAGATGAAAACTTCGAATAGATGGCGATAACGTATGGTGAGGGTCTATCATACGACCGAACACGGACGGATTGCGCGACAACTTACCCCTGGATTATTTCCTATTTAGGCTTGGTCTGGCATTAGTGAGGCTGGGCCACGTTAGCCACATATGACGCATTTTTGTGTATGGTTTGGGTACATACATCTTGACCGCGATCGCGTTTACACCAGAGAGCAATTCCAACCGAGCAGACACCTGACGTGCCTATTGGCACTTGGCAACACTCACACCAACTGAATCAGCACTAAGATGCGAACCCCTAATTCCTGATGATTTACTTGATTCGAACATATGAGCATTGGTGCCGGTAGTAATTGTCATGGTTGTCACAACATAATCCCGCTATTTAATAAGTTGGCACTAAGGCGGCGTTAAGATTTTTCGTTCCTATACTGTTTGTTTCGCTCGTCAAACGCTGTCAGCAGTCACAGAAGGCTGCACCGGATTATTCACAATCCGAGGTTTGGTGGCCGTTTAATACAAGTGGATTATTCAATACAAAAAATAGTCACACCAATCTGTGAGTCCATGATTCCATTAAGATATGCGCCGCCCGTTATAAACCATACCCCACCAAAGTTCCGCCTTGACTGACATGAAATAACCTGACCCATGCTAAACTTATGCTGCAAACCCTGATTGAATGATTCATGTGCTGACAATGATGGTTACTTTCTCTCATCCAGTGATCTTGATGCAACTGACGTTTTAGGCGGCAACATCCATCGGATCCACATTCTCCTTATTTCCGTCACTGTCGATAAAGATGTCGAATTGGATCTTTCGCTTCGCATCACCAAGTACATCATCTAGCTTCGCGATATCGAAATTGCCCCTAGCTTTCGGCGGCGCAGACATTGGCCATCCGGTCTTTTCCCGTGAGGTCAACATGGGCCCCAAGTAGTCGCCTACCTGAAACGTCCGGATGCGTGGACGCGCGGGGGTCGCATATACAGGAACCTCATCGTCGTCGTCCAATATTTCTGAATCGCACTCGACAATATCGGAAAGGATGTCATTATTAAGAGTTAATGACTGTCGATTATGAAGTTCGAACCGTCGTCGCGGGTCTGAGATGGGAATATCCGCAAATACCCTTCGTGCCATAGTCTTGCTCTTCAAAACAGGCGAAGGTGATCGTGATATAAGCTGCTGTTCTGTACTTTCTGGAGGAATATTCTCCTTCTCGTCGTCATCGCTAATATCAATAAACGAGTCATGATTTCCGGACTTGTCTGCTCTGTCAACGTACACCTTCACATGCTCAGTATCGCTCCTGCGGGGTGACAATGTTGGAAGAGCAACTTGAGTTGAACAAGTATACAATTTTTCCGCCTCATCCTTTCCCTTGCGCTTAGGTGACGACCCCGAATCTGCTCGCAAGGCGTTTGCATTCGCGTCTAGTGCCTGTAACACGTGACCGGATGACGAAGACGAAGATGACAGCGCGCCGCGTGAGGTTGGCCGATTAGTTCTTCGAGGGGAGCCCGACTTGCGGATGCTAAGCTTGGAGGGTGAGGATGATGCTGACGATGTGCGTGATCCGGAAGCTTTTGTTGGTGATGGTGTGCGCGGCCTTGGTCGTGGACGCGCGTGGGAGTGGTAGCGTGCTGGATTGTAATGAGCAAGACGTGTAGGCAATAGATATATGAACCATACACGTACCTGAATGATCCATTATATTCGCGCAAATATTCGTGTCCCGGTACTTTATAGATGCAGTATTGGACGGGGTGAATTCTTGATTGAGCAATCGGAATGAACGCGATTGTGGATTTGTGGTGAAGTAACAAACTGTGAGGTAAAGTGACGTGTCGAAGAAGTTGGATCTAACGAAACGCGTAGAGCAAGCACAACCTAAAATCAAAAAGAGCGACGAAGCAACCGGACGTAAGATCCGGATAATAAATGAACGACTAAACTAAAAGAATGGCAGAGCTTATAAAAGAATGGTAAGCTCGAAATTGCGATTGACTGCGGATACGGGACCGGAATCACGAATACTGCAGGATAAAAGAGTGCTGTTGGGCGAGAGACGACAAGAAGGATGGGCGGTTTGGGTCAATTTGAAGAAAGCTGTAATGACAGGCAGAACACGACCCTGACACGTCGGGGACGTATTGATGCTTGGAGACCTATGTCGGCGAACGTAATGTGGCGCGACAATCGTTTGCAGAGGCTCCCGGATAGTCACAGGTACCGCATTCAATGCGAGAGGTGGCTACGGGCTATGCACGACTATGGCTTAGCTGGGGATAATCCTGAGGCGTAAGGTTTATACTTCGAGGTGAGAACAGATGCCGGATGACGCCAGAAGTGCGCCTTTCGAGTCGTAGAACGCGTAGAAGTAATCCGGCGGCTCTCTTTCACAAAGCATTTCGCGCATGTAAGGAATAATTTCTGCGCCTCTACATTGTATCACAAGGCTGAACTCAATATATTTGTTTCGGCTAATCAAACTATCTTGAAAGACCACGGGACCACGCACGACGCGCATATGTCGAAGTCGGTTTTATTGTAACCCACCCTTCTTAACGCTAAGCTACAAATAACTTCTTCTTTGTGTCATAACTTCTTCTTTGTGTCATAACTCATAAGTGACACCAGCTTTGCGGAGCACGGTAAGGAGTTCCTCATTTCGGGCAGCAGAACTAATGCACTAGCCTGTATGGTAGGGGGCCCAGCATATTTCCTTAGTGTCATATAAGCACGTGCAGAACGCGGGCAAACCTCAAAACATAAAACGTCAGTCTGACTATGAAAAGTATAATTGAGTGCATCTCCAGATAGATTGGGTTGCAGGTATCTGCTACTGCTGCGACCGTTAAACCTAGGTACTTGGTCAGTGTCCTGCAACTTTAGTCCGAAATATGTGGGAAGCCTCCGCGTGCACCCGACGGAGAGCCGAAGCACCAAAAGCTTGCCAATATGAAGGGCTTGTGTGACCGTTTAGACTCTTCAAGTCTCAGATTCAATCATCACCTTCTCGACTTTTCGGAGATCCGTTGATGTAGCAGCAAAATCCAAGACGATTATAATGGGTCTTTTCTTTGCACAGCAAACGCGTACAAACTTCACTAAATCATAGTTGATCCAATCATGATACGCGTTTTTGGATACAACACATTCGCACGCCCCGACGTGCGGCGTGGCGCTTAGTTGGAGAGCGTGGTTAAACGGACGCGATAGCGACGCGACTAACGCGCGCATGACGCGCGATCCAATCGTGCGGCTCTGAAGTGTGCAAGCAGCTGAACCCTTACCCTGGTTATACTTCTAGCGTGTACGGCAGTTATAGCTTGGACGTTACCTCGGGGCCAGTCTCGCGACAGTATATCGGACGTCGCGGGCATAATTGTTATTGCGCGACAACAGCATATATTGACAGTTATTAGCCATAAAAATAGTGTACCAGCTAATTGGAATCCGGTAGCCAAAAGAGTCTGTTTGATATTTTGATTTAGATCAACGGCGCGTACGAATTGCGTGGGCCTGTATATTCTATTGGCGAAGCGTTCGAGAGAGGGGTGATTCGCGGATCTGGCATTCGCAATGAATTCTATGGCCTCTGGCAACGAAGGCGGCGTATCTCTACAAGTGGACCAGACATTTGTTGGCCAGTTAAGGCAAGACTTAGAGCAGGCGTTTACTATACTGAGTGAGCGATGTCTATATGAATCGGCCAAATGGTAGTTAAATGTTCATTTATTAATGATGAGATGGGTGGAGGTATGACGAATTGACTTAATTTCTACAGGACCGCAGAGGCGTTAAATGGATTAGATTGCGAAGATGGCGATAATTCTGCGGACGACGTTGATGTAATGCAAGATGCATCAGTAATGCGAACACAAACATCATATTCGGACGAGTCCGACGTAACAGTTCTAGATCGCATGTCGGGTTCCGAGCGAAGGAAGTATACGCTCGCCAAAGCATGTTTTGATTGCAGAGAGTACGATAGAGCTACCATGTTCTTGGACAAATGCACGAGTGCAAAATGTATATTCCTGCGGTTATATTCCAAGTACATCTCGGGAGAAAAGAAAAAAGAAGAGCAGAGCGAAGTCATATTAGGTATGAAATACGCTATTAGATATTCTACGACTTGGAGTGACCACGTATAGGTCCGCTAGATGGCGACTCGACTCCGAACAAGGAACTTGCCGTCATCATCGGCGAGCTCGAGCAGTACTTCCGCAGCACGGACCGCTTGAAGCATGATCCATTTCTCCTCTATTTATACGGAATTGTGTTAATTAAACACAAGTGCGAGAAAACAGCTCTCGAGTCGCTGGTACGATCGGTCAAACTATATCCATACAACTGGGGCGCATGGCTCGAACTCGCAGCGTGTGTGTCAACAATCGATCAGCTCCCTGGGATTGTTGCACAGATTCCTACCGCGCACATCATGACCAAAATGTTTGAGGTCGTCACTTCACAAGAGCTATTTCAAAGCACAGATGCTGTATTTGCGACGTTATCCCAGCTAGAGACCGTTTTCCCGAATTTTCAGTTCCTCAAAGTTCAGCGGGCACTGCTATGTTACCATGCTTTGGAATATAACGAATCGGAGAAGCTATTTGATCTCGTTCTTAGTGTGGATCCACATAGGCTGGATGACATGGATATGTACTCTAATATCCTCTACGTGACGGAACAAAAGGCGAAGCTAGCTTATCTCGCACAGCTTGCTTCTTCCACGGACAAGTTCAGACCGGAAACATGCTGCATTATTGCCAACTACTATTCCTTAAAATCTGAACATGAGAAGGCAGTCGTATATTATCGGCGAGCGTTGACCCTAAACCGAAATTGTCTTGGAGCGTGGACGTTGATGGGCCATGAATACGTCGAATTGAAGAATATCCGGGCCGCCATCGAGAGTTACAGACGCGCCATTGGCGTAAACAGCAAAGACGTAAGGGCGTGGTATGGTTTGGGACAGGCATATGAGGTTATCGAGATGTATTATTATTCCTTCTTTTATTACCAGCGGGCTGCTGCGTTGAAGTGCGTATTCTTCATTGTGTGCTTAAGAAAAGACTATGTCTGACTAACGGGTTGATAGGCCCTACGATCATAGAATGTGGGTTGCACTTGGAAATTGCTTCGAGAAGCTACAGCGTCCAACAGAAGCCATCAAGGCGTACAAGCGAGCACTATCGTTATCTGAAATGGAGTCATCAATCCTGCAGAAGCTAAGCTCTCTGCACGCGTCGGTCGGAGACGTCGCCTCGGCTGCTCGATATTCTCAGCTATGCAAAGAAGCAGACGCTCATAGCTAAGAAACCCTGTGCCAAGCCGATGGCATCACTTAGCGTTTAATGGTAGGTAGCTGCAAGCTGTATTGTTTGTGTATATAATTTACGGGTTAGTTATGGCGTCTGGCATTTGTTCACATATGTAATTTAATAACAGCATTTTCGTTACAATTATCTACAATAAGTCCACAATTGTCGATAAATGCCTTTGGAACGCCGTCCATGCTAATGTTGGAAAAATATGTACACAGGATACATCACACATATGTAATATTACGATGTCGCTCACACATTCTTCGAAGAGCTCAGCCAGATCCATTATTGACCAAATCCAACCAGTTTAAAACCATCATGGCCTTCAGAAGATTGGTCTGCACGCCACCGTGCAGGCCATCCGCAGAAAAGCTGGTCTGCACGGTAGCGTTCCAAGTGCCAAGGACGTCCATTTGCACATCGCGTCCCCAGTCGCGCATCGCAGACTCGAAGACTTGCGACGCTTTAAGACCCAATGTCAAAGTATTAAATCCACTGACCTGAGGACCCGTCGCACCTGGAGTGACAAAGAGCTCGTAAATCGGGACGTCGTAGGGAATGGCGTTATGGATCATGTCGCGTAGCGTAGAGATCCAACTAGCTGTGGCGCCTTTGTCAAACAGGCTTCCATGACCATGTCCGTAAATAACTGCAATAGGTCGCCGATCAAAGTCAGAGTCTTTAGTAGCCGCCATTACAAAACGGTTGACTTCAACTGGATCGAGAGGGTATCGTGGCAAGTAGTGCATCTGCATCTGGACTCCAGCTCTGGGGCACTTCAGCAACGTAATATCATAATCAGTGAGTTCCTTCAAACTCCTGACAAGAGCTGATTCGCATAAACCATGATTCCTAAATGCAGTTTCACAGGAGCATTTCATATCTTCAATGGAGTTATAGTGCCACTGACGAACAGCTCCATACATTGCGTCCTCACGAATGAGGAGCATCATGCCCCCGAAGATGTCCTCGAGCACATCATCGCCAACAAACATGACCTTGCTGTACTTTGCCAGAACGTTACAAAGTTCGTGTGTGCCATACCACCACATTCCACAACTTTTCGAATGATACGGCGAGTCTAGTCCGATCCTACCTCCACTGGACAAGGACTCGAGGAGGGTATTCTTGTGGTAACATGGTGCAGCTTCACCAATGGCCGCAACGTCTTCGGATGAGACAGGGCACTTGTCCAAGTTCCTAAACTCAGAAAGATAATTGACTTTTGTCTGCGGGATCTGATACTCGCGATGAAGTGTAGCTGCGTGCGAGGGCAGGTGTGCGGAATCCGCGGTCCCGAACGCGACTATATTATCGACTAGTAGTTCTCTGTGGCTTAGCTCTTCATCGTAGACGTCATAGTGGTGTTTTGCCATAAGGAAACTCTCGCATGAGTGACGATAAATCAAATAGACCAGCGTACTGATTGTGATCGCGGCCAGCAGTAGCTCGATCAGTGGTATAAGCCGATGACGACGGGCCACGAAATACATTCTGATTTGTCGGGCTATAATGTAAGCAAACTAATCAGGCTAACAGGCGTCAAATAAATTTCGATTCATGGCAAAAGAGAAATTCAGCTGTTATATACTGTTAGCAGAAAGTCAGGGCGTGCGCGACTGGACCCCACAAGATCGGCCGACGGGCAATATTTGCGACGGACAAGAGTAGTTCGAGCAGCGAATAGCATTGTGTGCAACCCGGATATTGTGTGAGAGAACGGCGCCGTGCTGGCAAGATGGCCCCGATACAAAGACCTGGAGTCGCATTGGCGTAGTTCTTCATCCGGATTCGGCCGCGGTTATAAGATCGTCACGAACATTCCTCAGTGTAGGCGAGATTTTCCCAGACATTTGACATCGGGTTAGGGTACTACTATGACTTTTGGGGTGCAGATAAACACGGTATAATTTCACCGCAACCATGGAGCTCTATTGTCACAGCAAGTACATACGTCACATGGCTTCGGCACGCTCTGGCGTCTACGTCCACCGAATGGCGATAATATGCCCGTGCTTAACGTGATCGGTTTTGGCCCCCCCCCCCCCCCCCCCCCCCCCCCCCCCCCCCCCTCTCCCACTCTCTACATAGGGGAATTCTACCAATATATTACAACAAGTTCCTGTCCATGTTGTGTCAGTCACTTCCCTTCCCAATGCGCCTGCTCAGTTGTCTTCTATTAGTACAGGAGCGGATAAGAATTCTTCAAAGAGCACATATAAAGACTATGGTACGTCCGCGGACGACGCACTGCGTTCCCATCTCCGTAGAAACGGGCTTGGTATATCGCCATCGTTATCCTTGTTCACGAGCCAAGTGCGCTCATCGAGTCGAGCAGCTGCCACCGGACTTAATGAGTTACAGCCATCTGAACTTAGATGTCGACGATCTGCGTCTCTTTGGATATCAATAATTGTACGCCCTATGCCACCTTTCTTGCCACTGTCACGAGCACTCGCAAGAATCTTTGCCCTTGCAGCGGCGGCTCCCAAGCCAATACCAAGAGAAGTCGCTGGTCTTTGCGCACTAATGTCAACATTTTCATGAAGTGCATGCAGAGGTTGTGATATCCCTCCGGAGAGCCGAGACTTTCGTTTAAGTGCCGTTGTAGTTGTAGTAGCTGTAATAGCAGGCGAGATAGTACTCTTTAGCTGGGCAGGCTTCAGTCTACTTGGAGACTCACTCGGCGATGCGGGTGACGAGTAGGAACCGACAGCATAAGCTAATCGCGACCTCACAGGTGTTCGTGTCGTCTTCGCAGGAAACGTTCCTAACGGTGAAGCGCTGGGAAATGGTGAGTACGACATCGGAATATCAGCAGGCGACGCAACAACACCAGCTGTATAAGCCTCCCGTAGGTCTGAAATACTATGCCGAGACAGCAGAGCTGATCGAGGCGTAGAAAGCAATATGTTATTCTCATCTAATTCGCTGGCCATTGGTTCTGGGGCTTGAGATTCTGATTGTGACAACATATGCAACTCAACCAGTTCTCTAGCGCGATCCTCTACGGCTGCACGAAATATACCCTGAACTTCTTCCTGCAACCTAGTCCTGACTTCACTTTCATACCTCTCTCGCTCAGCATCCCATGCCTCCGCGATATCTCTCTCCTTAGATGATAATGCTTGCTCCCGAATCGTAACGGCGTCTTCTCGTGCTCGCAGTACCTTGTGCATCTCGACCATCTCTCTCTCCCGCCGGTGAAGGCGGACTAATTCTGACTGCAATAAGATATGCGTCGTCGGACGCTTTAGTGGACTAAGCGATAAGCACGACGCAACTACTCTCTGTAACGCCGATGAGTAGCCAGCCGGTAATGATGCGAACCTTCCTTCCTTTATTTTTTGCGCGAGGTGCATATGCGATTTTCCTGTAAATGGCGGCTGCAGAGCGCACAACTCGTAAATTACGCATCCTAACGACCATATGTCTGATTGTGGCGTGTAAGGCTGGTCGAGCAATACCTCTGGACTCATGTAGTACGGCGTCCCGACATATGTTGTAGCAAGACTATGTTCGGGGTCGAGCACTTTCGATAGACCAAAGTCGCCCAATTTAACAGCGTTCTCGGCATCGAGGAACACGTTTTCTGGCTTGATATCTCTGTGCAAAATTACTGTAGACGGAATAGGGGGCGAATCATCTGGTGGTGCGAAAAGATCGTTGAGTGGAGGTGGGTCCATGCCGTAGTGACACCGGTAAAGAGCCAGAACCAGCTGCGTAAGTATGCTCCAAACAATCCGCTCAGGTACAAATTGCCTATGAATGTTAGCCTAGCTGCGAGTAAAGGTGTTTTAAAGGCATACCCAGCATCACGGCAGGTCTTAATCAATTGCGCCAAATCACCGCCGCCACAATACTCCATATACAAATGCACCTCCTCTGACTCCTGCACCCGCTCGTGATGCACATACTGCACAATATTAGGATGTCTTAAGCCTTTCAGAATTCTCAATTCCGCAAGCAATTGACTCTTCTCTCTTTGACTCATCCGGCAGTATGAGATCTCCTTTCGAACCAAGACATGGCCGTCACCAGAATGCCGAACCTTGCGGATCTGGCCAAACGTGCCTCGGCCAATAAGCTCTAAAGGCTCGTAATTGTCCCGTACTAGGCTGGTCATTTTGACTGCATCATCCCGTTATTATTCACTGTCCCAGGCAATGGCACTCTACTACGCCCTGGTAGGTAGCAGGAAGTTGCGCCCGAAGGTTTGATTAAGACTGTTTACAATTGTGTAAGTTACTGTTGTCATGCCAACATTTGACAACGCACTAATGAGCCGCACACACGTGCACCCATCAGGAATTGTCACGACACGTTAACTCCAACGCGGTCAGTTTCATTATAACATATAGTTAGTTGCAGTATTAATCGACCAACTCTACTACTTTTCCCTTCGCAAGCATAAGCCAGGCGCCACTCTTTTATTAATTTTGGTTCATCTTGATTAACGCGGTTACAATAACGAACAGCGGGTATAACATGCGCGCGGAACTAAAAGAAATAGAAGTCGCTAGCGATGGCATCCACGAAGATGGCAAGAGCGGTTACCAACCGGCATCTGACGAAGACAACGGCGATGAGGAAGAATGCAACGATATTGGGCGTCTTTCGCGGCTAAGGGACTCAAAAAAAATTCAACTCTTCTTTTGTCACGTACTGGCTTCAGACCCTACGGGAATGGCGCTCCGTGGGTTACTTCGCGATATGGAACTATGGGACGTTCACATGATTGAGAACTATTTTAAGGCTCTCTGTGACTGGAAATTAGAAATTGGAACGGTCAATTATGAGGCCCTTAAGATCCCACGCGTTATTCCGGATACTGCAAGACTAGAACAATACGGATCAGAAGTGCAGCGCTACGCCGGGGAACTGGAGAAGTACGCGCTTAGTTTGATTGACGTCGTGGCTGTGGTATTTGCGATTCTGAATGTTCTCGGCGGACAACAATTACCTATTAGACCATTACTGGATTATGCGGTGGACATGTGTCCAGAATTGATACTTATAGGAGCTGTCCAACTGGAGGTAGGAACGCCCAAATGACGAGCACCAACTACGAGCGTAACGCAATACTGATTAATTTACTAGACGCCTTGGATGCCTATAGAGTTTGATGCCATTAACGATCTCCTGGATGTATATTATCGCAGCGAAAATCGCGTACCTCGGCTATTCGTCCTCGGAACTTTGTGGCAGGTCAATAGAGATGCCCTGACGTCTTTCTTGGTTGAGAAGTACAAATTGCAGCCAATGCAGATCCATCAGATTGCCCAGCTCATTACCGACCTGGGTGTGGCCCCAAGTCTCGTCAACGTCAGGCCGTATAAATTTGCACTGCACTTATACACCAATTTATCCGTTCGAGGCGAATTTAGCATTTCAAGATACTTGACGAGTGTCACTAATTCTACCGGAGTTGAGTTTACAGTAGATATGTTAGACTTCTTGGACGACCTCATCAACGACAGTTCGAAGCGATGTACAATGGGACTGACTGAAGTTAGTGAGTTCATGCGGGTGTTGTCGGAATTAAGCATACCGTTGTCTTACATCGATCGATGGCACCGCGTGCGCGAGCAGTGTGTGACGTATCCGCGGCTCGTTGTTTTTGGTCGTGGCCTGGAGCTTATTAGTATCTTCAACCAGAACCTATCGTCAGAGTTTTCGGACTCTATAATCGCCGAAGTTGACGCGAAAATTGAAGATCTGCGAAGTTTCCAAGTTCATGTTTTCGAATCCATTGAATATTTAAAAGTGTTACACAAATCAACATCTCCTATTTCTCAGGATTTGGTTGCCCGCATGATGTCTCTGATTTTTGAGCGCAACATGAATCTAGTCGGGCTGCCGCTGGAAGATGTCGCAATGTTCTCGACACTCTTGGGACTGCTTATCAAGAATCGGCTAATTGTAGGGACGCATCTGACCGTCGCCTTGGAACGGATTGTCAGGTCCCTAAGCAACTATCCACCAGAGTCCACCGTCTTTAAAGCAGCCCTTAACACTGCGATGCACGTCGTGGATGCACTTGACATTTGTCCACACAAATTCTGTGACACATTAGCTGGATTGGACGATCTTGCAAATTTTGCGCCCGACCTATGGCGAGTTGCAAGGGATACTAGGGTACGACGGAACTTGGCTGTGGAGTATGGGCGTGCAGCCACACATATTGGACAAGAATGCTTTGAAATTCCGGTACAAGTCACAAAGCAGAAAATTCATGACATTTTGCAGTCTCTCTCTACTGATACAGTACCGATGGTCGTGAATGAACTGGGAGCAATTTTAAATGACGAAACCTGTAGCAATTGGTTTGTGGATTATCTCGTGGGCACGTTAATTTCTCACAAGCTATCTCAACACGACACATATCTGGAGCTGCTTACTGCAATAAAAAGCGACGAACTGAATAGCATGGTGCTGAGAAGAACGTTTAACTTCTCTCTTACACTGATCAAGTCAGAGGAAACTGTCCATCTTACTTCTGAATTGGCGAAAGTGTCCAATTTGGGAACTTGGCTAGGAAAGTACACCTTACGCCGCAACAAACCTATCAAGGCTAATCACATATGTTTCAAGAAACTTTTAAGATTGGGTGATGAGATTGGTCGCTTGAGCGTTGTAGTTGGATTTACCTGTAGGGTTCTAGAGCAAGCCGCGAAGTCTATCGTGTTCACAGCCTCTAACGCATGGATTATTGGAGTCTTACGCGCTTTACTTGAGGTTTTCGAATACAAAATAGGTGATGCTACGTGGAAGGATGACATAAAAGCTTTATTCAAGACGCTTCGGGCTGACATGCAGAATGTTGCTGCAGCTGCGCGGGCTGAACATGCTAGAGTCGCTGATTTTCACACTGATGACTTGATCGCCAACTTCGAGCTGCTCTCTAAGAGAATCGACAAGAAAGTCGCGCAGGTTCGTGGGCTTGTGAAGAATACTGTCGATGCAATGTGGCATAAGTGTATGGGGTGTATTGAACCGCCGCCAGCATGCATGTTAGTCTTGATCAATTGCATTGAGGAGTCAATCGAAGCTTTACTGTCAGAAGGTCTAGAATCAGCGGTCGCACTAGAAGATGCAAGAAAGAAGATCGAGGAGGGTGCAGGCAATTGCAGGGACGAGATCTACAAACAAAATATCGAGCAGCAAGCAGCAGCACATTTTTCAGCATACTTGGAACGCAATGGATATTCATATGTTACTTCCCATCAAACCAACGTCTTGACCAAAGCAATGGATGCGGTTCGGACGCATCTGTACGAGCTCATATATAACAAAATTACGGAGGAGGTGAATAGGTCAATGCTGGTAATGATGCGGGGAACCGCTTTTTCACCGTTAAAGCTCCGTACAACGCGGGACATACATCACCCCGGCCAGTCTGAGGCTGAAAAGATCTCGCCTGTCCGGGCAGAAGCAGACAGAGACATCAGACAGATAGTTGAGATAGCGGATCCGCCGAAGAAACGTCCGGATGTGTTCCCTGCGGGCAGGAGTGACGACCGCGACGAGTTTAGCATGGCAAGATTGATATATTGACCTTTCAAACGATTGCTGTTACTGACACTGGTAGATGCGGGACATAGTCGACAGGATATTTTCGCGGATTTGTCTGTCGTCTGCGGGGCCCGACTCTGGACCATATGAGTTGCCACCCAAGAAAATCGACAAATACGTCAAACGATTTGCCACCAAGCTTGCAAGGACATCGTCACCGAAACCAGCACAGCTGATTGAATACGCTCTATGTAAACTTGTGAAAGACGCTAAAACGGCGCAGGCGCGAGAAGCAATGTGCAAGATTGTGGCACAGTTGTGTCTCTGGTCACAGGACGCTGACAAATACGTCGAGTCCTGGTTATCGAGTAATTTTGAGGACCTGGTAAGATGGGCGACGAATGTGACGCGACGTGCACAATGGTGCGTATTTTTTGATGGCAATACTAACTCACTGGTTTACAGACATCAAACCGGCTAGTTGTGCCAGCTCTGTTGCGAAACCAACTGATACATGCCAATAGATTGGACTCTGTCATATGTTCTTGGCTGGAGAAATTCAACTCGACGAAGTCAGTAAGGTTTGTGGCATCGTTGGTGTGCGATCTGATTGCCGGATACCCTCGCCTAGCTGAATTACAAGACTTTTCTACTACATTGGATTTACTGCATCGTGTCTGTACTGGGCCAACATTTCACATTCCGCAGTCAATAATTGCAATATCTATGGACATGGATAATAATCAGCAGAGCAAAGCTAGTGAGATTGATGGTATGCGTTCGGCATTTAAAGCTTGGATTGAGCTTACAACCAAACAACCGAGAAGTGCAGCTCAGGAGAGCGATTCTCTAAGACGATTAATTCTGCGGGGAATGTTTGATGAGTCACGCAACTTGGACGCGTTTTTTAGGCCTGCGTTGGGGTACTGTGTACAGTTATATCATGACGCCAATGATCATGCTTCAGAATTAATGCGTGAGGAAGGCTACAAAGCTGTCTGCGGACTTGCCGACCTAGTCATGAGAGCTTACGAATTTTCAGAGTTAGGCGATACCTGCAGTCGCCTGTTCATAGTCAACCATATATTCGCCAATGTATTGGCTTTTGTTATGCACATTTCGCAGACGGGGGAAGTGAAAGACAAGCTGGACGGCAGGCCGTATTACTACTTTTTCATGCACACCTTGCAGCTTTTACACGATTCTGTGGAACTTGATTGCGAAGCCAAGAGAGGCCTGTATATTTATCTGGCAGACTGTTTCTACTTTATTCGACCTATTGAATGCCTTTTCTTCGTCGTGTTGTGGACGAAATTGGTCTCGGACGAGCAGCTGTTTGTAAACCACATGTTGGAAGACGAGGAGAGTACTGGCATGTTGGTCGAGCTGTTGTGTAGCGGGATGAGCTTCATTGGAAAGTACTTGCGTGCGAACGGCATGTATGCGCTTGTTCGCGACGTCGATATCATGCTGCAGACGGTCTTTGTCAGTTTGGCTAGGGCCAGACCGGATTTTATGGCGACGCATAGAGGGAGGTTTACTGATGCGGTTCATGAATGGCAAGATGGTCACGCCAGAATTACTATGTAGAATGAAGGTCCGCATGCGGCAGGGGAGCGTTTGAGTACTGCCCGACCTTTTTTTATGTGTGGTTTGACGGCAGTATAGTTTAGTTCCAGGTTATTCTGGACCGTTTAGGTACCACATTATATAGTTTACGTAACCTTTATGATAAGTCAGGTATGATATTATGATTCGTGCCTTTGCATGCCCGTTTTAACGTTACGGGTACAAGAGCCTCAAAGTGTGTATCAAAAACCTCAAATAAGTAAAGTATCAACTCATCGTTAACGCGTAGGATTCAACCCGTACCCTATGGAGCCAGAAAACAAACAGGACGCGCGGTCGAGAGATCTCACTCCGACGTCCACTAAACTCCAACTACAAACCAGTCCATCTTCTTTACTCTGGACATCACTCGCCCCGGCGACAAACAAATGAACCGACAATACCAACCTCTGCCATCATCGACAACAGCAACAATGCTGTCGCAGTCGGCGGCAACAGCTAACTTCCACTCACGGCCGTCGACGGAACCGTCGACGATCAAGCCGCGCCAGATGTCGCACTTGCATTCGCAGCTGGCCCAGTTGCAGGCCAACCTGAGCGATCTCGAGAGCTTGCTGCGTGTGACGGCCGTCCAGGCCGATTATATTAAGCGGCTGGGCGGGTTGCAAGGCGCGTTGTAAGTGATCTTTCCACATAACACAAGTGCGAGGATTTCAAGGGTCGCTAATTTTTTTTGTTTATTTTTTGAAACAGATTTTTGGCTGCGGGACGAGTTTTTGAACGGGACGCGCTGGGCGAGAAGAGCCCGGCCAAACAGGGCCAGCAGGGCGACGACGGCGCGGATGTATCGCGGTGACAAGTTTGGTTTCGGTTCCGGGGGATATTAATGACATTTCTTTGGCCATAGTTAAGAAGAAAGGCAGCATTCAGGTCCGGGGAAATTCTTGGGTTGACAGAGAACGTTATTAGGCGTTTGCGGTTTGATTGGAAGCTCTGTACAATAAATCGGCTCATTGGATCACCATGTAAGAAGTAGTGTTATTTCGCATTACCCGTTGACACTATAAGCCCGTAGCCACGTACCAAATCTATCCTGAATGAATTCAGGATGGTTTTCGTTTAATCCCCTTCAATCTAAGACAATTCCCGAATCCCTATACCATATTTCAGATATTTCTCACAAGAAAAATCCCAGAAAATTATTACATCATATTACATCAAGGACACATATAACCCAACAAGAAATATTCAATAGGAGGCGCAATTTCTCTCACGCAATCCAACCTAACGACGGAACATGGTCCGAACGTACTCAAACCAGGACGACTTCTCCGGCTCCAAAACCTCGTAGTGGGTAACAACGGGATATTCATCCACCCCCACATGGGCTAGACCTCGGCGGAGACCTCTCTTGACAGTGCAAGTCGCAGGCATCAGCGACTGGCAGCGTACAATAGCATCGTGCATACGGAGGTTATTATGTTCCTGGTTGCTATCCAACGGCTCCATGTGGGACTCGAGGCAGGTTCGGAACGCGTGTACTTCTGAACGAGAGGAAGGAGAAGAAGGACCGCATACGACATAAAAAGGCTCCGACTCCTCGACCAGATCCGGAACTGGGATTGCTACCATCTCGACCCTCGAATGTGGCAGTCCTCGTCCGATTGGCTCCGGAATACCCTCTCCAGATGTTTGTGGCGGACTCGGTCCCCATCTGGTTGGGGCCGGCCGGGAGTAGTACTCCCAAGCACGTGCACGGTCTTCGTCAATGTAAGGAGCGTGTCGCGTGTAGCCATGCTCACCTTCATAAATTTCCTCGTCATAGGAGTCGAAATCCGGACTGTGAAACCTATCAGATGGACGTGTGCGTGGGCGGTCGTGGCGACGACGCGGTGCATCATATTCTCGGGACGGTGATCGTGGGCGACCAAATGTAGATGGGCAGGGTCGTCGTTGACGATAATGGTGAGCAAGAGGCACTCTAAAACCTTGCAGGTCAACATAGTCAATGTCCATGTCTAGGTCACGACGATGTCCGAAAGGTAGCTGTGGTCTGTCGAACCAAGATTTGTGCATACGATCATCGTCACGGTCTCCATCGCCATCGTCGTCACCATGTTTAGGTGGCCGCGGGAAGGGAATGGGGACATGAGGATGACTGAGTGTCACGTTGCTATACAACTTGACAGGAATCTCGCCGACATAAGACTCGTGGCCGAATCCACCGACCCAATAGACAGACTTGACATCAAACTTTGCGAAAGAAGAGTTGTGGAACGCATTGCCAGGAAACCAGAGTCTCGAGTCGGGATGGTGACGTAGGAAGCAAAGCTTTGCCTTCTTCAAAGCGTCCTGGTCATCTTCAGGAATATATGACAGTGAACCTTGGAGCGAAACACGGGGTTGCGAGGCTGGTGAAATAGGTGGAATGAACGTGGATGTGTGGCCAATGGAGAACGAGACTGGGGAGCCGGCCTGCCAATTGTCGTAGTTAACACCGATCTCGACAATGAGCAACGTCAGGGTGCCGTTGGTATCACAGTCGGCGTAATATTCGGGGAGACTGAACGGAAATCCCTTATTATGGCCATGTTGGTAGACAGTGTTGAGATAGCCGAGAGACTGATCGTGGACGAGCCGGCGCGCCTGAAAAGCAGCCTCTTCAAGATCAGGCTTCTTAGGCTTTTTGTCGACCGCAGAATCTGTTTCCGCATCGACTGTCGAAGGCAGGAACGAAAATAATGGAAACGCTGCTGCGGTCTCGAGCAGCAATGCCCCCGCGAGATAGAGTGCTGCCCTTATGCGCATTGTCGGTGAGGCAAAAACTGCAGGAATATGTTTGCAGAGGGGAAGACAGCAGGCAGAAGCAAACCAGGGAGCGGGCAGCAGCCCTCAAAAGGGCAGCGAGCGGCGTCGTCGACGAGCACAAGGAAAGGCGTGATGGACTAGGAAAGAGTTAGGTCTGCACAGACGATGACGACGCGTGCAGGCTAATCGATGACGACGTACCGCACCGCCGCACAAGTAACGCAAATGCGCTACTTATCGGCAGATGCATGCGCAAATGGACTGCAGTGTGAGAGATGTGCCGGTCGCACAGAAGTTAGCGGCGCCTGCAAGCACGAGCTTTTTTTAATTATTTTAGGGCGAAACTACGCGATTGCTCATACAAATTGTCGTGGCAGCATCCATGCGCCGCAATTGCCGGCAGCCGAACGTCACACAAGACATTTTTATTAAATTCTAGTTACAACTCGCTCGTAGCACGAGCGCCACTGCATCGGCTCACAGTGCAGTCAACAACAGCCCATGAACACTAACATACGTCGACAAGAAAGCTCCGTGTCGTGAATCATCAATATCGAGAGCTAGGTTTTATGTACTTAGTCCAGGATTGCATCTTCGACGTCGTCTGTCCAATATATAATACCTTCGCAATATTGCTCTTTTCAATAGAGAAAACATCACATTAGCTTTCGTAGATTGTTTTCATGTCCTTGTAGGATTCTGTCTACCCCTCTCGAGTTATATCATTGGAGTAGTACAGACCAATGACTGAGGCGGTAAGAGCTTGACGTAAAATCGCTCTTCGCTCTTCAGCTACGATACACTTTCGATATTCCTATATACATCCCATCTTGTTTATATGTACATCAAATGCGTGCCGTCTACGTGCCCTCCTCAACCGACGCGACGCAGTACTCCCCATGCACATCGAATTTCTTCCGTCCAGCAAAGAATTGGTTTTCACTACCAGCGCCAAAGATGTCCTCAAGCGCAATTTCTGCCGACCTTCTCGAATTTTCCTCTACGTCGTCTAAAATCTGCACCGGAGCAACGCACTCAAAGAATAGTTTCCCTTTCTGATCATCGCCGACGTCGAATTCCGAGTCGAGTTCGTCCTGAACCTTGTTCGTTGACACCAAAAATTGAATCTTCGCGCCTTCACGGATCTCGGCTTCGGGATCGAGAACCAACATGCCCGCGCGCGCACCCCAGCCGCCGCCGCCCGCAATGACTTTGTACCGCGCCTTGTCGTCGAGCACGGCATACACACTCCTATTTTTCTGGTATTCCGCGTCTTTCGATCTGAGAGGCGTATCCATAGGTGGCGGGGCTTCCAAAAATAACGATGCTGCAAGAGATGCTTCCAGAAACGACGACGCTGCCCGCCCATTGATTGTCTTGATAATGTTGTCCTTTTTCGACGTAACGTACATCGTCGCAGACTCGCCCTCCAGCACGCTCTTGTTCTCCAGAACCTCTAACACTGGCGTCCGCTCCGGCTCTTCGAACGAGATGTTCAGAGGGATATTCAGCTCCATCGTGCCATACAACTCTGGCTCCGCCGTGCCTGCTTCGCGAGCAGCTAGAATGCCCTCCACGCCGGTTTCGAATATCGTGCTGGCGCTCTGGATACGCACGTTCTTCGCGCCGTCGTTGAACGCCAGCGACAGGTAAAGCTTGTTAAGTACCCATTGCTGGCCGCCTTTAGAAACGTACCGACCTCGCGCTGCCGGATCGACGCGGCCGTCTTGGTCGCGGTGCGAATGGGTGCCTTTTGACCGTGCGACGGAGAGACTTGTGCTGTTGGAGTGGTTGACTGTTATTGGCTGTGATGTCCAGAGGTATGATATACCGTCTCGTTTGCCTCCTGGCGGTACTACATCCACTACTGCGCCGTAAACCGAAAAAGGGTGCGCTAAACAGGATGTCAGATTTGGCCAAACAAAAAGTGGACTTAGTGAACAAGCGCCCTACACTTCTCCGCGACCGCAGAATACAGCTCATTCGCATACTGCGGCGTCGCAATCAGCAACAGACTGGCCGGCGTAAATTCTGGCTGCCGTACCAGCAGATCAGGCCCATTAGTCACAATCGCGCGCGTTATCGAAAACGGCTCTGTCGTCGCTACACCAGACGGCCGCAAGATCGTGCCCATCTGGTACTGGCTCGCGCTGCCATCAGACCACTCAGCGAACCATCGCCGTCCGACTTGGTGGCTGAGCGAGTTGCATAGTCTGTAACATCGTCTGAATATGGCGTTCGTCGCCATCGTCGCAATTCGTGGACATTAACTATTTCAAGACAAAAGATAGAGAGAAAAACCCGATGGGTACAAAACACTTAATGTGTCAGCTGGCATCTCCACCGGAAGGGACTCTGTGACTCGGGACAGGATCTGTCGAAACAGATGCGTTTCAACCTTGAGAGGTCCAGACTCAGGATTTCAGTACAGTGCATCGATTTTTTCTTGGCTTACAAGCGGTTCGTCTTGAAGCACGACTCGTCAGCCGATGCAGCGTTTGATTATGGTGTCGATCTTGCTACTAATATAAACCTGCTTAGAGAGGCGTAATGAGGTCCCGGGTGTGCCCAGTGAGACGTAAGCAGTGACCACGACCTCATAGTGACTTAGCCTGGGACCTTCGTTAAGTAGTTCTATGTCTTACAGAATATATTTGGGCGACTGTTCGCCATGAAAGGCAGATATATTAACGGAGCCCCGGCGACCCAAATGCTTAGTTCACAGTCCACACTTTATTCAAAACTAAACTCAATAGTTATATGCCACCCGGAAATGAAACTTGTTCCCAGACAACCTAAGCGACAACGAGGTAATTGCTAATCCCTGGCCTGAGCATGCAACAGGTTCTGTTTGGGGTCTCCAGCAGCAGGGTTTCGGAACACCCGAGTGCCACAGGTCCCGATCCCGACGGCTAATCCCCCGTTAATCGAGTCTATACGCGATAGATGCAGTAACATCCTCAATAGTATCAATTACTGCAGATTTCATCTGAAAATTTGACCTCTTGATGATTTCCCTGTATCAAAAGTGGCATGGTCCCAAACTACAATAAACCGAAGAAGTCACCGCCGGAGTCCATATGCTTATGAGTATGATAGCTGCCCCTGATCTAGGAAATCACGCGAATTTCACCGCGCATAGCGGTGGCCAAGCTAAGGCAAATTAGGTGACTTCAATCTCCGATCCCAAGCACATATGCGAGGCTAGTCTCAACTGACCAGCGTTTTCCTTGGCTTTGCGGGCTACTGGCATTATCAGCATGCCATTGTCATCAGGGGTGCTCCTTCGTAGACCATTTAAGACAAAGGTATTTCCAGCATTATTTCCGAATTACAAACCTTCGGATGCTTCGTGTTTGTTACTGCTCCATTCAACTTGACTTATTCATTCCCTCGAAGCCAAATGAAATTCAAAATATTTGAGCAGACACTAGCAAGCTGGATATTAAGACTGCAACATTGCTTATTATCATTGTTTTCCTCAGAATTGCATAAGCCTACGGAGACTCGGTGATGCAAAATACGAGCATGGTCCCCGTTGAGAGAAATGGAGCGCCTGCCAACAGCAGTGTGTTCTATTTGGTCAGAAGTCAGGAAGGGAGATATGAGTTGCTGCACGTCGTCCAATACACTCTCAGCAAGAGGGAGGATAAATACATGGAATATATCAAGTATCTGCGACATGTGGTGGTGTAGGCTTCGGGTTTTTGGTGCTCGTCTTGATGTCAATTAATATCGCTTCTCCTGCGGGCTATGCCATAGGAATTGTGGCCGCTTTAGGGTCCATTCTTCAACTTTTCTTTATGCTACAGGCCGGCTATGTGGCGATAAGGGTGTTTCAGTCACAGGTAATTTACAACTAGACAAATCTCAGCACGGGCCTTGAACCTAGTTATGGTAGTATCAAAGCATCTGTTTGTCATTATGAGACCGGGTCGTTTGCATCCCCTGTTTGAGACATCGACATGGCCTAACGAGGCAACTGAGTTTCGAGTTTCTTAGTGCCTACATTATACTCCTGGTCTGCAAGTGTGACACCTTAGACGTCGATATATATGACACGAACAATGAGCTTGCTATTCACGCGTCGATAGGGGGCGCACCAGATGTAACTGATTGGAGATTTTACCATTGCTAGGACATCCATGAGATGGACGGTTATAATTTATTATTTTATTAGTTCAAAAGACCGGTCCTGTATTGAGTCGCGGGGTATCTTGTTTTCTTATTTGATGGAACGTTAATTGAGCATGCGAGCTGTAGATATTCGAGCAAATTTATACCTTCGCCATCTACAGAGAATATTGGTCATCACTAGAAAAATTCACCATCACTAGAGTAAATCGGGACTTCACTATGAAAAATCGCCATCACTAGACTAAAAGTTTGCATGTTACCCGTTAGACCGCCTGGATAACGTACAAATAATAATTGTAATCCAAAATATCCTGCTAAATACGTTTAATTATATAAAAGGATTGTCTGTAAATGAAATACTTTGTTTCAATTCCAAATTCATCCCTGTACCAAAACCCAAGGCAGAATTAGTATGATACCACCTGCCTTTGACTTCAAGAATAGAATCCACTGGCATTTTACATGAGGTTAGGGCAATAGCTTTACACTTAAGCTTAGACATGCAGACCGGGTAAAGTTTGATAATTTCAGGGGGCTTGTGCATGTTGATTTGGCAGGTTTACACCTTATATACGACTGAATCATTGCATGCTAAGCCGCGCGTTCCTGGCGCACGGAGGCAATTACGTCTTATAGTCGCTTCGCCACCTTTGGATTCATACGTGGTATTAGAAGGGTCACGGATCCTTGTCGGAAAGGGCTATCAGTTCACCAGTTATGATGAAGGTGTTTAAAGGCTCTTCGAAGGGTAAGTACTGATACACGCTGGAGGGAAGCGGTGGTGTGTATAGCTGTGGATATGGCTCATCTCATCAGGGGAACCCCATGTACAGGTCGTCTCGGCAATCGCTTCGTTTTGCGACGAAAAGGTCCAATTCAAATTCGGCAAAAATATGTTCTCCTCCTCAGCGTCGCCGACTACAACTCGGGCTGCAGCAGCACAAACGGACGATGTCGCTCAACTCCCCGTTATTGTCGAATGCGCCCAAGCTACGCCTCTCGCCGCCAAAGAAGCCGTCAAAGCCGTACGAAAACGACTGGATCCCAAACACGCGTCGAGCACCGTGTCGCAGTATAACGCGATTATGGTTCTGCGGATTTTGGTTGACGCGAATTCGGAGATTATATTGGGTCAGATTGGCGAGGACGACAAGTTGGTCACGGTAGTGAAAGACATTTTGAAGCGCACGCGAGATCCATCGGTTCGAGAATTGTTGGCGACCACGTTGGAGCATTTTGCGCTTGAGAAGCCGAATGTGGCAGAACTTTCCGAGCTTAATAAGGTCTATTTAAAGTACGTTGCCGATGGATCGGGATCGCACAAGGGAAGTTCATCGCGACATGAGCCGGTGTCGCAGGAGAAGTTGGAAGATGTCGTCGAGGAAGCAAAGACGTCGGCCTCGTTACTACGCCAAGTTGTCAGTAGTACGCCGCCGGTTCAGATCTCCGGAAGTCCATTGGTTATGGTAAGAAGTGATTGTCCTGGAATTAAAATACTCGAGCTAAAGCGAAGCAGGAGTTCTACGAAAGATGCGTCCAGCTGTCTAGTAAAATCCAGTCCTATCTCTCTCGTGACTCTGTTCCTCCTTTAGATGAGTCCATGATTATGACTTTGATTTCCGCAAACGACACTATCGGTACAGCCATAGAGGCACACACGGCTGCGCTCGACCGTGCGTCGGCACTTGTGAGTCCGCCGAGGCAATACTACGAGGAAGCGCACGGGAACGAGACTGATCCGGGGCACCCATCGGTAGATTCAACCCAATTGATGGAAGGACGGGAGGAAGAACCGAATACAAATGAAAATACAAACGTCGGCGAGTTAGGATTGGCGTCAGAATCCGAGGAGCACCAGTCAGAATTCGGCAGTAATGAGAATGGGGGAACCAGTCCTGCCGAGGAAGACATAGGTCATGACAATACATATCTGAATGAGCCTGTAAATTCTAATGGCCGCCTGAAACAGCAAGTATTGGTGGATCCTTTTGCCGACAAGAACGAGGATGATGCCCTATGGGAGAGACCGGCCACCACGGCTTCTTCGAATCTCCACCTGCAGCACAATGCATCTACTACAAGTAGTGTAGCTCATAGTGCTTAAGGCATTCAGTTTAGATCTGGGGTTTCATGTTGATTGTAGTGAGGTTCCGTGTTTTTGCCTGTGTTTTGTTGGCAGATCGCTGCTTGTGACGACGCACTTTCTTGGGCTACTCACATTGGTATGATAAGAATTTGCTATCAATTGAACGTAGACTTTGTTCCAATAGAAGAAAAAGTAGTCTCCTTGTACAGAGTGCACTGTGCAGCCAAGAAGCGTGCTTCGCTGATTGGCGGTGTGGACCGAAGATTTATCTAATGCAGGGTCCGCAGGTCTACGCATCGTCTCTAAACCCCGGAGAAAGCGGTTCGACCGGCTCGGACGAGCAGCTTGCACAATATTCATATAGTTCCTCTCATCTGGCTGCCCGATGTTGTCTTCGAACCCATTTCTTATATCGGTGATACGGCTCCAGCTGCTGCGGAGCAGATCGTCCGTAGGCCGTTGTTGCCTGCGTTCGTTGCCGCTTATCGCCCCATCAAGCCCGAGGACACGCTTTCTCCGAGATTTCTCAACGACTAGCCTTGTCTCGCCATTGTTCCCAGTCCCGCATCGACACCCGCAGCATTCTCATACTCGCACCCTCAATTCGCTTATCACCTCACTACAACATCACAAATTTCCACAATCTCTCATATCCCCACGCGCATTTCGCAGAACCATAATGTCTTTCGGAACTTCTGCTGCCGCCAGACTCGCTGGCAAGACCGTCCTCATCACAGGCGCTTCATCCGGTATCGGCCGTGCCACGGCCTTCGAATTTGCCAATGCCAGCGGCGGTGACATCAAGTTGATCCTCACTGCCCGACGTGAAGCTGCTCTTGTTTCCATCAAGGAGGTATGCCATAAATTTATGTCGCTTGCCAATTGTGGATTCGATAGAACACTGCTTACACCTCGACTTTCGCCGGGCTTGCTCGGCTATTTTTATCGCAATTAGGAAATCGAGAAAGCGTATCCCAAGTCGAAGGTGTTCCCTATCGCTCTCGACGTCAGCAAGCTCTCCACTATTGATGCTTTCGTCGACAACTTGCCGGCCGAAGCCAAGGATATCGACGTCCTCGTCAACAACGCGTGAGTCCGTTCTCGTTCTACAGTGCGTTATTAGCTTCAAATGCTTACGGCAAATTACAGTGGTATGGTGCACGGTGTCGACCAGGTCGGCACCATTGCCCAGTCCGATATCGATATCATGTTCCAGACCAACGTGTTCGGTTTGATTGCGCTCACGCAAAAGTTGCTGCCATTATTTAAGGAGAAGGGCAAGGGCGATATCCTCAATATTGGCTCTATCGCTGGCCGCGAGCCGTACCCAGGTATATTTCTTTTTGCGAGAGTCAAGCTTTGACGTAGTTTGCTAAAATTCGTAGGGGGAGCTATCTACTGCGCCACTAAGGCCGCAGTCAAATCGTTCACTGAGACCTTGCGAAAGGAGCTGATTGCTACCCGTACGTTCCCGTCAATTGGTCCGGTATTAGCATACCTCGAAGTGGTGGTTCTAACGTTCAAGCAGGCATTCGCGTCATAGAGGTTGACCCCGGCCAGGTCGAGACTGAGTTCTCCGGTGAGTGTTCCTCCACTTTTTATCGCTCGTACCTTACTAATGTTCTATTTAGTCGTCCGTTTCCGGGGTGACAAAGGCAAAGCCGATGCCGTTTACAAGGGCGTCGAACCCCTAATCGCCGAGGATATCGCCGAGGTGATTGTCTTTGCCGTTTCTCGTCGCGAGAACGTCGTCATTGCTGACACCTTGGTTTTCCCAAGCCACCAAGCTTCGGCATTGATCATGCACCGAAAGTTGTAAATTCCGCACAGCCAGAATATAATCGTGTGCAGAACGAACGAGTAGAGATGGTCCTTTGTGTATAGACATTTTTTAACATATTTTTGGTATATTAATTGAATATCTGGTTGGTAGATCTGATATGTGATATGACGACATAACTTACAAGGCAACAATCTATGCGTATGCCAATACTAATTTATATCAAGTACAACTATTGTCGAACTACAAAACCGTTATCCTCGAAAAAGCAACAGTAATATAAAATATCTCGTAGCCGTCATTCTATCTTCTATTTCGATGACTATTATCTACTCCGAAGCAGTCTCAAACGATGCAAGGCCTTTGGTGCCCTCTTCCCACGGAACTGCATCTTGGCCAACCATACGCTGGACTGCAGCGATGATCTGCTCGACAGTGCCACGGACCTGCTTAGTCGAGTCGCGCTCGCGGAGTGTGACGGTGCGGTCCTGGACCGACTGGAAATCGACGGTGATTCCGAACGGAGTACCGAGCTCGTCATTACGGGCGTATCGTCGGCCGATAGTTGCGGAGCTGTCGTCGACCTTGGCGGGGATGCCGGTGCGTCGGAGAAGCCTTGAAAGTTCCTTAATCAATGGCTCGAACGCTTCATTGTTGGAGAGCGGTACGAGGAGAACCTTTGTGGGCGCAATGACGGGTGGGAATGAAAGTACGGCACGCTGGTCGCTTTCTGGACGGATCCAGAAATTGTGCTCGATCATTGAGTACAAGATTCGACCGATACCAAACGATGGTTCGATAACGTTGGGAGTGTACTCGCGGACATGTTCCAGTCGCGTTTTCTTCTCGATCGAAATAATGCTCTTCTCAACTTCAACTGGCTCAGCGACGCCATCAACGTCGACAGTGATCTTCAACTTCTCGGAAAGCTCCTTCGCAAGATCTTCAAGCTCACACTGCGTCCGGGTGGTGAGAAACTGTTCGATTTTCTTACCGTCCTTCTTGAACTTTGGGCCGAACTTCTTCTTGTCAAGTTCAACCTCGAAAGCTTCCACAGTCAATGGCTCAGCTAATGTCTGTCGAACAACGAGCTTCTCGTTGGTGCGGTTCGAGTGCACAGTCAAATCATAGGCTGATCTGTCAGCACAACCAACACACTCGATCCAACCATACGAAGTGTGCAACTCAGCGTCCCAACAGTCAGCAGCATAGTGTGCCATCTCGTTGGCCATGTGCTGGCGGAATCGCAGACGGCTGTGATCAACACCAATCTTGATGAGGAACATGTAAATACGAGCAAGGAAATAACCGAGAGTCTCATTGTCAACTAAGCCAGTTTGTACCGCCTCGCCGATTGTGACCTCCGTGACATCTGTCCGGCCGGCTTGCTGCGTGGTCTTTGAAAGAAGCCGTAGCTTGGTGTCAGAAACTTCGGGGAATCTGGGGTGAGACTTGACGAGCGGGTCGACAAAATGCTCGATCTCAGCCATCAAGAATTCGCGGACCCGCAGGAGACCAGACCTTGGCGAGATTTCATTACGGAAGGACTTGCCGATTGAGGCACTGGCAAAAGGCATTTTGGTGTTGTTGCTGTCGAGAAGTTTGCTGAAGTTGAGGAACTGACCCTGGGCTGTCTCGGGACGCAAGTAGCCCTTCAAATGACCAGATGGACCAATGGCAGTCTCGAACATGAGATTGAACTCAAGCGGCTCAGAAAGAGGACCGCCAGTAGCCGGGTTGACGATGTTGTACTTCTTCATGAGCTCACCGAGTTCTGGGCCGGAATATCCATCAATCTGCAAGATATTAGGCATGACTCCCATGCAACGTAGTGATCTGATCTCACCTTAGCGAGAACCTCCTCGTATTCGGCGGCAACGGCGTCGTCGAGCTTGACGGCTTTGATTTCCTTGACTTTCTTCTTCCGCTTCTTCTCTTCAACGCCGTCGGGAGTTTCGGCAGCCTGTCCACGCGCCTCTTTGTCTCCCTTGAGTCTGCTCTCTAGAACTTCCTCAACCAAGTGATCTACACGGAAAATTTCACCAGTAGCAGGATCACGGCACATCCAATCTGCAAACTGCGGCAGCCATCAGTATCAGTTAATTGACGAAACCAAGGGCGCATCAAGAGGGCCGAAGCCCAATGCGGAGCCATACCTTATCTACGTGGCCAGATGTCTTGAGCACTTCATAGGGAGTGAGCATGGTACAGTCCACTTCGAGCATGTCTTCCTCAAGTACAAAGTGCTTGCGCCAGGCATCGATGATGTTAGCCTGAAGTGCGCAACCTGGTGGGCCGTAGTCGTAGAGACCAGACACGCCGCCGTAAATGTCGAAGGCGGGTGCAAAGAAGAACCGTCGTTTGAGCAGACCGTCGAGGTAGTCACGGTCGATTGTGGGGACAGACATTGTGGAGGTCGTTGGTTTGGTGGAGCTGATCCGAACTACTTTACCTGGTGAGGCAGTGGAGGCGAAACGGTGTCTTGCTAGCAGCTGGGGAGAACTGGAGCAACAGGCAAGGCGGGAGCAGGCGACGAGCGATCTAGAACTACAAAACGGGGCAGATAAGCAGGCAACTGTCAGGGGCACGCTCATGCGCTGTAACGAGGTAGTGGTCTTTCTCTCCGAAGGCCGGTCGTGCGGTGGGTAATGTCGAGCGTAGTTTTTTTCGCCGCCCCGAGGAGCAGAGTGCCTGCTCTTGTTGTGGGGCGCACTTGCCAGAGACCGTCGATAGGCTTGCGGCGCTAGCGTGCAAATTCTAGCGCCAAAACTATGGCTTCCGGACCTCATCGCCTGAATTTTGATTTTTTTTCTCCCAAACTTTTTTGATTTACCTTCAGCATCATTACCGGTTACTCCACCAGAGGATAGCACAACTAAAATGCCGTCAAGGAAGACAAAAGGCAAAAAAAAGAGTGCGCCGAGTGCGCCTGTCCCGAAAGACGCTCTGAACAATGTCAAGAACAAGATTAAGCGTGAGAACCTACTTTACGCCGCGAAGAAAGTACACAATGTCAGCAAACATAAAGCCCGTAAGGAACGCCTCAAAATGGAAGAGGCTGATCAGCAGTTAAAAGAAGAACGACTGGCGAACAATATTCCCAGTACGATTGAACGCATGCGGGTATACGACGAGACCGTGGACGCAGCCATCGAAGGCGAAGATGAGTTCGAGGAGTATTTCAAGAACAAAACGGCCCCGAAGGTCCTGATTACGACGTCCAAGTTTGCCCGAGCGCAGGCGTACGAGCTTTCTGATCAATTGATCAACATAATTCCAGGATCAGAATTTGTCAAGAGAGGTCACAAGTTCAGCATGAAGGAGATTGCTAAGTTTTGCATCAATCGAGATTACACCGACCTGATTGTAATTAGTGAAGACAAGAAAGTCGTCAACGGACTTACGTTTGTGCATCTACCCGCCGGGCCGACAATGTTTTTCACGCTCTCGTCGCTCAGGATGCCTAAGCAGATCTCGGGTCACGGTCGTGCGACATCTCATGTTCCAGAGCTCATCCTTAACAACTTCTCGACCAGGCTGGGAATGACAGTCGGCAGACTTTTCCAGTCGCTCTTCCCTCAGACTCCAGAATTCGTCGGTAGACAAGTCGTCACGCTGCACAATCAGCGCGACTTCATATTCTTCCGCCGCCATAGATATCTGTTTAAGGAAACAGAGCGGGTGGGTTTACAAGAACTTGGCCCTCAGTTTACGCTCAGGTTACGGCGCGTCCAGAGAGGAATCGCAGACGAAATGGAATGGGAGCACCGTCCTGAAATGGACAAGGAGAAGAAGAAATTTCACCTGTAATTACGTGCGACAGCTTTATTTTGGGACATTGCATGGAGTTTCGGTATCAAAAAAGATTGAATGGTTTAATGCATTTCATTACATTGCATCGTATATAAGTGCTTCATTATACGACTTAGATAGATTATTTCGATACGCCATATGTCAGCCTTGTTCGGGTTACATGGCTCCAATGATGCTATAAATAAACAATTCATACAGCCCTAGAGTTAAGCAAGCAAAATTGCATGGACACTCTCTTGGCGAGATATAGGAGGTTGCTCCATCGAGCAAGACTTGTGGTCTTCGGCATTATGGCCGCGTCCGTGGGTAGCATGATATGCACTGACTTTTAATACAACTAATATACAAGACAACATTCATCATAAGAATCTGTGCCATCTATATTTACGCACCGACACTGGCAACAGACGTTAAGTGTCCATTCACATTGCCACCGCTATCCCTTGCCCGTCTCGCAGCCTCCAGTTTCGCCTCAGACTTCTCCTCATACTCCTTCTGCTGCGTGAGTAAGCGCTCCAACTGTCGGCGCGTAGTATTCTGACCCATAGTAGCACGTTGCTGGATTTCCGCGGGTGGGAAAGGAGGATGCTTTTCGCCTGCAATTTCGCCGAGCGCGACGATTGCGTCTTCGAGCCCTACTGCTGCGGACTCGATATCTGACACTTTGCGGTCGTTGATTGGAATGCGCCGGACGACTTCGGCTATTTGGAATTGGCAGAATGCGACGTTGAACTTTAGAGCGAGGTTGTTTGGCGATAGAGCAAGAGCCTGTATAATTTAGTATGAAAATATTATCGCACTGCCATGCGCGTTGAAGGGACACACTTACTCTCTTGGAATACGCAAGGGACATCTTGACAGCATCTAAACTCAACTCTTCGATTCCACGCTGTAACCAAACACGACCAAGACACATCATTGTCTGCACATTCTTGCCGCCCTGGAACCTATTTAGCGCGATCTCGTACTGTCCCAATATTAGCCTCCGCGCTGACCGCGAGATCAGGTGCAACTTACACATTCAATTGCCCGTGTATAGTTCTTCAATTCCGTAAGACAGTGGCCGAGATTAATATACGCTGAAACGTCATTCAACGTCTCCCGAATCTTTCCAAAAATGCCCACAGCTTTATTAAACTTGCGGTCCTCTGCGAGCGCAATCGCGATACCTTGCGCAGCATACGAATTATGCCCATCAAGCAGCAGAGCCTTATCAAAAAACTCGACAGCCTTCTCGTACGTCCTTTTCCGTCTCTCAGCCTCGTGTTCGTTTGTTGGTCGCATTTCCCGTGCTGTAGCAAGAAAGATATTCCCCATCGCAATAAGGGAATACGTGTCATGCTTGTCGTAGTACTGCAACGTGTGTTTGTAATGACGCTGCTCGATATCCTCGTTGATATTCTTCGCTGGGGGACGTTTTCTCTGGTGTTGGTGGAGATACCAGCCGTGCAATGCGCGGACTTCGAGATTGCCGGATTCCGTCTCGATTAGTTCTTGCATCTTGGCGACGGCTTGTTCTGTTGTAGGTTTACCTTCGCCGCCTTCCTCACTTTCTTTCAAGGCTAGATAGCATAATCGTAATCTTGCATCAACATAGCCTGGCATACGCTCTTCAATACCAGTATAGAGCTTCTTTGCCTCCTCGAGGTTCCCAGACTGTTCCTCCAAACGACCAAGACTGTATGTCAGCGAAATTACTAACGACTCAGTCTCATCTTTTTCCACCGAATCAGACTGCTCTCCCGCATTTGCGATCTGCGTGAGAGCACTCTGGAAGAGCGTTCGCGCTTCATCATATTGTCCCTTGTGATAATGCAACACCGCCATGTTATTGAGGAGCCGGGGATTTACCACCCCGCCTTCGCTGAGATTCTTTTGACGGTCAATAGCTTGCTCAAGAGAGGACATTGCCTGATCGATATTCTCGTCCTCATATAACCGGCTAAGCGTGATATGGACGTCAATATCGGTGGAAGAAATACCCCGTCGGCTCTCGACGAGCTTAAGATAGCGCTCCAACAGAACTTTCGCCTTTGTCTTCTCGCTAACAACAGCTTTATCCGGCGTACCTGTTGACTGGCCAATGATACTGTTAGGGTTACGCTGCTGGATGTAATCAGCCGCGTACAAGTAGCCCAACATCAGCATGCCCTCCGCACACTTTGGATGTTCCTGAATGATCTTCTCCAACGTTAATTTCGCCTCCGTTAAATCGTTGTTAATAATCTGAATCTGCGCCATGCCGACTTTCGCAAGCACGTTATCGGCCTTCGCTGCTCGAGATTTCTGATAACACGACATTGCCACTTCGTAGTTCTGCAAATGGTGATACGCTCTCGCCATCCAGAAATACGCCTCGGACGTAATAGCCGGCATATCGGTAAAATCAATAACTTTTTCACAAAGTTTGATAACCGTGTCCATCTGCTGTTTCTTGGAAAACAAATAACTTGCCAAGGCCACGCCTGCTAATGCGAGTTTTTGCTTGCCATTTTTGTAGGCCTTTTGTGTGAATTGAAGCGCAGAACCGTACAGACTTACGAAGTCGGGACTCATGATGTTTTGGAAAGCCTTGTCTTGGAAGTATAACCCCATCAGCAGATTGGCCGAGGTATTTTCCGGATCCTGTACCAGTCTTAGTTTCTTACCGCTGCAGCTAACAGTGGAAATATAATTGTCATACCAGCTCCAATGACCGCTCCCATGCCAGTTTGGCTTCATCCTTAAACCCCAGCTTCCAAAAGCACATCCCGATTCCGATTCTTGGATCAGGTTGCATATCCGCTCGCGCGACCAGAACCTGCTGATACAGCTTCAGTGCGCTTTTATAGTTCTCCTTTGCATACAAGATGCGTGCTCTGCCTAGGAACGCCATGAGATTGGAGTCAGCCACCTGTTTGATTGTTTCGTCGAACGACTTTGACGCGGAGTCGAGCGATTCTGCGGTTGTTGATCGTAGAAGCGTCCAGACGCCTTATATATCCATGAGTCACCATTCTGCAATAAATAAGACGAGGGAATAGGTACCTCTAGCTAGTAAGTTGATCGGCCATGATGGAAACATCTTCATTGATGTGTTGAGCTCCTGGGTAGCCAATTGCTGGTATACATCCTTCGTCTTGACGTTTGATGCCGCGACAGATTGGGACAACGTGCGTTTCGGCGCCTCACGAGATTGCTTCAGGTATAACCACGCGAGACACGCATGGAATGGTGTGCGCTCTAAATCCGATCCGCGAATGACAACTTGGGCTATACTGAATGTCAGATTTGGCGAAGTTGGACAAAGCCAATCAACATACCTTTGAGACCCCGCATGATAACCTCGATGGCCTCCTCGATCTTCCCTAACTTGCTGTACGCCGTCTACATGACTCTGTTAATGTTCAGACCCTTTGTACATATCCCTGAACATACTCCAATAGCTAGCCAAAACTGCCGTCCAGCCTCTTCATTCTCCAAAAGATCACAAAGCTCCGTCGGATCATCAGGCAGATCCGTATCCAGGTTCAACGTAACAACCTCCTGATCATCACGCAGCGGAATATCAATTACATTAGCCGAAGCGGACTGTGCCTGGTACTGCGAATCACTAGCGTCAGGACCGATGTAGTCGTAGGACTGGGACTGCGTTGACCCGTAGTCTTCTTGCGACATATTGCCACAATTAGAAGTGAAGTAGTGATTGATGTCGTAGGCGTGAAGGACCCAGTACGGCTACACTAAATCAAAAAAATTCGATCAGCTTCGTAACCTTGACGGCCCACTTCTTGCAAATATGCACGTAATATCAAAGCAATGCACGAGTGTGAATGCCAGACTCAAACCTTGAGTTTGGTTCCCACAAAACTCATCCGCTTCGACTTCCCAACCAGAAATCCCTAACCCACATCGACCAACGTGCGCCTGCAAGTTTACGGCAGTCTGCAGTGATTCCATAGTCGTACCTCTTGTAACTCCGCAGCAAACCTAGTGTTCGGCAGGCGCGGTGCAGGTCGTGTAATCTACTCATTCGGGGATAGGAGGTATCTAAGTTGTCGGGTCGGGTGTTCATATAGTGAAGGTTGTTCGGCGCGCTATATAATACAATTCAAATGTCGTCTATGAGAGGTATGTCCGCTATCTTCAATCAACTCACATCCAATTGAGCGATATTGACGGTGCTAATACATGTAGGTCTTGTGCAATTTATCGCCGACTTACGGAACGCGCGTGCAAGGGAATTAGAAGAAAAGAGGATAAATAAGGAGTTGGCTAATATCCGGTACGTACCGCATCAAACAAAAGTGTTAATCATTGTTTACTGACCGAGTTGCGCAGACAAAAGTTTAAAGGTTTGTAATATGCCTGTTTACAGGAGCCGAACTGGCTGCTGACGAAGGATCAGACTCGAATCTAAGCGGCTACCAAAAGAAGAAATACGTGTGCAAGGTGCCATTCCCTCACTGAGGCTATATTGTGCAGAGTGCTAACCAAAAACTTAGTTACTCTACATCTACATTCTCGGTTGGAACATCGAATTTGGCCACCTCGAAGCACTAAACCTCATCGCGTCCAGCAAATTCTCGGAGAAACAAATCGGTTATCTCGCCATCTCGCTGCTACTCAATGAAAACCACGACCTCATAAATTTAGTGCTAAACAGTATTCGGAAAGACTTGAATGACCCGAATGAATTGTTTAATTGTCTTGCGTTGCATGCGATTGCGAATGTAGGCGGCAAGGAGATGGCGGAATCGTTGAGTTCTGATGTCCATCGATTACTTGTTTCGCCGTATGTACCTGTTTAGAGGCTTTGTTTCGGGTTCGTTCCAATGCTAATAACCGCAGGGTATCGAAACCGTTCGTGAAGAAGAAAGCGGCACTGACGTTACTGCGGCTGTATCGCAAATACCAACACTCGGTCCACGAAGAGTGGGCCGACAGAATCGTGAGCATACTAAGCGATTCAGACCTCGGCGTCGTGACGTCTGTTGCTTCGCTCGTCATGGCGCTCGCCCAGGACAAGCCCGATGTGTACAAAAAATGCTACGGCCGGGCCGTGTTCAGGTTAAAAGCAATCTTGCTCGACCGTCAGATCCAGCCGGATTACTTGTACTACAAAGTCCCGAATCCGTGGCTGCAAGTCAAACTACTGCGGCTTTTGCAATACTACCCGGCGTCGGACGACCCCGACGCGGTAGCCGGACTCGTCGACGTGTTGCAATTCATTCTCGAGACCGCTGCCGAGCCGTCGCGCAACGTGCAGCAGTCGAACGCGCAAAACGCGGTCCTGTTCGAAGCGATCAATCTCGCGATCCACATCGACGTGAGCGCCAGCTTGATGGACAGGATCGTGAGCAAGCTCGGCGTGTTTATTTCGTCGCGCGAGACGAACTTGCGGTATCTGGGATTGGACGCCATGGCGCACCTGGCCGCGCGTACGGTCGACTTGAGCCCCATTCGCGCCCACCAGACGACGATTCTGAACTCGCTCCGGGACAGGGACATTTCGGTCCGCCGCAAAGGCCTGGACTTGCTGTACAGCATGTGCGGATCCCAAAACGCAGCCACGATCGTGGCCGAACTGCTCAAGTATCTCGAGGTCGCCGATTACGCGATTCGGGAGGACATGGTCATCAAGCTCGCGATCCTTACCGAAAAGCACGCGACCGAGTACAAGTGGTACATTGATACTATTCTCAAGCTGATCTCGGTCGCCGGCGACTACGTGTCGGACGAAGTATGGCAGCGGGCAGTGCAGATCGTGATTAACAACGAGGACCTGCAGCCGTATGCCGCACATACGTTGTTGCAGTACCTCAAGGGCCCGACGTATTATGAGGCGATGGTCAAGATTGGCGGCTACGTGCTCGGCGAGTTTGGCCACCTGATTGCCGACACCCAGGGATGCACGCCGATCGAGCAGTTCCTGGCCCTGCAAGACAAGTTCCCGTCGTGCTCGGCGTTCACGAAAGCGCTGTTGCTGTCGACGTACATCAAGTTTGTCAACTTGTTTCCCGAAATCAAGCCCCAGCTAGTGCACGTCTTTCAGGCCTACTCGCGCAGTCTGGACTCGGAACTGCAGCAGCGCGCGTGCGAGTATTTGATTCTCGCGACCCTGCCGTCGGATGACCTGCTGAGGACCTTGTGCGATGAGATGCCGCCGTTCCCGGAACGCACGTCCGCACTGCTGTCCAAGATTCATGAGAAGCAAGGCAGAGGCGAGGATCGCCGGACATGGTTTATTGGCGGAAAGACAGGCGCTGCTGATACCGAGGCTTTGATCGAGGGGTTTTGATCCAATGATTACAGATTAGATATTATGAATGCCAGACTATGCTTAAAAAAAACGCCCATATATGCCATGCCCCTAAAACACCAAATTCCCACCCACTGTCCGGTTTTTTTTTTTGATTCTATGAGCTCTTTTTCGGCGGCCGCGCGCCAAAAATATTACTGCCGACGCGAACGTTAGTCGATCCCTGCTTGATCGCGTCCTCAAAGTCGTCGGACATGCCCATGCTGAGCTCGAGCCCATCCACGCCGACCTCGGCCTCGACCAGCCGCTTGGTCTCCATGAGAGCCGCGAAATCGGGGTTCTGTTCGCCGTCGGCGGCAGCACGCGATCGTGCTATCGACCCGATCGTCATGAGCCCAAGCAGTTTCAACCGGGGACACTGGCCAACAATGTACCGGGCAACCTCAACCGTGTCCTTTCCCGGCGCGGCACCGCTCTTGGACTCCTCGCCGGACGTGTTGACCTGGATAAACACGTTCAGCATGTCCCATTCGTCGCTCCTGGCGTCGTTCAACTTGCGCGCCTTCTTCACGGCGTCGACGGTCTCGACAGCGAACAAGTTCGGGATCGAAGCTAACGTCGCGCACTTGTTGGACTGCAGCGAGCCAATAAAGTGCCAGTGAATGTCACTCGGCAGCTGGGCCGCTTTGTCGACAAGTTCCTGCACGTAGTTCTCGCCGAAATGCCGCTGGTCCGCGGCCGTGTACAGAGCCAGCACGTCCGACGCTGGTTTCAGCTTCGACACGGCCACGAGCCGCGGGACTGGCGCGGTCGACGACTGCGTGACGGCGGCAATCCGAGCCGTCACGGACGACAGCGCGTTCGTGAGCGTTAGCACGCGGTCGGGAGTCGCGGGCGCGGCGGCCGCGACCGGGCTTGCCATGCTTGCTAATAAACGTATGTATTTTGTGCGCGCGGTTCGTCGGACACTGTCAGCGGGCGGCATTCATCGACCCTATTTAAAATTTCGTCAGTTCGGTCTTCTCATCTGCCATGCTCAGATACGCAGACAGCGAAAACGCGTGAGGACCGGCAAACATGGATGATTCAGAAGCACTTTTTTCGAATATTGAGGTGTAATCATAATATTTTCATGATTAGCATGGAAAAAGCAGTTTTGGATTCATCAGACGACGGGAATTCCAAAAGATGCGTCCTCACGCGTCGTGAATGTAGGGAAAGTAGCAAGTATACTTACAATCTACGCCCGTGCTGATAATGTGGAAGAAGGCGGGACCTACAATTCAATCGTTAATACCGCATTGTAATAGGCATGAAGAAATAAATAACCAGATGGAAATAAGGTGATCAGTTATGGAAACATGTCCGCATTGTATAACTTGGAATTTGATAGTACTTTAAACATCATGCTCGCCACTAACGATGGTGAAATTTTTTTTTCTTACATACGTAACAGACTCCGCCAAAAAAAAAAAAAAGGCCGCTCCTAGTGAACAGATAATTAGCATTCGATCACGGTAAAACAAGCGACAGGCTAAACAAGATCAATTTTTGAACATTCGAGTGGCCAAGGTCAGATATTCCGTGTGTTTGGCTTGGAGTCGAATCATCAAAAGTTACCGGGTTAATGGACTTTATTATGATTGGGGCGACAAAGGTTCATCACGTTGGTCACTGTTCATGTATTGATCTTATCCGTGCGATGTAAATGCAAACTTACCTGCTGGTTGGAACGGGTGTTGGTTGAGGGGGGAGGGATCAATAGAACGGGGGGGTGAAAAAATGTTTTTGTATTTTAACCCGTGGGCGCCCACCAAACGGCGTGACAAGTTTGGCAGCGAACCCTGGCCGCGAACCCTGAACTCGTTATCGACGTAAATGAAACGTAATTACTGGACGATCGCAGCAATGTTTCTATCATAATATACACATAAAGTACATAATGTGTTACAAAACTCCATGCGACCAATAACCAAACCATGCCCGTTTTAAGTAACCCAAAAACATACAAACTATATATACAAACATTACATTACATCGCCTTAATGCGCTCGAGTTCGGCTGGGGGGATATCTGTGTCCGTCAAATCGACACCGACCAGGTTGTCTGCGCCCCGCGCTTCGATAGCTTTCGACAGTATCGCCCATTCGGAATTTTTCCGTCTAATGCCTGACAAATCCACCTTCTCGAGACTTTTGTTCATAGCGATCAAATAACAGACCGATTTCCAGCCTGCAGCATTCAGCTTCGTATTAGCCAGGGTCAGAAATTCAAGGGATTTCGACGAGACGAGGGATGCCATTAGTGGCTTGACCATGTCGTCGGCCAGCGCGACATTGTCCATGTGAAAGTTCTCGACCGGGACACAGGCGAGAAAGTCGGCGAGGGCTTGAACTTGTGCGTATGCGGGAGGGTCGCGGCCATCAGCCGACAGCCGGACGGATTCGACCGACTCGGTGTGACCTCTGATCTGGTCGTAATAGAGATCGAGCGGACGTAGCTCTCGCAACTTGCAGCATCGGACATAGACGGAGCCGAGATCAGGAGCGGCCGAGACCGATGATTCACTGGTCTCATCCGAGCTCGAATTCGAACTCGAACTCGAAGTAGACGCCACGCTCGGCCGACGGTCCGAGTCGCTGGATTGCGACGACGCAGCAGACGACTGACAGCCATTGCCCGGTTCGTCGACAGTGGCGAGCGACGCGCTACGGATGGTCGACATGACTCCTTTGGGAATTTCAACTGGTCCATCGAGGAACAAAATCGCCTTGTCAGGGACACATGGCTTCGCGACGCACCTGCTACCGTCAAGACCGGCGACGGCTGCTTTGGCGTCGAGCGAGGTAGGAGACGAGCCCGAGCGACTATTGACGGCGGCCGCGATGGCCTGACGCTTCCGCTCGAGCACGGCTTCTTGATGCTTTATTGCCCTGCGAATCTGGATGTACAGAGGCTCCTTACTTATAGTTTCATCGTCGATTTCGTCGACTCTGAAGGCGACGCGCTTCATTTTCATGCATCGCAATTCATTCACAGGACAGACAGGTCTGCTGGTGTTTTTGTTGAACACGACCCGGCGACACTCTGAAGACGGCCCGTGGCTGCGAGAAGAAGACGACATGCGACGCAAACTGGAGAAGAACCCGGGCTTGGGCTCCACGGGCTCGACTGGGGAGACCTGAGGCGAGACTAGTGTCGAGGCCGACTCAGTCTCAGGCTCGTGCTTGTCGACAGAATTACGGCGTGAGTTGGCCAGCTGACCCACTGCCGACTCAGTAGCTGGCGTCGACGAGTGGGTCGAGAACTTGTGAGAGATGTTGTGGATCCAGGACAATCGGCGGGTAGGTGCGGACGGTTGTGGGCGAGGCGACGCGGGTTTCTCTGGCTCTGCAGGAATCGATCATGTTAGTCGTGCGGCTTAAGCGCTGCTAACAACGATAAACGTACGGTCGGAGATCATGTAGGAGGACTGCCATAGCTGGGACGGCTGAGAGTGGAGAGTAGAGGACATTTGGTATGATTGGGAAGGAAGGCGGATAGAAGGGCATGAGAATGGCAGGCGGCGGCATGTTATTTATGGCGACGGGGTCGTGTGTCGCAAGCGAGAGCGGGCGAGTGGAATTCGAAGCACCAAAAACCTTCAGCGCGCACAATAGGCGGCGGGGACGGGGGGCTTAGGGCTAGGGCATCATGATGTCAGTTGCGGCCACGGCAGCGCAGCGGCTGATCAGCTCACTCACTGCGAGCCACCGATCAATCCACCAGCTGGCCAAGCAATTGCCTTATTGTTCTTCCACAATCTGCATACTCTCGTCAACCGCCTTTGACGACGCCACTACTGTTTGTTACGAAGTGCCACAACTGCATACAGATGTATCCAGTGCCGCTGCTGTTTGTCCGCCTCTGGCCCGGCCTCGCTGCAAAAAAGTGCGGGGGAGAGGGCCCGCTGTCGGGCAAATGCACGTGACGGTTGAGTCCGATCAGCGGATTCCTGGTCACAGATCACGCGCAGATATCTGGCGGATCACGCCAGGGCAAGTTCTGCGGCTGCGCCCAAATACGGTTTGTCGCGATTGCTATGGGATGATTGGATTATGATATGCCCGCGTGTGTGATAATAATTGTTTATCACCACATCACGGCGTATCGTCCCGGTGCTTATCGCTGTCACTGTTCGCGTCCGGCGGCCCTGACCGATATATGTAATATGTTAGCCCGTAATTTCGTCTTAGACGACCGTGCGTGCGTCTTCGCCTCTATAAATTCTGTCTGCTCGAATGAAAATATTGCATGCTAGTCTATAGTTTGTTGCCTACGATAATGTGCTAGCGCCGCGACCTGCAACCGATGAGCGCCACAGATGGCTGGCTCGCACAACGCCGGCCAACTACACTAGACTGCGCTGTGCAGCAATGCGCACGCCTCTTAATAGATCTCGTCACAATAGTCAACCACTCACTACTATCACCCATGCCAACGGTGATCGGCAACGGTGCGAAACGTGGGATGTCGTAACCTCATGGATTATTTATTGTACAGATAATTAAATGCAACACACGCGCCACCCAAAACAAATGCATCAAACACGATAGTATATCCCAAACAAAATTTGCTGTCCCCTATTGATCCCGAACCCATCCTACAGTGTGTATGTATATATAACAGAACTATTATCACAAAGTGATCATAATAGTGATGCGCCAAAGGCTAGCCGGACGATATGACATTTGCTAGCGACCGGCCGTAATGTGATTCACGTCGGCGGCGGAGAATTACTTCATGTTTGTGAAATCGACCTCGCCGTCCCGGAGACTGTTCTCCGTCTCCGCGCGGGAGCAAGTGCATTCATGCGCACGTCGCTTGCCTGGACGACAACCGTTAGCTCGCGCGACCCCTTGACGATGCAACATCCCAAAGAATCAGACTTACCGCATGAGCAGGTAGCGCCGTCGACCGTGTTCTCGGTAGCCGCCTTGGAGCAGACACATTCCCTTGCTGGTCGCGCCCCGCACGAGCATCGTGCCTCCTGAGCACAAACGCAAACACCGTTGGATTTTCCGCAGCAAGCCATTGTGACTGTAATACAAGTAATGAAGTTGAATAAGGCGGGAAGTCGAGATCTTGCGTTGACGATATTGAACGAAGCAATAGATTGGGGCGGGCGAGCAACTTTATAGAACAAATGGCATCGAGATATGGGGCGGAAGTCGGCGTGGCGTGGTGGCTGGTGCTTACTATTATGAGCCCCCTCATTGGCTCCAACTACTATGTGGCGCGGGCAAGCCAATCATGGCGAGAGTAATTACACGTAATCAAAGCCACGCCAACCAACCACAGCACAGCTAATTCCGCCCAAAGTTTGCAAAACTAGCTGCGGCTCGACCAATCCACCACCATTCGCAGACACTGCTTTGTTATCTGATCTCGATAATCACCGCTTCTGTGATTGGTGCCAGCGACTGCTCATGTATGCTATCATACCGAATGGTTAACGGCTTGCATAATATCGAGACATGCTCCGTTAATCCAATTTCAGATATCCCGCATGTCTTATCTATCCGTTGACGGTTTGTTGGCTGTGCGTCCGAGTTTATAAATTGATCATCGTGAATAATATAACGGACCTACTCAAAACGGGAATAGTGAGCCTACGCATATTCATTAAACACGGTGCGGATCCTAGGTACGACCGGCCGTATCCAAACTGTCAGATAAAATTGACAAACCGCATCGGTTTCGGAATGGCACGATTACTTGTGGACATGATCTGATAACAAGCCAGTGGCCATCGCCGCCTCCTGAAAATTATCAGATCTTAGTGACGAATCGTGCCACAATGACACGCAAAATCATTTGCATTCGTTTTAAATCCGTAATACACCTCTTACCCCCAGCAAAGGAACAGCGCGCCAGCACAAAACCAAAGCAAACCAATGCAGATATCAATAGACTACTATACAATATCATGTCGTCCATTCTCTCTCATTTATTCTTGATATCGTCGAAAAATGTCTTGACGTCCTGCTCAGACACTATCTTGCCCTGCTCAGCAAACGGCTTCAAGAACGACGCGAGCTTAGTCTTGACCTTGTTGTACGCGTATAGACCTTCCATGGCGCTGATATGGGGCATTGAATTCAGTGCACGCGTTCCCGCTTCTAAGAGTGAGGATGCTGGTAGCATGCAGTTAGCGATTTCCTCGTGCACTACAGACAGATGAAGAACGGACTTACTTTCGTCTTCGTCTTGCGGGGGCTCATATGTGATTTCCTCGTCTTTCAACATCGGAAACCGATCCAGAAATTTTAAACATTCTGCGCACCGGCAAATGTTCTGACGCCATCCCTCAACTAGGAATAACGAGAATACTTCAGCTGCTGGAATCCCCGTCGGCATCTTGCACGTCGGATGCTCATCTACGGACGATGCCGTGGTGGATGTGCTGGATATATGCGACGACGTAGACGAAGTCGATGACAACGAACCAACTAAAGAGTCGTCACGCACGTCGGAATCGTGGTCCAGGTCAACTCGTTTGGCATTCTGCGCTATCGCCTCCGAATCCTCCAAGACTCTCTTCAGTCCATTTAATTCACGGACATGTGCAGCCGTGCTAGCATCACCGTGCTTCGTTCGCAATACTGCTTCCATCGCGACACCATTCCATCCCGCCCATCGCCCAAGGAACTTCCGATGCTTCTCTACACATTTCCAGCAAATAAACGCCTCAAACAGACTCTCGTCCGGGAACCCAGGAGGCGGAACGTGGTCTTCGCCATCTTCCTCGTCATCGGAAGCGGACCCACGGACCTCACCCGTGAGTTCCGGCAGCAAGTTAATTCCCGTTGGATGGCCCTTTGGCGACGAAGGTTCTTTCGTCTTGGTTGACGGCGACGAGGACGTGTTGAATTCAGAGTAATCGATAGGGTACAGCTTGACGCCAGTCGGGTGCCCGGACGGCGACTTCGGCTCTGTCTTGTTCGGCACGTCGTCTCCTATTTCTGAACTATCAATCTCCGTCGTATCAATAGCGTCGATCACGACTTTGGTTGGATGGCCCTTTGGAGACGGCGGCATCTTGTTTGCGCGTTCTGGCGATATATGCAATAGATCTGCGCCGGTAGGATGTCCCCGCGGTGCCTTTGGCAGCTTCGGAGTTGATTCAACAGGAGGGAATGGGAGACCCAAAATGCACTCCTCGTGATACCAATCTTCGTTGCAAACGTCGCCTAGCAAGCACTGATACATTGTCCCTTTTTCCGTCTCTGGGTTGTATTTCGAGTTGCAAGAACAGAAGCGGCCCTCAAAGTTGTGATCATATCTACCATCGCTTAGCTTCATTTACATGATCGTGCCAAATTGTCTTGCTCATACCTGTTGCTACTTGACGGGATATCCAACTCATTGAAATTCTTCCGTAAATTGCATCCGCCAAAGGCACTCATCCGGGTAGTTCCACAATCACACGTGAAATTCCGCTTGTTGAACAACTCTACCAGATCATGATCCGAGTGGCACTGTATGCTGCACGAGTAACATACCCCGGCAGCCTTACTGCCTTTTGACTTCTCGTTACAGGTGAGGCACGCGTACACAGGCTGACGCAGCGCGCCGTCGAAATAGGTGCAATGTGTTGGATCGTACGGCAGCGCGTCACGCGCGTCGTGTTCCCTGCAGGAGCGTTAGTGTGCGAATCCCGATGATCTTAGAGACTTCTTACAGTTGTTGCTGCGTCTCGATATAATCCAACGCCGTGATGGATTCTGGGCTCCCTGCAGACTCTGACACTGACATTGCGCTGTGATTGATGCCAAATTAATGGAAGGCGACGGATTTCCTGGTCGCTAGATGTCGCGTCTATCGAAGGTGCGAAGTCGCGAGCAATAAGCGTTCCACGAGGTGACACAAGTCACCCTACTCTAATGCGGATGACACCGGCGCGCACTAACTGACGCGTCAAATTGGGAACGCGCGACGCGTCGTAAATTGGATTTTAGTGCGTGAACGCCGCAACTAATTAACCCCCTGCCTTCGCATGACCTCGATAATTCACCCAACTCAGCCAAACCTAGTCACTCATCGACTTTTACACAGAGAATTAATTATTCCAGTATTTTATTACAGTAGTGAGAGGTAAATGTCGTCAAGGAAAAGACAAGCGACGAACGGCTCAGATTCGGGGGACGACAATCTGCCATCGGCTCCACCATCGTCGCTCCCACCGTCGTCACCCCCTCCACTACCATTTGAAGACGAGTTAGATGACAATGAACTCGATAGGGACGATTTAATTGACGATCTAGATGAGCAGGCCGAGGAGGAAAATGGTATCGACTTATTCGGCGACAACTTAGAGCGGTAAAAACAGGATGTGCCATGGCTAAAAGTATGAAATGCTAAGATGTGACTAGTGATTACGCGAATCTTGATCAGAATAATACCTATAATCTCGGGGCTCGCGATATTGATGATGACGATTATGAGGATATGGAGATCGATGATCGACGTCAGATTGATGAACTGCTCAATCGTCGTGACAGGGTGCTGCGGCAACGCCGTGGGCTTCCGGATGCATTTTTGGATGGTAGGCCGATTTCACTTGATGAATGAAGCGACGACGCTAATGCATGTACGTAGATGATGATATGGACCTCGAACTTCCAACCCATCGTCGTCGACGAAATGCGTACGATGAGGATCCAGACTTGTCGGACGAGGACCCGTTGATGGAAGAAATCTCCCTCAATGCACTCATGGACGTGAAGGCACCTTCTATTGCAGAATGGGTTACCCAACCAGCTGTGCACCGTTCGATCGGCCGCGAATTTAAGAACTTCCTATTTGAATACATCGACGAGAACGGCCGGTCCGTCTACGGTGCTCGCATTCGAACTCTCGGTGAAATCAACAGCGAGTCTCTCGAAGTCAGCTACAAGCACCTCCTCGAAGCCAAGTCCGTGCTCGCACGATTTGTCCTTTTTGCTCCGGCTGAAATGTTGAAGATTTTCGATGTCGTCGCAATGGAAGTCACAGAACTACATTATCCGGATTATTCCCGGATTCACCTCGAGATCCATGTTCGCATTTCTGACGTACCCAACGTACGCCCGCTGCGGGAGTTGCGCGAGGTGCATTTGAATAATTTGGTGTGCGTTACTGGGGTCGTGACTAGACGCACGGGTGTCTTCCCTCAGTTAAAGTACGTCAAGTTCAATTGTACGAAGTGTAACGTCGTGCTCGGCCCGTTTTTCCAGGAGTCGGACACCGAAGTGAAGGTATCGTTCTGCCACAACTGCCAGGCAAAGTCCGGGTTTACTATCAACACCGAAAAAACCGTCTACAGAAACTATCAGAAGATCACTTTGCAGGAATCCCCGGGTACGGTTCCTGCTGGCCGTCTTCCGCGACACCGAGAGGTAATTTTGTTGTGGGATCTGATCGACAGCGCGAAACCGGGTGAAGAGGTCGAGGTTACTGGTATTTACAAGAACTCTTATGACGGCCAGCTCAACGCAAAGAATGGTTTCCCTGTCTTTGCAACGATTATCGAGGCAAACCTTGTTCAACGTCGTGACTCTCGTGGCGACGGTAAGGGATGGACTGAGGAGGACGAGAGATTAATCAGACAACTCTCAAAACAGCCAAATATCGCGGACAAGATAATTGCATCGATTGCGCCTAGTATATACGGCCACGAAGACATCAAAACTGCCATTGCGTGCTCGCTATTTGGGGGTGTTGCGAAGGACATTAATGGCAAGCACTCTATCCGCGGTGACATCAACGTCCTTCTACTCGGTGACCCAGGCACTGCAAAGTCCCAGTTCCTGAAATATGCTGAGAAGACCGCTCATCGTGCGGTCTTTGCTACTGGCCAAGGTGCATCCGCAGTCGGTCTCACGGCCTCGGTCCGCCGAGACCCGATCACCAACGAATGGACTCTCGAAGGCGGTGCGTTGGTGTTGGCAGACAAGGGCGTTTGCTTAATCGACGAGTTCGACAAGATGAATGACCAAGACCGGACCTCAATCCACGAGGCAATGGAGCAACAAAGCATTTCGATTTCCAAAGCGGGTATCGTCACCACTCTGCAGGCGCGCTGCGCAATTATGGCCGCAGCGAATCCCAACGGCGGAAGATACAACTCGACCGTCCCGTTTGCGCAGAATGTGAACTTGACCGAGCCCATTTTGTCGCGATTTGACATTCTGTGTGTTGTGCGGGATCTGGTGGACCCGGATACGGATGCCCGGCTGGCCAAGTTCGTTATTGAGTCGCATGGGCGGTCGCATCCTGGCAACGAGGAAGAGGACGAGGAGGATGCTAATGAAGTTTTGGAGAACGCGCCATTGCAGTCTCAGAACGATAGCTCGAATGCCGGAGAGTCGGATGCATTCAATTCGTCACCACGGGAGCCAATCGCACCTATATCACAGGATCTGCTCGCAAAGTACATTCACTACGCCAAGGATCGAGTTAGACCAAAACTGCATCATATGGACAAAGACAAGATTTCGAAACTCTACGCAGACATGCGCCGCGAAAGTTTGGCCACGGGTAGCTACCCAATCACGGTTCGTCATCTCGAGTCTATACTCCGGTTATCAGAGTCGTTCGCAAAGATGAGGTTGTCAGAGTACGTCTCTGCATACGACATTGATCGCGCGATTAGAGTCACAATACAGTCGTTTGTTGGCGCACAGAAAGTCAGTGCGAAGAAGAGTCTCCAGAGAAGCTTTATGAAGTATATTTTGCCTTCTGGCGCTAGCGGGAGTCGCCGCGGAAACACGGCTACGGGCGACGAATTCGATGAATAGTAGATGTGGTTCTAGACTTGCGGTGTTATAGATGGGCGAATTGTATTAACGGTCGAATTGTGAAACTATGTATCATGTATATTTGTGCTAAATTTGTGAATTTACGGTTCGGGAGTAGTTAGCGCTATATTGACCGGTTTAACGTTCTGTCTGTCTGTCGTCTTTGCTATATTAATATAAAATCGCATTACGAAGAACAAATCCTAGAATACATAACTAAAGTCGAATGGGCCAACGACTAATAGCATTAAACTAACGAACGAAAAACAAATAACGCTGCGTTGCTCCCTAGTCTCCATACCAATCCAAAACCTGTCAATAACCACCATTTGTACCGATATACACCATTGTTACCACCTGTTACACTATATATCAAACAAAACAAATGCGAGAAAATAATACATGTCCAGAAAAAATGTCTAGCGCCATAATTAAAACAAACGACGAAAAGGCTACGTTGATGGCAAACCAGCAGCCGCAAACTTATGCGCGACGTGATATAACCCGTTTGCCTACGTCAACTTATTGCCACAATACCCGTAATAGCAAACACCAGAGGAAACTAAGAAGCAAAAGGGTTTGTGCTAAAAATACATAGGGTAGCTGATGTGCAAAACTATTATAGTTCACTCGTCCATCTCCAAATCGCCGACAATCTCCTCCTCGGACTCGTAATCTTCCATTTCATCGGAAATATTTCCATTCTCATGCCGCGAATTACGTCTCGATGATTGCAAGTGGTACGAGTGCCGAGTTCCCTTCAAGAACAAGTATGCGACTCGTTTGCGACGCTTGTTGAAAAAGAACCACATCATAGACCATATTGTTCCGGGCTCATCCGCCAGAAACGACGGCGACGGCGTATGACTATAGATGACGCAATCCTAGGTCCCTGCTCAGTTCGAGTCTCTTTTGGTCTGTCCAATATGTACATACCTTCAAGTCAATATGGCTGTCCACTATTTCCCACAATCTCGGGGGAACTGGCATACCCACTCCAAACAGAGTATTATTAAACGCATTAACAACCTGGTTAGCACTCCGCTCCCGCTTAAAGTCAACAGGCCGTAAAGACGAGAAATCATGATCTGGGTGACTCGCGTTCAAAACAGCGATAAGGTACGCGAAGGTTCGTCGGGACGAAACTTGGTCGAGAGGACCGAACGGGGATGATCCCAGAGATGACCCAGCTAAAAGGGACGACGATAGGGTGTTTTCGGACGACCTTGAGAGCATTCCGCGTTCTGTAGGAGGAGAGAAGGATGGCGGACTAAGAGATGATGACAGCATGAGATTGTCTTGGTACATGGAATTTAGTTGCTTGTCGATGGACTTGTATAGCTTCTTATCGCCTCCCGCAGCCTTGGTAGTGTACAGATCGCAGCCGCCAACAACCTTGCAATCAGGTGTATCAAACTCCAGAGCGGAATTAATTAATTCCAGGTCCTGTATTTCCACGAACTAACACTACGTTAGTGGCGATTCTGCGACATCATAAGCGTGAATGAAGCATCCGAGTTGGATATCGGGAGCGTCATATCGACGAAACGGAAGTCACAACTACGCGAAGTAAGAATGAGGAGCAGAGCATACCTTCATAGTAACAATCGGACAACTTCGATTTCAGCGCGAGATGATAAAGGCTAGGATGGATGCTGCCGAATACAACTGGGACGCAACATTGATCTAGTGGGTGAGAACGAGCGGAGGCTGAGAGTCCAGCGCTGCCGAAGACGCGATGACCAAGAGCGGCGTGCAGCTGCCAATAGCAACTGCGCGCGGGCCATGCCAGAATCCGCTGGCGCTGTGGGCTAGGGTTTCCGCGAACAATCGCACCCAACGCGCAAAACTGCGGTTCTGTTACAGTTTGACGTTTCAATGTGGCATTCGTAAAAGTCAGTATTTCACGCACGTGGTCGTGGTCTATCGTTCAAAATCCGAACTTTAACAAGCTTGTGACTTTTCGATCGATCGACGAGGTCGGGCACTAGTAGCCAATCGTCCCACGCAGCCCCCGCTAGATGTGGTTCTTAACCAACCTCCCCCTGAACGAACTTCTACTCGTTCACAATCCCCTGATCCAAGCAGCCACTGCGGCGTCTACCATCCATGGCTGGCGACGCCTACGCTCATGTGCCAGGCGGTGGTCTCCGTCTGAAAGGCGGAAAAGTCGAGAAGAAAAAAAAGAAGACATCCCACAAAGACAAACAACCGACTGAGTCAGCCAGTTCAAGTTCGCATGATGCCCCTCAGAGTGATTCGACCACGACGGAACCCATTCAGTCAACCCCTCAAGTAGACAATAAGACCGAAGCGGAGCGCAAATTTGAAGAAATTCAGCGAAAGAGAGTAAGAATATCATTCTTAACGACGTGGGAGTCACGGCTGATTGAATTGCAGTTGGAGAAAATGCTAGAGAAGAAAGCGTCAAAGTCACACCGGGAGGAAGTTGAGGAGTACAACAAGTATCTTAGCGGACTCACCGACCACAACGACATGCCAAAGGTATGATTGATTGCATGATTACAATTCCGATTCATGAAGGCTAACAATTGCCAGATCGGACCCGGCTAAGTTAATCGCCATTACATGAATAACGGAACGCAGGTATGATTTTGGGTTGCTATGAACGCTTGTAATAGATTAATTGCATGAGATTTGGATATGAATGCATGTAGTCCAAGTCACTGTATGGTCAATATCATACGCCCCGTTATGTGTTCAGTTGTTCTAAACGTTGCTGCTCTATGCAAACGCATCCTCAAAGTAGTCAATTCTTTTCCCACCTGAGTCGTCCAAATTGGCAATGACAGCTGACCGCGCCTCGTCAACCATCCTGGCTGGCCCGCATGCAAACACTGCCAGGCTGTTTGAATCATGACTCATCGAGTCGCGAATAATACTTGATATACGGGGTCTATAATAATGGAAATGTACCGTTGAAGGAATGAATTTATCAAACAGCTGTCCAGACTTGCCGTTGCTGTCGCCGCAGTCGTCGAATAATGGTTCCTTGTAAAGTCTGTCATCATCATCGAAATCCATTTCAAAGATAGTCCTGCAATCTGAGAGCGTGCTCTTATCATCACTAGCTTCCTCAAATTGAACTATGTCCATTTTGTCTCTCGCGGCCTCCATTTCTCCTGACGTGACGAAAACGTGAACTTCAATAAAGTCATTTTCGGCAACATGTCTCAACTGAGAAGCAATCCAGCTCACGCTTTCTTTCTCTTTAACCGCCCAGACCAAGGCAACCTGCTGCTGTCGTCCTTTACGCTTAAGATGCAAGGCATACGAAATTACTGTCGTAATTCCTATACCACCTGCCAGAAGCAAGACAGATTCATATTTTTCGAGAGCGTGTGATATTCCATATGGTCCTTCCAGCCAAATTCGGGCTCGATGCGTATCCCGGTCAACGGCATATCCATGCAACCTGGCCGTGACACCCCGTCGGCGTTTAGCGATGAAGATGTACCGATTGTCACGTGCCTCAGCAGCACTGAACGGGTTTGATTGCCAAAAATTGAAACGCAAGATATAGAGGCACGCATATTGGCCCGGGCGATAGTTGAACGGGATGAGTGGTTTGATGATGATTTGGGTCGCGTCTGCGTTGGCGTGGATTTCCGCTCTGCCAGTAAGATTACCAGATAGAACACGAAGCAGACGAAGTAGGCGGTCGAAGGCATAAATCGCGACCGCACCATATAGAGGGTAGACGAACGCATAGCTGGAGAGATGTTGCCACAGTCCGACGAAGAAAATGATTGCCAATCCAAGATGCAGGGTGAGAAAGATCTCATACCAAAATTGCTGAAATACATAGAGCGCTTGTATCATAATCATGCAACTCGCAACTGCAGCCTTTGATTTGTTAGCAGTCCAGAGAGGACGAGAGCAATAAAATGCTCACCAATATTCCAAACACATTACTTCTGTGAAGAATGACCGCGTGGTATTCTGAATGGCCGCCAGAGTGCAAGAGATACGCTGAAATGGCAATAGTATGGATTATAGAGTCCAGGACTAGTATCTGTTTGCCAGTTAGTGTCAAGCATAAAGGAGAACAATTAGATTGACCGTACCCGCGCCGTCCAACGATGAAACAGCTTGTATGTATCATTCGACCACCCAGTCATTCGCGTGAGCAAAGAATTTCTGCCAGCAAATTGCAGTAGCGGAACCATTAGAGTGACCGCCATAATGCCAGACCTATTCGCTGCATATAATGCTGCTTGTGATGTCTCATCTATGACCGACGATGCCGCCTCAGTGACATTAAACTCTGCCACCAGAAATATGAGATTGAGTACAATGAAGATCGCGCATGAATATGCTTGCCACCGCAAAGGGATAGTGGTCAGTGGAATCCCACAGATCAACACCGGCTCCACATGCCTATATCCAAATAGCGCCGGTAGGATAACATGTTTCTGAATAGACGCAGAGAGCCTTCCCCGTTTCCCGAGTCGAGAATGACACATGCGATAGTAAAGTTTCGAACAACAACTGATCGCCATGAGTAGTGCCCAGTAAGCTGCCAGGATGGCTCTTTGTATAGTGTTAGCACACAAATTCCTGACTGCTCGATAACAGATGTTCAGACTGACCCAAAAATCTTGCTACTCCTTGAATTCCTGGCTTTTGCGTCCTGATACGCATGCCACGCCGAAAATTTCTCCCAAGAGATATTAACCGCCGTATCCAGTGAATCGTCTCTCGTCAGAGCTTCCTGCTCACTGACATTACTGTCCACTGCTGCAATGTATACATCGTCATAACTGGTGTTACTGCCGCAAGTGGGTAGCTTGCATATTTGTCTGAATGATTTCCAAGCAGCTAGCCGTTCTTTCACACTGCAATGTGCTATACATAATGTGTAGGATTCTGTGTATGCGAGGCTGGAGCAGCATGTTGTTTTGCTATCAAGCAGGCAGCCCTCGAGTTTGAACTGCCGAAGATAGGCCGTACATGTCCTTTCGCAAAGACTAGATGCAGCAAGTGTCGGAACTAAGAGCGCTGATATGACAATGAGTGAGCAATGTTCCCGCATTGTTCGTGTGAGCGCTCAAGTGGAGGTTCAGTTATAGATAAACAAGGAGCGATGTCTGTTGACAGAGATTTTGCCAGATCGTATGGTTCAGCTACTGAATTGCGTCCATCGACATCATTAGCTGCAGCCAGACAATGGTGATACAGCTCAGAGAAATGAGCAGAACTCTCTTGCATAATCTCTGCTGGCCAATACCGGCGCGCAAGTTTGCCGGTCAATGTCTGACGAGACAGGGGCCACGCTTGTATTTGGGGCTGCGCTAGGTCTAAGTTGCATCAAGAAAAGGGTAGCAGAGGCAACGGAGCTAATGACTTCTTGAAAGTCTATTAGCGTTAGTCCCGCGCTTATTTAGCTTAATGCCCCCGTAGCTCACGCATGAGCTTCTGGACAGGCTGACCGAGGCGCTCGTGTTCTTGCTTAGAACAGAGCTGATTCTCCCTAGTGCAAGCATCCAACGACTTAATACTTATTGAGACTGCGTGACAATGGCAATTTTGCCAGGATAATCCTGATTAAGCTGTCTGCTCTTTAACACATCTTGCATGCTGGTGAACGCCGATTCCTGTAATATTCGCCACTGTAGAGCACGATGAGTCTCAAGCCAGCGTTCCCGCAATAAATTCCAGACACTTTCGTTTGCCTTTATGCCTTAGGTCAGGACGATCAGACAGGAATTGGGATTGCTTGCCGATATTAGATTTTCGACTTTTTTGTTTGTTTGTAAGCCAGTGTATTTTACATGCTATTGATTTCGTGGTCGTGTAAATTACTATATCTTCGTTGTATTTCTATTCGTCAGTGCCGTCACAGTCTTGTATCGTTCAAAATAACTAAATAGCAAATACAAGATAGTCTGACACAGACGTGGATAGTTTTCCGGTAATTTTTAATCACGTTGGCGGTTATACTTCATATTCTATTGTCAAACTCGACTGGACGGCCACTGGATTATGGGAGATCTTGGGAGATCTCACGAACGCAGAAAATGAGGCAAAGCCCAGAGTCTATTACTACTCTCCGTACCTTCGTTCCTTTCATTCAGTAATGATCTTTGTATCACTTTATTAAAAATAATTACACCAAAATAAACAAATAATAATACAATAATAATAAAAATAAAAAAAGGAAAAAAACCATTCACAAAAACAAATTTCATGATGCCTTGATGAGAGGAGCAGGACGCGAACAATAAGTCAGGGCTAGGGTTTTAGCACTGCGTAGTCAGATTTTTGCTAGCTTGATTTTCAAGGGCATCTGGTGTAGTTGGTTATCACATCCGCTTAGCATGCGGGAGGTCCCCGGTTCGATTCCGGTGTTGTCCAGATTTTTTTTTCCGAGTTTACTGCTTCGATGGATCGCTTTTTTTCTAAAGCATTATCAATAGAAGTTGAGACACTTATAGTCATCACCCTATTTTGTGTCATCCTACCTGCGTGCATGAATTAGGGAATAGCTACATGACGCAAATGTCCGTTTGTTCGGGGAGTAATGAACATATAGGAATCCAATTATCTCATTCAAAATTTCCACAGAATTAAAGGCACGCGTAATGCTTTTGGCTATCTACAATTCTTGAGGTCCCAACTGAATCTTACAAAATCAATAGTACAAACACGTTAATTATCCTAACGCTTCTTCTCGTTTTCCAATCGTGAGTGCAGTAAATATAACGCCATTTCTGAAGAAAGTTAGTGTATGTTGACACCACACACCCATACGGAGGAACTTACGGTTGCATTCCGAAGTACCGGTTATCGTAACTAGGCGCTCATTGCTGTTATCTTGCGGCTCTACAAAAGGATACATGTAAGCTCACGGTCCATGTAGTCAGGTTTATCGCCTACCATTAATCTTGATATTCGAGCCAGATAGTTGACGAATTTCATTGATCTTCGCACCACCCTTTCCGATAATAGCGCCAACCATGTCATTGGGGATATAAATCTGCTGAGTCATTGGCTGACCTGGAAGGGCTTGCTGGGCCTGCTGCTGAGCACTCTGGACTGAAGTTGCTGCCTGCACTGTGGGAACAATAGGTGTGCGCTGCGTAGATTCTTTCGTTGCTGATCTGGGCTCCGGCGTGAGCGCCTGCTCGTCTCCTCTTACATCCACAATACCTAGTTGCGCGGCGTAGTCTGCCCCACTGTAGCCGTTAGGCGAAACACCATACGGATTTACTGGTGTGGCGACGTTCTTCTCGACGTATAGATGCCAGTGATTAACGTGACCAAACGCTCCGCATATAGGCAGTGGATTGTAATATTGCACGTTCGCTAATGCTAGCTTCTCAGACTGATCCAACAGGTGTTGGCAGATCATCAATGCCGCCTGCTGTACTGCGTCCGCATCTCCATGAACAAGCAGAGACCTTTCATTCGAGAGAGGTAGCAGCGTTTCAGAGACTGTTAACGTTGTGCCCGAAGATTCCCTGATCTCTCGTAGTCTTGCACCTGCTTTTCCTATGATTGGTCCCATTGCTTTGTGTGGAATAAGTATCCTCAGACTGTGCTTTTTGGGTTCGATTGCCGTTTGATCCAGCGGTTCATTGAGGATTGTGCGTACTAGCAGCTGGCACGCCTGGAGTATATGGTTAGTCACACAGGTCCAGGATCGCATAAGCCCAGGTCCACTTGCCTTCGCGACGCCTTCCACAGTACCAGTGATCGTGACTATTCGCTCGGCCGCACCTCTTATATTATCACTAAAGCTACATCTCACTGCAGCCAGCTCTCGCACGAGCGTGATATTCTCACCGTTCTTGCCAATCAAAGCAGCAGCCTCGCGACCCGAGACAAGGCATCTCAGAGATACCCACAATGCCTCATTTGAGGGGCCGTTAGATTTCGACGATTTACTCTGTGCACCGTTTCTGTTGCCAGCAACCGACTTCGAGCTGTTGGCAGCCCCGCGGGAAAGTGCCTGTCGTTTAGTCGCGATCGAGGCGTTGTCGTCCGGCGTATGCCGCTTCAAACCCGCTGTGGTTGCCATTGACAGTTGCAATTATTGGACAAACTTCTTGACGCAAATCTTACCAATACACTAAATTAAGATAGCAGTAAGATATGTCGAATATTACAACCGAGGCCGAGTGTCGATGCGCCCACGAGAAGGTTGATTGATGGCGAGATAATGATACGCGCGACTCCGACGCGCCTCAACTGGTAAAATTGACGTCGTGAAGCACAGGGGGTTCCGTTTCGAGTTTCGACACGGCTGGTTCACTCAATGCAAAAATCTGTTGTTCAGGGTTGCCGTGAACTGTACTCTGTAAGGGTTTTGAACCAATTCTCGCTGAGGGAGCCCCCTTCTGCTCGGCATTCGATCCTTCAAGCTCTTCAAGGGTTTGAATAGGAATGCAATTTCGTGTCGCGAAGGACAAGAACACAATTGGGAGACGACACTGGAAGAATGCTTGCGAGCAGTGTATTATAGACAATATGCGGATTGGCATGTATTCCGTAGCAATGCACTCAAAATCAGCTAAATCATCAGCACGAAGCAATCAGAGAATTGGTGTCGCGGCTGCTGTTCACGTTTACTTCTAAAGTCGCACGCTTATTTCTCATTGATGATACGAACGGACACCTAAGTGCAAGACATTCCGATCTTTCGCTTACATTAGTTACTCAATATAATTTGTTTCTATTGTCAGCAGAATACAAAAAGCCGCAGCGATATATCCACATCGATCAGAAAAAAGAGTGGATAAAAATACATATCGTATAATCAACCCTTTAATAAAAAACTAGCGCCATTGTTGATCCCATTAAAATGCCCCACGCAGACAATTGAGAAGTACCTTAAATTCCAAGAAGTTTACAGATTTCCGACATACCTACAACAATCTTGGACTGATTAGAGTCGTTGCTGAACCGCTAGTTGTTGAGACGGGTGAACGAAATGGATCACTACCATTACACATAGACGAGCTTAGTTGTTGTACAGTTGGTCGCAACACTTCCACGGGCAGACTCAGGTCATCCCCCATAGGTGTTCGCATAATCGGAGTCTCAACGGCAACAAAACTATCCTCTTCACCCATAATTTCGACCAAGTTGTTGAATCGTACTGTTCCGGTTTTTTTCGGAGACTCTTGATCTGTCTCTTTAGGACCTGTCGGACTGGGCGCAAATGTAGTCTGAGTCCCTGGTGTCATCTGATCCCAGTCAGAATCAGTCAGATTCGAGCTGTCGATCACTGGTGCGTTGACAACTCGTCCTTGTGTCATAGTGCCAGAAGTGGTATCAGTATTCTTCAGCTTATCGTCCTTTGTCTCATAGACTGATTTGTATTCATCATCGATATACTCATACTCCACTCTTTTGTTGTCTATTGTACTATATAGCTGCTCAATTTGCACAGTGACAGGAACATCAGATTTGATTGTGCGAGTCGATGTCTTCCGTGACCGCGACGCGACAAATGCCCGAACTCTAGACCTCAGCCGTCCAAAAAACGAAGCATCCTCAGCATCCTCAGCATCCACAGTTCTGTTGCTTGTTTTCAGACTCCTAGGCGCTGTAGACACTCTATCAGACTCATCGGGCATGACGGTTTCATCCAGCCCTGTAATACCTGCCATGCTCCTGCTGTCACAGTTCGCAATGCCAGTATCGACATTACCAATGCAGTGACGGAAACCAACCTGTCCAAAACTGTGATGCGGATTACGTACTTTCCGTCGAATGGTCTTTGATGCATAATGAAGTATGCTGCTCACGTGCAACAATTTGCGTGACGGTGAAAGGTCCACACTGCCACCCTCTAGTTTTGAACTTTTTGATTTTGGCGATTCAATCTGGAAATCGTCATCTGAAATATCATGACTGACAGTACTGAGCAAGATGCTATTCGTATTACGGGCAGCTGCACTACCGTCCGAACTCGCGACGGGAATATTCACAAACCCGGAAGTCCGGTCATTAGTGTTAAGCATCGTTGGACTGGGGAGATTAAACTTGACAGATGGTTCGCCATTAGGCTGCAACTGCTGTTGCGGTGACGTCCGTCCCTTTTGTGATAATCTGCGCCACAACGTTGGGGCATCATCACCCCTTTGCGCAGCGTTCGCCTCGGCAACGGAGGCAGCGACAATACTGTTGAGCCTTGCGATCGCCTCTTCTGTGTCGAAGTCCTCGTCTTGTGTCGTGTCCATATCGTCTGCTGCCTGCGTTGTCGGTCCTGCCTTGTCTGCAACCGATACCTGTTCAACTTTGGGCTCTTCTTCCTTCGTCTTGTTTTCAGTACCAATACGGTCCGTAATATGTAACGATCCGCCCGAAAAAAACCTAATTGGGGGGAGCATGGGAGCTCCGGAGGCGGCTGTATTGTCGCCGGCATCGCCATAACGACGCCCTTTGCGATAGCCAAACGTGAGCACACTCTTTATAGTACCGCGACGGCCATCCTGACAATTCCAGCCAGTTTTCTTCACAGACTTTGACAAGATAACCGCTGAGTAAGGACGGACGGGCCTAGCTGGAACACTAGCAGATAGCTGCGCAGCCTGTCCTGCGGTGGATGTAAATGCCTCAATATTCGGTTGTGGTCCCCGCGGCGTAGGAAATCGCGCCCGGATAAAATTTGACTGAGGGTGGAAATAGCCAATCCGAGGATACCTATCTTCATGGCTCCGACGGCCGCGAGGAGACTGGTCGGGTCGGCTGGGAGAAGCATTGCCTACTCGCCCACCGTTGAAATCATCACCGTCAAACGACGATGGCGACGTTGAGCAAGATGATGCCGACGAGGAGCAATCTCTGGGCAGGGCGCCTTGGCGACGCGATGGTACCATCTGGGAAGGTGTCCGGCCCGGTACCTGCTTGCTGTAGAACGAGGCAAGTTTCTGATGAATCCCCATCATGTCGTGACGATAGGCGCTTAGCTCCGTTGTCGCCAGTTATATCCGTCCACAACCGTGGTGCTAAATACCAGAAGCAACGAGTTAGGAATAATTATACGACTCGATGCAAAGCTACACTCAAGTTAAGGCGATGATGGTTAGCAGAACTGGTCAACTTGCCAACGAGTCAGTAAGTTCAGGGGTTACGCACACGACAACGCCGACAGAGATCATCGTGTCAACGACGTAAAGGAAAATTGATCACGTGATTCATATGACCATATATATTACAATACACGATATCTAGGATATCAGTCTTAGACGATATGAGTAATTTTGAATTCATATCATTTATCAGGGGTCAACAACAGCAAAGCAGCAAGAGAAAAGTAGCAAAAGAAAAGTAGCAAGAGCAAATTAGCTAGAGCAAGTATCGCCAACTGAACCATCTGCCCGCAATTCAATCGCGGCGCGACTTTCGAGTCTAATAACGCACGGCGGTGAATGCGGGTATTCTTCGGTTTTTAAAAGGTAGTCTCGGCCGTTGACTGACATCTTAACATTGACTTTGCCCGAACAGATCTTACGACTCTTATTTGCCGCCATTGTCTCGACGGCCAGATGGTCAGGATTAATGCAGGCCGGCTGATGACAGAGGTGGGACGCCTCGTAGCCTCTGCAGAGTAAGTTATAAACATCAACCTCACTGGCGGCAGTTAGAAAACGAATCATTGGCTGGAGACGAAAAGTTACCTCTTGGTTAGATAGCAAACCACGCGATGCGCCCACTGGAAACCGTCTCTAATTAATTTTCTTGGGCTCGTTCTTCCGGGAATGACCGGTAAAAACAGCAGCAGGTCGGATTGAAATGTATCCCTCTCGTGACCACCTTTCTTCTGTGCGAGCTGCCACCCAATGGCTGTAATCACTGCCGGTGGCAGGGATTGGCCGTGATGTCTGCTAGAGTATCCATCCCTAAGTCGCTCAAAGGATTTAATCCACCTTTGCTTATCAATTCGCGTAAGGGGATGATCGATACCGCCGCTAGTGTTTTGCTGATCATGCAAGGGAAGCATGGGGCTAGGTTGCGGTGCAATCCTCGACTCAATCCACTGCCTCGTCATTTCCTGAACTGCGCTTCCGGTGTACTCAAGATGTAGTTAAGAGTTGTAGTCGCGGACGAACGACTTCGTACATCCAGGCCAAGTACAAGTATATACTTCTCTCGGGTTGTCTAAAGTAGCGTTAGCGCTGCCCTCGTGCCCGGTAGAGATCGAGACTCACGATTCAGTTTATGCACTCGCAGGCCGCTCTTGAATTTATACGACTTGTCACAGCCAGGAAAGTCGCACGCAAACCTTGACTCGTCGCCCACAGGAACAGTATCACATTGTCCATAACTTAGGGTAGGGCGAGAAAGATTGCTGCAATTGTGGTAGATGAGCTGTTCGAAGCAACGTAATAATTTCGGTCTTCGCGTCTCAACGAGTTTCATGACGCGTTCGAATAAATACTTACCCACATGTGTTTGGCTGGTGCGAGTTTCGATGAGTGATATTTTGAGTTCATCTGCACGATCTGTCCTGCGCATCTCACGATCAATAAGAGAGCACGTGTATGCGATTTCTTGAAAGAAAACTAGTATATTCTGTGCGATAATAGATGTGAGACCAGTTGCCAGACGCGTGTTCGCGACGCATCCGAGCGTGAATGATTTGTTTAGCAATCTCTTGTACCTCTCCGGAGCCTGACTTGTTTGACCACATCGGCAACTGCATATCATTTAGGGATATGACAGGAGTAATCCCCTGGTTGATCGACAAGCGGCATGTGGTCTTGCCCAACTAAGCAGCGTTGCTTATTTGATGAGTATCGGTCCGAGAAGCAATCATCAATAGGCCGATGCCCACTGATGTCGCACCCGCAGCGGAAAAAATCATTGAAGGTCATCGCAATGTGCAATAAATTGGACCACAGTAGTAGCCAACAGACTATTATTATAGTAGCATTGTGATGAGATTGTATGATCGATTACGGGGCGCTGAGATAAAGCTAGTGACGGAGTGACGTTTACAGTTAGGGCACGACTGAGTCAGACTTTAGACGTTGACGCCACCACGAGGGTCAAATCTTCTTCTTGCTGTCATCGCACTCCACATCCCCGCTTTTGATTTCCGCTGCAGTCAACTCCGCATCCCCGCCTGCAGGCGACACCTTTTCTCTCCCTTCTCCACAGCCCCCCTGCTGTATTTTTCAGGTTTATATCCACGTGGAAAGCACTATATTTTTTACATGTGCTTTTCACACAGATTATAAGAGAGAGCCTCATGACTGAGATAGCAATATCCCCGCCGCTACAGCAGGCGGCTCAGCCCCGTCCGGCTGGCCCTTCTGTCTACGATATCCCTGCCCCGCCGATATCCGACGTCGAGGTATTTCTGAAGACTTTTGTCCGCCTCTTTGCATATTCGTCTCCGCCTCAGAAGCATCTGTCGAAAACTCCTCGTCGGATTTATTCCTCTCCTCCGCAGTCAAGAAGTGACATCCAGCGGATACATTTGCAACAGCGACTTTGTGTCGTCCCGGAGGAGCCAGCAGTGTCCTCACCATCTAGTCCTGTGTCGTCAAGTCCCGGCAATTCTCCTATATTCGGAACTGCAATCTTTGCAGGTCGCACGCAAGATTTATTTCGACGGGCTCCACATGTCTTATCGCCCAGGACCGACAACGCTGGGGATCGAAATGCGCCAGTGCCAGAAATTCCCCTGCCACCCCTGCCCGCACTACTAAGCACTGACAAGTCCTTTGTGGGAAAGTTATCTGGTGATGTGAAAAGCCCGGGACCACCAGAAACTGTCGATTATGTGAGGGCTATGCAGGAGATAGAGAACTTGGAGCTGCTAGTCTCCACGCGGGCCCCTCCATCACGATACGTTTCAGAGCGTTCGGTTTCTGCGTCAACGACCTCCAGTGAGCCGTCTATGGAAGATGTCGAGAATTGGAATAGCGATGTTGAGGATTCCAGTGATGGCAGAGAGTGGTTTTTCATCCCGGCGCCTAATCCAAGCATATTGGATCACAGCACAAAAGTGTCGAAGAAGCGAACTTCTTCTCCATCTATTATCCGGTTTAGGGCTGTCGACTTTCAAGCGGGTTCTACGTCATCGGCCATGTCAGCTACAACAGCGACTGCGTCGTCTGTGGCCAAGACCGCGGCAACATCTCCCACTAGTATTCAGCCAACCGAACGCCTTGCGGCAGATGAAGATGATGCTATTTCCGATATCGAAGCATTAATCGCTGATCCTACCCTCACTGCGAAGAAAGTTATCGCACCCGCGCGGAAGAGACTGTCGAATATACAGTTCACACCGTCGAATATACCGTACTCGTTGGCTGGATATGTAATGACTTCACCAAGACGCGCACCAGGGCAACAATCATTTTCATCCGTTACCACGTCAGGAACTACTGCTACGACCACAACGTCAGGATCTGCAATATCTCTCCTATCAAGTTCACCCGGTGTTGATCCTTTGTCTGTATATCCAGGCAAGAATAAACCACGGTCGGGTGGAAAGACAAAATCGAAGCCAAAGCATCTCAGGTTTTCTTCAAAACAGAGAGCGCAATCGGATACGCTGGGAGCGGGGTCAACGGCTGGTGAGCCAGCAGCGATCGCTCGGTCCAATTCCGAGTCACCATTAGCCTACAGTACCACCACTGCCAGGCCCAGCAAGGCTCAGGCTCCGTATGGAGACGGTCCGAACACATCGTATTACGTGTTGACGAGTATGGGCGTCAAGCTAGTGACACCTGGAAAGGAAGACGGCCCAGAATCTCCGGGCGAGCCGATTGGGATAACACGGCGGAAAGAATCTACTTCTAGTAGTGGGTCTGGGTCTGCATCCGGCTCCTGGTTTTTCGGGCGCAAGAGCCGAGGAAGTCAGGGAAGTGGAGGGAGCAAGTGAATTGTATGAATAGTAGGACTTTCGGGAGGTTATTTGCGGAATTTGGTTACGAATGGAGTTTGGATCGCCTGTCATTTTCGCGATAACTGTTTTGCATTTGTTGGATCAGTGAAGTACTATTGGGTTTGAGCATCTTCAATCGTTTCGGCATGTTGAGATTGTATTTCTCGCCAAATTTTTGTTTTCTAGCTTTTGGAAGTTCCGTGTCTAGTTTGTGTAGCTATGTCAAACTGGTTAATTTAAAAAGTTTTTGGTTACCTGATACTATCCTGTTTATCCATGAGTGAATTTTTTGCGTCACGTTTGAGTTTGACTCTTTGATATGCGTTAATACACTTCCTGAAACGTACATAATTAAGACGCGTAAGGGACGCGTCGTGCTGAAGTTTACGCAAGCGTTTGCGACGCGAAAAGCGCGACTCATCCCTGCGCTTCACATCGTGCATCACGCCCCTGGACATCTATACCATCTTCTCACATTTGCACGCTGTCCATTTAGTGATCCAATATTTTCACAACCGGAACCGATCTTGATGAGCAAGATGTCGTCGCCGGCTAGATCTTCGCCTCCGGCGTCCTCTCCACCTCCTCAATTGTCCCAATCTCCAAGCAGGGTCTCCAGAACCTCACCGCAGTTAGCTGCAGCCATGGCCTCATCTCCGCTCTTCTACTCGTCATCACCATCCGCAGGACCTGCTCATTCTCTAACTGAAGATCTTTCGGATGGCCTTTCGAAGGAAGGAGACGATGATCACGACACTCCCCGTGCTGGTCGCAGCGTCTCTGCTGTCAGCTCTCGTCCAAGTCGTCTTGACGAGGTTTCCTCACCTTTGAGATATTCATCCTCATCTTCGCCCATGCGCGTAAGAAGTAGCAGTGCGGGCCGTAGCGGCTTTCGCTCTGGGAACAACTTGCAATCTGAATTGTACGTGTCGTCCAATCTACCTGGCAAGACAATTATTAACGGACAGGTCTCACAATTTGACTTCGTCCACCCCTCGTCACTCTCGCCGTCGAGGTGATATTCACTCCTCTGGAGTATTTTCCACGCCCCTACATCACGCTAGGCGTAGTGGTCCTGCAGGCAATCCTTCGTCCGACCCTTCAGTTCCTTCCTCGTCATCTAACGCCGCAACATTTTCCGCCAACGACGACGTTCCATCGGACGCTGCAGCCGTTCCTTACAGAGTTGTCTGGGGTACCAACGTCTCTCTCGCCGAGAGCACCAACCAGTTTCAAGGTTTTCTTCAGGGATTCCGTCGGAAATATCGTCTTGTTCAAGATGGAATTGTTGTATATCCTGGCGAGGGTGAGGATCTCGTCTACGTCGACATGCTTCGCGAAATGTACCGGCTTGGAGTCACGAATCTCAACCTTGACGTTCAGGATCTAAGAGCATATCCCCCTACTCGCAGTCTTTACTACAACTTGATTCGATATCCTCAAGAATTGATTCCGGTTATGGATCAGGCCATCCGGGATTGCGCAATCGAGATGCTTACTAGCATGAATCTCTCGCAGGCAGAGATTGCCGCACATGAAGCGAGGGCGGTATACAAAGTCAGGCCGTACGGCTTACGTGAGGAAGACGGATGCAAGAAGGGATTGCGGGACCTAAATCCTGGAGATATTGACAAGTTGATATCCGTCAAGGGCTTGGTCCTTCGCAGCACTCCGATCATTCCTGATATGAAGTCCGCCTTTTTCAAGTGCACTAAGTGCTCACACATTGTTATCGTTGATATTGATAGAGGTGTTGTCGCTGAGCCTACTAGTTGTCCTCGACAGGTCTGTAAAACGAAGAATTCTATGCAGCTGGTTCATAACCGATGCGAGTACGCCGATAAGCAAGTTATCAAGCTGCAAGAGACTCCGGATGTTGTTCCAGATGGGCAAACGCCGCATTCGGTGGCACTATGTGTCTATGACGAGTTGGTCGATGCGACAAAAGCGGGCGATCGAGTTGAAATTACTGGAATCTTCAGATCTGTTCCTGTCCGCGTGAACCCACGGATGCGCACCATCAAGAGCTTGTTCAAAACCTATGTCGACGTTGTTCATATTCAAAAAGTCGATAAGCGCCGTCTTGGACTTGACTTGTCTACTCTGACTCTGGAAGGAGAATTTGCAGAACAGGTTGCTACACAGACAAGCACCAGTACCGAGGTGGAGGAAACCCGCAAGATAACGGAGGAGGACGTCACGAAGATTAGGACCATGGGTGCCCGGGAAGATTTGTATGAGGTTCTCGCTCGCTCACTCGCGCCGTCTATTTATGAAATGGACGATGTTAAGAAAGGCGTCTTACTTCAACTATTTGGAGGCACCAACAAGACCTTTGAAAAGAGCGGCTCTCCACGATTCCGTGGAGATATCAATGTACTCTTGTGCGGTGACCCGTCTACGTCTAAGTCTCAACTTCTGCAGTATGTTCACAAGATTGCCCCTCGTGGGGTTTACACTTCTGGTAAGGGTAGTTCCGCGGTTGGTTTGACCGCATACGTTACACGAGATCAGGACACTAGACAACTTGTTCTTGAGAGTGGCGCCCTTGTTCTTTCGGATGGTGGTATTTGCTGCATTGATGAGTTCGACAAGATGTCGGACGCTACACGATCCGTGCTTCACGAAGTCATGGAGCAGCAGACAGTTTCAATTGCTAAAGCCGGTATTATCACAACCCTGAACGCCCGCACTTCGATTCTCGCCTCTGCCAACCCGATCGGCTCAAAATATGATCCCAACTTGCCCGTTCCGCAGAACATTGATCTTCCACCAACGTTGCTGTCTCGTTTCGACTTGGTGTATCTCATTCTAGATAAAGTCGACGAGCAGGCTGATCGACGACTGGCTCGGCATTTGGCTGGGCTGTATCTCGAGGACACTCCAGAAACCGGTTCGCAATATGAAATTCTTCCGATTGAGTTCTTGACGCTCTACATCTCTTATGCTCGTCAGAATGTTCACCCAGTTATAACTCCTAATGCGAAGGACGAACTTGTCAAAGCCTATATCGACCTCAGGAAGCTTGGAGAAGATGTGCGAGCCTCTGAAAAGCGTATTACAGCGACCACTCGTCAGCTCGAGAGTATGATCCGACTATCCGAAGCCCACGCCCGTATGCGTTTGTCTGAGGAAGTCACGACCGATGACGTCCAGGAGGCAGTTCGTCTCATTAGATCAGCCATCAAGGAGTATGCCACCGATCCTGTAACTGGCCGTATTGATATGGACCTCATCCAGACGGGCACCTCCGCCGCGCAGCGCCGAATGCGGTCTGACCTTCGGCGAGAAATATTGCGCGCAATTGAGCAGATGACTGTTGCTACAAGTGGCGCAGTTCGATACACCGATTTGCTTAAACACATGAATGAGCAGTCATCTGAGCATATTGAGAATTTGGCCTTTGGCGACGCCATTAGGAGCCTAGAAACGGAGGGGTTGGTTAATGTGGCGGGTGATGGAATGAGAAGAACGATTAGACGGATGGGAACTGCTTAGTCGAATGGTTATATTGTGTATCATAATGGATTGGCTGCTTGTTTGAATCTAGAGAGCCGTTTAGTTGGCATCAGAGTTTTTTCGGTTGGATTTTATGCGATGTATGATTGTCGTTGGTTAACTAGTTGAATAGCTACGTTTTGCAATAAACTGTTTAGAGCAGAGCCAAAACTTGAAGCGGCAGACTGAATTATAATTGGTCATGAGAATAATCAGACCTATGAAACGGACCACTCAAGTCACTGGCTGAATTTAAATTTCTGAACGTGAAGGTGAACTATCGTCTTGAACCTGCGTCCGTGCCATGGAACCTTCCATATGGAACCTGCCCTCTACACTTTACCGAGCCGCACCGTCGTACACAATCTTTTTTGCGAGCCGGATTTCTGGATTGCCGAACCACAGCTCAGCTCGACTTTACGCTACGTGATTCATGACAACGTCGCCCGTTCAACCGGTTGGTACTAGCTGAATTTGAAGTCGTATAATTATGAAGGAAACGGTTGTGGATACCCCGCCGAAGCGGATTACGGCTGTGCACTTTGGGGTGCTGTCGCCGCGGGATATTGTTCAGCAGGCAGAGATGGAGGTGTATACCCGCGAATTGTTCGATCTTGAGCAAGGACGGTTGCCGAAGGACCATGGAGCACTTGATAGACGAATGGTAAATTTTCTTTACTTTGAGGAAAGGGAGATGAAACTAATCCGCGGGCAGGGAATTTCAAATAATGCCAGTGAGTGTCAGACTTGTCGTGGTAAACTTGCTACCTGTCAAGGACACTTCGGTCATATTCGGCTAGCACTTCCAGTGTTTCACGTTGGATACTTCAAAAGCGTTATCTCAATTTTACAAAGCATTTGCAAGGTATGGTAATCGCGGGAGGGTTATGATTTGAAAGTTGCTCACCACTGGGTTTACAGGATTGTGCAGCTATCCTGCTGGACGATACCACGCGCCAAAAGTTTCTCCACGAACTCCGACGACCTGGGATTGATAATCTCCGGCGCATGCAAATTCTCAAGAAGGTTAACGAACAGTGCCGGAAACAACGAAGATGTCTACACTGCAACTCGATGAACGGTGTGGTTAAAAAAGCAGGACCGCTGAAAATAATCCACGACAAATTTCGATGGAGTGGCAAACAGGTCGTTACCGAGAAAATCGAATTTGATGAATCGTTCGAGTCGGCGAAAGCCTTTATTCCCGATTTAGAAAAGTTTCAGAAGAAAGCGATGGATGATCTGAATCCTCTGAAGGTGCTTAACTTGTTCAAACGTATTTTGCCATCGGATTGCGAGTTACTAGGTATGGATCCACACGAAGGTCGACCAGAAATGTTCATCTGGCAGTTTGTCCCTGCACCACCTGTGTGTATTCGACCATCCGTGCAGCAAGAAAATGCCAGCAATGAAGATGACCTCACAGTCAAGCTTACTGACATTGTCTGGACTAGTTCGCTGATAAAATCCGGTCTGGACAAAGGAATGACGATTGTGAATTTGATGGAACAGTGGGATTACCTGCAACTTTGTGTGGCTATGTATATCAACAGTGACACGCCAGGAACATCCGGGCCAGGTGCCCCGGCCAAACCCATCCGGGGACTTTGTCAGCGTCTGAAGGGCAAGCAGGGTCGTTTCCGTGGTAATCTTTCTGGCAAGCGCGTTGATTTCTCAGGCCGTACCGTCATTTCCCCTGACCCTAACTTGAAGATTAACGAAGTTGCCGTTCCAGATCGAGTGGCGAAGGTTTTGACATATCCCGAGACAGTAAATCGTTACAACAAAGAGAAACTGAGGGGCCGTATTATGAATGGTCCCGACGTACATCCTGGTGCGAACTACTTAGTCAAGGTTAATGAAACAGGCAAGAGATATTTGAAGTACGGCAACCGAGCAATGATGGCGGATCAGCTTCAGGAAGGCGATATCGTCGAGCGTCATCTCGAAGACGGCGATGTCGTACTTTTTAATCGTCAGCCATCACTCCACAGGCTCAGTATTTTATCTCACTTTGCGAAAATCCGACCGTGGCGAACGTTCCGACTAAATGAATGTGTGTGTACACCCTACAACGCTGATTTCGACGGTGACGAGATGAATTTGCATGTTCCACAAACTGAAGAAGCGCGAAGCGAAGCTATGAACTTGATGGGCGTCAAGAACAACTTGATCACACCACGAAATGGTGAACCAATTATCGCTGCCACACAGGACTTCATTACGGGCTCGTTCTTGATTTCACGGAAGGACACCTTTTTTGATCGTGCTCAGTTCTGCATGCTCTGTGCGATGATGTCGGATGGTGATGCTCAGTTCGATTTACCGCCGCCTGCAATCATGAAGCCAGTTTACTTATGGACTGGCAAACAGATTTTCAGTGTGTTGATTAAACCCAACAAGAAGTCCAATGTCGTCATTAACTTGGACGCAAAAAACAAGACTTATCAGGCGCCACCAAACGGATATGCTCCAGATATGTCTCCCAACGATGGATACCTAGTTATTCGTGGAAGTCAAGTCATGTGCGGCTCCATGGACAAGAACACTCTAGGAGATGGAAAGAAGTCGTCGGTATTTTATGTAATTTTGAGGGATTATGGTCCAGATGAGGCAATCAAGGCAATGAGCCGGATGGCCAAGCTTTGTGCGCGGTTTTTAGGCAATAGAGGGTTTTCAATTGGTGTCGGTGACGTTACTCCAGGCAATGTCTTGAACAGCAAGAAGGATATCTTGGTTGAGAAGGCGTATTCCGCGTGCGAAGACTTGATTGTCAGACTGAAAGAAGGAAATCTTGAGACGAAGCCTGGTTGCAACGAGGAGGAGACTCTGGAAATGGATATTTCGGGTATTCTGTCTAAAGTTCGAGAGGAAGTCGGAGAAATTTGCATCAAAGAGTTGGAAAAGTCTAATGCACCACTTATTATGGCGACTTGCGGATCCAAAGGTTCAACCATTAATGTGTCTCAGATGGTTGCCTGCGTAGGCCAGCAGATTATTTCGGGAAAGCGTGTCCCGAACGGTTTCCAAGACCGTTCTCTGCCTCATTTCCCAAAGCATTCGAAGCAGCCGCTGTCAAAGGGTTTTGTTCGCAATTCGTTTTACTCCGGATTAACGCCGACAGAGTTTCTGTTTCACGCTATTTCTGGAAGAGAAGGTTTGGTTGATACTGCCGTCAAGACTGCCGAGACTGGATATATGTCCCGTCGATTGATGAAATCGTTGGAGGACTTGTCCATGCAGTACGATTCAACTGTTCGCAATTCTGGTAGTGGTATTGTACAGTTCCAGTATGGTGGGGATCGACTTGATCCACTCGATATGGAAGGCGACGCGAAACCGGTGAACTTTGTGCGTACCTGGAATCACGCTATGGTACGGCTATGCTACATTGATGTATTCTTATGAATTGCGTACTGATACGATGTT